>NC_042972.1:30476477-31076477 GCF_901001165.1 Salmo trutta | reverse complement strand
CTTGAGAGATTTTTCCAAACAATGCATTGATAGTAGTAGTAATAATAATATACACTTAACAAAAATATAAACACAACATGGAAAGTGTTGGTCCCATGTTTCATAAGTTTAAATAAAAGATTCCAGAAATTTTCCATATTCACAGAAACTTTATTTCTCTCAAATTATGTGCACAAATTTGTTAACATCCATGTTAGTGAGCATTTCTCCTTTACCAAGATAAATCCACCTGACAGGTGTGGCATATCAAGAAGCTTATTAAACAGCATGATCATTACACAGGTGCACCTTGTACTGGGAACCATAAAAGACCACTCTAAAATGTGCGGTTTTGTCAAACAACACAATGCCACAGATGTCTCAAGTTTTGAGGTAGCATGAAATTGGCATGCTGACTGCCGGAATATCCACCAGAGCTGTTGCCAGAGAATTTAATGTTCATTTCTCTACCATAAGCCAATGTCGTTTTAGAGAATTTGGCAGTACGTCCAACCGGCCTCACAACCGCAGACCACATGTTACCCAGGACCTCCACCTGCGGGATTGTCTGAGACCAGCCACCAGGACAGCTGATGAAACTGGGTTTGCACAAATGAAGAATTTCTACACAAACTGTCTCAGGGAAACTCATCTGCGTGCTCGTCGTCATCACCAGGGTCTTGACCTGACTGCAGTTTGACATTGTAACCAACTTCAGTGGGAAAATGCTTACCTTCGATGTCACTGGGATGGTGGAGAAATGTGCTCTTCATGGCTGAATCCCGGTTTCAACTGTAACGGGCAGATAGCAGACAACGTGTATGGCGTTGTGTGGGCGAGCGGTTTGCTGATGTCAATGTTGTGAACAGAGTTCCCCATGGTGGTGGGGTTATGGTGTGGGCAGGCATAAGCTACTGACAACGAACATAATTGTATTTTATCGATGTGCATTCAAATTGCCAGAGATACCGTGACGAGATCCCGTGTGGCTCAGTTGGTAGAGCATGGTGTTTGCTACGCCAGGGTTGTGGGTTCGATTCCCACGGGGGACCAGTACGGAGAAAAAATGTATGAAATGTATGCATTCACTACTGTAAGTCGCTCTGGATAAGAGCGTCTGCTAAATGACTAAAATGTAAATGTAAAATGAGATCCTGAGGCCCATTGTCCTGCCATTCATCCACCGCCATCACCTCATGTTTCAGCATGATAATGCACAACCCCATGTCGCAAGGATCTGTACTCAATTCCTGGAAGCTGAAAATGTCCTAGTTCTTCCATGGCCTGCATACTCACCAGACATGTCACTCATTTGAGCATGTTTTGGGATGCTCTGGATCAACGTGTACGACAGTGTGTTTTCATTCTCTAAGTCTGATAGTAGTTTTAACCTTCCAGACTTGGAATTGTATCATCTCGCTACCCAAGGCATTTACTTGTGACATATAGTTAAATGCACAAAGGAGGAACAATGGGTACATAATGAAGATGCACATGCTCATCCCCAGAATCCTTTTGTCTATTTTCAAAGGATAAAGCTTTGGACATTAACAACAATATGAAAGAAAATGAAACTGATTCTACAAGAACCAATATCACTCCGTAAAAACACAACCCTATGGAACAATCCTTGGATAGTGTTTCAGAATTCACCGATAACTTGGTCACCATGGAAAACTTGGTAATAGGAAATATTAATTTATTTCCACGACAGAATTAAAAAGCAATTTTGGACTGACCAATGTAGATATTTTTAAATACATGCAACTTAAAAGTTTCGTATCACAAAATTTCTATTTGAAATCTTTTGAAAATCAGAGCAATCTTGAGGGAATCCTAATTTGAGTCAGAAGAGGATATTCATAAACTCAGCAAGAAAAGAAACGTACTCTCACTGTCAACTGCGTTTATTTTCAGCAAACTTAACATGTGTAAATATTTGTATGAACATAACAAGATTCAACAACCGAGACATAAACTGAACAAGTTACACAGAAAGGCCTCTTTAGTGTCCTAAGTTTTCATAACTGTGACCTTAATTGCCTACCGTCTGTAAACTGTTAGTGTCTAAATTTGCTTTAGGAGTAGTGCGTGACCCTAGGGTGGCAACACAAACACTTTTTCAGGACCCTGTCTTTCAAAGATAATTCGTAAAAATCCAAATAACTTCAGATATTCATTGTAAAGGGTTTAAACACTGTTTCCCATGCTTGTTCAATGAACCATAAACAATTAATGAACATGCACCTGTGGAACGGTCGTTAAGACACTAACAGCTTACAGATGGTAGGCAATTAAGGTCACAGTTATGAAAACTTAGGACACTAAAGAGGCCTTTCTACTGACTCTGAAAAACACCAAAATAAATATGCCCAAGGTCCCTGCTCATCTGCGTGAACGTTCCTTAGGCATGCTGCAAGGAGACATGAGGACTGCAGATGTGGCCAGGGCAATAAATTACAATGTCCGTACTGTGAGACGCCTAAGACTACAGGGAGACAGGACGGACAGCTGATCGTCCTCGCAGTGGCAGACCTCGTGTAACAACACCTGCACAGGATCGGTACATCCGAACACCACACTTACGGGACAGGTACAGGATGGCAACAACAACTGCCCGAGTTACACCAGGAACGCACAATCCCTCCATCAGTAAACAGGGCTGAAAAGTGTCTGGTAGCAGGAATATACAGTGCATTTAGAAAGTATTCAGACCCATTAACTTTTTCCACATTTTGTTACGTTACAGCCTTATTCTAAATTGATTAAGTTGTTTTTTGTACTTTTTGCAACTAAAAAAAGTATTCAAATAAAAATCGAATCAAATTGTATTTGTCACATGCGCCAAATACAACATTACAGTGAAATTACTTACAAGCTCTTAACCAACAATGCAGAAGTAAGTGTTAAACTGAAGTTTATTTGAGTAAATACTTTATCAGAAAAATAAATCCTAATTAATGAGCAACAATAAAATAACAGTAACGAGGCTATATACAGGGGTACCGGTGCGGGGGCACAGGTTAGTCGGGGTAATTGAGGTAATATGTACACTACCGTTCAAAAGTTTGGGGTCACTTAGAAATGGCCTTGTTTTTGAAAGAAAAACACTTCTTTTTTGTCCATTTAAAGTAACATCAAATTGATCAGAAATACAGTGTAGACATTGTTGATGTTGTAAATGACTATTGTAGCTGGAAACAGCTGATTTTTTTTTTTAATGGAATATCTACATAGGCATACAGACTCCATTATCAGCAACCATCACTCCTGTGTTCCAATGGCACGTTGTGTTAGCTAATCCAAGTTTATCATTTTTTAAAGGCTAATTGATCATTAGAAAACCCTTTTGCAATTATGTTAGCACAGCTGAAAACTGTTGTCCTGATTTAAAGAAGCAATAAAACTGGCCTTAGACTAGTTGAGTATCTGGAGCGTCAGTCGTTTCCAGCTACAATAGTCATTTACAACATTAACAATGTCTACACTATTTCTGATAAATTTGATGTTATTTTAATGGACAGAAAATGAAATGTCCTTTTCTTTCAAAAACGAGGACTAAGTGACCCCAAACTTTTGAACGGTAATGTACGTTTCTAATTTTGTCCGCCATTTTCATTGCAAGTTAAAGCGTACTGTTAGCTAGCTAAAGTTATCTGGCTGGCTCACTAGCTAACATTACATGTATGATCTGTTTAGTAATATTATTTGTATCTCAGAAAGCCATTTGCATTCCTAGTTATAGCCAATGTTCCCTCAAATGTTTTCTGCCACTGAGCAAGTTTTAGATCTGCTGAACGGATTCTTGAACGTTGTGAACATTCTGCCACTGTGGCTTGCCATCAAAAACAACAGAGAAAAATGCATCCCATAACATTTTAACATGGAAGTAGCTGTTCTATCATTAAGCCTACAGTAGCAGCAAATGTGTGGTGTTCAATGTAGGCCTACATTCCATGAGACTTTTGAAAAAAAAAAACATGCAGGACTTGACATTAATAACCTGTTTATCCACTTGTCCTTCAGACAAGGTGACTCAAAATGTTTTTGGTTTGTTTGATACAAGAAACCACTTTACAAATGAAAATTCATTATTATTGCCAAACCATTATTAGAGAATCAGACAAATTATGCTACGCTCTGCCTATTGGCTACTTAACTTAATCAAGACCATCTCAAAATGCAGCACTGCCCCTTTAAGACATAAACAAAGCTCTTTACCTGACATGCTTTTCAAAGATGGCTAGAAATGCAAACATTTTGTGCTCTTGTGGGAAGCAACCACTCCCCCATTGTTGACTAGAAATTGCCTATAACTGGGAAAATAGCTAACTATCGAGCAAATAATATGAACAAATGTGCACAGATGGCTACATGCAGCTTTCGCTTTGATCTCAAAACCAGCGCATCTACTCGCAATAAACACACTCCAGTTCAAAGTGAATGGCACAGATCCATACAGTGCCCTGGGAAAGTATTAAGACCCCTTGACTTTTTCCACATTTTGTAACATTACAGCCTTATTTTAAAATGGATTAAAAAAATCCTTAGCAAACTACACACAATACCCCGATAATGACAAAGAAAAAATCTAAAATACCTTATTTACATAATTATTGAGACCCTTTTCTATGAGACTCGAAATTGATCTCCGGTGCATCCTGTTTCCATTGATCATCCTTGATGTTTTTACAACTTGATTGGAGTCCACCTGTGGTAAATTGATTAGATATGATTGGAAAGGCACACTCCTGTCTATATAAGGTTCCACAGTGGACAGTGCATGTCAGAGCAAAAACCAAGCCATGAGGTTGAAGGAATTGTCCGTAGAGCTCCGATACAAGATTGTGTCAAGGTACAGATTTGGGGAAGGGTACCAAAACATTTCTGCAGCATTGAAAGTCCCCAAGAACACAATGGCCTCCATCATTCTTAAATGGAAGAAGTTCGGAACCACCAAGACTCTTCCTAGAGCTGGCCACCCGGGCCAAACGGAGCAATCTGGGGGGGAAGGGCCTTGGTCAGGGAGGTGACCAAGAACCCGAGTTCCTCTGTGGAGATAGATGGTTGTCCTTCTGGAAGGTTCTCCCATCAGGCCTTTATGGTAGAGTGGCCAGACAGAAGCCACTCCTCAGTGAAAGGCACATGACAGCCCGAGTTTGCCAAAAGGCACCTAAAGGAATCTCAGACCATGAGAAACAAGATTCTCTGGTCTGATGAAACCAAGATTGAACTCTTTGGCCTGAATGCCAAGCGTCACATCTGGAGGAAACCTGGCACCATCCCTACGGTGAAGCGTGGTGGTGGCAGCATCATGCTGTGGGCATGTTTTTCAGCGGCAGGGACTGGGAGACTAGTCAGGATCAAGGGAAAGATGAACGGAGGAAAGTACAGAGATCTTGATGAAAACCTGCTCCAGAGCGCTCAGGACCTAAGACTGGGGGCGAAGGTTCACCTTACAACAGGACAACAACCCTAAGCACACAGCCAAGACAACGCAGAGTTACTTCGGGACATGTCTCTGAATGTCCTTGAGATGCGCAGCCAGAGCCTGTACTTGAACCCGATCGAACATCTCTGGAGAGACCTGAAAATAGCTGTGCAGCGACCCTCCCCATCCAGAATGGGAGAAACTCCCCAAATACAAGTGTGTCAAGCTTGTAGCGTCATATCAATAAGACTCGAGGCTGTTATCGCTGCCAAAGGTGCTTCAACAAAGTGTTGAGTAAAGGGTCTGATACTTATGTAGATGTAATATTTCTGTTTTAAATTGTTATACATTTGCAAAAATTCTAAAAACCTGTTTTTGCTTTGTCATTATGGGGTATTGTGTGTAGATTGATGAGAAAACACCCAGATGTAATCAATTTTAGATTAAGGCTGTAACATAACAACAAAATGTGGAAAAAGTCAAGGGGTCTGAATACTTTCCGAATGCACTTTAATAAATTGACCATCTCGGCCTCAATTTCTAGCCAGTTGTTTTCCTAACTACTTTCTGCTGCCCCTTTAATTCAGCCTGAAACAGCCCAAAGTCATAAGATCTCTGCAGTCCTTCCACTGTGAACCCCTATTAGTTTCAATTTCAGTCAGCCTGGGAATGTCTTGTCTTTGTCGTGGGCCTATTGGGGCGGGGGGGTTGGATTAATTGCTTCCAATCAGCCACCTTAACAACAATTGCAACCGACAGGCCGTCTCTCATCTCACACAAAATGGTGGGGAGAAAGATTTGATGTCTGGGTCTCTTTGACTGACTTTGTCCTTCCTGTTCTCTCAATCTCCTCTCCTCACCGTCAGTGTCATTTGACTTTGATTTGCTCTTTGTGGATGGATATCTAGTCTACTCCATAGCCCAATTCTTATTAAGCTAACACATGGACGGAGTCGGACTTCACATAGGCAATACTACGTGCCATGATTGTAAGGGTCTATCAACTGTAGTGCAGTGCAGCTTTGGTTCACAATCACACAGCCTCTTAGCTCCATCCATCCCATCACAACAGTCAGTCAACACACATACTGCACTGTACTGGAGCCTGATCACACAAGATTTATGGGGGCAGCAACTTTCAAAATATATGAGCGAACAAGCAATGTTTTATACTCTACTCTGAAGATGATGTCCCACGTCATCCTGTTTCTGTGGAACTTTTAAATATGTTGGACTACACAAACTAACCACGAAAGATGAAATTGCGAGGGCATTGCTGTAGTTTGAAACCAGCAGTGCTAAATCAACCTAGAATGAGGACACTAACGGTGTCCCCACTACTGTGACAGGATGGGTGGTGAATCCTGCCACCAGAACCCGGAGAGGAGAGAAACCCACCCTACTGTGTGTTAGGCTGAGAGAAACTCAACTGTGTATACCTACCCTGTGTGCTACTTCAGCATCAGTCAAGAGGTGCCGGTTTCCCGTAGACAGATTATGCATAGTCCTGTATTAACAATATTTCTAAATGAAGAATCTCCATTGTGATTTTTTTTTTGTCCAGGACTAGGCTTAATCTGGGTCTGGGAAACTGGCCCAAACTGTGGTGTTAAGTGGACCTCATGTAGGCTACCCATAGACAGTGAGCTGATGATCCATTCTTTAACCGGCCTGTTAACCAAGGATTCATCAGGAGACTAAATGACCCCATGCCACATTGCCAATCCAGACTAATATTTAGATTTGTAGTCCTGCCTGGCTGTTAAATTGTCATGTGTGATACTTGGCTAGGCAGAGTGCATGGGGCTCCATCATTATGTACATCTCTTCTCTTCTTGGACTGTAATACAAAGGTTAGGCTTTTCTCCTCCTAGCTGAAAAACAAGTATGTGTCTGTGCCCCCGCACTGTCCTCCCTAAAGCGCTAATGCTTTAGCGATGAGCAATTGGAAAATGGGCTGATTTTGAGAATAATTAATTCCTAGAAGTGATACCCGGGAGGGAAGAGCAGCAGAGAGACCGGGAGCGGGGAAGATGAGTGTAAATAATTATTACATGTCTGCTAATAATGAATTACCTCTGCCAGCCATACCTTTTTATTGTTGGAGAGCCCTCATCTGTCAGAAAAGGCCCTCGCACCTTCAAGCAAAGAAATGCTTTTGAAATGACTTTTCTTCCCAACAGCTCTCAGGAGACCTGGTTTAGAGAGGAACTGGGGTGGAGAGAGAAGGAGAATCGCACCATTTGTGAGAGGATGCGTCTGCATTAGGAAATAATGAGCATTCTAAAGCATGGGTAGGAGCATAAACAACGGTTGTTAAAGTTGACTGGAGGGAAAATTGAGGGACCTCTGGCAGTTTGCGTAAACTCTAGCTATGTTTTTGGTGGTGTTGATGTGATGGAGCTTACACCGTGTGATGTGCTGAATTAGTTTTCTGAGGCTTGGCGATGCAACTTGACAACTACACCGTCCAATTACGGCGCGGATAGCTCCACTGTCTTCCCATTAACCAACGAGCCAGTTGTTCGCCTGGGCCAATATAAGGGCACTGTCAACTCTCCTCAGCCTCTTCTTTGGATTGATGCCTAGCTCAAGAGCCCAGTGAAGCCAGCTCTGTGTTTCAGAGCAACTGTTGGTTGCAACTGTGGTTGGCTTTGAGAACACAGCTCTCTGCATCGGACAAACTGACTGGCAGAATTCTCCTAGTGCGTTACATATCTCAGACATAAACCTAACTTTATATATATATATATATACACACACACACACACACACACACACACACACACACACACACACACACACAGCTAGAAGAAGAGGTGAGAGCAAGAAGGATACTCCAAAATCTCCTGATTGCCTGTAGTCTCTCTGGGGTGTGTTATCTGTAGTGGAGGAGAGATGAAATCAAGTGTTACTGATTGTGTTTGTGTCTGCCACTGTGTGTCTGCGTGTGTGTTGTCTGTGCATGCGCGCACAAGTGTGTTTGTGTGTGTGTGTGTGTGTGTGTGTCAGTTGCGGTCTGTGCCGTTTTTCAGATGAGGGAGGACGTTTTTGTTTTATTTTTATTTTTTTATAAATGAACATGGCCTTATTTCTATTACAGCATATTGGATGACTGTTGTTCATATTCTATTCACCCAGTTCAATGTAACATTGATAGATTTAGGCTACTACATAATACTAGAATTGTCCCTATACCCATCATGAGGTTGCAACAACTTTCATTCGTAGGCTAGGTTTTCAACGTAGGTGCAAAATTCGAGAAATCAAGGTGACAGTAATACATTCTATACTGCCTTGCACACTTTTGCCTGCATCTAGCTGATCTAGGATGTAACCATTACTCCAACAGTTGCAAATTAACTAATTTCTATTGGACAAATGCAGGTATGTTTATCCCTATTTCGTTCCGTTTGCTTCCATTTAAGAAATGTTTTTCAATTGAATCGCTGTAATGAATACACCCCTGATCACCCGCAAACACAGTTAATTTTCATAGCAGCCACATACAAACAGTATGATCACTTCGCTCGTTGTATAATTCCTTCTCGCATCTACGTGCTCTCCTCCTCTCACCTTATCCCTTCACCTGTGGACTTTGACCAGGCGAAAAAACCTTTCCAAGCCAAACCTTCGTACCATAACTGCTACACTCAGCCTACATCTTTGTCACTGTGAAAGTAAAGAAAATTAAAATAAATCTCTCATGCTTTTTCATGTTTGTAGAAATGTATTTGTTCAAAACTGTTCAACTATTGTCTTTCTCCCTCTTTGAGTCAACTACTCACCACATTTTCTTCACTGCAGTGCTAGCTAGCTGTAGCTTATGCTTTCAGTATTAGATTAATTCTCTCTTCCTTTGATTGGGTAGACATGTCAATTTATGCTGCAAGAGCTCTGATAGTTTGGAGGATGTCCTCTAGAAGTTGTCATAATTACTCTAAGTCTATGGAAGGGGGTGAGAACCATGAGACTTCTAGGTTTTGTATTGAAGTCAATGTACCCAGAGGAGGATGGAAACGGTCTTCTGGCTAAACCATGGTGCTATCCTGGAAAGTGCTGTTGAGGCTACTGTAGACCTTTATTGCCACTGCTACGGTAGACCTTCGTCAAAACAGTGTGTTTTAATTATTTGGTGACGTGAATATATTTAGTATAGTTTTATCTAAAAAGGATAACTTAAAAAAAAAAAAATTCACAACTAAAACATTAAAAACATTTACTGAGGATGCTTCTCCTCTGAGGAGCCTCCACTGGTGTGTGTGTGGGCTGTGAGTGATAGCAGGAGCTCTAAATAATATCATTAGCAAGCGAGCGCTACATTTTGGTAACAAGCCTAGGGAGGGAAGGTAGGTAGGTAGTATCAAAAACCTAGGCAACAGTGACTAGGGTCTGGTTTCAGTGGCGGACTATTTTGGTATAGAAGAACTACGCCACTGCCAACGCCACTACCTTATCCGCTTAAATAAAGCAGTAGCTAGCAAGATGGAGAACGCAGAGGTTATTCTTAATGAGTGCACCTTCTCTAAAACCACTACAAACTTTTTGCCTGCAAATGTTGGTTTCCAATCACGGTGTTCTGCCTTGTGATTTGTTTGGAGAGTTGTCTGTCTGAAGAGGGCCCCGTATCGAAGTTGCCAAAAGAGACATTGAAACCAGACCCTAGTCACTGTTGCCCAGGGTGGGGTTTCCGAGACTGAGCGAAAAGGGGAGAGATGGTTAGATAGTGGGACAAAGCCGTGGGAGGGCAGGGGCCATCTCTCCTTTTATTTAAATGGATGTAGCTGTTTCTTATCATAGCCTGGCAGTATTGACACAAGCCCTGTTGACAACCAACACCTTTTATCATGCTCATGTAGGAAGGTGGGCGATACACGCAGCCAAGACAATATAACTTGTACATCGACAGCCTGGACAAAAGCAGCATCCATATGGGCCGTTTTTATTGTTGGTTGTGTACTAAGCCGCTAGGAACACAGCCATTGTGATTCATTCTAATACTTGCATGGCCCAGCCACTGGTCAGGAAGGCAATTAAAGGGATGTTTTGTTGGTTGGGGAGTAGACTATAGCCCATACCTAGAGACACTTGTGACTTTCTTCACCATTTTTTGATCTTGTATTCCCCTGTACCAAGGCCTGGCTACTTTATGGTATTGAAATGTTTATTCAAAAAAGTGTAATGGGGAGAGCGAAAGGAGCAAGAGAAAGGAATTATGGATGGTTTAATTATAAGATGTGTGTGTGTGTGGGGCTGTCAGGGATGTTGATGAAGAGCGCTAGATGCCATCTGTGCTCCCTCGCCATGCCAGCATCCACAGGCGGGACCAGTCACACCAAGGAAGACCGTCAAAGGCCTACAGGAACAGCGCCTAGCCCAGAAGCCATGTCTCTGAGATCTGACCTCGTGCCATTCTTATGTCACTGTATCACCAGCTACCAGACAGACTGCAGCAAGACTGGAGCCCAGTGTGATTGACAGCTCGCTGTCTGATGTCCACACGTACTGATGTTGAAAGATTCTCCCATTCCTTCTGTTGTTCTCTTGTACTGGCTGGTCTGATTGGAGGACTGGGAGGATGGATGGAGATTTACACTGTGTACCAAACATTAGGAAAACCTGCTCTCTCCATAACATAGACTGGCCAGGTGAATCCAGGTGAAAGCTATGATCCCTTATTGATGTCACTTGTTAAATCCACTTCAATCATTGTAGATAAAGGGGAGAAGACGGGTTAAAGAAGGATTTTTAAGCCTTGAGAAAATTAAGACATGGATTGTGTTTGTGTACCATTTAGGGTGAATGGGCAAGACAACATATTTAATTTTAAGTGACTTTGAACCAGGTATGGTACAGATGTAGGATCTTAATTTGAGCCAGTTTGCTTCAGCAGGAAAATAATCCTGCAGCAACAGGAAATGTGAATTATTATGTTGATTATAATTAATGGACATTTATGTAGAGGTTGATACATTTTTCGTTAGGGCAAATCATGTTTGACATTTCAAGTGGAAATTACAAACTTTAGAAACCTTTTTTAAACCTAAAATACACAAGTTTTTATTGTAGGAAAATATTAAGCAATAAAAAAGTGAGTCAGTTAAGATCTTACATCCTCTAGTATGTGCCAGGCGAATGGTACCAACCAAAGGACATCCAGCCAACTTGACACAATTGTGGGAAGCATTGGAGTCAACATAGGCCAGCAAAATGTTTTGTTCACACAGTGTATATGTACTGAACTTAATATTTGACATGTGTTTTGGTCTAATTTTGTATCCATCTGTGCCTCACTCTCTCTCTCACACACACACACACACACACACACACACACACACACACACACACACACACACACACACACACACACACACAGGTGCCCGATGACCAGTGTCGCTACATCATTGGCAGTATCCTGAGCGAGGGAGATGAGAAGCCTGACGAAGAGCTCCAGAAGCTGTATGAGAAGTTTGGCTTCAATGTGCTGTCCTTTCCCGAGGTGCCCCTGGCTGTGATCACCACCTTCCCCTCCACCACCCCCCTGTCCCACTGGCTGGCACCCTACAGAGTCTACCCCGAACTCCGCGACTACATCATGGTATGTACCATACATCATTGGAAGTTACCTAGTCCTCTTTATTCCTATGTGGTACCAGAGAGAATGAGGTGTAGCGAGAGGGTCAACTGGGCCCAAAATTGGTCTTCTCCAGCAGATGATGTTTTTGTTGTAGTTTGCTCACCAAGCGAGGAGTTTTTGTACGGAAGTCAATGAGAGCTTGTCGAATGTGTTTATTTGCTACATGTGGCTTATTTGATCGGATAGAAGTTTCGTAATGCTTAGGTTGTTACGAGTATACTAATATTTAAAAGTAGGACACGTGACATCCCGGCAACTTAACAGTTGTGCCTGTTATCACAGTCGTATATGCCCTCTCATTGGCTAGAAGGGTGCCACCTGATCTTGCCGCCTCATGACTGCTTTCCATTTTTGAAGACATTTATTTTCATTGTTAGAGCGGATGGTGGAGTATCTGGTCAATATAATGGATAATCTGTGGTGGTACATAAGGCTTACATCCGATTGGCTGTTGTCAAACTGTCGTCCTCTATTCTGTCTTTGTCAAAAGTCCTCCATGTTTGTGCTGTATATGTTCAAAATCAATTCAAATCAAATTTTATTGGTCACATACACATGGTTAGCAGATGTTAATGCAAGTGTCGCGAAATGCTTGTTCTTCTAGTTCCGACCATGCAGTAATATCTAACAAGTAATCTAACAATTTCACAATAGCTACCTTATACACACAAGTGTAAAGGAATGAATAAGAATTTGTACACATAAATATATGGATGAGCGATGGCCGAACGGCATAGTGAAGATGCAGTAGATGGTATAGAGTACAGTAAATACATATGAGATGAGTAATGTAGGGTAGGTAAACATGATATAAAGTGGCATTGTTTAAAGTGACTAGTGATACATTTATTACATCCAATTTTTCATTATTAAAGTGGCTAGAGATTTGAGTCAGTATGTTGTCAGCAGCCACTCAATGTTAGTGATGGCTGTTTAACAGTCTGATGGCCTTGAGATAGAAGCTGTTTTTCAGTCTCTCGGTCCCAGCTTTGATGCACATGTACTGACCTCGCCTTTTGGATGATAGCAGGGTGAACAAGCAGTGGCTCGGGTGGTTGTTGTCCTTGATGATCTTTTTGGCCTTCCTGTGACATCGGGTGGTGTAGGTGTCCTGGAGGGCAGGTAGTTTGCCCCCGGTGATGCATTGTGCAGACCTCACTACCCTCTGGAGAGCCTTGCGGTTGTGGGCGGAGCAGTTGCCGTACCAGGCGGTGATGCAGCCCGACAGGATGCTCTCGATTGTGCATCTGTAAAAGTTTGAGTGTTTTTGGTGACATGCCAAATTTCTTCAGCCTACTGAGGTTGAAGAGGCGCTGTTGCGCCTTCTTCACCACGCTGTCTGTGTGGGTGGACCATTTCAGTTCGTCCGTGATGTGTACGCCGAGAAACTTAAAACTTTTCACCTTCTCCACTACTGTCCCGTCGATGTGGATAGGGGGCTGCTCCCTCTGCTGTTTCCTGAAGTCCACGATCATCTCCTTTGTTTTGTTGAAGTTGAGTGTGAGGTTATTTTCCTGACGCCACACTCCGAGGGCCCTCACCCACCTCCCTGTTGGCCGTCTCGTCGTTGTTCGTAATCAAGCCTACCACTGTAGTGTCGTCTGTAAACTTGATGATTGAGTTGGAGGTGTGCATGGCCACGCAGTCATGGGTGAACAGGGAGTACAGGAGAGGGCTGAGAACGCACCCCTGTGGGGCCCCAGTGTTGAGGATCAGCGGGTTGGAGATGTTGTTTCCTACCCTCACCATCTGGGGGTGGCCTGTCAGAAAATCCAGGACCCAGTTGAACAGGGTGGGGTCGAGACCCAGGGTCTCGAGCTTAATGACGAGTTTGGAGGGTACTATGGTGTTAAATGCTGAGCTGTAGTCGATGAACAGCATTCTTACATAGGTGTTCCTCTTGTCCAGATGGGTTAGGGCAGTGTGCAGTGTGATTGCGATTGAGTCGTCTGTGGACCTATTGGGGCGGTAAGCAAATTGGAGTGGGTCTAGGGTGTCAGGTAGGGTGGAGGTGATATGGTCCTTGACTAGTCTCTCAAAGCACTTCATGATGACGGAAGTGAGTGCTACGGGGCGAAAGTCGTTTAGCTAAGTTACCTTAGCTTTCTTGGGAACAGGAACAATGGTGGCCCTCTTGAAGCATGTGGGAACAGCGGACTGGGATAGGGATTGATTGAATATGTCCGTAAACACACCAGCCAGCTGGTCTGCGCATGCTCTGAGGACGCGGCTAGAGATGCCATCTGGGCCGGCAGCCTTGCGAGGGTTAACACGTTTAAATGTTTTCCTCACGTTGGCTGCAGTGAAGGAGAGTCCGCAGGTTTTGGTAGCGGGCCATGTCGGTGGCACTGTATTGTCCTCAAACCAAGCAAAGAAGTTGTTTAGTTTGTCTGGGAGCAAGACATCGGGGTCGGCGACGGGGCTGGTTTTCTTTTTGTAGTCCGTGATTGACTGTAGACCCTGCCACATACCTCTTGTGTCTGACCCATTGAATTGCGACTCTACTTTGTCTCTATACTGACGCTTAGCTTGTTTGATTGCCTTGCGGAGGGAATAGCTACACTGTTTGTATTCGGTCATGTTTCCGGTCGCCTTGCCCTGATTAAAAGTAGTGGTTCGCGCTTTCAGTTTTGTGCGAATGCTGCCATCAATCCACGGTTTCTGGTTGGGGAAGGTTTTAATTGTTGCCGTGGGCACAACATCACCGATGCACTTGCTAATAAACTCACTCACCGAATCAGCGTATACATCAATGTTGTTCAAATCTATCTGGAACATATCCCAGTCCACGTGATCGAAGCAATCTTGAAGTGTGGAAATGATTGGTCAGACCAGCATTGAACAGACCTGAGCACAGGCTTTTCCTGTTTTAGTTTCTGTCTATAGGCTGGGAGCAACAAAATGGAGTTGTGGTCAGATCTGCCGAAAGGAGGGCGCAGGAAGGCTTTGTATGCGTCGTGGAAGTTAGAGTAACAATGATCTAGAATTTTTCCAGCCCGGGTCGCACATTCGATATGCTGATAAAATGTAGGGAGCCTTGTTTTCAGATTAGCCTTGTTAAAAGCCCCAGCTACAATAAATGCAGCCTCAGGATATGTGGTTTCCAGTTTACATAGAGTCCAATGAAGTTCTTTCAGGGCTGTCGAGGTGTCTGCTTGGGGGGGAGGGGAGGGGAGGGGGGGTGTACACGACTGTGATTATAATCAAAGGGAATTCTCTTGGTAGATAATGCGGTCGGCATTTGATCATTTGACTGTAAGGAATTCTAGGTCAGGTGAACAAAAGGATTTGAGTTCCTGTATGTTGTTATTATAACACCACGACTCGTTAATCATAAGGCATACACCCCCGCCCTTCTTCTTACCAGAGAGATGTTTGTTTCTGTCGGCGCGGTGCGTTAAGAAACCAGGTGGCTGTACCGACTCTGATAACTTATCCCGAGTGAGCCATGTTTCTGTGAAACAGAGAATGTTAGTCTCTCTGGAAGGCAGCCCTTGCTCGGATTTCATCTACCTTGTTGTCAAGAGACTGGACATTGGCTAGTAGTATACTCGGGAGCGGTGGGCGATGTGCCCGTCTACGGAGCCTGACCAGAAGACCGCTCCGTCTGCCCTTTCTGCAGCGCCGTTGTTTTGGGTCGCCTGCTGGGATCCGATCCATTGTCCTGGGTGGTGGACCAAACAGAGGATCCTCTTCGGGAAAGTCGTATTCCTGGTCGTAATGTTGGTAAGTTTACGTTGCTCTTATGTCCAATAGTTCCTCCCGACTGTATGTAATAAGACTTAAGATTTCCTGGGGTAACAGTGTAAAATATGATACATAAAAAACAAACTACTGCAGTTTCCTAAGAACGCGAAGCGAGGCGGCCATCTCTGTCGGCGCCAGATGTTATGTTGTTTAATTCATCACGCTAAACAGAGGAGCTCTTTATAGTTGATTAAGAATTAATTTAAGGTAGGTGTGGGTCCCTGGGCCCATATGCTGAGCCTCCATGTCCTCAGGCCTGGCTCCAGAAAAGATATTGACATTTACTGATGACATTTACACACATGGATTTATTCAGGGGCATCCCTCTGCATGCATAATGCCCTGGATGTGATATGATTGGGGTCTGTCTGTGTCATGACGTTGCCCTCTTTAGACACAGCGAGCACCATCCTCCTACCTCTGCACCATCCCCCTCTCTCTCTCCTACACTCAGGCTGCTTTGGTCAGAGAGGTCGTAAATTCCTGGAGGAGAATCTTCCTCATGGCCAGACAGTATAGAGAGAGAGTGAGTTTCATAGAGAGAACAAAGGGATTTCTTCCACCTCACAGAACTGGAGAACCGAACAATATTCATGTTCTGGAGAATGTATAAAAGATCGGTGAAGTAACGAGCTATGAACTGGTCCGTTTGGTACAATTTTGTGAAACTCATGAGAGACAATACAGCCACATTACCATAACCCTGTTTATACAAGAGTCTCAGTTATGAGACTTACATCTAATTGTTGTATAAAATGAATGAGTAAAGAGGAAACTATTTGTGAAATTATATAATGTGATTTTAGACTGTTTAATGAAGGAAACTCCAATTCCCTTTGGAGTTTCACTAAATCAGAGGCTCGTCCATGAGCGCAGACATTGAGCTGGCGTCATGGGACCGGCCCTTTCTGCTCCTCCGAATAAAACCCCCACCTTGTGGATTTATCTTCAGCCCAGCTTACCTCGATAACCACGAGAGGGCTAAGGTTGTAGACAAGCTTACCTCGATAACCACGAGAGGGCTAAGGTTGCAGACCAGCTTACCTCGATAACCACGAGAGGGCTAAGGTTGCAGACCATGCATTTCTCTTGCTGAATTCTTAACCGTACCACGTGGTTAAACTCTTAGACTATCGATACCGACAGAATAAGAACAAATCTTTGATACTAATTTACTAGTCTGCAGCCAGGAATTATGTACCCGTGAAAGCGAGGACCGACAACCGCCTATTCTATAATGACGTTAATGAATGTTACTCTGAACTATCCATTCTAACCACGGCAGAGAGAGAGGGCGGACAAACTCTCCAACAGAAACAAACTTTTCAACAGAGATCCCGACGACACACTGAGTGTAAATATATATATATTGATTGCAGTTATTCCCGAATGAGTGAGCGTTCATGTGCAAATGATTAGCATTTCAATTGTTATAATTATCAACTTTGTAGTGTCTTATCTCAGTTGACCCCCACTTCCCTTTTGTCCACCAAGCCACGATGCCGGTTTATCCCACTAGGGAAACTCCGCTATCATTTCCTTGTAACTATCTACTGTTTGTTTATGCATTTCTGTGATTTATTTAGTTAGTAAATAAATGATTTAAGACAATTGATGTATGGATGACTCATAGTGAAGACTGGGTTTGTGCAGATAACCAAAAATTTACGACGTTTGGGATGAGACTAACGTGTGCTAAAGAATAATTCATTCATTCATTATAATTCATTATTAAAATATCTGAAAGTTATATTAGGAAAATGATAACTTTGTAATCTGAATATTTTCCTTGGTGCCCCGACTTCCTAGTTAATTAAATCAAATCAAATGTATTTATATAGCCCTTCTTACATCAGCTGATATCTCAAAGTGCTGTACAGAAACCCAGCCTAAAACCCCAAACAGCAAGCAATGCAGGTGTAGAAGCACGGCGGCTAGGAAAAACTCCAGAGAGAGAGAGACCCTAGCCCCCCGACGCATAAATACTGGAGGCTGAGACAGGAGGGGTCAGGAGACACTTTGGCCCCTATCCGATGATACCCCTGGACAGGGCCAGACAGGCAGGATATATCCCCACCCACTTTGCCAAAGCACAGCCCCCACACCACTAGAGGGATATCTTCAACCACCAACTTATCATCCTGAGACAAGGCCGAGTATAGCCCACAAAGATCTCCGCCACGGCACAACCCAAGGGGGGGCGCCAACCCAGACAGGAAGACCACGTCAGTGACTCAACCCACTCAAGTGACGCACCCCTCATAGGGACGGCATGGAAGGGCACCAGTAAGCCAGTGACTCGGCCCCTGTAATGGGGTTAGAGGCAGAGAATCCCAGTGGCGAGAGGGGAACCAGCTAGGCAGAGACAGCAAGGGTGGTTCGTTGCTCCAGTGCCTTTCCGTTCACCTTCACACTCCTGGGCCAGACTACACTCAATCATAGGACCCACTGAAGAGATGAGTCTTCAGTAAAGACTTAAAGGTTGAGACCGAGTCTGCATCTCTCACATGGGTAGGCAGACCCTTCCATAAAAATGGAGCTCTATAGGAGAAAGCCCTGCCTCCAGCTGTTTGCTTAGAAATTCTAGGGATAATTAGGAGGCCTGCGTCTTGTAACCGTAGCGTACGTGTAGGTATGTACGGCAGGACCAAATCGGAAAGATAGGTAGGAGCAAGCCCATGTAATGCTTTGTAAGTTAGCAGTAAAACCTTGAAATCAGCCCTTGCCTTAACAGGAAGCCAGTGTAGGGAGGCTAGAACTGGAGTAATATGATCACATTTTTTGGTTCTAGTCAGGATTCTAGCAGCCGTATTTAGCACTAACTGAAGTTTATTTAGTGCTTTATCCGGGTTGCCGGAAAGTAGAGCATTGCATCAATTTTGGACAGAACATTTCTGATCTTTGCAATGTTACGCAGATGGAAAAAAGCTGTCCTTGAAACAGTTACATGATTAATTAGTTTAATCGCGTAATAATAATTAGACAGTTATTTGATAAAAATAAGTCTTCAGTTTTAATGATGCCAAAGACACAATGTCTGTCTGTCTGGCTGGCTGGCTGGCTGGCTATGGGGTTCAGTATGAAAAGATAAAGGGATCTATAGGGTCAAATATTTTTTTTTAATGAATTGCAGGGTCTTTTGATTTAGGATTATATCAAGGTAGAGTGGCCCACCGGCACCATCTGTATGTGTGTTACCGGCGCCTTGCTCCCGTACAAGCTAAACACCTTCACCCACTTCAAGGAAACTATAGTGCCGCCGTCACTGGCCACCTCCGCAAACGAGGACTGTGAGCTCTCGTTCTCAATGGTCGACGTGAGTAAGACATTTAAGCATGTTAACCCTCGCAAGGCTGCCGGCCAAGACGGCATCCCAAGCCGCGTCCTCAGAGTATGTGCAGACCAGCTGGCTGGAGTGTTTACGGACAAATGTAATCTCTCCCTATCACAGTCTGTTGTTCCCACTTGCTTCAAGATGTCCACCATTGTTCCTGTACCTAAGAAAGTGAAGGTAACTGAACTAAATGACTATCGCCCCGTAGCACTCACTTCTGTCATCATGAAGTGCTTTGAGAGGCTAGTTAAGGATCATATTACCTGGATCTTATCTGACACCATAGACACACTACAATTTGCATACAGTCCCAACAGATCCACGGATGATGCCATCGCACTGCACACTGCCCTATCCCGTCTGGACAAGAGAAGTACCTAATGTAAGAAGGATGTTCATTGACTACAGCTCAGCCTTCAACACCATAGTACCCTCCAAGTTCATGACTAAGCTCAGGGCCCTGGGTCTGAACCCCAACCTGTGCAACTTGGTCCTGGACTTCCTGACAGGCCAAACCCAAGTGGTGAAGGTTGGCAACAACACATCCACTACGCTGATCCTCAACACGGGGGCTCCAGAGGGGTGTGTGCTCAGCCCTCTCATGTAGTCCCTGTTCAGTCATGACTGGTAACGCACGTCTCCAACTCAATCATCAAGTTTGCAGATGATGCAACAGTGGTAGGCCTGATTACCAACAATGACGAGACAGCCTACAGGGAGGAGGTGAGGGACCTAACAGAGTGGTGCCAGGAAAATAACCTGTTCCTCAACGTCAACCAAACGAAGGAGCTGATTTGTGGACTTCAGGAGACAGCAGAGTGAGCATATCCACATCGATGGGGCCGCAGTGGAGAGGGTGAAAATATTAATGTTTGTCATCGTGCACATCACTGACAACCTGAAATGGTCCATCCGCAACAGCGCCTCTTCAACCTCAGGAGGCTGAAGAAATTTGGCTTGTCCCCGAAGACCCTCAGTGACTTCTACAGATGCACCGACGCTGTATCACCGCCTGGTACGGCAATTGCACCGTCCACAACCGCAAGGCTCCCCAGAGGGTCAGCCCAACCCTGCCTGCCCTCCAGGACATCTAGAGCACCCGGTGTCACAGGAAGGCCAAGAAGATCATCAAGGACCTCAGCCACCCGAGCCATGGCCTGTTTACCCTGCTACGATCTAGAAACCGGAGACAGTACAGGGACCGAGAGACTGAAAACAGCTTCTATCTCCATGCCATCAGATTGTTAAATAGTCACAACTAACTCTGCCCAGTACCCTGCCCTGAATTTAGTCACTGTTACTAGCCGGCTACAACCTGGTACTCAACCCTGCACCTTAGAGACTGCTGCCCTGTGTACATAGTAATTGAACATTGGTCACTAATAATCTTTACAAACATTTTTACCCACTTCATATGTATATACTGTATTCTAGTCAAGACTCATCCTATATAACTGCTGTACACATCTTTTCTATTCACATACTGTCCATACTATACACACCATCCTAGACATATATACTTATATTCCGCACACTGACATTGTTCGTTTCTTAATTTCTTCTTATTTTTGGGATTTGTGTGTATTGTAATACAAATTATCATAAGAATTTTGCTGCACCTGTGGTCATTTATGCAAAATACTGTATGTGTATGCGACAAATAGTCAAATTTTATTTGATGGATTCACGAATGCAATAGTCAGAGGAGTTGGCTCAAGCACATACAGATCTGGGACCAGGCTATACAATATACATCTGAGTGTGTGGATTTCTCTTTAAACTGTTTAGTAGTTGAGAAGTATTTTTAGGCTGACGCTGACCATGTTTGTGCTGACAGTTGCTAAGGTACTGCCAACAGTGCCAGTGTGGCATGGGAGTGGCACTTTGGTCTGTTGAGCCCTCCATCTGTTGTAGAGGTGTGTTGGCGGGCACAGAGAAGGAGGCAAGAGAGCGACACACAACTGAGTCTCTGCCCACTGCTCACTGCCCTGATACAGCCCTGTCAGCACATGCAGACAATTACTGAAAAGCTTGAGTGGGTTTGACTGATGACGTGGCATTATGGATTGCATTCAGCACCATGCAAGACCACAATAAAACCTTAACTAAGCCTTCAACAGACGTCATAATGTAATTCTAACGGTAGCCTTTCGCCTTGGTGTTCCATGACTAAGGGACCTACTACACCAAGTGGAAGTAGATCAGCAAAAATAATCTAGCCATCAAACCAAGTAATAATCTCACACCACATTACACCTGTCTTCTGTTACATAACCATGGGCAGGCTATGTGTCTGCTAGCCTGCCTATAGCTGATGTCAGGGCGGTGAAAACAGCATCATGTCCTACTCAGGGCAGAGAAAGGCCCATAACGTGGTGTGTCCGAGTCCATCAGCTGACAATGACTTGACCTGGGTGCTGCT
Source organism: Salmo trutta (assembly GCF_901001165.1). Classification (NCBI taxonomy): domain Eukaryota; kingdom Metazoa; phylum Chordata; class Actinopteri; order Salmoniformes; family Salmonidae; genus Salmo; species Salmo trutta. Next base: position 31,054,927 of record NC_042972.1, on the reverse strand, counting down.
CCCGTCTCTGTCTGTCCATGAACACACTACTGTTAACATCCTCAGCCTGAGGAGTCAATGTGAGTGAGGTCCGGGCTGTATGTTAGTGGGGTTATTGCTGTCAGTGGTATGCATGGGGGCCACAGCTAGGCTAATAAATAATGGAGGGTAATGTTGAGAGGGCTGGTGTGTGGCTGGAGTTTAGATTAGGAGTAGGGCTGTGGCTGGGCATGTGAATAATTGAGCATGGTGGGGAGGAGAGGAGAGAGGGGGGAGCCTCCAGTGACAGTTCTTACTATAGTACTAAACTCTGTCCCACTCTGCTACAGTCTTTACTGCCAGGAGGCAGGCTGTTGGTGGGAGCCTAGCTTCTTTACGGCCCCGTCATATCTCTAAAAGGCAGGTGAAATCAGTGGAGTTTTAGAGCCAGTGAGAGGCTTCCTGGCATTAGCAAGCCTGACAATGAAACAGAAGGGTTAAGTGGGTGGTCTGGCAAAGTGGGTTTCATGCATTCTGCCACACTCAGGTACATGTGTTTTCTCTCACTGACCATATGCTCAGCCTGCCTGTCTCCTAGGGCCCTGGCCCCACTCTAGGCTCTATCGGCTCCAGGCTCCCAGAGACCAGGCTACAGGCTGTCAGAAAAGCCGGTTAATTGCAGAGCTGCTCCCATCTCTCCCTGGAGCTCTCCCACTCCACAGTCCAATAGCCCCCCTGTTCTCTAGTTTAGCCCTCCTAATCTCGCACCCACTTACTCTGGCAGGAAGCAAGCTGCCTCACAGACACTCTGAAATACACAACAGCATGTCAGACAACACAGTCAAACTCCTTACATTTCACATTTTCGATTTATTCAATGATTTTACAAAGACAAATGGATTATTTACTGTGGGGGCATGTGTATGCGTTTCTGTCACTGTTTTGGTGTGTGTGCCTTTGCAGCATTCAATGTAAAAACAGCGGCAGCGTGCGTATGTGGGTGTGTATGTGGACTGTGTGAGCAGAGCTTGATGGTGAAAGGAAATAAATTAGGGGAAAAAGCAGGAACAGGCATACTATATTAAGGGGATTGCAGTGGGCTCTGCCTGATCTTTGATCTCTGTTTTGCCTTGGCTTAGATGACATGACACATTTTGTCAATGTGTGTTCTTATCTTGTGGATTCAATTGGTTGCTATTGGCCTTGACCTTTTTAAGGAAATGGATACACGTTTTCTAAGATGTTACTGGAACTGCCAGAGCTGAGTAGAAACAACCGTGAGATCAATCAAAGTGACGCTGCTTTTATTGCTTTGTTTTACCTTCTACATAGAACTGTAGGATATTTATTTGATCACCTTGTTGTTGCAGGAAATTTCCTGCACAGCATGATATGCAAACTTGTAGTATATTCAAGGTCATAAAGGCTTCTAAAGTTAGACATTTTCACTTTAAAATGTCAGACTTAATTTGCCCTAAAAAATGTAGTAACCCCTACAAAATGTCCCATGAATTATAATCAACACAAGAATTCACATTTCCTGTTGTGAGAAACTGGTCAAATTAAGATCATGCATCTCTACACTGAATTAGTGGAGGAGCAACAGAATGGGAAAAATGGGAAATTACAGCCAAGAATGTATGCAATATTGAAGCTCCAGCATGTATGTGATTTTATGCAATAATTTCCTGGACGACAGACTGTTCCTGCGTCATTGGCTCGCCAAGACAGCAAGAAGTTGGCACCCAGGCTAATTCACTATACGACTGTACCACTTGGCCATGATGTCGCAGTGTAGTTTAGTCAATAACATTGGTAGGGTCCAGAGTTTCTCCTGATCAGGACACAACTCCTGGCCCTAGTGTTTAGTTTGGTGGATAGTTGCATTAATAAATGATATAGAGGTGACCCTTCTTCTCTCCTTTCTTCTCTCCTGAATGGTGGCACCTTCCCAGTTTGCTCCAGCACCCTGAGAGCTCCAATCCTGTCATGGTTTATTCACACGCTGCTCTTCTTCATATTCTTTTGATGTTATTATTTCTTGAATTAAACATAGACAATTGCTTCTGCTTGTCCACAGCATCCATATTTAATGTCCTGGCCTGATGAGTGTAGCAGGAGCTGGAACCGAGAGAATTTCAGGTGTATTCACCTAGAAAACCACATCAACCAAATCAGCCACCACTCACTGTGAAGTTCACTTCCAGCCAGCTATCCAGCGCTGTGAGGAAGCCTGTTTTGAACGTGTTCATGTGTGATGCCTATCCTTTTACTGACGTGAGGCTGTTCGCTGATGCCATAATGATCAGCCAAATGGATTTCAAAGTATGTTTCGGCAAGTGTTTGTATTCCTGGTCGTATTCCTCAGGGTGTTGAGACATCCCTCTGTAGTGATTGTCAGGGATGGGTGTGGGGTCTGATATTGTCACAGTTGTTCTTACATTGTTACTATATTCTCCTTCCTACTATTACACATGTCTGTCTGTCTGTCTGTCTGTCTCACCACTGTGCCAGCTAAGAGCCTGTTTGGGGGGACTCTAGCATTTACAGATACCCCTTTACCATCAGTTATTACTTGCATGATAGGTTATGAGCAAGGATAGCATCAGCAATTCTCTGCACCTGTCATATGTACACACTAACACACATTCTCAAACTCTGACACACACACACGCATGCACACGTGTCCACACTATATGAAATACTTACATAGAAAGCCATAGAACATGCTCCAGTGAATGACATCTCCCAGTCCACATGCTCTTACAGATGAAGAGTTGCCTCTCTCTCTCTGTATCCTACTCGCTACTGATTTAATGGACGACAACATGGGCCCTGAATACCTCACCTCCATATTAGAAGACTCATATTTGTTGATAACCAGACTGTTATTGACTGAGTAATAAGAATGATCTCTCAAAGACAGGGCTCCATTTGGAAAGGTATACGCCTACCTATTTATGTTTTAGTTGTCCTCCTCCCGTTGTTACTAAAATAAACAGTAATTTCTGTGACCGTCTGTGGTCATACATATCTCCTGTAAGACTCTCAGGATGTTTAGGCCCCAAAGGAGGGATGTACACTAAGTATGCAACCGGCTGACCCATTGTACTCAATGACAATACGATAGGTAGTCACTTGTGCCAGCCCTAACATTAGTAGCTGTGTGTATATGTGTGTATGCATGTGTACGTGTGTGTGCGAGTGTGTTGGCATGCAGTCTGGCCAGAGCTACAGTTGAAGTCGGAAGTTTACATACACTTAGGTTGGAGTGATTAAAACTCGTTTTTCAACCACGCCACAAATTTCTTGTTAACAAACTATAGTTTTGGCAAGTCGGTTAGGACATCTACTTTGTGCATATCACAATTCCAGTGGGTCAGAAGTTTACATACACGAAGTTGACTGTGCCTTTAAACAGCTTGGAAAATTCCAATAAATGATGTCATGGCTTTAGAAGCTGATAGGCTAATTGACATCATTTGAGTCAATTGGAGGTGTACCTGTGGATGTATTGCAAGGCCTACCTTCAAACTCAGTACCTCTTGCTTGACATCATGGGAAAATCAAAAGAAATCAGTCAAGACCTAAGAAAAAAAATTGTTGACCTCCACAAGTCTGGTTCATCCTTGGGAGCAAATGCTTGAAGGTACCACGTTCATCTGTACAAACAATAGTATGCAAGTATAAACACCATGGGACCACGCAGTTGTCATACCGCTCAGGAAGGAGACGCGTTCTGTCTCCTAGAGATGAACGTACTTTGATGTGAAAAGTGCAAATCAATCCAAGAACAACAGCAAAGGACCTTGTGAAGATGCTGGAGGAAATGGGTACAAAATAATCTATATCCACAGTAAAACGGGATCCTATATCGACATAACCTGAAAGGCCGCTCAGCAAGGAAGAAGCCAATGCTCCAAAAGCTCCATAAAAAAGCCAGACTACGGTTTGCAACTGCACATGGGGACAATGATTGTACTTTTTGGAGAAATGTCCTCTTGTTTGATGAAACAAAAATAGAACTGTTTGGCCATAATGACCATCGTTATGTTAAAGCGAAAAGGGGGAGGCTTGCAAGCCGAAGAACACCATCCCAACCGTGAAACATGGGGGTGACAGCATCATGTTGTGGGTGTGCTTTGCTGCAGGAGGGACTGGTGCACTTCACAAAATAGATGGCATCATGAGGCAGGAAATTATGTGGATTTATTGAAGCAACATCTCAAGACATCAGTCATGAAGTTAAAGCTTGGTCGCAAATGGGTCTTCCAAATGGACAATGACCCCAAGCATACTTCCAAAGTTATGGCAAAATGGCTTAAGGACAACAAAGTCTCAAGGTATTGGAGTGGCCATCACAAAGCCCTGACCTCAATCCCATAGAAAATTTGTGGGCAGAATTGAAAAAATGTGTGCGAGCAAGGAGGCCTACAAACCTGACTCAGTTACACCAGCTCTGGCAGGAGGAATGGGCCAAAATTCACTCAACTTATTGTGGGAAGCTTGTGGAAGGCTACACGAAACATTTGACCCAAGTTAAACAATTGAAAGGCAATGCCACCAAATACTTATTGAGTGTATGTAAACTTCTGACCCACTGGGAATGTGGTGAAAGAAATAAAAGCTGAATGTGGTGAAAGAAATAAAAGCTGAAATGAATCACTCTACTATTAATTTGACATTTTTAAATAAAGTGGTGATCCTAACTGACCTAAGACGGGGAATTTTTACTAGGATTAAATGTCAGGAATTGTGAAACTGAGTTTAAATGTATTTGGCTGGTGTATGTAAACTTTCGACTTCAACTGTAGATGGGCTTCCTTCATTATTAATGCTGTCATTCTTTCTATTACAATTGTATTGGCTAACACAAGGCCTGCGTCCCTAGGGTAACTCAGAGCTTATGGCCTTTCTTAGACTCCACCCTGCCTAGAACCAGCACCGGACCTTACAGTTTCTATATACAGTATAGAATATGCGGTATGCTCTGCGGTATCCTGTCCTGTGTCTGGTGTTTTTATGATGCATCTTCCTATTTAGGGAAAGGTTGGTTATGGATAGGGTTGCAAAATTCCAGTAACTTTCCCAAAATTCACAGGTTTTCCAGAAATCAGGAAGTGATAAAAACAGGAAATCCAGAAATCGCCAACCAGGATTTCTGGAAAACATGATTTTTTTTTTGCAGCCTAAAGTTATGGCTGAGCATCACGGCTATATTAAGACTGATATGATGCTGTTGCAGGCCCGGTCCTGGCCATTCTGCCGTTCTAGGCGAGACAAAATAAATTGCCGGCCTCCTATCCCCGCAAAACTAGAATAGTCTACAGTGTCACAATGAAATTGTATAAATGTCCATCCATGTGGTATTACTTGTTAAACAGGCAGTTTATTAGTCCTGATTCCTGACATAGTGTACAGGTCCTCCCCTATCTGAATGTGTTCTCTCACCCAGCACTGACTGGCCCAGTACCAATACTGCAGCATTGGCATTAGAGGAGCAAGGTACAGTTTGATGAGTTTCATCTCTGTGTACAGTTTGATTGGTATGGGACCAACATTTAAACTAGTCTTTTTCACTCTTATACAACGTACAACTGAAGTTGAGGTCATATCCTTATGCTGGTTAATGTGCTACTCTGGTAGGCCTTGAAGCTCTTATTTCCAGAGTCTATGGGGGCCAGTGGAGGTTGATGCAGGTCGTTTTGTTTGTGATGTGCTCATTGATTCCTTGTTTCCTCAGTCTCTCAGGTACTCTTCCAGTCTGATGCCCCTGCTGTGGATCACACACCCTGCTGACAATTAGACTCTCTTCCTGTGAGCATAGCCTTATAGGTATCCTGTGTGTCTGTCTGTGTGCGTATGTCTGTGTGTGTGTGTGTGTAGACAGCTCTGGGCTGCTGTTCCCAAATTTTATTGGTCACATACACATGGTTAGCAGATGTTATTGCGAGTGTTGCGAAATGCTTGTGCTTCTAGTTCCGACAGTGCAGTGATATCTAACAAGTAATCTAACAATTCCACAACAGCTACCTAATACACACAAATCTAAGTAAATGGATGGAATAAGACTATGTACATAGAAATATATGGATGAGTGATGACCGAGCGGCATAGGCAAGATACAATAAATGGTATAAAATACACTATATACATATGAGATGAGTAATGTAGTCGGGGTGATAGTATATTATCCTTAAAGGTGTTTAGTTTGTCTGGAAGCAAGACGTCGGTGTCCGTCATGGGTGAACAGGGAGTACATGAGGGGGCTGAGCACGCACCCTTGTGGGGCCCCAGTGTTGAGGATCAGCGAAGTGAAGATGTTGTTTCCTACCTTCACCACCTGGGGGCGGCCCGTCAGGAAGTCCAGGACCCAATTACACATGGCGGGGTTGAGACCCAGAGACTCAAGCTTAATGATGAGCTTGGAGGGTACTATAGTGTTGAATGCTGAGCTGTAGTCAATGAACACCATTCTTACATAGGTATTCCTCCAGATGGGATAGGGCAGTCTGATGTTGGGGCGTCTGTGGACCTATTGGGGCGGTATGCAAATTGAAGTGGGTCTAGGGTGGCAGGTAAGGTGGAGGTGATATGATCCTTGACTAGTCTCTCAAAGCACTTCTTGATGACAGAAGTGAGTGCTACGGGGTGATAGTCATTTAGTTCAGTTACCTTTGCCTTCTTGGTTACAGGAACATGGGTGGCCATCTTGAAGCATGTGGGGACAGCAGACTGGGATAGGGAGAGTTTGAATATGTCCGTAAACATACCAGCCAGCTGGTCTGCGCACGCTCTGAGGACGCGGCTAGGGATGCCGTCTGGGCAGGAAGCCTTGCGATGGTTAGCACGTTTAAATGTCTTACTCACGTTGGCCATGGAGAAGGAGGGCCTGCAGTCCTTGGTAGCGGGCCACGTTGGTGGCCCTGTATTATCCGCAAAGCGGGCACAGAAGGTGTTTAGTTTGTCTGGAAGCAAGATGTTGGTGTCCGTGACGTTGGCTGGTTTTCTTTTTGTAGTCCGTGATTGCCTGCAGACCCTGCCACATAAGTTTTGTAACAATGTAAGAAATAGTACATCAAAAAAACAAATACTGCATAGTTTCCTAAGGACTTGAAGCGAGGTGACCCCCTCTATCGGCGCCATCTTCCCTGCAATGCTTTTCCAATTGAGCTGCAGGTCAAATCTGCCTCTCACATTCACTTTGACACAGTCACCATCTCCTTAATGTGTGATATGTGAGTAAAGGTTGCCATGGAAATATTGCTTTTGATATAGTCACGCTAAGGCATGAATCATTGTTCTGTGACACCGATGCAGTGTCTTCCCCTATCCTCTGGCACATAGATGTTATGGACGTTTGACTTCATTTGAAGGCCATTAGTCAGTAGAAACTTTTGGATGCTCGGCAAATGATGTTAACCTTTTGGACGGGAGTCCTCATAACACACGGATTCTCTGTTATGTTGATCAGTCTGACTATTGTTTAGTGCCAGTCTCCTCTCAATACCTCTCTTCTCTCCCAGATGACAAGACTCCAACGCTTCTCTTCCTGTCTGTCTTCTATCTCTGCAGAGAAAACAACAATCCAATCTCACCAACAAGAAAACGAGAGAGGCGGGGAAGTAAAAAAAATGATAATGCCACCGTGGCATTTAAATTTATCCTGGTCTCATCAATCCAATAATAGAGAATGATAATTAAGATGGACAAGATCATACTCTATTACCTGTTATCATACTTGAAATTAATGTTGAATGTTATTGCTTTGCCCGCCTACTCCCACTCACCCCCCCACTCTCTATAGCCCTCCTGCTGCTGAGAAACCCCCGTGTGGGAGGTTGTAGAGGGTCTGTGTGGGGGCTGCAGGCGGTAGGAGGGTAGAACTGACCCAGAAGGAGTGCTGAGTGGCAGGCAGGGCTACAGACTCCAGGGTGTAGCCCTGCCCTACACTGACACATACATGGACACGCACACACACACACACATAAACACACACACACACGTACTTAAAGCCCCGTTGGGCTAAACTCTCCCACACAGACTTTGAGCATCATGGTGTGTGTGTGGGTCCAGCCATCATCTGACACCTCCGTGAGATCCATCGACTTGGTGTGTCTGCTTATTCCATCCAGCCAAATGAGCAGATTCATCTTGGCCTTTAAACTGAAGGTCATGGCATTTAAAGGAGAAGTTCAGAATAACCTTGGGCCCAGATTTGTTTCTGCTTGAAATGGAAGCAATAGGGTTGCATGAAACGAGAACACCTCCAGTGATGCATGAAACGACAACATTGTGTGTGTGTGAGAGCTGCACAGCAACAACTACAGCAACAGCATAGAACCTGCCCCAGTGACCCTACAGGAGAACAAGGATAGAAAACATCAAACAACATGACCAAAGTCATCCACGGCGTTCTCCAAAAATCTAATCAAATCAGAAGGCTACATTAAACAGATGGCTACCCGCTCTAAAGCTTTCTCTTGGTCTCTCTCCATCGCTCTCTCCCTCTCTTCTCTCTCTATCATTAGCGGCTGCTGGAGTTAGTGTTTGATCCTGTGATCTACAAAGACACAGTGGGCTTGTGTTTGTCTCTGTGTGCCGGTATCTTTCTGAGAACACAAGCTATTTACCCACTCCATCCATCTCCGAGAGGATAAGTCCAATCTTCCGTGTGTGTGTGTACTGTAGGCACAGCATATGTGTATTTACACATTTTGGCACAAGAAAAAACAAAATGCAGCTTAACTGAGGTAGATTCTGCATTATCAGGCAATGTTATAGTCCCAGGGTCTTTAGCTAGATACATAGATTGAGTGAATGTCCTAAACCTCAGTGTATCCATTCGTTGGTCCAGGTGTGAGCACACACCTCTCACACAGCCCTACCCAGACCCCTGGTGTGTAGCCCTCATAGCATCTCTGATGAGGCTCTACGGTTGGCTTGTTCTCTCCCTGCTCTTTCTACTCATTCCCTCCACAGCCTCAGCCTACACCTCGATAAACAAGTCAAGGCGGTCTTACTAAGAATTGTTTTAGTCATTGTAGCGCTCTGGTGTTTAACCGGTGGAATGTTGGCTTATCCTCTGTGCTTTTTAAGATTACTGATTCTACTGTCTGCACCCCATAATAAAGGCTGTCTGTGCTGCGCTGTCTGTGCTGCGCTGTCTGTGCTGCGCTGTCTGTGCTGCGCTGTCTGTGCTGCGCTGTCTGTGCTGCGCAGTCTGTGCTGCGCAGTCTGTGCTGCGCAGTCTGTGCTGCGCTGTCTGTGCTGCGCTGTCTGTGCTGCGCTGTCTGTGCTGCGCTGTCTGTGCTGCGCTGTCTGTGCTGCGCTGTCTTCGCTGCGCTGTCTGTGCTGCGCTGTCTTCGCTGCGCTGTCTGTGCTGCGCTGTCTTCGCTGCGCTGTCTGTGCTGCGCTGTCTGTGCTGCGCTGTCTGTGCTGCGCTGTCTGTGCTGCGCTGTCTGTGCTGCGCTGTCTGTGCAGCGCTGTCTGTGCTGCGCTGTCTTTGCTGCGCTGTCTTTGCTGCGCTGTCTTCGCTGCGCTGTCTGTGCTGTGGTTAGTTGTTGTTTTACTGTCCCCTAACTGCCTCATAAAGTAGTTCCTGTTCTATTGGAGGTTTGTGCTGGATATCCTATTAATGGCCAAACCCTGATTCCCAAGTCCGAGTAAGTAAACGTTTCCTTTAACCACTGATATAGGATCAGATGTTTCCAATCCCCCTAATGGTTAAGGTTGGATTAGGATTGGGGTTGGGTAATAATCTGATCCTAGATCTGTGGTTAAGACCAACATGTACCTGGATCTCACATGTCAGAGTCAGGCAGCCAGCCCTCTCCTCTGGACCAGATGGCTCTGGTCTCCAGCGTCACAGTGTAAAGACCGGTCTGCCTGGAAGAGGAACGGTGGGTGAGTGAATATTAATCAGGAGGACCCTTCTGGGTGAAGCAAGCAGAAGGCTGATAATCCAGTACCCTGTGTCTGTACTGGAGATACACAGACATAACCAGGATCAGAGGTGTTGAGACTGATCTGCTGTTGACATTTCTTCTCAGACACTAGGCTTTGCTTTCACATTCCCCATGTTTTTCTGATGGGAGGGGAGGGGAAGGGAAATGGGAGGCAGTGGGGTTCTGATAACCACTTTGCCTGGGAAAGTGTGTGTTGGAGTGTGTGACATTACAAAGTGTCATGTTTGACAATTGCAGACAAGTCAGTTGAGAGCGTGTTGTCAGGTTTGCTAATAAGGCCGAGGCAGGGAGCCATAGGGGTTCTGTGCTGTGTGGTGGGTTTGGTTGCTGTGTGTGTTGGTTGGGAATACGGAGACCGGCCCCACACAGACCCACACGCCGCATCTTGTACCTCAGGGGCCATCACCCACTGACGGGGAGAAAGACAAGCGTTATTGTATAAATGTACATTATTGGGGAATAGAAGTGCATTGCGGGTGAAGTAGAAGATAACCTGTCTGGGGTATGTGGGACGATTTCGTCCCACCTACGTAACAGCTACTGATATTCCAGTGGCGCGATTTTTGAATCGTTAGAAATACTATTACTTCAATTTCTCAAACATATGACTATTTTACAGCTATTTAAAGACAAGAATCTCGTTAATCTAACCCCACTGTCCGATTTCAAAAAGGCTTTACAACGAAAGCAAAACATTAGATTATGTCAGCAGAGTGCCCAGCCAGAAAAAATCAGACAGCCATTTTTCAAGCTAGCATATCATGTCACATAAACCCAAACCACAGCTAAATGCAGCACTAACCTTTGATGATCTTCATCAGATGACACACCTAGGACATTGTGTTATACAATACATGCATGTCTGTTCAATCAAGTTCATATTTATATCAAAAAAACAGCTTTTTGCATTAGCATGTGACGTTCAGAAAACGCATAACCCCCCGGCAAACTTCCGTTGAATTTACTAACAGTTTGCTAAATTACTCACGATAAACGTTCACAAAAAGCATAACAATTATTTTAAGAATTATAGATACATTACTCCTCTATGCACTCGATATGTCCGATTTTAAAATAGCTTTTCGGATGAAGCACATTTTGCAATAATCTAAGTACATAGCCCGGCATTACAGGGCTAGCTATTTAGATACCCACCCAGGTCAGCATCCACCAAAATCACATTTCCTATAAGAAAAATGTTCTTACCTTGCTTGTTCTTCATCAGAATACACTGCCAGGACTTCTACTTCAATAACAAATGTTGGTTTGGTCCCAAATAATCCATCGTTATATCCAAACAGCGACGTTTTGTTCGTGAGTTCTAGAATGCTTCTTCCCGGTTTCGCGCATGGCGCATTGGCGTGTCAAAAATGTCTAAATATTCCATTACCGTACTTCGAAGCATGTCAACCGCTGTTTAAAACCAATTTTTATGCCATTTATGTCGTAGAGAAGTGATAATATTCCGACCGGGAGTATGCATTGAGCCTAAACAGCCGAATAAAATTTCTCCTCAGAAGCGACTCATGCACGCGCATCATTCAAAGGTCCTCGGAGCATCCACTTACAAAAGGCGATAATATGTTTCAACCTGAGGCTCCCTCGTAAACCTTCAGTTATTTCGCGGGCTCTGAGAGCCTATTGGAGCCCTGGGAATTGTCACGTTACAGCTAAGATCCTTACTTTTCAATAAAAAGATGCAAGACGCACGACTCCTTGTCAGACAGGGTACTTCCTGCTTGAAACCTTGTCAGGTTTTTGCCTGCCATAGGAGTTATGTTATACTCACAGACACCATTCAAACAGTTTTAGAAAATTCAGAGTGTTTTCTATCCAAACCTGAACAATAATATGCATATTCTAGCTTCTGAGTTGGTGTAGGAGGCAGTTAAAAATGGGAACATATTTTTCCAAAATTCTCAATACTGCCCCCTAGCCCAGACAGGATAAAACACCTCTAGCACTGTGTTTTGTTAGAGGCATCCTCTCCTCATGTCTCTGTTGGAACTGTTTTGAGAGAACAAGGAGATGGACTAGATTGACTTGGTTATTGTCCACAATGCAAACCAGATAGATTAGATATGTAACAGCAGTCAAGCCTCACTAATGGTTAAATTGAATCAGCAAGGTAGTCAATTATGCTTAGAGTAGAACTGCTAGCTCCAAACAAGCCCAAAGGTCGCTTTCTGAGTGTGTGGTTTTGGTAAGTTCCTCCTACCTAAGGCCTTTTAGATTGCTATGGTGCGCCCACCCCCCCATGTAGTGGTATTTCCAGCAGCTATTGTGCTCAGTGGGGTGCACTCTTAGTTGAGGCTTCCTGATGACCACTGATGTGGGGAGTGAAGTACAGAGGGAACAGGCAGGTAATCAGTTGGCCCAACACCCTTCAATTAACCAGACCTTTATTTAGCTCAGTGCCCAGTGTGTGTTTGTTTCCCAGTGCATTTTGGCTCTGAGCATCATCAGTGGATACAAGCATGGAGGATGAGAATCAAACTGGGCTGAAGGAAAGGAAACTCCCCCTTCCAACTTTTAATGTACGATTGACTTAAACTTTTTTATGTACTTCTGTAATTGTGTCCCCTGCTCTGATTTATTTTCCAAGCCTAATGCTGTGTTTGTAACCAAGTGGGATAGAGGACACTAGATGGATAAAACCCATTTTGGCATGGACATTGCCATTGAGGGTGTTGAGGAAAATGTAAGCTTAATGACAATTGTGTTAGACCACTATATGGTGTTCTTTAAAGCTATTATCCAAGTTGAACTAGAACCGGACAAATCTGGATTTGAGGAAGGGGAGTATGAAATGAGGCAATCCCACATGTTATACAGTCGTGGCCAAAAGTTTTGAGAATGACACAAATATTAATTTCTACAAAGTTTGCTGCTTCAGTGTCTTTAGATATTTTTGTCAGATGTTACTATGGAATACTGAAGTATAATTACAAGCATTTCATAAGTGTCAAAGGCTTGTATTGACAATTACATTAAGTTGATGCAAAGAGTCAATATTTGCAGTGTTGACCCTTCTTTTTCAAGACCTCTGCAATCCGCCCTGGTATGCTGTCAATTAACTTCTGGGCCATATCCTGACTGATGGCAGCAAATTCTTGCATAATCAATGCTTGGAGTTTGTCAGAATTTATGGGTTTTTGTTTGTCCACCCGCCTCTTGAGGATTGACCACAAGTTCTCAATGGGATTAAGGTCTGGGGAGTTTCCTGGCCATGGACCCAACATATCAATGTTTTGTTCCCTGAGCCACTTAGTTATCACTTTTGCCTTATGGCAAGGTGCTCCATCATGCTGGAAAAAACATTGTTCGTCACTAAACTGTTCCTGGATGGTTGGGAGAAGTTGCTCTCGAAGGATGTGTTGGTACCATTCTTTATTCATGGCTGTGTTCTTAGGCACAATTGTGAGTGAGCCCACTCCCTTGACTGAGAAGCAACCCCACACATGAATGGTCTCAGGATGCTTTACTGTTGGCATGACACAGGACTGATGTTAGCGCTCACCGTGCAGATGCACTCACACCTGCCTGCTGCCATTCCTGAGCAAGCTCTGTACTGGTGGTGCCCCGATCCCGCAGCTGAATCAACTTTAGGAGACGGTCCTGGCGCTTGCTGGACTTTCTTGGGCGCCCTGAAGCCTTCTTCACAACAATTGAACCGCTCTCCTTGAAGATCTTGATGATCCGATAAATGGTTGATTTAGGTGCAATCTTACTGGCAGGAATATCCTTGCCTGCGAAACCCTTTTTGTGCAAAGCAATGATGAAGGCACGTGTTTCCTTGCAGGTAATCATGGTTGACAAAGGAAGAACAATGATTCCATGCACCACCCTCCTTTTGAAGCTTTGTCTGTTATTCAAACTCAATCAGCATGACAGAGTGATCTCCAGCCTTGTCCTCGTCAACACTCACACCTGTGTTAACGAGAGAATCACTGACATGATGTCAGCTGGTGCTTTTGTGGCAGGGCTGAAATGCAGTGGAAATGTTTTTTGGGGGATTCAGTTCATTTGCATGGCAAAGAGAGACTTTGCAATTAATTGCAATTCATCTGATCACTCTTCATAACATTCTGGAGTATATGCAAATTGCCATCATACAAACTGATGCAACAAACTTTGTAAAAATGAATATTTGTGTCATTTTCATAACTTTTGGCCACGACTGTACATTGAAGAGGGGGGGGGGGATTGTATATCACTTGGACACCTATATGTACAGTTGAAGTCGGAAGTTTACACACACCTTAGCCAAATACATTTAAACACAGTTTTTCACAATTCCTGACATTTCATCCTAGTAAAAATTCCCTGTCATAGGTCAGTTAGAATCACCACTTTATTTTAAGAATGTGAAACGTCAGAATAATAGTAGAGTGATTTATTTCAGCTTTTGTTTCTTTCATCACATTCCCAGTGGGTCAGAAGTTTACATACACTCAAGTAGTATTTGGTAGCGTTGCCTTTAAATTGTTTAACTTGGGTCAAATGTTTCGTGTAGCCTTCCACAAGTTTTCCACAATAAGTTGGGTGAATTTTGGCCCATTCCTCCTGACAGAGCTGGTGTAACTGAGTCAGGTTTGTAGGCCTCCTTGCTCGCACACACTACTTCAGTTCTGCCCACAAATTTTCTATGGGATTGAGATCAGGGCTTTGTGACGGTCAAGTGGTTGAAAAATGAGTTTTAATAACTCCAACCTAAGTGTATTTAAACTTCCGACTTCAACTGTATGTCTTATATAATAGTTAAGCTTGCCAAGAAAACTTGAATGTATTTATGTATGTATGTATGTATGTATGTATCCATCCTACCTACCTACCTACCTACCTACCTACCTACCTACCTACCTACAATCTTCCCAGCTCTGCAGATTTTGCTGTGAGGAGGCAGAGTCATTAGATCATTTATTTTGGTACTGTCCATATGTAGCTTGTTTTTGGTCACAGGTCCAGGAAAGGCTGACGAATTGCAACATTTGCCTAGAACTAACGGTGCAGATAGCAATACTGGGTGATTTGAAAAGTCAATCAATAATATAATAATTATTTTAGCAAAAAATCTGTAGAAGCTATGAGAATAGAATGGTTCAGTACTTTTGTGAAGCATCACAGCACAGTTGAAAAATATATGGCAAACAGAAATCCAAAATGGATGGTGTTAAGAGATAGATGGGAGGGGTTGAATGGAGCTGAAGGGTGGGACTAATAACAAGATAACCAATGTAAAACATACGGGGTCTGTAAAATGTATATAGGTTCAGAGATTTGGTGAAATAGCACAGTTATAAATAGAAATCAAACTGGAATGACATCAGAAATGGAGGAAGGACTAAAAACAAACAAAATATAACTATTGTAAAATCGATTTGTGTCTGTGAAAATGTGTATAATATGTATAAACCGAAGGTAGAAGCCTAAGTGTTGTTTATTAGTTTACTCCAATTGGGGGAGGGGTGGTAGGGTTTGCCGGGATTAATAAAGGTATATTCTAAAGAAAGTATGTATGTATGCTATTTCATCTACAGTTATGGAATTATTATTCTTTTATTTTGTTAAGAGGTGGATCAGCTTTAATTTTGCGAAAAGATTGTTGCTTCCATCAATGTAATTGTCTGCATCATTTTCAATCCATCATATAGTTTTTGGGTACGTACTCACACTAACTGGCAGTATGCACCCTTTCATTTTGTATGCCAACTTGTAGAGGTAGTAGAAAAGGAAAATGGACTACTTCAAAACGGAGATGGCCTCAATAGAGCTGCCCTTGTGCTCACATATGCCATAATGGGAGTAGAGTGGCTTCAGGTTGGCCATTCTGGAGCAGGCATTTGCTTAAGGCATGGAGTGGAGCACATGAGGAATGCTCCATGGAGGGCTGTTTGGAATCATAAGTACCGTTCTCTTTTGATAGGGACTAGGGAGCTTTCTGATTCAGAAGCAGCCAGCAGGTCAGTAATGTGCCACTGTTACACTGAACAAAATTATAACCGCAACAATTTCAAAGATTCTACAGAGTTACAGTTCATATAAGAAAATCTGTAAAATAAAATAAATTCATTAGGCCCTAAGTTTTGGATTTCATATGACTGGGAATACAGATATGCGTCTGTTGGTCACAGATACACTACCGTTCAAAAGTTTGGGGTCGCTTAGAAATGGCCTTGTTTTTGAAAGAAAACACTTTTTTTGTCCATTTTAAAATAACATCAAATTGATCAGAAATACAGTGTAGACATTGAACCCAAACTTTTGAACGGTAGTGTACGTAAAAAAATAAAAGTTCATCAGGCTGTTGATTGTGGAATGTTGTCCCTAGGGCTGTTGTGGTGAACGTATTACCGCCACACCGGTGGTCGCGAGTCATGAAGGCAGTCAAATTCCATGTGAACGTTTAGTCATGGTAATTAGTCTTCTCTAAGCTCTGATGCTGCTGATGGTCATTAGTAGCCTACCAAACTTGCTAACTGCCTGGTACTCAGCACTCTATTGTCCTTCTAATCACTCTGACATCAATGCAAATGTTTTTGAAAATCTAATAAAACACTTAATGAGAGCCCATGAGCTCATGTTGCACAACATTTCTACAGGCTTTGCAATTGTGTGGGAAAAGCAGAGTGATGGCCTCTACTAAAAAGAGGAGGATCCCATCAGCTGTCTATAGGCTAGGCCTACTATATTCTCAACTTTCCTAATATTAAGCACATTGCTTATATTTACAACAGGTGTATAGCCTACCTGGCTGGGATGAAATGAACCATGTGAAAAGCGTCCTCCATTCGCTATTTAACTGCATAGATGACATGTATTTTTTTCCAGCTGACGCTGTTTTGATACAGGTGCGTGATAATGGTCCATTCCAAATCAAAGCAAATTTCACGCATATTATTTAGTATATGTAAAGACTAGATTAAATCAAGAATAGTCTGATGGGTGACAATATTAGCATATCACTTGTGAATGATGCCCAGCATAAGAAACAATGCCTTTTTTTGCCACTTTTTCGCACACCTCATGTAGCCTAGCCCATATGCCTATATGTTTTGATTAAGTTTGTATCATTTACATTTACATTTAAGTCATTTAGCAGAGCGACTTACAAATTGGTGCATTCACCTATAATATCCAGTAGAACAAACACTTTACAATAGTGCATCTAAATCCTTTAAAGGGGGGGGGTTAGAAGGATTACTTTATCCTATCCCAGGTATTCCTTAAAGAGGTGGGGTTTCAGGTGTCTCCGGAAGGTGGTGATTGACTCCGCTGTCCTGGCATCGTGAGGGAGATTGTTCCACCATTGGGGTGCCAGAGCGGCGAACAGTTTTGACTGGGCTGAGCGGGAACTGTGCTTCCTCAGAGGTAGGGAGGCGAGCAGGCCAGAGGTGGATGAACGCAGTGCCCTTGTTTGGGTGTAGGGCCTGATCAGAGCCTGAAGGTACGGAGGTGCCGTTCCCCTCACAGCTCCGTAGGCAAGCACCATGGTCTTGTAGCGGATGCGAGCTTCAACTGGAAGCCAGTGGAGAGAGCGGAGGAGCGGGGTGACGTGAGAGAACTTGGGAAGGTTGAACACCAGACGGGCTGCGGCGTTCTGGATGAGTTGTAGGGGTTTGATGGCACAGGCAGGGAGCCCAGCCAACAGCGAGTTGCAGTAATCCAGACGGGAGATGACAAGTGCCTGGATTAGGACCTGCGCCGCTTCCTGTGTGAGGCAGGGTCGTACTCTGCGAATGTTGTAGAGCATGAACCTACAGGATCGGGTCACCGCCTTGATGTTAGTGGAGAACGACAGGGTGTTGTCCAGGATCACGCCAAGGTTCTTGGTATCACAACCAAAGAGGCTAAATAACTTGTTAAAATTAAGTACAAGGGGTGTAGCACCTAACTGGCATACATAAGCAGCGTGTGAGTTTCAAGTTCAGGGAGGATCATTTTCACAGTTAAAAATGAACCTTTATAATAAAAGCATTACATGCATAATTGCATTTGCGGTCACTTTTGATAATGGTGTTTTTCCACTAATGGAACATTTGCGCTTATAGCCTACTACCATGTGCGCATTGCTGTGCTTATAATGTGAAGAAATAGGCTAATAGTTTATCAACATTTGTAAGCTATCTGTTGCATCAGCCACGTTGTGTATAATGTTTTTTTTATGCTTGTGGTTGTATTAATTTGGGATCTATCGCATCCCACAACTCTCCCAGACTATGTTTATAATATTTATTTCTCGCACAGAAAATAATGGATCTGTACTATGGGGGATAATAGATTGACATAAGCTAGTGCTTTTGCTGTTTGTTAGGCCTACTCATCTTGTTGGCTGAAAAGTAAATGTGGACTATTCTTCCAATATCTTTAATATGCACCTCGGAATTGGATAAGGACGCGCTCAGTTGCGTCCCTGATTGTGTCTGTCTTCACTTGTAGCCTGTGAGAAAGACCCGATCACGAGATGGAGAGCCATGTGAGTGAGAGGTGATTCGGAGCGCTCAGGGAGAAGTGCACAACGACCACTGGCCGCAAAAGGTATGGATTTTTTTAGAGTGCACTACGGCCACACAAAGGGGTTGCCGCCATGAAATTCTAGGCATTAACAAGTGCTTGTCAGGGCCTCCCGAATGGCACAGTGGTCTAAGGCACTGCATCACAGTGGTCTAAGGCACTGCATCACAGTGCTAGCTGTCTCACTAGAGATCCTGGTTCGAGTCCAGGCTCTGTCGCAGCCGGCCGTGACCGGGGAGACATATGGGGCGGTGCACAATTGACCCAGCGTCGTCCAGATTAGGGGAGGGTTGGCCAGCAGGGGTGTTCTTGTCCCATCGCGCACTAGCAACTCCTGTGGCAGTCCGGGCGCAATGCACGCTGACACGATCACCAGGTGTACGGTGTTTCCTCCAACACATTGGTGCGGCTGGCTTCTGGGTTAAGCAGGCATTGTGTCAAGAAGCAGTGCAGCTTGGCTGGGTTGTGTTTCGGAGGGTGCACGGCTCTCGACCTTCGCCTCTCCCGAGTCCGTATGGGAGTTGCAGGACAAGACTGTAAAACTACCAATTGGATACCACAAAATTGGGGAGAAAAAGAAAAGTGCTTGTCAAATTATGAACGAGTGACAGATGTAATGTGTACAGCCTGCGCAAAAAAAACAAAGCAGAGCTCATGCCTTTTCAAGCAATTATTTTCAAATCATCATTAGAGTCGCATCATGCAGCCTTACAATGTATTACAAATCAAAACATATAGCCCAACGTTTGTAGAACTAAAGTTACCTTAGTAACTTTAAATTGAGCATTGTTAATTAATTGAGCTTTGTTAACCACTCAACACAGAATAGCCGTAAGTGCGCACTCCCTCAAATCGTTTGGAGAAAATATCCTTTCTATTTCATTCAGCCTCGGAAATCTTGTCTGCTAAACGAACTAGTGTAGCCCACAGCCATTTGGCATAGCCAGATCTGACTGTCTAAAATAAATAATGGATTTATTGTGAAGGTGTAGGCTATATTACATGGATTTATTAGACTGTTTAAAATGGACAATGTTCCTAAGGTCTGCATCAGTGGCGTTATGCTATGTGTGGAAGCCAGGAGATGGTAAATGTGTTTGTTAATTTACGACCAACTACCGTGAGACCAATAGTTATTTGCTTGACAGTCATTCATAATGCAATTGTGTTCATTGTCCGTAGCTTATGCCTGCCCATACCATAACCCCACCGCCACCATGGGGCACTCTGTTCACAACATTGACATCAGCAAACTGCTCACCCACACAACGCCATATACGCTGTCTGCCATCTGCCCGGTACAGTTGAAACCAGGATTCATCCGTGAAGAGAGAACTTCTTCAGTGTGCCGGTGCCCATCGAAGTTGAGCATTTGACCACTGGAGTACGTTACGACGCCAACCTGCATTCAGGTCAAGACCCCGGTGAGGACGACAAACACGCAGATGAGCTTCCCTGAGACAGTTTGTTCAGAAATACTTAACTTGTGCAAACCCACAATTTCATCAGCTGTCCAGGTGGCTGGTTTCAGACGATCCCGCAGGTGAAGAAGCCGGATGTGGAGGTCTTTGGCTGGCGTGGTTACACATGGTCTGCGGTTGTGAGGTCGGTTGAATGTACTGCCAAATTCTTGAAAACGACAGAGGTGGCTTATTGTAGAGAAATGAACAGCTCTGGTCGACATTGCTGCAGTCAGCATGCCAATTGCGCGCTCCCTCAAAACTTGAGACATCTGTGTTGTGTAACAAAACTGCATATTTTGGCTCACTAACAGGGATGTAAACAAATGTAGTAAACAAAAGCAGCAGGCAGCCTTGTGTGGAAGTTGTACTACATGATATCAGTGCTTATAAGTTAAAGAATGAGAACTCGATTCCAATTCTTAACAACGAGTGGACAGGCAATGCTAAGAAATACAACATGCATTATTCTCATGCATGCCTACAGTTCTTTCTAAACTTTGCTAAAGCTCGGGCAGTATCATTGTCTCTCAAAAAAGAAAATCAAGTGAAATATTGTAGGCCTATGTCACAGGTTTTGTTAATGAATGGTGTTAAATGCTGTGGACGTGTCTATACTTGGAGTTGGGCACTGATGGTTATAACACAGTGATCTGTAGCTCCCCCAATCTCCTGTCTAAATTCAGAAATAACACCACCACCTCGCTTGAATTATTAATTTGCAGAGGCTGTCTGTGAAAGTAAACAAAGCTGTGAGTAAGTTCCTTTATCATTAATCTCTTCCTGAGAAACGAAAGACATTTGGCCCAAATGAAAACAGCAATAATTTTGAATGTATTCGTACTGAACAACTGAACTTTACTGAACAACTTTCTTTATAAGCCGTCCTTGTGAACAGAGGACAATACATGTAAAAAAAAGAAAAAAAGATATAGCATACTTGCCGAAATTCTGCTCCATCTCTCATCAATGCCTTCACTTGTTCCCGTGTGCCCTTTCCCCCTGCACCCTGTGGAGTGTAAACTTGTCACATGCTAACAAGCAGCAGCTGTGCATTTGGAAAGTATTCAGACCCCTTCACCTTTCCACAGTGTTAACGTTACAGCCTCATTCTAAAATGGATTTAAAAAAATGTTGTCCTCAATCTACACTATTGAAGGTCCCTAAGAACACAGTGGCCTCCATCATTCTTAAATGAAAGAAGTTTGGAACCAGCAAGACTCTTCCTAGAGCTGGCCGCCCAGGCCAAACTGAAAAATCGGGGGAGGAGGGCCTTGGTCAGGGAGGTGACCAAGAACCCGATGGGCACTCTGAAAGAGCTCCAGCGTTTTCTCTGTTGAGATGGGAGAACCTTCCAGAAGGACAACCATCTCTGTAGCACTCCACCAATCAGGCATTTATGGTAGAGTGGCCAGACGGAAGCCACTCCTCAGTAAAAGGCACATGACAGCTCACTTGAAGTTTGTCAAAAGGCACCTAAAGGACTCGGACCATGAGAAACAACATTCTCTTCTCTGATGAAACCAAGATTGAACAATTTGGCCTGAATGCCAAGTGTCACGTCTGGAGGAAACCAGGCACCGCTCGTCACCTGGCCAGTACCATCCCTATGGTGAAGTATGGTGGTGGCAGCATCATGCTGTGGGGATGTTTTTCAGTGGCAGGGACTAGGAGATTTGTCAGGATCGAGGGAAAGATGAACAGAGCAAAGTACTGAGGGATCCTTGAGGAAAACCTGCTCCAGAGTGCAACAGGACAACAACCCTAAGCACACAGCCAAGAACATGCAGAAGTGGCTTCGGGACAAGTCTCAATGTCCTTGAGTGGCCCAGCCAAAGCCGGGACTTGAACCCGATCGAACATCTCTGGAGAGACCTGAAAATAGCTGTGCCGCAACGCTCCCCATCCAACCTGACGGAGAAGAATGGGAGAAACTTCCCAAATACAGGTGTGCCAAGCTTGTAGCATCTTACCCAAGAAGACTCGAGGCTGTAATTGCTGCCAAAGGTGCTTCAACAAAGTACTGAGTAAAGGGTCTGAATACTAAAAAACCTGTTTTTGCATTATGGGGTATTATTATGGGGTATTGTGTGTAGATTTGATGAGTGAAAAAACAACATTTAATACATTTTAGAATAAGGCTGTGACGTAACAAAATGTGGAAAAAGTAAAGGGGTCTGAATACTTTTCGAATGCACTGTATACTGTATATTAGAAGCACGCAGCTAGCTTTGCCACATTAAGAGAGATGATAAATTAGTGTTCCTCTATGGAGAGCCTGCCTGGAGAGACACTTTATGGGTGCAAATATTGATTCAGTTCAGTCAATCCTCTCAGGATGGGAGACATTGTAGATCTAGTTATATATTTCCTCTGATTATTAACGATCAAATACTTCACTCCCAGGCTTCGATTTAACTAGCTAACGTGTATACAGAGTTGCTTTAATTTCAGCAGTCACTGTCTGACTTATGTTGCTTGAAGTGGTGTGGCAGTTGGGTAAAAGCCTGGCCGTGCTCTTCAAATATCATAGTGATTTGAGTGTGCAGATTTTTCATTCAAATCTAACAGTGTCTGAACAGACAGACTTGGGTATGACTCATTCTCTATCAGTCTCAAGCTAGGTATTCTCTCTCAGGAAGAGGACTCGCACGTGTGTGTGAGACTGCTGCAGTCTAGGCATGCTGGGGAGATGAATGGTGTTGAAGACTAGAGACGGTGACAACATCAACTCCTACTCTCTCTGCCTCTGCTGCTGATCTGTACCTGAACTAACTGATAACAAGAAACCACTGACAGCCTGAGAAAAGGCAAGCTTGTTATTCGATTTACGGATGGCGTTTGTGTGTGCTTGCATGGGTTTGTGTATGCATTTGAATGTCTCTCTCTGTGTGTGTGTGTCACTCCGTATGTGTCACAGATAGCTCAAGACAGCTCATGTTTTCCATGTTGCGTGTGCCGGGAATGAAAACAGGGCATGGAGCTGTGTGTGAGCCACTCAATTAAATTAAGGAAGCAAATTGATTGAGCATAGCGCCGTCTACATCGGAAAGTGGCACTGATTTGTGGGGCGAGTGAGCGCGATGGCGCCTAATTTGATCACTCAGCTGCTAATGCGATCTGTGTTACGGCAGTCAGTGCAATTGCGATTAATGTGCCAATGGGCCGAGCTGGAAGGGAGAAGCAGCCAGTTAGGGGAGAGGGGGGATGGCTAGAGCTGCTCCACAGCCCTGTGATTGTTTTGGGGAGTTAGGAGCAGGAACCTTAGCCCCCTCAGTGCCAGTGGTGTTCCATTCAGCTTTAGTGTTCATACACCTAATCAAGACGTTGTTACAGTACTTGGAATCTGTACAGTTTAAATCTCATGAGGACTACCCTACAAAGCTTGAAATGCACATGTGTCAGTTGTTAGTAGTCAATCATTATTTCAACCATGCATCACCAATAGCGCAAATTCCCCTAGGCAGTTTTTCTATTACAGCCATCTCCACACTAAAAGTATGTTTGCCGTAGCACCTCTTTAATCCTGCTCCACTCAATGATATCAAACCTAATTGAATCAGAGTATGATGGACATGTGTGGATTGATTTGATCCTTTTCTGTGGTAGTATGCAGGTTGATTTAGCCTAATATTAGTGGGTCATAGTGAGGGTGTTATTTATTATACCAGGGTTATCACATAGAGATGTCCACTTCTATTATCCCGTCACAGTCCCATATAGCCCCAAATATCACATTAACATGTCCCCGTCCCACTGTGGTCTCATACAGCCACCAGCCCTCCCTCCTCACATCAGACCAGAGACACTTCTATTCAGACCAGGAGGGTTTTTCTTTACCATATCATGGTTTATGCATTCCCTGATTTTTCTTTTTTTTTTTCTTTTTTCTGGGGATTTGAAATGGCTGTGATGTGAATAGGCATTTTCTCCTAAATGTGTTAGATTGGGATTGTGGTAGAAAAGGGCTCTTTGTTTGAAGACAGATATTTGAGATGTGAGGTTTTGGCTGAAATAAGTGGCGGTGAGGGTGTTTGATGGCAGCTAGAGAGGAGAGAGGGAAGATAAGCCTTCTGCTTGCGACCGTCGCTGCTCAGAATGATATGCATTTTCTCTTTCTGGTGCTGGGGGAATTCAGGGATATTTACAAGGGATAAATGTTCCATTTCAATGTGACTTATCAGATATGAGGTATAATAGAGTTGACCTTTATGGAAGCACCCCTTAGAGAGCGAGAAAGAAATAGGGAGAAAAGGAGAGAAAAAGAGTGAGAGAGACCGGTCAGAGTGAGGCAGGCTTTTGATGCTGAGTGCTATTGTAGTGGGGCACAATATGCACCGGCCTGCAAAGACTCCCTTTGTTTCCGTGTGGACAAAGCTGGCCCTGGTTTATCCTCCACCTTTCACTGGTGCCGTGGTGCTATCAAAGGCCTGGCGTGTCGCGGTCAACAGTATCACTCGGCTGGGGATGGGAGCCAGTCTCTATGGACCTGACACACTGGCTTGTATCCCGAATGGCACCCTATTCCCTACACGGTGCACTACTTATTATGGGTCCTGGTCAAATGTAGTGCACTACAAAAGGAATAAGGTGACATTTGGAATGCAACCTCTGTCATGGATAAATATGGTAATGTGACTTTTCCAGCTCTAAGCCTACAGTACCCTTACACAACAATGGTTTGAAGTCAACCCTGTACATTCAGACCATTTTTTTAAGGCAAGTCATTGTGCTGAGATCATTTGCCTGCCAGATATACATTTCTCCATCAGTTATTTAAAAAAAAAAGTTTTATTGAATATCCGAAACGTACAATATACTTGCAGTGAAGCCGCTCAACAACTACATCATACCAGTCATCCAACAGACTCCCATTCAGAGCGACACACAGAAGCATCCAGGGTCAATGCCCTGCTCAAGGGCACGTTGACAGATCTACCACCAGGCTAAAAAAACATGAACCCGAACCCTCCATGATCCCCCCACAGTTCCCCAATAGCTCAACCATTCGAAGTAGCCGTTATTTACTCTTTTACACCTGGGGTTGCTATACATAATTCTTTACCCATTTTATAAGAGAATTACCAAAATTGAAAAAATCCAGGCATTTTATAAATAAATTCCAGTCTTTTTCAAATGCCTTTTCAAAATCCGCTATAAATACCATTCCTGGCTTAGATGTTTCATGATGTTCTATTATTTCTAGTAGTTGTCGTATATTATCTCCAATGTATCGTCCATGTATAAAACCTGTCTGATCAGGATGAACAATACCTGGTAAAACCCTTTTAATTCTGAGTGCTATGCATTTCGCTAGTACTTTTGCATCACAACATTGAGGTGTAAGGAGCCTCCAGTTTTTTTAGGTAGACTGGGTCTTTATATTTGCCATCTGGGTCTTGTTTTAATAATAGAGAAATCAGACCTTCCTGCTGAGTACCTGACAGACTACCATTTCTGTAGGAGTAGTTAAAACAATCTAACAAGCCATCAAGCCCTGGGGTTTTTCCAGACTGAAAGGATTTAATAGCCTCAAAGTTATCCCTCTGTAATTTGGCCTTCGCACTGGTCTTTCTGTACATTTGTTATTTTTTTTACATTAATTTGGAAATAATTCCTTACCATAATCTTCATTCAGTGGATGAGACGGAAAAGAGAACATCAGCCTAAAATAATTATCTTCCTGTTTTTAAAATATCATTCAGAGAATCATAGATGACTATGTTTTCAGTAACGAGTTCCTGCAAATTATTTTTGTTAGCGTTCCTGTATTGGAGATTCAGGAAGAATTTTCGTGCATTTTTCTCCATATTCCATACAGTTTGCTTTATTTTTGTAATGGATCACATTAGATCGTTCTTCAATAAGTTCCTCAACTTCTTTTAATTTTTCCTCTAACTTATTTTGTATCTCTGTAGTATCGTTTTTATTGCTATCTACCTGTACTATTAGTTCATGGATTTCCCTTGTTAGTCTTGTCTCTTTAGCCAGGAACTGCTTTTTTATTATTGATGAATATTGAATTGAATGACCCCTGAAGGTACATTTTAAAGGTATCCCAAACAATAAGGGGATTTGCTGAACCTATATTATACTGGAAAAATTCAGTTATAATTTATTTTGTCTTAGTTAAAAATAAGTTGTCCTCCAGTAAACTTGTATTACATTTCCAATATCCCCGTCCATGTGGAAAATCTATAGGAGTTATGTGAATGCCAATTAGATGATGATCCGATTGCATTCTGTCTCCTATTAAAACTTTTTTTTAACCTTTGATGAAAGAGATAAGAAAATAGTCAAGACTACTAGCTTGATTAAGTCTCCTCCATGTATATCTCACTAGGTCAGGGTTTTTTAGTCTCCAAATATCCACAATTTCTAATGTGTCCATAATATTTGTGATTTCCTTAAGGGCACAGTGATGAAAGTTTGTAGAGTGATTACCTTTGAGGTACTTAACACTGTGTTATAGTCTCCTACCATAATGATTAGATCATTTGTTACCTGTAAGTTCAATAAATTGGTATAAATGTTTTCGAAGAAGTATGGATCATCCTTATTTGGACCATATAGATTAATGAGGCATATCTTTTTTCGTCCACTTTCATATTCAAAAGGATCCACCTTCCTTGTGAATCATTCCTGACTATTTGCACATTCAGATCAACATTTTTGTTAATTAATATCATCACACCATATGAGTTCCTTTGTCCATGACAGAGAATTATTTCACCACCCCATTCCTTTTTCCATGCAACTTCATCTAAGGATGTAGAGTGAGTTTCCTGTAAACAGTATATGTTATATTCCTTTTCTTTTAGCCATGTAAAGACTGATCTTATTTTTTTAGAATCTGCTAAACCATTACAATTATAACTGGCTATACTTATTTCACCCCTTACCATAACTAGATACTGTTCTCAGGCTAAATTGACCATAATTAGTGCTTGTAAAGTTACTGCCATCTGAGTTAGTATGACGGTCAAAACTAGAGCTTTCAAATGTCTGATATTTAGAATTCAAGAAATAGGTTCTAGCAATATTTGTTTTATTTCCTTGCCTGTTTGCCTGTGAGCCAATGCCACAGATGTTAGAAAATTGAGATTAGATATTATGTGTGTAGTAAATCTGAGTAGGTTGACGTGTATGATGTTGGATGTGATTTAGTAAGTGTGTGTACGATGTCTGTATAAGAGTAAGACTATAATGTGTGATGTCCAAATAGATAATAACTCTGCCAACTTGCATGGTTGAGTGTCTGTGTGTGTAACATGTAGTGCGTATAGCCTTAATATTCATGATGATAATTGGAATCCATATATCACCATCATAGTTGCATCATAATTACCTTTAACATAATTGAAAAACACATCCCAGCATTTCCATAGCAATTGACGTTTCACATGATCATGAAAGAGACCTTGCATTACTCTAGAGATGGCTTCACTACAGTACAAATGTATTCTGTAGAATATGTTATTATTCCCCAATGCCCCTATTCTGATATCTTCCCCTTGCTTGTTGTAAACATATAAACTTGTAGGCAAATACATAAAGATAGACAAACAATACACGTTAAATTATAAATCAGTTCTCGACAATAGAAAGGGAGAGAAGAGAGCGAGATCAGGTGGGTGTGTGTGTAAGTCCGTATGTGTAAGCAGGCATGTAATTGAGTACGTGTGTGTTCATATCCACTTCATAATGTTCAGATATTTTTACAGTTCCCATAACTTCTTTTTTTTTCGTAACCTTAAGTCCCTGTAGAATTTAGTACAGCTATGCTGTTATGGCGCTGTCTCGGAATAGCTGTCCATCTATATAGAGTTTGTCCATAATGATGAAGGCACGCTTACCCTTCTCCCTTTGTTGCTTTGTACCGGATACAGTCTCTAACGACATTCGTTTTTCGCCTTTGGAAATGAGTCATTGAGACCGAATTTGGTCCCTTTAAGCTCCCTTCCCCTGCTTTTGATCAGCTCCTTTTGTTGGTAGTGTTCAAATTTTGCAATGATCGGTCGGGGACCCTTGGTCTTGTTGCTCCGAGCTCTAAGTATGTGTACTCGGTGGAAAGCCACCTTGTTTACAGTCTCTATAGGAAGTTTCATGGCAGATTGTGTGAGTTCTCTGATCGCGCCTTCTGGATTATTGGATGCGTCCTCAGGAATCCCAGAAAAAAAAATATTTTCACGCATGCTACAACTTTGTATGTCTAGTAGCGACTCCTTCATCACCCTGTTTTCCCCGAGTAGACAATCCATGTTGGAATTGTGGATTTTTACCTTGGCTGAAAGTGTCTTGTTTTCTCTTTGGAGAGTGAGAATTTCACTCTGGCTGAACTACAAACTCCCCCTCAGCCCTGCTACCTCGTCACACAACTTTTCCAGTGTTACATGGATTCCAGCCAGAGCACTAGCCTCTACTTCAAAGGTAAGTAAATCATCCGTGTCTGTAGATAAATCTGTTTTTCTTTTTTTTTGTCAGGTTAAAGTTATTTTGTGAGGTAGTCAGATCTTTCCATGATGGAGTATGTTGTTCCTCCATAGCGTAAAGCTGTTGGTACTCGTCGATTTCCCTCAGGATCTCCTTAGTATCCAGGTTGGCTCTTTACTGCAACCAGTTGTTTTACGAAAAGATAACAATGAGTCTTTCCCACGACGACGACAGGTGTCTGTAGTACAGCCAGCTAGCACTCGCGGAAAAAAAAAAAAAAAAAAAAAAAAAAGGAACACAAACTTGCAGTCCCAGCCGTAAAGGCTAACCGCATCGTGGAATCCTTAGCAACAAAATGTTAGTTCTGATTTAAAATCGATTTCATGAAAGTTTTAATATAAACAACATACCGAGTGAAGACGGCACAATGTTCTGTTGCGCGCTCTGATGACGTATCTCTCTGTTCCTAGCCTCAAATCAACAAGTTTTCAACAGTGTGAAAATATTGTTTATTTGGTCCTTTGGGCCTCTGCTACCCACAGCAAGTATCTACAGATAACTGCCAAAATAAAAGGAAACACTTGAGTAAATTAGGAATACAAAGTATATTGAAAGCAGGTACTTCCACACAGGTGTGATTCCTGAGGTTCTTTTTAAGCAATTAACATCCCATTATGCTTAGGGTCATGTATATAATTGCCCAGTTGCCCATTATTTTGGCTACCTTGGCTAGAAGAAGAGATTTCAGCGACATTTTGGAAGAAGGGTCTCAAAGGAGCATAAAGAGCTTAAAGTGTGTGTGTGTGTGTGTGTGTGTGTGTGTGTGTGTGTGTGTGTGTGTGTGTGTGTGTCAGGGTTTGTAAGCTGTTAATAGCTGGCTTTTGGCCCCCCAAAAATGTATGAAAAGCCAATAAATAAAATTTGTCCCGGAGTAAAAAATATGAATTGATTTTAAATATCAATCGATGTAGCATGAGAGCTGCTGTTAAAGCTCAAACAGCTGTTTGTTTCTGGTTGAGTGAAATGTGCTTTAACCCCCTAGAGTCGATTTGACGCACCAGTGTGTCAATCTAATTTACATAATAAAAAGATCCCATCAAATTCAGTCTTTTTAAGCTAGAGATATGTTGTTTTGCATTGGATGCGTCTCAATCCACTGCATCAGCCTCAGTTCCGCATCTGCAGTGAAAGGTGGCAGACCTAGAGCAGAGTTTGTCAGACCATGAGACATCCCAAAAATCGGTCTTCCCATAAAAATGTATGTTTTGTCCAAACATACAAACTCTCCTCTATGGAAAGGAGAGACTCTCACAAACACGATGGGGGTCTCTGTTTTCCTCTATGACCCCAACAAGTGTCAGGACTCGTCTGAAGTCGGTACGGCCGATGTGCCAACTTCTGTTTAGTAGCCCAAATGGTTCGGACGATACCAATGGGACCCCACTGTGGAAAGAGGAGATTGACACGAACACGATGGTGTTCTCCGTTTTTCTCTACAACCCCCACAAGTGTCACGGGACATGTCTGAAGGTAACCGGTACTGGTAAAAAAAATGAAGTATGAAGGTAGTTTTGTGCCTACCCAAAAAAAGGGGTTAAATATGTGTAAAAAAAATCATTATAATATATATCTCTATCTATCCTGAGTTTTCTTATGTCTGCTAGATTTAGGACCGACACTTCAAAACCTTGTTTCTTATGATTAATTTTTTGACTGTCCTGTCCTTTTGCCATTTATGAATGTGTTATTCAATGTGTTTCTATGGGCTTTAGTAGTAAAGGCCACATTTTTTTAACCTAAAGGGTTCCTAAAATTCAAATACTGTAGCTAAATGATCAATAGTCTTAAAACAATTCCATATGTCAGCTTAGCACCGACTCCCCAATGTTTTAGACTCTAAATAATTAATAAGCCCAATCATTGCATAACAATTCTAAAGGCAATTGCATTTTATTTTTTTATTTTTTTAAATGGCCACGATTTAAAGAGCTACTATTTTTATTTCTCAACTGGTAATTAAAGCACACTTCACATTCGCCATTCAAGTGCATAGGCATGCTTCATCGCGTCACACACCACTTTGCAATGAGCTGGAGTTATTTTGCATTTTGAAAACATATACTTAATTGTTTGAAACTTTACAATTTTACTACATATTATGAGGCATGTCTTACCTTGCTTCAAAGCAGTAGAGCCAAAATCCAACTAAACATGCAGGCAATTATTTTATAAAGACTTCCTTATGTCATTGAAACCAGTAGCCTTTTCTCTCATGTTCTATTGGTTTTCAAATCAACTTTTTTTTCATTGTCCATTAGCCAAAGGCACAATCCTAGTCATATTAGTATACCATGATAGTTGATGCATATTTAGATCTCCCCTCTTTCTAAATTTCAAAGGTGTTTTCGTGCTAATTGCATTATGGAACGAACATTCGTGAGTAGCCTACTTCCCTGTGAGCATTGCTTCCTTTATAAAGTAAAGAAATAATAGTTTAGCAACATTTTATGCTAAACATAAAAAAGTGGATGTAGCCTAGGCCTACTGGTTGTATGAATTTGGGCTCTATCGTCCCACTTCTGTCCCAGAGTCTGTTTGGAATAGGCTATTTCTTTCTCGCACAGAATGACAAGCTGACCAATAGAATAGGTAAACTTTTCTATTATGGGGGATAGTAGATTGACATAGGTTAGTGATTTTGCTGTTCGTTACTCGTGGGCAGTTATTCTATTATAGTCGGCATGTGGTTTTCAAGTTTGGAAAAGCTAATTTTCACCATAAAAATGCACTTTTATAATAAAGCATTCCATGCATCCTTGCATTTGCAGACTTATGTAAGACACTGACAAACGGATCAATAAAAATGATGTTGTCTGATCTATATATTAGGCCTATGAAAAGGGGAGACACAAGTACAATATGAAGTCCATCTAACCTGGAGAAGGAAATGATTGTCCAAAAACAAAAGTTGCGCTGATGATAGACAGTATGCACACTTACCAGGGATATGGCCAATGTTCTCCACTGGTGCCAATAAGCCACTTTTCACTCAATTAAGTAGAGTATTTTGATAACTAAAAGACATGTTGGAGTCTTTTCATTGTCTTCTCTTTACAGCAATAGCCATTTGTTTTCCAAACTGTTTTATTGTATTTTTTTATATTGCGATATGCCTGTCTGCGTCTCTGAACTCAACAATAATCTATTTGGTATTTGGCGTGCTCTCTGCCCAGATTTTGGGCCCTTCCACTTCATTAAGTTAATGATCCATTGTGGCCAAATTATGCTTTCTGGTGTAGTAGCCTACAATGAGTGTACAAAGCATTAGGAACACCTGCTCTTTCCATGACATAGACAGACCAGGTGAATTCAGGTGAAAGGTATGATCCCTTATTGATGTCACCTGTTAAATCCACTAGAATCAGTGTAGACGAAGGGGAGGAGACAGGCTAAAGAAGCATTTTTAGGGGAGGAGAAAGGCTAAAGAAGCATTTTTAGGGGAGGAGAAAGGCTAAAGAAGCATTTTTAGGGGAGGAGAAAGGCTAAAGAAGGATTTTTAGGGGAGGAGAAAGGCTAAAGAAGGATTTTTAGGGGAGGAGAAAGGCTAAAGAAGGATTTTTAGGGGAGGAGAAAGGCTAAAGAAGGATTTTTAGGGGAGGAGAAAGGCTAAAGAAGGATTTTTAGGGGAGGAGAAAGGCTAAAGAAGGGTTTTTAGGGGAGGAGAAAGGCTAAAGAAGGATTTTTAACCTTGAGACAATTGGTAGTAGGTGCCAGACACACCGGTTTGAGTGTGTCAAGAACTCAAACGCTGCTGGGTTTTTCACATTCAACAGTATCCCTTGTGTATCAATGGAGTCAACATGGGTCAGCATCCCTGTGGAAAGCTTTTGACACCTTGTATATTCCATGCCCCAACGAATTGAGGTTGTTCTGAGAGCAAAAGGGGGTGCAACTCAATATTAGGAAGGTGTTCCTAATGCTTTGTAGACTCAGTGTATTTTGAATGATTGTATTTATTTCTGTGTAGGAGTAAGCTAATTAGGCCATATAATGTTGGCAATTCAATAAAATGTACTTTAGGGAAGGCTTCCTTTAGCCTTATGAACGTGCCACCTATGTATTCTAACATCTTCAAATTGCTCACCGGAATTTGGTAAGAATGACGCATGCCGTTGCATGTTATGTTGAGATGAATTACCATAAAGAAAATGTGATTTCTGTCATTCTGAGAACTGGATGGACGCCCTAATCACGTTACGTAACCATTACATTTCTTAAATGTCCGGTAAATTAAAATGCTGCTGGAAACGTGTGTGTGTGTGTGTGTGTGTGTGTGTGTGTGTGGTTGTCTCAGTCACCAGATCTCATCCCAATTGAACGCTTATGGGAGATATTGGAGCGGTGCCTGAGACGGTGTTTTCCACCACCATCAACAAAACACCAAATTATGGAATTTCTTGTGGTAGAATGGTGTCGCATCCAGGCGCATTAAAGCTGTACTGGCAGCTCGTGGTGGCCCAACGACCGATTTAAGACACTTTATGTTGGTGTTTCCTTTATTTTGGCAGTTGCCAGTAGATCAGGCTACTTGGTCGGTACTAGTGTGGACAGTGTTGTCTGTTTCTTAGCAGGATCCTCTGTAATCATTTAATCGTTATGATCTAAGCACTGATTGGAAATGGTCACATTGCATTGGTGACTCTGAACCAAATGTATCAGCTATGACAGATTGAGTTGCCAACTCTGCTTGTGTTTCCTTAGTATAGGTACTTCGAGGCCATGACTAGCTATGTGGAGACAGGCAAGTCTCTGACTGTGTAGAAGTGTTATAGGGTCTTGGGTCAGACTTACATTAGTGGCTGTTCAGCCAGTGGTGTGAGCCTGCCAGCCTGCTTTCCTCCTCTCCTCCTCCAGCTCTCTCAGCCTCCCTGAGCAAGAGAAGACCACAAATAACACATGTGGGAGAGAGTGGCAAGTCCTTTTCCCATTGAAATGTTGCACTCCCTCCCAGTGAGTCCTAAAAGCCTGAGGCTGAGGAGAATAGGAGCCGTACATTAAGCAGCACTTGCCTGTGGACTCCCTGTTTCGTCAGGAGGCTGTGGTAGGCAGGGAAGACAGGAGGTCGGTTGGAGTTGGGGGTTGGCGGTGGGTTGATCTGGCAGATCGGAAGGTGTGGATTTGGTATTTTAACTCACAGCATGGTTATGGATCGGCAGTTAGAGACCCATCTGAGTGCTCCCCCTCCGTCTTCCTCCCTCCAAAGGTTCATGTTTGAGAGAGGGGACAAAAAAGAGGCATGTATGTGTCTGAGCCCATCCACCATCCAGTAGCCCTGAGTCAGCTAGCCAGCACCTACTGTACTGTCTTGGGGGGGCCTTATCATTATAAAGTTTAGAGCAGGACCAATCACCAGCAGTGAAATGACTGTTATTAGATAGGCTTGTCTGGGGTTGTGTTTGTGGTCATATTAATTGGTCCAGGTCAGGATAAAGAACGTAACTGGGAGTTGTAGGTGAATCATGGGTGGTAGTGGACAGTGGGGATGCTCTGACTGAGAAGGAGAGGGTTGATGAAAGGGAGAGAGCATGAGAAGGAAGTAGAGTGTAATGGGGTGAGTGTGTCGGAGGCTGTCTTGGGGAGAGCAGTAACGGGAGACAGACAAAAATTTCGCTTAGGGCCCTCAAAAGGCTAGGGCTGGCTCTGTGCATTAAGTATTCAGACCCTTTGACTTTTTCCACATTTTGTTACAGCCTTATTCTAAGAAATGTTTGCAGATGTATCAAAAATAAAACCCGCATACTTACAAAATTGTGTCAAAATGGCTTAAGGACAACAAAGTCAAGGTATTGGAGTGGCCATCACAAACCCTGACCCCATTCCTATAGAAAATTTGTGGGCAGAACTGAAAAAGGAGGCCTACAAACCTGACTCAGTTACACCAGCTCTGGCAGGAGGAATGGGCCAAAATTCACCCAACTTATTGTGGGAAGCTTGTGGAAGGCTACCCGTAAACATTTGACCCAAGTTAAACAATTTGAAGGCAATGCTACCAAATAATAATTGAGTGTATGTAAACTTCTGACCCACTGGGAATGTGATGAAGGAAATCAAATCTGAAACAAATAATTCTCTATTATTATTCTGACATTTCACATTCTTTAACTAAAGTGGTGATCCTAACTGACCTAGGACAGGGAATTATTGCTATGATTAATGTGTAAGGAATTGTGAAACACTGAGTTTAAATGTATTTGGCTAAGGTTTTTGTAAACAAATCAAATCAAATTTAATTTGTCACATACACGTGGTTAGCAGATGTTAATGCGAGTGTAGCGAAATGCTTGAGCTTCTAGTTCCGACCATGCAGTAATGTCTAACAAGTAATCTAACCTAACAATTTCACAACAACTACCTTATACACACAAGTGTAAAGGAATGGATAAGAATATGTACATAAAAATATATGAATGAGCGATGGCTGAACGGCATAGGCAAGATGCAGTAGATGGTATAGAATACAGTATATACATATAAGATGAGTAATGTAGGGTATGTAAACATTATATAAAGTGGCTAGTAATACATTTATTACATCAATTTTTCCATTATTAAAGTGGCTAGAGATGAGTCAGTATGTTGGCAGCAACCACTCAATGTTAGTGATGGCTGTTTAACAGTCTGATGGCCTTGAGATAGAAGCTGTTTTTCAGTCTCTCGGTCCCCGCTTTGATGCACATGTACTGACCTCACCTTCTGGATGATAGCGGGGTGAACAGGCAGTGGCCCAGGTGGTTATTGTCCTTGATGATCTTTTTGGCCTTCCTGTAGCATCGGGTGGTGTAGGTGTCCTGGAGGGCAGGTAGTTTGCCCCCGGTGATGCGTTGTGCAGACCTCACTACCCTCTGGAGAGCCTTACGGTTGTGGACGGAGCGGTTGCCGTACCAGGCGGTGATACAGCCCGACAGGATGCTCTCGATTGTGCATCTGTAAAAGTTTGAGTGTTTTTGGTGACAAGCTGAATTTCTTCAGCCTACTGAGGTTGAAGAGGCGCTGCGCCTTCTTCACCATGCTGTCTGTGTGGGTGGACCATTTCAGTTTGTCCGTGATGTGTCCGCCGAGGAACTTAAAACTTTCCACCTTCTCCACTACTGTCCCGTCGATGTGGATAGGGGGCTGCTCCCTCTGCTGTTTCCTGAAGTCCACGATCATCTCCTTTGTTTTGTTGACATTGAGTGGGAGGTTATTTTCCTGACACCACACTCCGAGGGCCCTCACCTCCTCCCTGTAGGCTGTCTCGTCGTTATTGGTAGTCAAGCCTACCACTGTAGTGTCGTCTGCAAACTTGATGACTGAGTTGGAGGCGTGCATGGCCACGCAGTCATGGGTGAACAGGGAGTACAGGAGAGGGCTGAGAATGCACCCTTGTGGAGATGTTGTTACCTACCCTCACCACCTGGGGGTGGCCCATCAAGAAGTCCAGGATCCAGTTGCACAGGGAGGGGTTGAGCCCCAGGGTCTCGAGCATAATGACGAGTTTGGAGGGTATAATGGTGTTAAATGCTGAGCTGTAGTTGATGAACAGCATTCTTACATAGGTACTCCTCTTGTCCAGATGGGTTAGGGCAGTGGGCAGTGTGATTGCGATTGCGTCGTCTGTGGACCTATTGGGGCGGTAAGCAAATTGGAGTGGGTCTAGGGTGTCAGGTAGGGTTGAGGTGGTATGGTCTTTGACTAGTCTCTCAAAGCACTTCATGATCATGGAAGGGAGTGCTACGGGGCGATAGTCATTTAGCTCAGTTACCTTAGCTTTCTTGGGAACAGGAACAATGGAGGCCCTCTTGAAGCATGTGGGAACAGCAGACTGGGATAAGGTTTGATTGAATATGTCCGTAAACACACCAGCCAGCTGGTCTGCGCATGCTCTGAGGATGCGGCTGGGGATGCCGACTGGGCCGGGAGCCTTGCGAGGGTTAACATGTTTAAATGTTTTCCTCATGTTGGCTGCAGTGTAGGAGAGCCCGCAGGTTTTGGTAGCGGGCCATTTCAGTGGCACTGTATTGTCCTCAAAGTGAGCAAAGAAGTTGTTTAGTTTGTCTGGGAGCAAGACATCGGGGTCTGTGACGGTGCTGGTTTTCCTTTTTGTAGTCCGTGATTGACTGTCGACCCTGCCACATACCTCTCGTGTCTGAGCCGTTGAATTGCAACTCTACTTTGTCTCTATACTGGCGCTTAGCTTGTTTGATTGCCTTGTGGAGGGAATAGCTACACTGTTTGTATTCGGTCATGTTTCCGGTCACCTTGCCCTGATTTAAAAGCAGTGGTTCGCGCTTTCAGTTTTGCGCAAATGCTGCCATCAATCCACAGTTTCTGGTTGGGGAAGGTTATAATAGACGCTGTGGGTACAACATCACCGATGCACTTGCTAATAAACTCGCTCACTGAATCAGCGTATTCATCAATGTTGTTGTCCGACGCTATGCAGAGCATATCCCAGTCCACGTGATCGAATCAATCTTGAAGCGTGGAATCCGATTGGTCGGACCAGCGTTGAACAGACCTGAGCACGGCCGTTTCCTGTTTTAGTTTCTGTCTATAGGCTGGGATCAACAAAATGGAGTCGTGGTCAGATTTTCCGAAAGGAGGGCGGGGGAGGGCTTTGTTTGCATCGCGGAAGTTAGAATAACAATGATCCAGGGTTTTGCCAGCCCGGGTCGCACTTTCGAACTTCCGACTTCAACTGTGTATGTATGTGTTGTCTTTGTCATCATTAAACTGAAGACTTATTTTTAGTTTATCAAATCAATTCTCTGTAATTATTATTACGTGATTAACTAATCAGGTAGATGTAATTAACTTGAAAGTCGGGGCACCAAGGAAAATATTCAGATTACAAAGTTATAATTTTCCTAATATAACTTTCAGATATTTTAATATCTGATCAATTAGTCTTCTAATTAATGAATTATTCTTTACCTTTAGTTAGTCTCATTCCAAACGTCATAAATTGTTGGTTATCTGCACGAACCCAGTCTTCACTATGAGCCATCCATACATCAATTGTCTTAAATCATTTATTTACTAACTAAATAATCACAGAAATGCACAAACAAACAGTAGATATAGTTACAAGGAAATGATAGCGGATGTGCCCTAGTGGGCTAAACCGGCATCACAGCTTGGTGGACAAAAGGGAAGTGGGGGTCGACTGAGATAAGATACTAACTACTAAGTTGATAATTATAATAATGGAAATGCTAATCCTTTGCACATGAACGCTCACTCATTCGGGAATAATTGCAATCAATATATATATTTACGCTCAGTGTGTCGTGATCTCTGTTGGAAAGTTTGTTTCTGTTGGAGCGTTTGTCCGCCCTCTCTCTCTCTGCCGTGGTTGGAATGGATAGTTCAGAGGTAACATTCAGCAATGTTGTTTCGGCGGTTGTCGGTCTTCGTGTTCAATGGTACCGAATTCCTAGCTGCAGACTAGTAATTAGTATCAGAGTTTTGTTCTTATTCTGTCGGTTCGATAGTCTGAGTTTAACCTCGTGGTATGGTTAAGAATTAAGCAATCGTCTGAAACCTTAGCCCTCTTGTGGTTATCGAGGTAAGCTGGTCTCTACTCAAACCTTAGCCCTCTCGTAATTGACAGAAGCATGGTCTGAAGATAACTTCCCAAGGTGGGGGTTTTATTCGGAAGAGCAGAAAGGGGCTGTCCCATGACGCCAGATCAATGTCTGTGCTCATGGGGCGGGCCTATGATTTAGGGAATTGGAGTTTCCTTCATTAAACAGTTTAAAATCACATTACATAATTTCACAAATAGTTTCATCTTTACTCATTCATTTTATACAACAATGAGATGCAAGCCTCACAACTGAGACTCTTGTATAAACAGGGTTATGGTAATGTGGCTGTATTGTCTCTCATGAGTTTCACAAAATTGTACCAAACGGACCAGTTCGTAGCTCGTTACTTCACCGATCTTTTATACATTCTCCAGAACATGAATATTGTTCAGTTCTCAAGTTCTGTGAAGTGGAAGAAGTTCCTTTGTTCTCTCTATGAAAACTCCCTCTCTCTATACTGTCTGGCCATGAGGAAGAATCTCTTCCAGGAATTTGTGACCTGCCTAACAGCAGCCCGGGTGTAGGAGAGAGAGGGAGATGGTGCTCGCTGTACCAAAAGAGGGCAATGTCATGACGTATGTATGTGCGTGTGTGCGTGTGTGCGTGCGTGTGTGCGTGTGTGCATGCGAGCGCGCCCGTGCGTGCACGTATGTCTGTATATATATATATATATATTTATTAAATATTTTTATTAGATTTTTTTTTTAAAGGAACTCAGTCTTGCTTTAAACTCTTGAAAGTTGTAAAAGGCACAAAGTGCAATTTTAAAACTGAGTAGTGCATCATCAGTTCTCTTGTCATGTTAGTCACTGTGTCTTATAGAGCTATTTAGAACTTGTCAGAAATGTCCAGATCAACTAGCCCATGTCAGCTAATGATTTTTTTCTTTTGCTCATAGGTAATGTTGAATTTTTTTGTTGCTCAAATATCACATGAATGCACATTAGATATGGCAAAATGTATAGAATTGGAAGATAATTTGCTTTAAATCGGCAAATTTATTTTTCACCAACAAAATACTGTGGGGGCGGCGTGGGATGTTCCCCAATGCTGGAAGGGTGGCCCGAGTGGGAAAAAGTTTCGGAATCCCTGCTCTTGATAATGACCATATGTAATGAAGCTTCCTAATGAGCTCCAAGTGAGCAATGAGCATCTCCGTTCCTAAAGAAAACATTTTTGTGGCACTGCGCAGGAGAGGAGATGATGACAGCGGTGTACCCAAGTGCAATGAACAGAAACACACGGGCTGGGTGTGGAGTAGGGAGGGGTGGGAAAGGAAGGGGCGATGTTTGGGCTGCCGGACACACACAACAAATACTGGTTAGTGTCCTCTCCAGCTCTCCGTGCATGGCATGTACACAGCTCCTCAGCCTTCACTGTGACTGACTGACTGACTGGGCTCAATCCTAAAAGAGCAGACAACCAGTATATCGCATGAATGAGTTGTACACAGAAAGAGAGAGCGATTGGCAGACACTCTGGAGAGAGATGGGGAGGGAGGGAGGCGTGGTGGCAGACGGTGAGAGACAGAGCTAGCACACTGACAGGAGACTGTCCCTATTCTCTCTAGTTAGGTTCCTCCCAGCCTGGAACAAATTACACCCAGAGATAAGGACACTGGTTAGCAGGACAGAGACTGTGAGGGGAGGTGTGCATTAGCAGGACCCATGGATTAACTTAAAATAGCCATTATTTTAAAGGTAAAACTATCAGTTTTAATTAGCCCCCCGCTAAGATGTACTAGTGACTAACTCCCTCATGCTTACTAATTGCCCTGTTTGTTATGTGGAAGTAATAAAGGAATAAGCTAATTGAATCACACGTTAGCTCTCCTGTATTGATGGTAATGTATCTTATCACATTGATGGTTTATGTAATATGTGTCTATTTCCTCGCATTTCCATTATGGTAAATGAGCCAGTACATGTTCATGGTGACAGTGAATCAGATGGACAGTAGGGAGTGATTTATTTACTGTGTGTGTTTTTGTCCTTGTGTGCATCTCTCATCACTCCCCTTCTCTCTCTGACTCTCTCTCCCCTCCTGTTTTTTACCTCTCACCCTCCCACTCTCCCCCCTCTCTCACCTGTTTCTCTCAATTCAATTCAAGGGGCTTTATTGGCATGGGAAATATATGTTTACATTGCCAAAGCAAGTGAAATGGATAAAATAAATAGTATAAAGTGAACAGTAAATATTACACTCACACAAGTTCCAAAATAATAGAGACATTTCAAATGGCATTATGTCTATATACAGTGTTGTAACGATGTACAAATAGTTAAAGTACAAAAGGGAAAATAAATAAACATAAATATGGGTTGTATTTACAATGGTGTTTGTTCTTCACTAGTTGTCCTTTTCTTCTGGCAACAGGTCACAAATCTTGCTGCTGGGATTGCACACTGTGGTATTTAACCCAATATATATATATGGGAGTTTATCAAAATCGTTTTTTTTTTTTGTAGTTCTGTGTAATCTGAGGGAAATATGTGTTTCTAATATGGTCATACATTTGGCAGGAGCTTAGGAAATGAGTTCCACCTCATTCTTTGGGCAGTGTGCACATAGCCTGTCTTCTCTTGAGAGCCAGGTCTGCCCATGGTGACCTTTCTCAGTAGCAAGGCTGTGCTCACTAAGTCTGTACATAGTCAAAGCTTTCCTTAATTTTGGGTCAGTCACAGTGGTCAGGTAATCTGCCACTGTGTACTGTCTGTTTAGGGCCAAATAGCATTTTAGTTTGCTCTGTTTTTTATTGTTAATTACTTGACAAATTAGAAATAATTTTCTTTTTGTTTTCTCATGATTTGGTTGGGTCTAATTGTGTTGCTGTCCTGGGGCTCTGTGGGGTCTGTTTGTGAACAGAGCCCCAGGACCAGCTTGCTTAGGGGACTCTTCTCCAGCTTAATCTCTCTGTAGGTGATGGCTTTGTTATGGAAGGTTTGGGAATCGCTTCCTTTCAAGTGGTTGTAGAATTGAATGGCTCTTTTCTGGATTTGGATAATTAGCGGGTATCGGCCTAATTCTGCTCTGTGTGTATTATTTGGTGTTTTACATTGTACACAGGATATTTTTTCAATTTGGTGTTTGTCCCATTTTGTGAGTTCTTGGTTGGTGAGCGGACCCCAGACCTCACAACTGTGAAGGACAATGGGTTCTATTTTTTAGGTCCTAATAGGAATGTCACATTATATGTTCCTTTTCATGGCATAGAAAGCCCTTCTTGCCTTGTCTCTCTGATTGTTCACAGCTTTGTGGAAGTTACCCGTGGTGCTGATTTTTAGGCCGAGGTATGTATACATTTTGTGTGCTCTAGGGCAACAGTGTCTAGATGGAATTTGTATTTGTGGTCCTGGCAACTGGACCTTTTTTGGAAGACCATTATTTTTGTCTAACTGAGATTTACTGTCATGGCCCAGGTCTGACAGAATCTGTGCAGAAGATCTAGGTGCTGCTGTAGATTGGGGACAGAAGCACCAGATCATCAGTAAACAAACATTTGACTTCAGATTCTAGTAGGGTGAGGCTGGATGCTGCAGACTGTTCTAGTGCCCTTGCCAATTCGTTGATATATATGTTGAAATGGATGGGGCTTAAGCTGCATCCCTGTCTCACCCCACGGCCCTGAGGGGGGAAAATGGTGTGTGTTTTGCCTATTTTAACCTCACACTTGTTGTTTGTGTACATGGATTTTATAACGTCATATGTTTTTCCCTCAACACCACTTTCCTTCAATTTGTATAGCAGACCCTCATGCCAAATTGAGTCAAAAGCTTTTTTGAAGTCAACAAAGCATGAGAAGACTTTGCCTTTTGTTTTGCTTTGTTTGTTTGTCAATTAGGGCGTGCAGGGTGAATACATGGTTTGTCTTTTACGGTAATTCGGTAAAAAGCCCACTTGACATTTGCTCAGTACATTGTTTTCACTGAGGAAATGTACAAGTATGCTGTTAATGATAATGCAGAGGATTTTCCCAAGGTTGCTTTTGACGCATATCCCACGGTAGTTATTGTGGTCAAATTTGTCTCCACTTTTGTGGATTGGGGTTATCAGTCCTTGGTTCCAAATATTGTGGAAGATGCCAGAGCTGAGGATGATGTTAAAGAGTTTAAGTATAGTCAATTGGAATTTGTGGTCTGTATATTATATCATGTAGAATACCATCAACACCACAGGCCTTTGAGTGTTTGTATTTTGTCTTGTAGTTCATTCAATGTAATTGAAGAATCCAGTGGGTTCTGATAGTCTTTAATAGCTGATTCTAAGATTTGTAATTGATCACGTATATGTTTTTGCTGTTTGTTCTTGCTTATAGAGCCAAAAAGATTAGAGAAGTGGTTTATCCACACATCCGTTTTGATAGATAACTCTTCATGTTGTTTATTTAGTGTGTTTCAATTTTCACAGAAGTGGTTAGATTTTATGGATTCTTCAATTACATTGAGCTGATTTCTGACGTACTGTTCCTTCTTTTTCTATAGTGTATTTCTGTATTGTTTTAGTGATTCACCATAGTGAAGGCGTAGACTTCTCTATGTTTTTGGTTGGATAGGTTTCTCAATTTCTTTCTGTTTTTTCTTTCTTCATCAAACTATTTGTCATTGTTGTTAATTTTCTTAGGTTGTCTGCATAAAATTTGTAGATTTGATAGGGAAGCTGAAATGGAAAATCTACTGCCAAGTTTACACCTTCACTATAACAGTGAAATGTTTTGTCCAGGAAGTTGTCTAAAAGGGATTGCATTTGTTGTTGCCTAATTGTTATTTGGTAGGTTTCAACACTACTTCCCTTTCATCTATAGCATTTCTTAATATTGTGCAGTACCTTTGGCTTTGAAGCCTTATGATTTGAGTATTGCTCTGTTCAGGTAGACTGATTTTGCTGTGATCTGATAGCGGTGTTAGTGGGCTGACTGTGAACACAGAGACTAGGTTGAGGTCAGTGATAAAGTAAACTACAGTACTACTGCCAAGGGATGAGCTGTATGTGTACCTACCATAGTCTCCTCGAAGCCTACCATTGACTATGTACAGACCCAGCGTGAGACAGGAGTTGTGAACCATTTTTGTTGGTTGTTTTGTCATAGTTGTATCTAGGGGGGCATATTTGGGAGGGAATACTGTCACCACCAGGTAGGTGTTTGTGCTCACTCACTCACTCACTCAATCACACAGACAGTTTTAGTAAGGCGTTGGTTGGCAGTCCGGGCTGCTCATTGTCTTTTGTACATTAATAATGTGCGATAATGCTGTCAATCTGCAGCCAGCAAAAGCAGAACACTCCACTGTTGGGCTATTAATCTCTCTCTCCTGTCACTGGCACCGCCTGAGATAGGAGGAATACTTTCATATGGATACTCCCTCCCTAGAGACCTGTTGGCATGTTATTGTACTCCAGATTTTCATGCCTGGATCACTTTTTATATTCTGT
Source organism: Salmo trutta (assembly GCF_901001165.1). Taxonomy (NCBI): domain Eukaryota; kingdom Metazoa; phylum Chordata; class Actinopteri; order Salmoniformes; family Salmonidae; genus Salmo; species Salmo trutta. The sequence continues at coordinate 31,011,535 of NC_042972.1, read as the reverse complement.
TCAAAATGAATATAAATAGTTTATTTGTCTTGCTTTGAGAGCAGGGAAGGAATTTACATCTTCTCCTTTGTTCAGATTTTCAATATTTTGTACCTGTGAGCAACTGAATAGAATGGTTGTCTTTTGCTTGAGTTTAATGTGTGTGACATTGTGTTGATAAGAATGGAAAACTCATTTTGCAATGCTTTCAAGCATTGTGATTAAGTGAAGTACAATATATGTAGAACAGTTTGTGGACATCCCTTCAAATTAGTGGATTTGTCTATTTCAGCCACACCCATTGCTGACAGGTGTATAAAATTGAACACACAGCCATGCAATCTCCATAGACAAACATTGGCAGTAGAATGTCCTTACTGAAGAGCTCAGTGACTTTCAACGTGGCACCGTCATAGGATGCCACCTTTCCAGTAAGTCAGTTCGTCAAATTTCTGCCCTGCTAGGGCTGCTCCGGTCAACTGTAAGTGCTGTTATTGTGAAGTGGAAACGTCTAGGAGCAACAACGGCTCAGCCGCAAAGTGGTAGGCCACACAAGCTCACAGAATGGGACTACTGAGTTCTGAACTGCTCCTGGAAGCAACGTCAGAATAAGAACTGTTTGCCAGGAGCTTCATGAAAAAGCTTTGTGCGTGAGTGTGCATGCTGTGTGTACGTGTGACTGTATGCACATCATGATGACAGTCTCCTGGTTTAGCCCAGTGCTTCAGATCCCCAGCCAGGCTCTCTTCTCCTCACTCACTCCCACCACCCCTACTCACTCTAACCACCACCCCTCCTCTCTTTCAATCCCTGGGATTATCAAAGTATCCCGTCTCCATGGAAAAGAGGAGAGGGGGATCTTTGGCAGAGACAGTTTCCCTGACAACAAGCTCATTTAAGCCAACCGCCTGGAGAGAAGTAAAACACAACTGACAAACCAGAGGACCAAGAGTTAGTATGCACTTTAGTGTGATACACACTACAGACTGGAACGACTCTCAGTTGTCTGCTGGTCTGAGAAGTCTCAATACTAACTGTAGTGTTAGAGGAGCAAATAACATAAGATCTGTTGTAGTGTCTGCTGAGACGGAGAGTTCCACTGGTGCTGAAACTTTATGGCTGCTTAGTTGCAAACGGCTGTCTGCCTCTTACAACACTTCAGTCAGGGATAGGGTTGCAAAGCTACATGTAATTTACCCAATTTACCAGAATCTTCTATGGTCATTTTGGTAATTTCTACTTGAAAATTTAAAAAAAAAATATATATATATATATATATATATACTGCTCAAAAAAATAAAGGGAACACTTAAACAACACAATGTAACTCCAAGTCAATCACACTTCTGTGAAATGAAACTGTCCACTTAGGAAGCAACACTGATTGACAATACATTTCACATGCTGTTGTGCAAATGGAATAGACAACAGGTGAAAATTATAGGCAATTAGCAAGACACCCCCAATAAAGGAGTGGTTCTGCAGGTGGACACCACAGACCAGTTCTCAGTTCCTATGCTTCCTGGGTGATGTTTTGGTCACTTTTGAATGCTGGCTGTGCTTTCACTCTAGTGGTAGCATGAGACGGAGTCTACAACCCACACAAGTGGCTCTGGTAGTGCAGCTCATCCAGGATGGCACATCAATGCGAGCTGTGGCAAGAAGGTTTGCTGTGTCTGTCAGCGTAGTGTCCAGAGCATGGAGGCGCTACCAGGAGACAGGCCAGTACATCAGGAGACGTGGAGGAGGCCGTAGGAGGGCAACAACCCAGCAGCAGGACCGCTACCTCCGCCTTTGTGCAAGGAGGAGCAGGAGAAGCACTGCCAGAGCCCTGCAAAATGACCTCCAGCAGGCCACAAATGTGCATGTGTCTGCTCAAACGGTCAGAAACAGACTCCATGAGGGTGGTATGAGGGCCCGACGTCCACAGGTGGGGGTTGTGCTTACAGCCCAACACCGTGCAGGACGTTTGGCATTTGCCAGAGAACACCAAGATTGGCAAATTCGCCACTGGCGCCCTGTGCTCTTCACAGATGAAAGCAGGTTCACACTGAGCACGTGACAGACGTGACAGAGTCTGGAGACGCCGTGGAGAACGTTCTGCTGCCTGCAACATCCTCCAGCATGACCGGTTTGGCGGTGGGTCAGTCATGGTGTGGGGTGGCATTTCTTTGGGGGGCCGCACAGCCCTCCATGTGCTCGCCAGAGGTAGCCTGACTGCCATTAGGTACCGAGATGAGATCCTCAGACCCCTTGTGAGACCATATGCTGGTGCGGTTGGCCCTGGGTTCCTCCTAATGCAAGACAATGCTAGACCTCATGTGGCTGGAGTGTGTCAGCAGTTCCTGCAAGAGGAAGGCATTGATGCTATGGACTGGCCCGCCCGTTCCCCAGACCTGAATCCAATTGAGCACATCTGGGACATCATGTCTCGCTCCATCCACCAATGCCACGTTGCACCACAGACTGTCCAGGAGTTGGCGGATGCTTTAGTCCAGGTCTGGGAGGAGATCCCTCAGGAGACCATCCGCCACCTCATCAGGAGCATGCCCAGGCGTTGTAGGGAGGTCATACAGGCACGTGGAGGCCACACACACTACTGAGCCTCATTTTGACTTGTTTTAATGACATTACATCAAAGTTGGATCAGCCTGTAGTGTGGTTTTCCACTTTAATTTTGAGTTTGACTCCAAATCCAGACCTCCATGGGTTGATAAATTGGATTTCCATTGATTATTTTTGTGTGATTTTGTTGTCAGCACATTCAACTATGTAAAGAAAAAAGTATTTAATAAGATTATTTCATTCATTCAGATCTAGGATGTGTTATTTTAGTGTTCCCTTTATTTTTTTGAGCAGTATATATATATATATATGTGTGTGTGTGTGTGTGTGTGTGTGTGTGTGTGTGTGTGTGTATACATTGAGTGTAAAAATCTGCCTGTCCTCGATTGGAACTCGGTAGTGACTGTTGGAAACAGCACAAGAACTGTTCGTTGAGAGCTTCATGAAATGGGTTTCCATGGCCGAGCAGCCGCACACAAGCCTAATGCCAAGCTTCGGGTGGAGTGGTGTAAAGCTCGCTGCCATTGGACTCTGGAGCAGTGGAAACACGTTCTCTGGAGTGATGAATCACGCTTCACCATCTGGGAGTCCGAGAAACAAGTCAGAGTTTGGCGGATGCCAGGAGAACCCTACCTGCCCCAATGCTGAGTGCCAATTGTAATGTTTGCTGGAGGATGAATAATGGTCTGGGGATGTTTTTCATGGTTAGGGCTAGGCCACTTAGTTCTAGTGAAGGGAAATCTTAACGCTACAGCATACAATGAATAACATTCTAGACGATTCTGTACTTCCAACATTGTGCAACAGTTTGGGGAAGGCCCTTTTCGTTTTTAAGCATGACAATACCCCTGTGCACAAAGCAAGGTCTATACAGAAATGTTTTGTCGATATCAGTGTGGAAGAACTTGACTGGCCTGCACACTGGCCTGCACAGCCCTGACCTCAATGCCATCGAATACCTTTGGGATGAATTGAAATGCAGACTGCGAGCTAGGCCTAATCGGAAGTCCCGCAACAATGTTCCAAAAGCATTCCCAGAAGAGTGGAGGGTGTAATAGAAGCAAAGGGGGGACCAACTCCATATTAATGCCCATGATTTTGGAATGAGATGTTTGACGAGCAGGTGTCCACATACTTTTGGTCATGTAGTGTATTATTCCTTGAAAGTGACCCAAATTCTGGTAGTTTTACTGGTAAACATAGAAAGTTTCCAGTAATATACCCACCCTTTGCAAACCTAGTCAGGGATGAAGTTAGAAAGTCAGTCTCCCTCTCCTCAAAGTTACTCTGAGACTGTTCTGCTCTGTGACGGGCGCACAGCTGTGGTATCAGACGTGTTGGGTTTCATTTCATCATAAAAAAGAAAAAAAAGCTGGCAATGTTCAACATGCACTATGGAACTTTTGACAACCCTGTTACAGAACAAGATATAACAATTCTAACTAACGTCGTATATTCTCATTTTTGTTGTCTGTGCTGACATATGCGTTTCTCTTGTGTCAGTCAACATATTTTGTGGCAAGCTGTTTGGATTGCCGTAGCTGCAGAATGCTTCAGTCTGCTCTTCAGTTTGGCAGACAGACAGGCAGGCTTGTTTTGGAGTTGAGCTGAGCTGTGTGGTTGAGCTGTGCTGTGGGCTTCATTGAGAGAGGTGGGTAGAGTCTACATCTCTACTGGCTGTGTGATCCTGCCTGGTTGTCCTGATGAAAAACTGGTGCTGGAGCTCATTGTGGCTGGCTGGAGCTATAGCTTAGCTGCCTCCACAATCACATCTCCCTCTGTGTTTGGGCTCAGGCCAAAGGGGCGTTCTATAACAACCCACTCTCCTCTCTATGTGCCAAGGTAGTGTACTGCCTCCCTGTCATAAACATTTGGAAATGGTTAGCTTTCAGGACAAATGCGATAGGCCATCCGGTCAGCGCAATCATGACCACATAAACCTCTTTTTACTGGTGTGATTGACACAATTGAAAGATTAGCAGTTATTAAACAGAGAAGCCGTCTTCTTATTTAATTTTTCTGTTATTTTACCAGTGAAGACATTGAGACGTCGGTCTCTTTTTCAAATGTGTCCTTCACAATACAACACTAATATACAGATTATACACAAAATATGCACATACAGTATACACAGAGGAGACTTGATACCTCAACCAGAGTGGGCAAGCCTGATATTTACCTGACTCACTGTATAATCCACCTCCCCTTAGAGAGAGACAACCCCTATTGATTCCCCTCTGTTTGGAGCTGGACCTCCAGTCTTGCTGGCTCAGAATCTAAAGTATGTGTTCTGTGACAGCATCTTCACTTGTGACCCCAGGGCATGCAGTGTTTTCCCTAATAAGTCAGGCTCTCTCACATGGAGGGGGAGAGATCTACATTTTGTTACGACCAGAGGCTGGTGTGGTTTTTTTCTAAACAGTCTTCTTTGCTGACATAGTGCTCCACACTTTCCTCAGGGAGCCTGCGACCCAATTAGTAATTTGTTGGCAAACTGTCCAAAACTTGCAACATGAAACGGGGACAAGTGGAGAAAAAAAAGAACCAAAAAAACCTCTGCCTGAGCACAACAACACAGCACTTTAGATAATAACAACCACTAGAGAAACAAAGTAATGCAAACTCCCCTTGTGTCGCTGTGGCTGGCATTTGTTAATTCCCCCTCAGGGGGTACGCTTAAAAAAAGTGCCTGGGTGTCAAGAGATGCCCGTTGTTACCAAGGACAATTATCATTGTGTACTGCAGCATAATTACCATATGAATAAGAAATTCTGTTTTGAAACCTCTCCATATCCTTTCAGAAAGTCACAGTTGAATTTGAAGGAGAGCCGGACCATTGTACTCTTAATACAAAGCGCCGGTTGGTTTTCGTTATGTGGGGAGGTTTTGAAAAAACCACTAGGTAGTTAAAGAAGATGGATGCTGAGTTCTAAAGAGCCTGGGAGACTGAGGAGGGCTCTTAGAGGGTTATCCCCAAGGATAGACCATAAGGATTTCCTCTATCAGGGACCTCACTCTTTGTGTCAGGAGTTAGACTGACTGACGGACATCTTGGCCTGATGGCCAGAAATAGCCTGCTCATCTTCTAGGTAGGGATGGCATGCTAATGGAAGGACTTTATTTAACAGACCGTCACAGGCTTTATCTGATGAGGATTTCTATGCTATTCACAGAGTCATTTGGAGCCAGTGAGGTATGGCCAGACTGGAATGGGGCTTTATAAAGGCAGAGGGACGGGTCAGATTTAAGTGCCCTCTGGGACCAGGTGATATGTACTTTAGAGAGACGGCTGTATAGCTGACTGTGTAGGACAGTATCTGGATGTATTCAGGGGGAAACTGTCACCTGACTTTGACCAAGGTATCTGACAGACAGTGCAGTGAAGTTGAACATGTTTATCGTCACTCTTAAGGCAACTCATTTCCTTTTTCGCAGCCATGCCCAGCATTGCATTGGTGACAACCTCTTAAAATGAGTGTGGTAAGGTATTGATAGGCAGGGGGAGGGATGTTGTTAGGAGTGTTAGCTACATTAGCTGTAGAGGCTCTGAACTTTTCCTAGTAGAATAATAAGATAAGGCCAAGGTTGAACCTACTCATGTACAGGGGCCATGGGGCCCACTCCCACACTCGGATAGAATCCATCTATCACCTTCCAATTATCACATAATGTACTGTACTGAAGACACTAGTGGACCCTAACTCTCTCTTTCACTCTCTCCTCATCTCGTCATATTATCTCTCTCCTTCTCTTTCTCTCAACCTCTCTCGATCTTCTTTTTTCTATCCCTCTGTTCTCTCTTTATTACTCTCTGTATTTCTTGCCTTATCTTACAGTTTCTCTTTCTCCCTCATTGCCTCTCTTTCCCACAATCACAGTCATTATTGGCTGAACAGGAACAGGGAAGCGGGGGTGAGGAGCAGTGAAGGGACAAGGAGATTAGGCACTCTGTCAGCAGAAGGGACTGTTAATTCTAACCATTAGCTCTGTTCTCTAGTAGTGGGTGGCTCATCTGGACCTCAACCATGGCCCTATAGCCCTGTGGTTGGGAGGCAGCATGGTGTCAGCCCAGCTATGGTGTCTCTTTCCCCAGCACCAGGAGGCTCTGTGAGGGCTGGACACAGCAACATCCTCCCTCACTCCGTCACAGAGGCTGGGTGGCGGGGGTGAGGGCCTGGGGGTGTTGCTGGGGAAAATGTGTGTATTTGGTACCTTCTAAATATGTGTGATTACTTTGTCAGTCAGTCGCTGTGTCCTGTTGTTGTCGCTTTAGCTTTCTTCTCTCTGAGATGGTTGATCTCTGCTGTCTGTAGCACCCAGAGGGTCAACGTCACGTTCCATCACTCCTCATCCTCCATCATCCTTCCTCTCGATTGGGAACATTGGCTCCTAGAGCCACAATGTAAATCCATGTATTTACCATGCTGCTCCTTCTGGATATATGGCGCAGAGTTTCATTCATAGCCTCTTCAAAGTTTCTAGGAGACCCACTGCTCCTTATCCCAAGGCTCAGTCCCAGACAGTCTGGAGGAGAGATGACAAGAGCAGAAGGAAGTGGAGGAGGAAGAAGAAGAAATGGGATGCAGGACGCCAAAGCTGTCCCCAATACAATCACAAGCAGAGCCACGCCCGGCCCGCCACAGGTGTTGCAAGAGCGCGATGGGACAAGGACATCCCTGCCGGCCAAACCCTCCCCTAACCCGGACGACGCTGGGCCAATTGTGCACCGCCCCATGGGTCTCCTGGTTGCGGCCAGCTGCGACAGAGCCTAGACTCGAACCAGGATCTCTAGTGGCACAGCGTGCAACTGCGATGTAGTGTGCCTTAGATCACTGCACCACTCGGGAAGCCCTGGAAAAAGCCATTCCACCCAAATATGCACTACCATTCAAAAGTTTTTTAGAACACCTAATCATTCAAGGGATTTTCTTTATTTTTACTATTTTCTACATTGTCGAATAATAGTGACATCAAAACTATTAAATAACACATATGGAATCATGTAGTAACCAAAAAAGTGTTTAAGAAATCCAAATATATTTTATATTTGAGATTCTTCAAATAGCCACCCTTTGCCTTGTTGACAGCTTTGCCCGGTAGTGTATGACATTTCATGTGCCATATCGGTCGAGAGAGAGTGGTGTAGAGGGGCAAGAAGGCACACACACACACGTAACTGCCAAAATAAAGGAAACACCAACGTATTGTCTTAATAGGGAGTTGGGCCACCATGAGCCAGAACAGCTTCAATGCACCTTGGCATAGATTATACAAGTGTCTGGAACTCTATTGGAGGGATGCGGCATCATTATTTCACGAGAAGATCCATAATTTGGTGTATTATTGATTGTGATGAAAAACACTGTCTCAGGCGCCACTCCAGAATCTCCCATACATGTTCAATTTGGTTGGCATCTGGTGACTGAGACGACCATGGCATACAGTGCATTCGGGAAGTATTCAGACCCCTTAACCTTTTCCACATTTTGTTCTGTTACAGCCTTATTCTCAAATGAATGAAAAAACATTGTTTACTCATCAATCTACACACATTACCCCATAATGACAAAGCTAAAGCAGGTTTTTAGAAAATATAAACTGAAAGTATTCAGACCCTTTCCTCAGTACTTTGTTGAAGCACCTTTGGCAACGATTACAGCCTCGAATCTTCTTGGGTATGATGCTACAAGCTTGGCACACCTGTATTTGGGGAGTTTCTCCCATTCTTCTCTGCAGATCCTCTCAAGCTCTGTCAGGTTGGATGGGGAACATCGCTGCACAGCTATTTTCAGGTGTCTCCAGAGATGTTCGATTGGATTCAAGTCCGGGCTCTGGCTGGGCCACTCAAGGACATTGAGACTTGTCCCGAAGCCACTCCGGCATTGTCTTGGCTGTGTGCTTAGGGTCGCTGTCCTGTTGGAAGGTGAACCTTCACCCCAGTCTGAGGTCCTGAGCACTCTGGAGCAGGTTTTCATCAATGATCTCTGTACTTTGCTCCGTTCATCTTTCCCTCGATCCTGACTAGTTTCCCAGTCCCTGTCGCTGAAAAACACCCCCACAGCATGATGCTGCCATCACCATGCTTCACTGTAGGGATGGTGCCAGGTTTCATCCAGATGTGACAATCTTGGTTTCATCAGACCAGAGAATCTTGTTTCTCATGGTCTGAGAGTCCTTTAGGTGCCTTTTGGCAAACTCCAAGCGGGCTGCCATATGCCTTTACTCAGGAGTGGCTTCCATCTGGTCACTCTACCATAAAGGCCTGATTGGTGGAGTGCTGCAGAGATGTTTATTCTTCTGGAAGGTTCTCCCATCTCCACAGAGGAACTCTAGAGCTCTGTTAGTGACCATCGGGTTCTTGGTCATCTCCCTAACCAAGGCCCCCGATTTCTCAGTTTGTCTGGGTAGCCAGCTCCAGGCAGAGTCTTGGTGGTTCCAAACTTCTTTTTAAGAGTGATGGAGGCTACTGTGTTCTTGGGGACCTTCAAAGCTGCAGAAATGTTTTGGTACCCTTCCCCAGATCTTTGCCTCGACACAATCCTGTCTCGGAGCTCTACGGACAATTCCTTCGACCTCATGGCTTGGTTTTTGCTCTGACATGCACTGTCCCACAGTTGACCTTATGTAGACAGGTGTGTGCCTTTCCAAATCATGTCCAATCAATTGAATTTACCACAAGTGGATTCCAATCAAGTTGAAGAAACATCTCAAGGATGATCAGTGAAAACAGGATGCACCCAAGCTCAATTTCGAGTCTCATAGCAAAAGGTCTGAATTATTTAGTAGATTAGGTCTTTTTTTCCGTTTTTTATTTTATTTATAAAAACCTGTTTTTGCTTTGTCATTATGGGATATTGTGTTTAGATTGTCTAAAATGTATTAAATTATTTTTTTCACACACAGTTCACACACGTGAATGTATTCATACCCCTGGACTTATTCCACATTTTGTTGTTACAGCCTGAATTCAAAATGTATTAAATTAAAACTCCATCTCACCTATCTAAACACAATACCCCATAATGACAAAGTGAAAACATGTTTTTAGGAATTTGTGCAAATGTATTGAAAATGAAATACAGAAATGTCTCATTTACTGAAATAACACCCCTGAGTCAATACATGTTAGAATCACCTTTGGCACTGATTGCAGCTGTGAGTCTTTCTGGGTAAGTCTCTCTCTAAGAGCTTTGCACACCTGGATTGTACAACATTTGCACATTATTCTTTTTTAAATTCTTCATGCTCTGTCAAGTTGGTTGTTGATCATTGTTAGACAGCCATTTTCAGATCTTGCTGTAGATTTAAGTCAAAACTGTAACTAGGCCATTCAGGAACATTCAGTGTTGTCTTGGTAAGCAACTACAGTGTAGATTTGGTCTTGTATTTTAGGTTATTGTCATGCTGAAAGGTGAATTTGACTCCCAGTGTCTGGAAAACAGACTGAACCAGGTTTTCCTCTAGGATTTTGCCTGTGCTTAGCTCTATTCAGTTTATCCTAAAAAACTCCCTAGTCCTTGCTGATGACAAGCATACCCATAACATGATGCAGACACCTTCATGCTTGAAAATATGAAGAGTGTTCCTCAGTGATGTGTTGTGTTGGATTTTCCCCAAACATAACGCTTTGTATTCAGGACATAAAGTTATTTTCTTTGCCACATTTTTTGCAGTTTTCCTTTTGTGCCTTATTGCAAACAGGATGCATGTTTTGGAATATTTTTATTCTGTACAATCTTCATTATTCTTACTCTCATTTGCAGTCAGAGTAAGTCCCTGCAATTTGTTATGTGACTTGTTAGCACATTTTTACTCCTGAACTTATTTAGACTCATTTTAAGTTCAGGCTGTAACACAACAAAATGTGGAAAAAGTTGAGTGGTGTGAATACTTTCTGAAGGCGCACATACATACATACATACATACATACATACATACATGCATACATGCATGCATGCATGCATGCATGGAATCTGTCTCTCAGAAAACAGAAGTTTATTGGGAGTGGAAATGCGTGTTAGTTTTTGTCTCTCCACAAAAAACCCTGGGAGAGATGCGCTACCTTATCCATCCATACCGTACCACTATGTTGATTTTCCTCAAGCTCACTTTTATCAGGAGGCCTCCTTCATACATCTGAGCTGGTAGAAAATCCTGCCTACCGAGGCTACATTTCAACTCTTCCTAGATCAACCCAGGCCAGAGTCTTTACACCAATGACTGCTTTCTACCTTTACCTAACCTCTACTGCTGCTGCTAGCTTTAACCCACGGATGACGAGGACATGTATGGATTAGACCTATAAAGGCTAGGACATACTGTACATTGAACCTGTTCATTAAACCTGTTCTACACCAGTCTCCCTGCCCCATTTCACCATCATTGTCCTCCTAATTGTATTTCATTACAATACAAATGTGAATACGTCTGATGTTACTCACAGATTAACATCAAATCAATCAAACTGGGAATTGGGTTGGCGATTTGAGAATTATTCACCATTTATATTAATGTATTTCTGGAGGATCTCCGGTTTTTCATTCAATGCTTGCATGATTAAGGGAGCTTTAATAGCCAAGACTAATTGAACCCAAATCACACTAATGGCTCTCTAAATGGCCTGTGTTTCTGCTAAATTTGTGCACTGAGCTGATTTCTTACAGCCAAGGGTGATGCTAGTATTTGTTTTCATTGTTTGTTTAAATTGGGGTCCTATATGAGATATGGACCCCATTTTAAACATATACATGTGTATGGTCTCCTTACCCACACACACACCTGCTCTTACAGAGAATCAAAATGTCTAATTTGCCCCACTAGGTGTTTTGTTCTGAACCTACAATGTGTCATTGGTTTGTCAGTCAGTAAAGTCAGTGGAGTGAAACCAGGTTTGGGCTCAGCACAGAAAAACTCCTGTTGTTATGGTCTCTCTGTTAAGTGCCTTGTTATTAGCTGGATCTGAATTGGGTTTGGAGTAAAGAAGTGTCGAGCTGATCCCTAGAGAAGAGAGTAAGAGAAGAGATGAGAGGCAGAGAAATAATCCATGGTCAGTGCAACAGGCCTGATTGCCTCTCCTCTCCCCCCAGCTTGCCTCATCGATTCTGTGGGAGCTGGGAGGACCACAGCGGCTGCTGACAGTCACTACAGCTCATCAAGTCTTCCTGCTCATCGATCGCTTGGTGCAACTAGAGGTTGAACCCAACAGCCAGCCTCCATCCTCCACCCTCCTCTAGCCGAACCATAACCTGATGCCCAGCTCCATGCCTCTCTGCCTGGCTGCTGGTGGCCACACTGGGGTGGCGGACACAGATAGCAGATGTCCTCCCTGTGACTGTCTGGGCTTGTCTGGAAGGATGTGGAAAATAGAGGCAACACAAGGAGGACAGAAATACTCTGTGCTGAGGAAGTGTGTGACCGGCAGGGACAGTCACAATTGAACACCTCTATAGAGGTGTGAAAGAGTTTTTGTCCGTCCCCACTGAGAGAGAAGAAAGAGAGCAGGAGAAGGAGGGAGGGAGTAGATGGGTTATAAGGAGGAAGGACTCTGGCTTTCTAATGGTACTGAGGGAGTAAATAGGCCAGGGGAGAGAGGGGACTCAGGGGACTCTCAGCAATTGTCACCCTGCCTTGCATTTGTATTAATTTTCCTCTGTCTGCCCGGGGACCAGCTATAAATAGACTGATCAGCTCTGCTCTGTGTGTGTGTTCCTGTGTGGACTTTAATGAACAGCCCCTTGTCCACAGTTTGGGGCCTAACTAGGCTGCACTCGGTCACTGTGAATGTGGGACGGGGATGGCCCTGCTCTCTCCTATCTCCCTTCTGTTATTCACAAACTGCTTCTTAGCCAGCTCTCATTTGCTGCATTCGTTGGGGAGTGTCTGTACACCACCTTCTACAACTGGATCCTGGACTTCCTGACGGGTAGATCGTAGGCTGTGAGGATTGGCAACAACACCTCCTCCACACTGACTCTTAACAGTGTCCTCATCCCTCTGCTGTACTCCCTGTTCACCCACCAAGTTTGTTGACAACCCCACAGTGGTTGGCCTGATAACCAACATCGAAGAGTCAGCCTATAAGGAGGTCAGTGAACTGGCATTGTGGTGCCATGACGACAACCTCTCCCTCAATGTCAGCAAAACAATGGAGTTGATTGTTGACTTCAGGAAGCAGAGGGGGGAACATGTCCTGATCCATATCAATGGGACTGCAGTAGAGCGAGTCATCAGTTTTAAGTTCCTCGGCATCTACCGAGAACTTGACATCGACCAACATCAAGTGGGCGCAACCCCGTCTTTACTTCCTAAGGTGGCAGAAGAAATTGGGCATTCTCCAAATGCTACCGCTGCACCATTGAGAGTGTCCTGACCGGTTGCATCACGGCCTGAAACGGGAATTGCTCCATCCACGACCGCAAGGTCCTCCAGCTGGTGGTGAAGACAGCCCAGTACATCACTAGGACTATGATCACACCCATCCAGGACATCTACTCGAAACGCTGCCTGAGGATGGCCTGCAGCATCATCAAGGACCTCACACACCCCAACCACAAGCTGTTCCACTCCCTTACCGTCGTGCAGATGGTATCGGACCTTGAGGTCTGATACCAACCGGCTCAGAGACAGTTTCTATCTACAAGCCATCAGACTGTTGAACACTTGAACTGGACTGACCACCTGCTCCGATTCTCTCCACGTTAGCACAGATGCACACGGACACATCACAACTGCTGCTACCAGACTCTTATTATGATTGCTAAATGCAGCACAATTTAAACGCTTGCCCCCCCCCCCACTCCCCCTTCCCCAAAACACATCCGAAGCATGTCTTCCGAAGCATGTGTAGTTCTTTAGTGAAAGCCATGTCTGGTCTAGTGGTCTTTGATTGTCTCTGACTAATGTATTTTGTTGTGTTTTGTCTCCTTGATATCTACCTCACACACACTGTTCTGGCAGCTCCACTACAACAGGAACGGCCCATCTCCACCACATATCTAACAGCAAGGGTCCTGGGAACCCAAACCTCCCCAGCTCAGTGAATGAGCAGACTTTTAATGCTAATGATCTTTCTATATAATTACCCAGTTGGAACCATGAAAAGATTCTTTAGAATAACTTTAGATAGAGAAAGTGGGACAGAGACGGAGTAGAGAGGGATCTCATAATTTTGAGGGGAAGGCGGGGGGGGGGGGGGTCAAACAGAGACATAACCGAGACCGACAGAGAGGGATTTCCACATTGTGTGACAACTTTTTAAGTTTTTTCACCTGTTACAAATTCTGCTTTCTATCTGAACGGGCATTTATAGAATGCAGTCCATTAAACCCAATTTCTCTTGTTTTGATTTGTGCATTCGTCTTTGTCATGTCTTCTATCTGGCTAACATTTGGAATGATGAAAACTCTTCGCCACGCCATAGCTGAGAGGATGACAGATTTTTTTATTTGTTTGTTGTCGTATTGCAGCAGCTCCTCTTCACAATCCATATATGACACCTAACCTTTTTTTGGACAGAGGGAAAAGTGGGCTTTGGTGACATCTCATTAGCCAATGAGGAGATTAGGTGTGAGAGAGGGACTGAAGAGCTTTAGGAGGATATGATGGGTTCTCTACAGATGGATCAGGGAGAATGAGAAGGTAATCCTTCACTAAAGGCTGAGCAAATATACTGCTCAAAAAAATAAAGGGAACACTTAAACAACACAATGTAACTCCAAGTCAAACTGTCCACTTAGGAAGCTACACTGATTGACAATAAATGTCACATGCTGTTGTGAAAATGGAATAGACAACAGGTGGAAATTGTAGGCAATGAGCAAGACACCCCCATTAAAGGAGTGGCTCTGCAGGTGGTAACCACAGACCACTTCTCAGTTCCTATGCTTCCTGGCTGATGTTTTGGTCACTTTTGAATGCTGGCGGTGCTTTCACTCTAGTGGTAGCATGAGACGGAGTCTACAACCCACACAAGTGGCTCAGGTAGTGCAGCTCATCCAGGATGGCACATCAATGCGAGCTGTGGCAAGAAGGTTTGCTGTGTCTGTCAGCGTAGTGTCCAGAGCATGGAGGCGCTACCAGGAGACAGGCCAGTACATCAGGAGACGTGGAGGAGGCCGTAGGAGGGCAACAACCCAGCAGCAGGACCGCTACCTCCGCCTTTGTGCAAGGAGGAGCAGGAGGAGCACTGCCAGAGCCCTGCAAAATGACCTCCAGCAGGCCACAAATGTGCATGTGTCTGCTCAAACGGTCAGAAACAGACTCCATGAGGGTGGTATGAGGGCCCGACGTCCACAGGTGGGGGTTGTGCTTACAGCCCAACACCGTGAAGGACGTTTGGCATTTGCCAGAGAACACCAAGATTGGCAAATTCGCCACTGGCGCCCTGTGCTCTTCACAGATGAAAGCAGGTTCACACTGAGCACATGTGACAGACGTGACAGAGTCTGGAGATGCCGTGGAGAACGTTCTGCTGCCTGCAACATCCTCCAGCATGACCGGTTTGGCGGTGGGTCAGTCATGGTGTGGGGTGGCATTTCTTTGGGGGGCCGCACAGCCCTCCATGTGCGAGCCAGAGGTAGCCTGACTGCCATTAGGTACCGAGATGAGATCCTCAGACCCCTTGTGAGACCATATGCTGGTGCGGTTGGCCCTGGGTTCCTCCTAATGCAAGACAATGCTAGACCTCATGTGGCTGGAGTGTGTCAGCAGTTCCTGCAAGAGGAAGGCATTGATGCTATGGACTGGCCCGCCCGTTCCCCAGACCTGAATCCAATTGAGCACATCTGGGACATCATGTCTCGCTCCATCCACCAACGCCACGTTGCACCACAGACTGTCCAGGAGTTGGCGGATGCTTTAGTCCAGGTCTGGGAGGAGATCCCTCAAGAGACCATCCGCCACCTCATCAGGAGCATGCCCAGGCGTTGTAGGGAGTTCATACAGGCACGTGGAGGCCACACACACTACTGAGCCTCATTTTGACTTGTTTTAAGGACATTACATCAAAGTTGGATCAGCCTGTAGTGTGGTTTTCCACTTTAATTTTGAGTGTGACTCCAAATCCAGACCTCCATGGGTTGATAAATTGGATTTCCATTGATTATTTTTGTGTGATTTTGTTGTCAGCACATTCAACTATGTAAAGAAAAAAGTATTTAATAAGATTATTTCATTCATTCAGATCTAGGATGTGTTATTTTAGTGTTCCCTTTATTTTTTTGAGCAGTATATATATATGTGTGTGTGTGTGTGTGTGTGTGTGTGTGTATATATATATATATATATATATATATATATATATATATATATATATATATACATACATACATTGAGCGTAAAAATCTGTCTGTCCTTGATTGCAACAGTCACTACCGAGTTCCAAACAGCACAAGAACTGTTCGTCGGGAGCTTCATGAAATGGGTTTCCATGGCCGAGCAGCCGCACACAAGCCTAATGCCAAGCTTCGGGTGGAGTGGTGTAAAGCTCGCTGCCATTGGACTCTGGAGCAGTGGAAACACGTTCTCTGGAGTGATGAATCACGCTTCACCATCTGGGAGTCCGAGAAACAAGTCAGAGTTTGGCGGATGCCAGGAGAACGCTACCTGCCCCAATGCTGAGTGCCAATTGTAATGTTTGCTGGAGGATGAATAATGGTCTGGGGATGTTTTTCATGGTTAGGGCTAGGCCCATTAGTTCTAGTGAAGGGAAATCTTAACGCTACAGCATACAATGAATGACATTCTAGACGATTCTGTACTTCCAACATTGTGCAACAGTTTGGGGAAGGCCCTTTTCGTTTTTAAGCATGACAATACCCCCGTGCACAAAGCAAGGTCTATACAGAAATGTTTTGTCTATCAGTGTGGAAGAACTTCACTGGCCTGCACAGCCCTGACCTCAATGCCATCGAATACCTTTGGGATGAATTGAAATGCAGACTGCGAGCTAGGCCTAATCGGAAGTCCCGCAACAATGTTCCAAAAGCATTCCCAGAAGAGTGGAATAGAAGCAAAGGGGGGACCAACTCCATATTAATGCCCATGATTTTGGAATGAGATGTTTGACGAGCAGGTGTCCACATACTTTTGGTCATGTAGTGTATTATTCCTTGAAAGTGACCAAAATTCTGGTAGTTTTACTGGTAAACATAGAAAGTTTCCAGTAATATACCCACCCTTTGCAAACCTAGTCAGGGATGAAGTTAGAAAGTCAGTCTCCCTCTCCTCAAAGTTACTCTGAGACTGTTCTGCTCTGTGACGGGCGCGCAGCTGTGGTATCAGACGTGTTGGGTTTCATTTCATCATAAAAATTTTTTTTAAAAGCTGGCAATGTTCAACATGCACTATGGAACTTTTGACAACCCTGTTACAGAACAAGACATAACAATTCTAACGGCGTATATTCTCATTTTTGTTGTCTGTACTGACATGCGTTTCTCTTGTGTCAGTCAACATATTTTGTGTCAAGCTGTTTGGATTGCCGTAGCTACAGAATGCTTCAGTCTGCTCTTCAGTTTGGCAGACAGACAGGCTTGTTTTGGAGTTGAGCTGAGCTGTGTGGTTGAGCTGTGCTGTGGGCTTCATTGAGAGAGGTGGGTAGAGTCTACATCTCTCCTGGCTGTGTGATCCTGCCTGGTTGTCCTGATGAAAAACTGTTGCTGGAGCTCATTGTGGCTGGCTGGAGCTATGGCTTAGCTGCCTCCACAATCACATCTCCAATTGTGTTTGGGCTCAGGCCAAAGGGGCGTTCTATAACAACCCACTCTCCTCTCTATGTTTGAGCAGTGTATAAACTCTATGGGATTCATTTCATAGTCTTTTACTCTGATAACTGTATTGTTGTAACGGCTGTCGTCTGAAGAAGTGGACCAAGGTGCAGCAGAGTTAGTGTTCATTATTAGAATTTAATGTAAACAACGTGAACACTATACAAAACAAGAAAATGAGCAAACCGACAGCAAACAGTCCTGTCTGGAACAAAACACTGACAGAAACAATTACCCACAAACCCAAAGGAAAAACATGCTCCTTATGTGTGACTCCCAATCAGCAGCAACGAGCTTCAGCTGTGCCTGATTGGGAGCCACACACACGGCCCAAAACAAAGAAATACAAAAACATAGAAAAAGGAACATAGAACGCCCACCCAATGTAACACCCTGGCCTAACCAAAATAAAGAACAAAAACCCCTCTCTATGGCCAGGGCGTTACAATTGTGCTTGGGTTTCTACTATGCTGCTTGTGTACTGAAGACCCTGCACAGTTTTCTTTATCTGAAAAACTAGAGCACTTTACTTTCAAAGAACTGTATGTTCCTGACGTGCACAGCCATTCAGTTCCAAGACCTCTACATGCTACAGTAGGTTTATTCATTGAGCGTTACTGTAGTACATTCCTGCTGTATTGCTCCAGTGTTTGAATGTCCAGCTAAACTATATAGCGGATGATCTCCAGTCAGAGCTGTGAACATTTGATGTGTTCTGGCCCTATAGAACCCCCTGAGAGACGTGACCTGCTGCTCCGCTTTCTCTCCTCTCGCCTCTCTCCTTTCCTCCCTCACTCTGCTGCTGTCACTGGGCTAGTCACAGAGAGGATAGAGAGATGGCAGATGAAAATGAGCAGAATGAATGATGAGCCTATCACGGAGACCTTTTGAAACGCTCTCCCCCGTGTGAAGGACAAACAAGGCTATCACACACATCTGGAAATTAAAAGGCTGCTTCTGTATTGGCGTCTAGCCTAAGTGATTGAAAGAGGGAGAAAGGTGTCTTAAAGACCCAGAAGTAGTGTTGCTTTTCAGTTTATTACCATTGGTTTGTGTAAGGCCTATGTACTGTACTGCACAGTGCTCTACAGTTATTGATAAATGTTGAATAGGCAACCTCTACTGCTTCTAGGGCTAACAGTTTCTGTGGCTTGAATGCTCCATGGGTGGTGTTACAGTACCTGTGTTTCCTTCACTCCTATAGTGTCTATGAAGAGGGAGGCTGTCTACTCTCGGAGCAGCTGTCAGAGAGAGTCACGACAAACCCCCACGAGACGCTCCCTCCTCTCTCTCGCGCTCTCTGTCGCTCTCTCTGTCTCTCTCTCTCCTCCTAATTTTCACTGTCTTACCTCCAGTCACACCAATACTTAATGAACTTCCCAATTAAACAAATGATCCTTAACGACGCAAACTCGTTCCTTAAAAATGTTTGCTTTCGAGGACAGAAAATCTAATTAGGCAGTTTGTATTGAGGGAGTTGAACCTTGTCCTTGTATACCAATTGACTGCGGTTTCTCGATCAATTTGTGCTTGCTCCATTTTTTTGTCTCCGCTGCTTCGCTCTTCTATCTCTGGGTTTCTTTGTCTTGTCTTGGTCTGTTTGAATTAATTAGTCAGGGATTTCACCATCGATCCAGGAGGAGGCTGAGGCTCTCATGATAATCTGCCTTCATTGTAAGCAATCGCTTTTTAATTAATTTCGCAGGACAGTTTTCAAGTGTGGTGCTCCGTGTCCAAATGCTCCATCCTCCAAACCTTCACTCTCTCTCCAGTAGTAGGGATAGTTTTTATCATCTGTTGCAATAGCAGCTTATGGATGCTCTGATAAAAGTATTTTCACTGAAACGTTGGTGTGAGATCAGTTACATTGTTAGTGGAGCATCCAAGATCACCAGTGGGCTGGATGTGTGTGAGTTTTTTTCCTTTCTAGCTAATGGATGTGTGTCATGTAGGTGACGTGTTTCAGGGATGTTTCTGCTCTGTTTTGATGCAGATAACTAGGGAGAAAACAAGTATAGTTAAAGCAGTCTTTTTATCTCTGATAACTTCCTTGTTCCTCCTCTCATGTCGGTCGGTCTCTGTCTAGAAGGCTTCCAGCACAATTATCTATTTTATTACACCATACAGCACACTCAGTGAGAAGTAATGAAATCAAATCTGAGAAAGTTTACAGGTTGGAACCAAGTGTTCCTCACTCTCTGTGTGTGCTGCTGGGTTTGCATGTGGTTAGTAGTAGGGATGCACGATGTATCGGTGAACATATTGGAATCGGACGATATTAGCTAAAAATGCCAACATCGGCTAAAAATGCCAACATCGGTTATGGCCTGATGTCTAGTTTAACGTCGACGTTAAAAACCGATGTCAAAGCTACCGTGCATACCTATATAACGTAGGTACATTACGTAATGACGCCACGTAAGATTTTGCGCTACACGTGCAACACAGCATTCCTAACCTAGCCCACAATGTGTGCTGTGTGGATTGAGCAGTCAACAAGTCGAGCAGTCATTTTAAAGAGTACGAACATTTCAGCGAGACAACTCAAAGGCGAAATCCATTAAAGCCAAGAGAATGGAATTCATTGCCCTTGACAATCAACCGTTCTCTGTCGTGGGTGATGTTGGCTTTGGCCGACTGGTCGAGCACCGGTACACACTACCAAGTGCGCTATTTTTCAGATGTTGCCCTATCGGAGTTACACAGTAATAGCGTAACTGCTATTAGCTTCACAATGTACATACTATGGAACGCCGTTTGGGTCTTTGAGTGTCAAAAAAGATACAGTAACACTGTCAAAGCTGTACTAAAAAGTCTGCAAACAAGCAAACACCGGCCACGAACGATGTGTTTACAATACCACGGTGGTAATAAAGCATCATTTGTTCGACCGCAACTTCTGGAGTAGTTAGCTTTAGCTTGGTACCTAGCTAGCATCAGTACAACCAGCCTGAAAACAATGACGAGTAGAAACTGCAGTCATTTTCATTATTCTTAGCAATGATTTAGGAATCCTTGTGAGTAAGTCTTTTCTAGGATGCCACTTGGCTAGTGCAACTCGACTGGACCGGGTTATGTGTTGTAAAGCTAGCCACAATAAGGATTAGGCACAATAGTGGAATTTGTGGTTTGCCTTCAAAATAAAAGATGTCATTGACAGTGATGCAAATCACTACAAATATTAAAATTATGACATACTTTTATTTTTAAGGCTAACCGCAAAGTCCACTATTGTGGCTAATCCTTATTGTGGCTAGCTTCACATAGATGGCTCCGACCACCATTAATCAAATAAGAACTGTCTTATAAATTTGGGTTATTTTAGATGATGACACCTAGCTATATAGTTAGCTAGCTAACTGTAGCTACTGAAACAGATTGTCATTTTGCTATGTTTTTGGGGAAGAACATTGTTTGCATCCATGAACTAGCTAGCTTCATTTTTTTATGACCAGCACTGTAGGTGCGCGAGACATCTTTACAGGCATCATAGTATACGTGTCAATGAATCATTGTGACATATAAAATATGAGTGATAGTGTAATAACTACATAAAGAATGTATGAACGCGTTAAATTATTATGTGACGTGCGGTCATATTCAGGTCCTGATTGGTCAACAGGCTTATTTGACACGTCAAATAGTGTTATTTGACGTGTATCTTTTTTGCAAAGACCCAAACGGCGTTCTGTAGAAATCCTGGTTGAGAATGAAATGGCACAGCAAGTAAGTGAAAGAAATAGGTTTTGATTATGTTTTACTGGTAATGGGGACATGCGTAAATGCCAACAAAATAACTTTTGTGTGTGTGTGTGTGTGTGTGTGTGTGTAACCTTTATTTAACAAGGAAAGTCAGTTAAGAACAATTTTTTATTTACAATGACGGCCCGGATGACACTGGGCCAATTGTAAGCTGCCCTATGGGACTCCCAATCATGACCAGATGTGATACAGCCTGGATTCGAACCAGGGACTGAAGTGACGCCTCTTGCACTGAGATGCAGTGCTTTAGACCGCTGCATCCATGTGTTTGTTTTGACTATTTAACTGTACTAGACTGGTTAAAAGGCCGGTAAAATGTTAAGATTCGGGGGGTTTTTTGGCAAGGAAAATATCGGTATTGGCCAAACATGCCATATCGGTGCATCACTAGTTAGTAGTTATCACTGATACACTGCACCTCAAGATCAGGCTCATAGTCCAGACTAGGAAGGTTTCACACTAAGCATACCAGTCTTTGGTTTGTACAGTAGCCTGCGTATTCTGTCAGGGAGGTAGTTCTGGCCTCAGGTTCAGTTGAATGGCTGTTGTTGTGGATGTCAGTCCTATATATCAACCATAGCATGTTGGTTAAATAATCTATAAAGCATTCCTTCATTATAATACATAGGACGAGATAAGAACGGAAAGACGCGTGGGTGAATTGTAGTGGGAATGGCTGGGTAGATATTTTCTTATCACACTTCACAGCTCAATATGAAGAGAGCTTTCCTCCTATTAAGATTTGTGTATCTAGAAGCTAAAGCCTAGTTTGATTTTCAAATAGCCTGTGTACACCACTCTGTGTCTTTTGCTCTATAGCCTGAGATCAGCTCTGTGT
Source organism: Salmo trutta (assembly GCF_901001165.1). Lineage (NCBI taxonomy): Eukaryota > Metazoa > Chordata > Actinopteri > Salmoniformes > Salmonidae > Salmo > Salmo trutta. The sequence continues at coordinate 30,989,626 of NC_042972.1, read as the reverse complement.
CTTTAGCTCTATAGCCTGAGATCAGCTCTGTGTTTTTAGCTCTATAGCTTGAGATCAGCTCTGTGTTTTTAGCTCTATAGCTTGAGATCAGCTCTGTGTTTTTAGCTCTATAGCCTGAGATCAGCTCTGTGTCTTTAGCTCTATAGCCTGAGATCAGCTCTGTGTCTTTAGCTCTATAGCCTGACATCAGCTCTGTGTCTTTAGCTCTATAGCCTGACATCAGCTCTGTGTTTTTAGCACTATAGCCTGAGATCAGCTCTGTGTTTTTAGCTCTATAGCCTGAGATCAGCTCTGTGTCTTTAGCTCTGCATAAAGCCACACTTTATACTAACCCCAGACCCATATGCTTTTTACATGAGGAAACAAGATGAAATAATTTGATGAAGTAATAAGACCAATTATTGTGCAGCACAGGAGCCACTTAAAAGCCTCTTTCACCCAGAAAAACACTACATTTTCATCAATGCTTTATAAAGCTCCTGAATTATTGAGGAGCGGGTCATGTAACGGGGAGAAAAGTAACACAACCACATGCACTATTTTGGAAGGATTATAAAGGCTTTGTTACTACTGTCAAATACAGTAACCGACATCAGCATACTGCTCATCATAATATGCTGTTCACTGGCTGCCTATTTACAGAGAAATATACATAGCAACCCAATAAACATGTATTGTATAATTGTGATGTATCCAACATGCATCCTTGTCTAATGGTTTTTAGTCTCTTCTTTGCATGTGGTTAGGGCTATTCTTAGCTAATGCTCCAGAGGAGTTAACAGTTACGCAGACGTGCTGTGCTGTTCTATGCTAAGCTCTCCTGTGCTGTGCTGTTCTATGCTAAGCTCTCCTGTGCTGTGCTGTTCTATGCTAAGCTCTCCTGTGCTGTGCTGTTTTATGCTAAGCTCTCCTGTGCTGTGCTGTTCTATGCTAAGCTCTCCTGTGCTGTGCTGTTCTATGCTAAGCTCTCCTGTGCTGTGCTGTTCTATGCTAAGCTATACTGTGCTGTGCTGTTCTATGCTAAGCTATACTGTGCTGTGCTGTTCTATGCTAAGCTATACTGTGCTGTGCTTTATAGATTCAAATAGGTCCACTCTGTCCTCCATATGAGAGCAGAGCCCATCTCTGTCCCAGCAGCCCCTGATTAAACCTCCAGCCCCAGACTGAGCAGGTTAACTGGAAGCATGTTTACTCCTGTGCCGCCGACCATGGAAATGGATCTCCTCCAACCAGGAACACAGCGATGCAGGGAAAAGGGCAGGGGGAGGAGGAAGGAAATCCCACATCCTCCCATTGTAATTAAAAACGTTCACGCCAGGAGCACCATTTTGATTATGACAGGCCAGTTAATCTATCTCTCTTTTTTTTATTTCCTCTGCGGTGGGAGGGAGATATCTGATTGCGTCCGAGGAGAAAATTAACTACCAGGAGACAAAGAATGTACTAATCTATTTATAATTAATTAATAATGCATGTGGGTGGTAACTTTATTTATGTTTGGCTGCCAAATCAGGGAATAATTATGGTGTGGCAGAGGGCAGGATCAGTGTGGGTGACAAATGGAACAGGCAGGGGGCCGATGGGTCGTAAATCTAACGGCCACTGTTGGCCATCCATTATTCACAAGCTCTTAATGATTAAGTGGTTAGGGGGTGAACGTTATTTATAATAACGGTTACATGGAGAAAATCTGACCTCTGAAATGAAAATGGATTGGCCTCACTTCAGCAAAATCCATTTTACCTAAACCCTCCCTGAACTCTTGAAGAAGAAAAAAACAAGTGACCCTCCCCTATACCCATAATAATAATTAAAACAAAGTGGATAGCTGAGAACACGTTAACTCAGTGCAACATTGATGTGGAAACTCTCTTATGCTCTGCTATTGCACAATTCTAATTTGTACCTGTTGGTCACATAAAGCTATCCCCAGTAAAATGAGCCCACCACCTCCACTGCTCACACCTAATCCAGTCCCCACCTGTGACTGAAAACAGGGGGAGAAATGCCATTTGAAAAGCTCTCTCTTAAAAACGTAGAATGCTGTGTAAAATAGCTAAAAGGCTATAAAGTAGCATTTACTGTTAGTGAAGTTTCTAGGTAGCAAGTTAGCGAACACTAGAGCTCACTGGGCTAGTCATTGTGTAAATGACAGGAAGAAACACATTCAGAACCATAACCACCCACAGTTATGTCTCTCTCTCTAATGGATGCGTTCTATTGGAGATGTTCATCCGTTAAAGCAGTGTGTGTGGTAGTGTGATCGTCTGTTGTGTCCTGAAGCTGTGGAGGTCTAGGAGGTTAATTACTTTCTCAATAGAAGATATCTCTCAGCTTTCATGTCATCTTTATCAGTCACAACAACACCAGCACACAGACACTACAGCAAGTCCTGATATGTCCAGGAAATATGCTCTATAATTTGAACACTATTGGTGCCTTTAGAGAGGATTTGTAGTGACATTTGCGAAATGCCTCTAAGGGTTTTACAAATCACCTCTGCTCTGTGTTGGTCCCTGCCATTGGTAAACCAATGGAATTCATCCTTATTTGTATTCACCTTGATTTTTGAATGACTTCTACTTTTGTGAGATGGACTTTAATTCATATCAGGCTTTAAATAGCCGCTTGACAATAACCGGGCTAGGGACAATGCTAGCGGCAGAGCGGTTTGTAACAGAGTCTCAGCAAACCATTACCTCCTGCAATAGTGGCAAATTCTTCTCTACTGGTTATATTCACAGGAAATAATCACTTGTTGAGTCAAACATTATTATGCCATCAGATTGTAATCAACATAATCCACTGTATCCCCAAGTATTTTACAGTGACTGGCTTCTCTGCTGTGTGTTTCAGTGACTGGCTTCTCTGCTGTGTGTTTCAGTGACTGGCTTTTCTGCTGTGTGTTTCAGTGACTGGCTTCTCTGCTGTGTGTTTCAGTGACTGGCTTTTCTGCTGTGTGTTTCAGTGACTGGCTTCTCTGCTGTGTGTTTCAGTGACTGGCTTCTCTGCTGTGTGTTTCAGTGACTGGCTTCTCTGCTGTGTGTTTCAGTGACTGGCTTCTCTGCTGTGTGTTTCAGTGACTGGCTTCTCTGCTGTGTGTTTCAGTGACTGGCTTCCCTGCTGTGTGTTTCAGTGACTGGCTTTTCTGCTGTGTGTTTCAGTGACTGGCTTCTCTGCTGTGTGTTTCAGTGACTGGCTTTTCTGCTGTGTGTTTCAGTGACTGGCTTCTCTGCTGTGTGTTTCAGTGACTGGCTTCTCTGCTGTGTGTTTCAGTGACTGGCTTCTCTGCTGTGTGTTTCAGTGACTGGCTTCTCTGCTGTGTGTTTCAGTGACTGGCTTCCCTGCTGTGTGTTTCAGTGACTGGCTTCTCAAGTGTGTGTTTCAGTGACTGGCTTTGTTAGTGTGTGTTTCAATGAGCTGTTGAGCTGCACACTAACGTCATCCTGGGGAAAGAAATCTTCTTGATTGTTCTATCAGAGCAATGCTATTAGAGATATCAGAGACCACTAATACAGCTAATATGTATTATCTAGTATGTTGTTTTATCTGTCAAATCAATCTTAGTAAACGCTTCCCTCTGCCTGTCACACAGTATCTATCATATACTACAGGAGTGTTGCTGAAGTTTGAAGAGAAATGCCCCTCGTTTCTCCTTGTCCTCACCCGACCCACGCTATAAAAGTTTACATATGGCAGTAGCCCTGGGGGCTGGGGTGGGGGGGGGGTTTATGTGTAGCCGGTGATTCATACCACGGAGGAGCAGAACTAGCTAGCTACATACGTACTTTACCCAGGATAAGATTAAAACTAGTGATGCACCGATATGACATTTTTGGCCGATACTGATATCCGATATTTTCCTTGCCAACAAAAAATAAATAAACCGATATTAAAACATTTTGCGGCCTTTTTAATCATTCTAGTACAGTTAAATAGTTATCACACACACGGACGCAGCAGTCTAAGGCACAGTCACTACAGTCCCTGGTTCGAATCCAGGCTGTATCACATCCGGCTGTGATTGGGAGTCCCATAGGGCGGCGTACAATTGGCCCAGCGTCATCTGGGGTAGGCCATCATTGGAAATAAGAATTTGTTTTTAACTGACTTGCCTAGTTAAATAAAGGTTACACACACACCACACTGACCAAAAAGTTATTTTGTTGCCATTTATGTATGTCCCCATTACCAGTAAAACATAATCAAAACCTATTTCTTTCACTTACTTGCTGTGCTATTTCGTTGTTCATTTGTTCAATCGTTTCATTCTCAATCAGGATTTCTATGGAACGCTGTTTAGGTCTTTGCTTGTCAAAAAAGAAAACAATGACCAGTAGATAACACTATTTGAAGTGTCAAATAAGCTTGTTTACCAATCAGGACCTGAATGACTGCACATCACATAATTTAACATGTTCATACATTTTTTACGTAGTCATTACACATTGATTACACTATCACTTGTATTTCATGTTAGAACGATTCATTGATGCTGGTAAAGTTGTCTTGCGCACCTACAGTGCTGGACAAAAAAAAAAGGTAGTTAGCTCATGGATACAAACTATGTTCTTCCCCAAAAACATAGCAAAACAACATCTGTTTCAGTAGCTATATAGTTAGCTAGCTAACTATATAGCTAGGTGTCATCATCTAAAATAACCCACATTTTTAAGACAGTTTTTATTTGATTAATGGTGGTTGGACCCGTCTATGTGAAGCTAGCCACAATAAGGATTAGCCACAATAGTGGACTTTGCAATTACCCTTCAAAATACAAGTATGTCATAATTCTACTATTTGTATTCCTTTGCATCACTGTCAATGACATCTTTTATTTTGAAGGCAAACCGCAAAGTCCACTTTTGAGCCTCATCCTTATTGAGGCTTTTTTTTATAACATATAACCAAGTCCAGTCGAGGCTCACTAGCAGATTAAGTTAGCTGGCTGCTTATAATGTTATCTCTGGGCAACAGAGTTAAGTTGCTGGCTAGCTATTATTTTCATGAACTGAAGTTCAATTTCAATAGGCGAACAACAAGTGGCAACCTAGATAATACTTACTCACAAGGATTCCTAAATCATTGCTAGGAATAATGAAAAGGGCTGCAGTTTCTACTGGTCATTGTTTTCAGCCTGGTTGTATTGGTGCTAGCTAGGTACCAATATAAAGCTAGCTACCCCAGAAGTTGTATTCGAACAAATGATGCTTTATTACTAACGCGGTATTGTAAACACATCGTTTGTGGCCGGTGTTTTTTGTACAGCTTTGACAGTGCTACTGTATCTTTTTTGACACGCAAAGACCCAAACAGCGTTCCATAGTATGTATGTCGTGAAGCTAATAGCAGTGACGCTATTACTGTGTAACTCCGGTAGGTCAACATCTGAAAAATAGCGCACTTGGTAGTGTGTACCGGTGCTCAACCAGTCGGCCAAAGCCAACATCACCCACGACAGAGAAAGGTTGATTGAGCTATGAATTCCATTATCTTGGCTTTAATGGATTTTGCCATTGAGTTGTCTCGCTGAAATGTTCTTACTCTTTTAAATGACTGCTCGATTTGTTGACTGCTCGATCCACACAGCAGACATTGTGGGCTAGGTTAGGGATGCTGTGTTTCATGTGTAGCGCAACAATTTATGTGGCGTCATTACGTCATGTACCTGATGTCAAAGCTGATGTCAGCTTTGACATCAGTTTTGCACATCGGCGTTAAAATAGACATCGGTCGATACCGATGTTGGCATTTTTAGCTAATATCAGCCGATTCCAATATGTTCACCGAAATATTGTGCATCCTTAATTAAAACCAATCAATCCCCTCGTTCACACTGCCACCCTCGCCCAATAAAATAAATGTATCACCAGTCCTCTCCTTCACCCCTCTCTCTCCATCTTGTCTCCTAAAGTGGAGAAGGGACAGCACACCACAACCCACTGCCTCCATCTCCTGAATATATATTTGTTAAAATATTGTTATAAAAAAGAAATGTATCATTTGTACAGTTCTTTATTACACATTTGATTATTTGTCACATTTGACTGTGTAAAACCTTGCAGTGCTATTTTTTTCTTTAAGAGTGAGGTGGATATAAATTGAAATGTGATTGTTTGTCTCTCTGAAATGAAACCTTATTGCGGTAGATTTTAAACAAATACATGTCTGTCGTTAAACAACCCCATGCCATGATTAGATACTTAAAAAACACACCAATCTATTTCAGAAGTTCTTTAAGCAAAAAAAGCAGAATTTACATGATTGAAAATTGATATATAACATTTTGGAATTAAATGTATAAACTCCCCTCTCATCACACATCTGCCTCCCTCCACCCTAGGAAAGTGGCTATGTAGACATATGGCTCTATATAAATGGAATGTTAATGCCTGACGTGGAGGAACATATCGCACATGCCATTAATTCCTATTCATGCACCAGACATGCAGTATAATAGAGTGTTATGTCAGCACACTGGGAGGGTTTCATCATGTCGCTCCTCTCTGATCTTCTTGTCTGATGCCTTCTGTCCATCTGCATAACACACTTAGCTTCTCATTGGAATGGACTCTTTCACATAATAGTATAGTTGAGCCCCGATGTAGCAGTAGTGGGAATGTGAGAAGCCAACGGCTCTCATTTTAAACCTGCAAAAACATGATCATTGGGTTTTATGAATTCAAGGACAACTAAACAGGTTGCCTTGAGAAGCCTAATGTGCTGCTTTCTTTGGAAGGGTAAAGTTCTTCTAAATTTGTCTAGAGGTTGTCCCTCTAAGGCAGCAATTTGCCCCTGCTCTAAGGATGATTCCATTTGCTGAGACTTATCCTCCATCAAAGGTCAATATGTGCTGCTATACAGTATGGATCATAGCACTTGTGGAATATTGGTATATATCAATCCTCATGTTGACTACCTCACTACAGTGTATGAGGTTATACAGCATATTGATGCTGTGTAACTTAAAAAAGAAATGTATTACCCTTTTTTTAATTACAGGACTGTCTGCCTGATGTCTTTGTTCCAGACAAAAGAGATTGGCTCATTAAATGTAGTGTGTGTGTTTGCGTGAGTGCATGTGCGCGCATCTCTCACACAGCCTTGTTCTAATCAGGGTGTGCTGGATAAGCAAACTGCCTAGCTTTAAACATTAATGAGCAGGGAGTGAAGTAAAGGTTTAAAGCAGGGGGCAATCTTCTACTCCTGGAAAGAGACTCTTTCAAGACTGTTTTGTGTTGCACTCTAGAGTGGGAGAGGAGAGAAATTAGCTTAAAATCAGTTTAATGGTTCACAGCTCTGTTTATTGTTATGGGAGAAACGCAGGGCTTAGTGATGTGGTACATGGTCAAACTGACAAGTCTTTCTGGTCAACAGCAGCCGTCTTTAGTGAAGTACGTAGAATAACTCTTTAGAATAACTCGCCCTACATTGTTGAGATAATTGCTTTTTGGATACAGAATGGTTGAGCCTTAGATAAGCTCAGGAGTGGAGGGCAGATCTGACAAAATAGGCTGCCTCTTGCCAATGGGAATGAAACATGCATTTTGAACTCTCTTTCTCTGTCTCTCTGTCTCGCTCTCTCTCACCCACAGGAGAGGCAGCTCCATGCCTGGCCATTCATTGAGATCAATACAGGGGACCTAACGCACTACATGGCTCCGCTGTCCTCCCAGAGTGGCTTCCACCACACTGGCTTTGTTGTGCCCGAGCTCGTCACACAGACAGCGGCCAAGACACCGGTGACAGAGGAGTCCTTGGACCAGGACAGAGGGACGGGTATTTCAGGTACTTTAAGCCCCTCTTCCTTCCATACAACCACTGACATTGACCAACCAGGTGTGTTCTCCCCTGTTTGGGATGTAATGGGCTAGTTTAACTAACACCAAATATCTTTTAAGTTCTCATTCAACCTACCCAACCACAGATGCGTTTTAGCTAGTTTCATTCATAGCAAGAAAATAAGACAGTGGATGGCCAGTAAAGGAAAGAGAGACAAAAGCATTGAACAGCTTGTTCCACTAAGAGGTTTGTTTGAATTACTTCAGCTAGATTGAGTTTGTAGAGATTTAGCTCTACAGCTCTAGTCTATCCAAAGGTAAGGCTGTGTGTGAGATATAAAGAACCAACAGACAGCCAGGATGTGGCTGCAGGTATTTTGTACCCCACCGTGTTGATCCCACCCAACAGCCCCTGGAATTGTTCTGTCACTGTGAGTATGTTTCTTCAAGTGAGATGTTTTTAGACCCGCCATTACTCTTTTAAACTTGACAGGGCCTTTAGGCTAGCACAGCGGTGATATTGACTTTGTCTTTGCACAAATACTTTTAAGAGAAGCAGTGGGGTGTGGGTGTGGGTGGGTGGGTGTGGATAAGACTGTGTGGGCTGGAGGTGTAGGTGTAGACTGAGATGGCTTGTCTGAGAGGAGGAGACGAGGATACAAGGGCTCACAGAGGCTGTGTCTAACCGCTCTTCCTCATAAAGTACACACCTTTCGTTTATCAGATGCCCTGTATTATGGGGGTTATTGTCTTTCCTGTGTTCTGTCCATTCATGTAATGATGTCTGGGTGGGTTCAGACTGATTACCATGTTTAGTCTCTGCCATCGGTCACTGAGGAGTGCAGTGCCATTTTGTTGATGATGACATAGACAGTTAGTGCTGTTCACAGCTTTGAATTTATTTGTACCCCCCCCCCGAATTGAGACAAAATGGTGCTCATTGGTAGAATTGAATATGTGGATGACAAAATATTTTGGATTTGTTCAATCAACAGACTTCAGAAAACCCAACTGAGTTCAGTTCACTAACAGTTTACTTTGAGTTTACTCTCTCCTTCCTCCTTTACCTCTCTCTCTCCCTGCCCCCTCATCTCTCTTCCTTTCAGTCTTTCTCTCTCTCTCGCTCTCTTTTTCTCGTTCTCTTTTTCTCGCTCTCTTTCGCTCTTGCTCTTTCTCTCTTTCTTTCTCTCTTTGCTTGGCCCAGTCAAATAGTGTGGACTTCTGGTGGTGTGGGAGTTTGTCTGGTGTACTGTGTTGTGACATCATGACCTGAGGATTTTTCACTTAAACTCTAAATCTAAATTGCTTGAATAATCAATCTGTCAGTCCCCCAGCAGATCTTGTTGAAGCATGCACTTTCTATATCAATCAGTTTACACAGTGGGTCAGCACAGTTCTGTAATACAGAAGGTGTGTGTGTGTGTGTGTGTTTTGGGGGGTGGTTTACAGATGCTGCACATTATGCTCCGATAATAATCACTCTGGATTCACCAGTAAAGCAGAAATTCATCCTCCTCTTTAGAGAAAAATCCAGACTGGCTTCTTGTTTGTTCTCATAATGAGAGACGGCTCAATCAGTGGGTGCTGAGCTGTGTCTGATAGACCAGCCCTGGAAATCAAACTCCACACAGACCTTCCTGTGTCTGATAGACCAGCCCTGGAAATCAAACTCCACACAGACCTTCCTGTGTCTGATAGACCAGCCCTGGAAATCAAACTCCACACAGACCTTCCTGTGTCTGATAGACCAGCCCTGGAAAACAAACTCCACACAGACCTCCCTGTGTCTGATAGGCCAGCCCTGGAAAACAAACTCCACACAGACCTCCCTGTGTCTGATAGACCAGCCCTGGAAATCAAACTCCACACAGACCTCCCTGTGTCTGATAGACCAGCCCTGGAAATCAAACTCCACACAGACCTCCCTGTGTCTGATAGACCAGCCCTGGAAATCAAACTCCACACAGACCTCCCTGTGTGTGGCCAACCAGCCTATGACTCAAACACACTGCCTTGGATGGGTGGGCTTGAGGGGTGGCTGTACTTGTACTGTACTGTACTGTACACACATCACTGCAGTACTGTGTGCTCAACGTCCCTCTAGAGAAATGACAATACAAATCATGTGCTCTTTACATATGATGATGATCTGACGATCACTGCTATGTAAATAACAAGTGACATAAATAACGATACTACACAAGTAGACACAATGGGTGTTGTTTTTTTATCTCATTGTCAATTGTTATTTTTTTATTTAACCTTTATTTAACTAGGCAAGTCAATTAAGAACAAATTATTATTTACAATGACGGCCTAGGAACAGTGGGTTAACTGCCTTGTTCAGGGGCAGAACGACCTTGTCAGCTCTGGGATTCGATCTAGCAACCTTTTGGTTACTGGCCCAACGCTCTAACCACTAGGCTACCTGCCACTAGGCTACCTGCCACTAGGCTACCTGCCACTAGGCTACCTGCCACTAGGCTACCTGCCACTAGGCTACCTGCCACTAGGCTACCTGCCACTAGGCTACCTGCCACCCCCTCTGCAGGTCTTACTACTGTACCTCAGGGGACCTGTTTCACCAAGTGTGCCCGTGTGAGGAGGATGTGCTTTTGCATGTCCTCCATTCCTTTCATTGCGTGAGTAAGGTATTTATTTTAACACCGTGAACGTTGCAGACTGTGCATGCTTATTCACAGAAGCTAGTTTGTGAGAAATTGTTAGCCCAACTGGGTGTTTCATTTTGGAGCACAAACTCAGGAGATAATATTTACCATGTCGAGGGTAGTTATGGAATATTATGCTTTCCTCCTATTCCTAGCTCCAACTTCAAACTATGGGATCATGCAGTGAAGAGCACCAAATAAGCTTCATCTGTCCTTGATGAACAATAGTCTGTTCTCAGAGAGCTTGTTGAGCTGAACTGAGGTCTGGGTCTATATGACATCATCATTACCCTCCAGAAGTATTACAGAAATGGCTACAGTATAATTTAGTCCTACTGAATGTAATTTATTTATAATTACTGTATAATTACACAACAATTGCTACATTTTCTATGTAATTGTTATACAATTAGGCCTACATATGATTGTGTTGTTATAACCCCTCCTCTCCAAACTCCCAGCTTGCCACAGTCTTGTCTGTCTCTAATTATCTCCTGCTCTCCTTCTTTATAGTGTAACTCTCAACCTCTTATTTAGCCTTTGCCCAACCCCTTCAAATGTTAAAGTTGTGGGTGGGGGGAATTGCTCATAACTATTCATTTTTGGGGAGGATAAATGTAGTTGTTCCTGATCCCAACACCAGAAGTCCCCTTGTATGCTCTGATAATAAAACTATGTGCATCAGGAGCAAGTAAGACTCTGACATCTATTGCCACTTGCGCTGTAAATTTGAATCCCCTATGCGGCACAAGAAAAATCTTTGAAATGTGAATTCACATTTATTGCGGTATTGTGTTGGGAACCCGCATTGCAGTATTTACGCAGTAGCTCTTTTTCCAACGGTTAAAATGAACTCACAGATTGGTCTTGGGTACTATATAAAACCTACAACTACTACCAGGGCAGACCCTCTCACAGGTATGCTTTCACTTTTCAGAATTAGAAGTGTGTGGGCATGGGATGAATATTGTAAATTAAGGATTTGAAAAATAAATATATCTACCCCATGTGGTGTTAGAATTCACAACCATTGAACTAACTTAGCAGACTGCGCCACCAATCAGTCATAGTGGTTGAGAAAAAATACAACGAATTGACATGACTACCATTGTCATCTATTTCTTGTTATGATAGAGGTAGCTATGAATCTAAACGTATGATCCTCATAGCCTACATGTTTTTTTTTCTTTGTAAAAGCACATAGATGTGTATGAAATGGTAAGCAAAAACGTTGAATTTGGTCATATGCGTTAATGTGCCTTATTGCCTTTATCATTTTGTGTAATGTCAGTAGTCGAGTCAAGGAAGCATCATGCAAAATATATGTGACTCGTTTCAAGAAACTAGGCGTATGTCATGGGTCACTACTTCACAGGAGAGCCATTTGAATGTAAACTCTTTTTTTTTAATCAAAAAGTGTTTTTTGGCAGAAATGTGGAAGCTGCCTTCAATTTTGTTCTCCACTTTCCGGAGGATCAAGTTTTGAAATCAGTGGAATTATTGTATGATAGCTAAAGAGATGGTGAAAACACCTGTCTACGGATTACATCTTCAAACTAAGGGCAACCATGGCATGGCATCTGTGACAGGGAGACATGTCCATCGTGCATGATGATGTATACGGGTAAAATAGTCTAGCTACAGTGAGGGGGAAAAAGTATTTGATCCCCTGCTGATTTTGTACGTTTGCCCACTGACAAAGAAATGATCAGTCTAAAATTTTAATGGTAGGTTTATTTGAACAGTGAGAGACAGAATAACAACAAAAAAATCCAGGAAAAACGCATGTCAAAAATGTTATAAAATGATTTGCATTTTAATGAGGGAAATAAGTATTTGACCCCCCTTTGCAAAACGTGACTTAGTACTTGGTGGAAAAACCCTTGTTGGCAATCAGAGGTCAGATGTTTCTTGTAGTTGGCCACCAGGTTTGCACACATCTCAGGAGGGATTTTGTCCCACTCCTCTTTGCAGATCTTCTCCAAGTCATTAAGGTTTCGAGGTTGGCGTTTGGCAACTCGAACCTTCAGCTCCCTCCACAGATTTTCTATGGGATTAAGGTCTGGAGACTGGCTAAGCCACTCTAGGACCTTAATGTGCTTCTTCTTGAGCCACTCCTTTGTTGCCTTGGCCGTGTGTTTTGGGTCATTGTCATGCTGGAATACCCATCCACGACCCATTTTCAATGCCCTGGCTGAGGGAAGGAGGTTCTCACCCAAGATTTGACGGTACATGGCCCCGTCCATTGTCCCTTTGATGCGGTGAAGTTGTCCTGTCCCCTTAGCAGAAAAACACCCCCAAAGCATAATGTTTCCACCTCCATGTTTGATGGTGGGGATGGTGTTCTTGGGGTCATAGGCAGCATTCCTCCTCCTCCAAACACGGCGAGTTGAGTTGATGCCAAAGAGCTCCATTTTGTCTCATCTGACCACAACACTTTCACCCAGTTGTCCTCTGAATCATTCAGATGTTCATTGGCAAACTTCAGACGGGCATGTATATGTGCTTTCTTGAGCAGGGGGACCTTGTGGGCGCTGCAGGATTTCAGTCCTTCACGGCGTAGTGTGTTACAAATAGTTTTCTTGGTGACTATGGTCCCTGCTGCCTTGAGATCATTGACAAGATCCTCCCGTGTAGTTCTGGGCTGATTCCTCACCGTTCTCATGATCATTGCAACTCCACGAGGTGAGATCTTGCATGGAGCCAGGCCGAGGGAGATTGACAGTTCTTTTGTGTTTCTTCCATTTGCGAATAATCGCACCAACTGTTGTCACCTTCTCACCAAGCTGATTGGCGATGGTCTTGTAGCCCATTCCAGCCTTGTGTAGTTCTACAATCTTGCCCCTGACATCCTTGGAGAGCTCTTTGGTCTTGGCCATAGTGGAGAGTTTGGAATCTGATTGATTGCTTCTGTGGACAGGTGTCTTTTATACAGGTAACAAACTGAGATTAGGAGCATTCCCTTTAAGAGTGTGCTCCTAATCTCAGCTCATTACCTGTATAAAAGACACCTGGGAGCCAGAAATCTTTCTGATTGAGAGGGGGTCAAATACTTATTTCCCTCATTAAAAAGCAAATCAATTTATAACATTTTTGACATGCGTTTTTCTGGATTTTTTTGTTGTTATTCTGTCTCTCACTGTTCAAATAAAACTACCATTAAAATTATAGACTGATCATTTCTTTGTCAGTGGGCAAACGTACAAAATCAGCAGGGGATCAAATACTTTTTTCCCTCACTGTAGCTACGTTTTCAGATATTACACGTCTAATTTTGAGAAAGTGGTTTCATTTCAAGCTGAAGTGTACTGTTAGCTAGCTAGCTTACGTTAGCTGACTGGCTCGCTATCTAACATTACGTGTATGATGTTATTATTTGTATCTCAGAGCCGTTTGCTTTACTCGTTAGAGCCTAATGTTAGCTAGCTAACATTGGACCCGGTTGGTTAGCTACCACTACTAGCAGATTCATGCGAGGCGTAGTAACGTCTTGAGTTGGCACAATGTTCATTGTTATTTAACTAGCTAACGTTACGTGACTTGTATGATCTTACATGTTGTTTACCGAGCTAGGTTCATTGTTTACCTAGCTAGCTACATGTCTTAAGCTAAAGTGTACTGTTAGCTAGCTAACTTTAGCTGGCTGGCTCCCTAGCTAACGTTACGTGTATGATGTTATTATTCGTATCCCAGAGCCGTTTGCTTGGCTAGTTAGAGCCTAATGTTAGCTAGCTAACATTGAACCTGGTTGGCTTGTTCCAAGCAGATTCATGCAGGTTAGTAACGACATGATTTGGCACTATGTTCATTGTTGTTTAACTAGCTAACGTTAGCTGGCTGGCTCGCTAGCTAACGTTACGTGACGTGTGTGTTCTTACACGTTGTTTACCTAGCTAGGTTCATTTTTTTACCTAGCTAGCTAGATACATCTCTTAACAAAAGACTCCACTATGCAAGTAACCATTTCGGGTGCGTTCGTAAATTCAGTCTGAGTATGCCAGAGCGAAGAATGTCTGATGAATTTACAAACACACAACACTCATTGAATATGGCCGGTGTCAGTAAATGTTGGCAAAAAAGCGTAATGAAATTGTTGCCAGCAGAGCTGGTTAGGCTGTTTTCATGTTATCCAGAGGTAAACAAATCATCGGCCAGAGCGTCAAGTGTGCGCTCTGAACGCTCCGAGAGCGGAAAGAGATAGGTGGGGCTGAAGTTTAAGAGGATGTGAACAATGCTGAATGGGTGTAGACAAAGAAGAACTCTTCACTAGGTATCAAACATTCAAAGGCCATTTTCTCAAAAGTGAGTTTACAAGTTTATCAACTTTCAAAACAGAATTACTTTCTAATTTTGCTACCTAAGACCGATTTCAGCCGGTCGGTCACATATTGGCAAACTCCACTTACCAAGACCATTGCCAAATAAGGCGTGCTGTCACCTGCTGTTATAGTAAGCTTGGAGGTGGTACTAACCAGCACATCTAGAAGGGAGTGTATTTCATGCCGAACCCCTCCCTTGAGAGGACATAGAGGCACCTTCTCAAAGTGCCTCAACATCACGATTTCAATGTTGAGTTGAACCGCTAGGTGGCAAAAAGAGCTAGAAAACTGTCAAAATGACAACCAGAGTCATGAAAGTTACTCTTTAAAACCCCCCTCTCGTTTCTTCTCCTCTCTTCTCTCTTCGATCTGAAACCATTTTAAGAACAAGACCTTGATTCTGTAGCTAATAATCACAGTTGGCCCAATTTAGCAACTACTATAGGCAAATGTTATCTAAAACACTTTCCAAAGCATGGTCTGCTTCAATTTGAGAGCTTTGTCATGACTTATTTCCAGGTGTTTGTGGGTGAAAGTAGTCAAGTTTTGTCGGAAGGGTCTTCATGGGGGGTATACTAAATAGACCAATTATTTCTTAGTTCAGCAACTGGTAGAACATAACCACTCTACCTGCCATTCACCAGTACTACAGCCTGAGAATGGTCAAATACAACACATATATAATACCTCCATGGACCCACTTATCCTCATCTTCTCCCTCTCAATGAGAAGGTTTAGGATTACCCCTTTCATAGAAAAACTCAGGCATAAGAATATCACTGCCCAAGATGACCTTTTTAGAAATGATGGGTTTGCTGTGTATGGACTTGCTGGCTGGTAAATGGGATGTTTGTCAGCTTATTAATATGCCATAAATAACCCCAGAGTCAGAACACCTCTCATATAGACATGGTCTCTCTGCATATTACAGACAGGCTCAGATACACTGGACCTGATAATGAGCTTGGTGAGAGATGGACAGATCTGAAGGACGTGGGACTTGTGTGAGGGGCTCAGAGACCATGTGTGTTTATTACACTGTGGTCCCCTGTGATAAGATGGTCCATAACTCAGTGTGATGTGTAGATGGTGTTTGTTTGGGGTGTGAACCCAGCAGGGGAGAGGAGAGACTGGACCAGGGTGTCCCGTTACCCTCCTGGGACACTGACAGGAGATGAATCCTCCATTGTTCCTTAATGAATTAACCTCTCCAAGGCTGTTGGAAGATGATTCCATACAAAGAGAGAACCTTTTGCTGGTTCATCAATGTAGGTGACTATTCCTTTCATACCAAGACGTTTTTCCGCCAACTTTACCATACAGCTAACTTTTTCCCGCCTTTTCCTTATATCTGAAAGGTATCGCCGATATCAAAGCTGACATTTTTATGTCCTCCTAACGACCTAGTAATCATTTAGGTTAAGTGCTGCCTATGGCTTAGTATGAAAGGCAGCCATAATGCTGAGGCGGCATTGGCACGCACTATGCTCTAAACTTTACTGGGGCTGGGGCTTTACTGGCAGCACAGACCCATAACATAGACCTAATTAAACAAAGAAAAATGCTATTCGTATGAAAATACATTTTATTAGGCTTATGTTTCTTAGGATCTGGCTAAACAAATAAGTAATTTATTTCGTTTTGATGGTGTATATTCAATGGATTTATTAAAATAGAGCCCACCCACATCTGCACACCACTACTACCACTCCTCCCCGGCATGCAAACAGGAGGTATAAAGGTGTATTATGGTAAAAATGGGCCTGTTGTAAGAGGATCATATAAACATTGCCCACTTTTTTTACAGGCTAAATATGTAAATCCTATGTGAAAGCAGTAGCCTATATATAACCTGGGATGCTCTCCTACATCACACACCTGTCACAATAGGATGATGCACATGCCTTGGATTCATGGGTTTACATAATGAGATCACATGATAGAGGTGACTGACTGGTGTCCTGTAGACTGCTTTCTTTGTCTCTTTCTTACATTAATCAATGCTGAAAAGGTCTCATTTGTGTGCCTATTTTCAGCCTGTCTATTTCTGCACAATGACCACAGAGCTGGGGCCTAATTGAGATGACAGTGCTAATTGCAGTCACAATAGGCAGGAATGAATTTCTCCGGGCCCCAAAACGATACAGACAGGGAAATAGCAGAGGTCATGCTAGCTTCTCTCCATGAAAGAGATTAAGATTATTCATTCATCTTCATTCCAGGGCCGTTATAACTACACCACACACACGCAAATGCACACATTCACACAAACCACTCCAATCCAATATGTCTTGGATCATGACGAACTTAGGATGATATTATGATAAGACACTGGTGAACATTCCTATATCAGAAAGGACTAGCAATCATAAGCTAATCAGGCTCAGCTTTTGGCACATCTTAATTACTCTGAAAGCGTCATGGGCCAGTTCATCATGTTATATGGAGGAAATCTCTGAAGCATTACGCTAATAGTCCATCCTGGTGATGAGTGCACATATTCTTTATTTCCTGGACCAGACAGCAGAAACCACAACCATTTCCCCTCTGGTAAAGGAGTGAGTTGGAGAAATACTAAATGAGCAACCAAGCAGGATGCTATCATTATATATCATGTGACTGACTTATATTGCTGTGTAGTTGGCTGTGTAGGAATGGGCCTTTGTCTTTATGACCAATAATATCAGCCTCATCATTGCTTAATAGGATTCGGGAGAGAAGTAGAATTCTCTGTAATGACCCATACAAAATAACCTATTACTATGAGTTACTCACCTTAAATTCCAGAAGAGGAGTACATCTCAGTGACTGGGCTTATGAATAAAGGAACTGGCCCAACACACACACACACACACACACACACACACACACACAGACACA
Organism: Salmo trutta; assembly: GCF_901001165.1. Lineage (NCBI taxonomy): Eukaryota > Metazoa > Chordata > Actinopteri > Salmoniformes > Salmonidae > Salmo > Salmo trutta. Next base: position 30,971,977 of record NC_042972.1, on the reverse strand, counting down.
CAGAGAACAGGGGTAGAGTACCGAAGCACGGCAGCATATCAAATATTCCCCCACCCACTAAGATCCTCTAGCCTTCTTAGGAGATTAAATCTGTAATGCGGTTTTGCATACACTCATTAGTTTAAAAAACTATCCAACTGGAAGGATGTGAGTGAGAACAATGTTATTGTCGCTTGTTGCTGCCCACGTTCAAACTGCTTCAATTTTCTCAGCCTCTCTTAAAAATGACAACAATGGCAGATCTGGCATTGACACCAATGAAGTCTCTGTGTGTAATGGAGCTAGTCAACTCCTTTATGAGCTGTTGAGTGATGTGGGAATATATGTAGTCAACTTGTCTCAATTTACAGGGTAAAGTTTGTACTTGTACTGTAGCTTGCTTACCCAAATTGTATCTTTTGTCTGTTTCCCTTTTTGTAAAGTTGTTGAAGTAATTAATGAGTTTGAAGCTGGAAAAATCCCAACCAGATAGATTCAGGAGAGTACCTTGTCAGGATGCCAACTCTGTGCCTCTGTCTGCTCTCTCTTTCTCCTTAACATTCTCCCTCTCTAGCCTTTCTCTCTCTCTCACTCTCTCTTTTACTCTTTGTCCCTCTTGTGTACTTGTCTTCAATTACAATAAGTAGGAAGACACAAAACACAACAGTTAATGAATGTGGACTCTATTCAATCCGTATCACGGAAGTTCAGCGTTCCAGTGTGATTGAAATTTATAGGCAGTGTTCCTGTGTTAGCGGAGACTGCGTTCACTGTATGGGTTAATTGGAAATTACTTTTACATTTCTATCACACAATCTGTAATGCTTCAGCCATACAGATTGAATACAGCTCTTACACTTTTGTTCATGACGTCTCCACAATTACAATTCTTGTAAGTTCTGGCTGTAGAGGGTTAGTTTTGAACTGACATCTATTCGCTGTTTCACCTGACACCTCTCTTCCTATGGTTGCAGGTGCAGAGTCCCACAGTGATGTCAGCAGCAAGCTGAGCAGCCAGGCGCAGTCAAAGAGCACAGAGACGTCTCTGGCCCCGTCCTCCACCACCTCTCTGCCCCACAGGGACCAGGGGGACGGGGTCGAACAGGGGCAGGTTGGAGAGCACAGGGAGCCAAGTGAAAAGGGGCACGGGGACAGGGGCTCCAGCGAGTCAGTGGGCAGCAGCTCCTCCTTTGAGGAACTGGACTTGGTGGAAGAGATGGTGGAGGAGCTAGAGAGAGAGTTGGGGAGGGAGGAGGAAGGCCCCACAGTGAAGGAAGAAGCCAGGGAAGCCCCAGTAGAGGCTGTAGCTGAGGAGAGGGAGCCCGTAGGGGATGGAGAAGAGTAGAAGAGGATGGATGGAGCTAACTCCTCGGGTTTGATCCTTTTAAGGTGGGAGAGATTTCTTCAGCTAATCTTGTCTTTTATGTCAACTTGTTGGTGGATCTGTAGCCATACTATTTATAATGACAGGCATGCCATCTATTTCTGGACCTTTTGAACTTTCCTGTATGTTAAACTGTAATGTCTGTGAGAGATAATGACAAAACAAAGATGGGTTGATCAACATTAAACAGAACTGTTGTAGGACATGATACATTCACCAGTAGAAAGTAATCATCTCCCATCATAGTAGGCACACATTTTATGTAAGATAATTTGTTATATATATATATATATATATATACACACATTTTATGTAAGATCATTTGTTATATATATATATAATTGAATATACTGTATATAATTGAATACAGTATAGTTTAAGACAGTGGTCACCAACCGGTCGATCGATGCATTCCTAGTCGATCAACTAACTGAAAAGCCAACGATAAAGGCTATGTCAAAGGCTGCCTCTCCTTTTTTTATTATTTGTGCTGTTGGTGGTACAGTAGGTGCACTTGATTCAGAAGCCCTGTGCACCGGGAAGGAGAAGTGATCCCATTTTTAACAATTTCATTTGTCTGAAAAGACTAACTACGCCTACCCTGTGGACCGTGAGATCTGTGGCTAAATCAAGTGTGCCTACTGACTGACCAATCGGATAGCTCAAATCATGTGCCTACAGCTTTCAGGACCCCAGCCCCAGTAAAGTTTTATACTAGCCTACATGAGATTTCATATATTTTAAAACAATGACCATAGAGAGACTGTCAAATAATACAGCAAATAGCTGATGTTTTTATAAGTGAGTTCATGTCCAAGTTTGTGTTCAGCACTGTCAACAGTGTTTTTATTCAACGCTATTGCAAAACATAAAACACGCTTCTCCCTGCTTCCATTCTCAATGCAGCTGCAATGAATGAGTACCAAGTGTATCGATAGCCTGTGTTTTTATTATTATTTGCATCTCATCATGTCTATTTTAATATCAAGGAATATTTCACTTTCTCTGGTCATAGGAACATCATGAGTTTGTGCATGAGGCAGATGCAGTGTGACTCGACTTTTGCCATCAGGTGGAAGACGGTTTCCTGTTTCCCGATTTCATGTAATGGACATATACAAAATATTCCAAATTGGGGAAATTAAATGAAAAAAATAACTTGTTTCAAAAAATAAAAAAACAGAAAGTTGTGTGTGCATATGTATTCACCCTCTTTGCTATGAAGCCCCTAAATAAGATCTGGTGCAACCAATTACCTTCAGTAGTAACATAATTAGTGAGATTGCACACAGGTGGACTTTATATAAGTGTCACATGATCTGTCACATAATCTCAGTATATATACAACTTTTCTGAAAGGCCCCAGAGTCTGCAACACCACTAAGCAAGGTGCACCACCAAGCAAGCGGCACCATGAAGACCAAGGAGCTCTCCAAACAGGTCAGGGACAAAGTTGTGGAGAAGTACAGATCAGGGTTGGGTTATAAAAAAATATCAGAAACTTTGAACATCCCACAGAGCACCATTAAATCCATTATTAAAAAATGGAAAGAATATGGCACCACAACAAACCTGCCAAGAGAGGGCCGCCCACCAAAACTCATGGACCAGGCAAGGAGGGAATTAATGAGGGAGGCAACAAAGAGACCAACGATAACCCTGAAGGAGCTGCAAAGCTCCACAGCAGAGATGGGAGTATCTGTCCACTTTAAGCCGTGCACTCCACAGAGCCGGGCTTAATGGAAGAGTGGCCAGAAAAAAGCCATTGCTTAAAGAAAAAAAAGTAAACACTTTGGTGTTCACCAAAAGGCATGTGGGAGACTCCCCAAACATGTAGAAGGTACTCTGGTCAGATGAGACTAAAATGTAGCTTTTTGGCCATCAAGGAAAACGCTATGTCTGGCACAAACCCAACACCTCTCATCACCCCGAGAACAGCATCCCCAAAGTGAAGCATGGTGGTGGCAGCATCATGCTGTGGGGATGTTTTTCATCAGCAGGGACTGGTAAGAATTGAAGGAATGATGGATGGCGCTAAATACAGGGAAATTCTTGAGGGAAACCTGTTTCACTCTTCCAGAGATTTGAGACTGAGATGGAGGTTCACCTTCCAGCAGGACAATGACCCTAAGCCTACTGCTAAAGCAACACTCAAATGGTTTAAGGGGAAACATTTAAATGTCTTGGAATGGCCTAGTCAAAGCCCAGACCTCAATCCAATTGAGAATCAGTGGAACCCATCCAACTTGAAGGAGCTGGAGCAGTTTTGCCTGGAGCAGATGTGAGACTTGCCGCTGTAGTTGCTGCAAAAGGTGGCTCTACAACTTATTGACTTGGGGGGGGGGGGGATAGTTATGCACACTTGTGTTTTCTGGTTTCTTATCTTATTTCTTGTTTGTTTCACAAAAAATATTTTGCATCTTCAAAGTAGTCGGCATGTTGTGTAAATCAAATGATACAAACCCCCAAAAAATCTATTTTAATTCCAGGTTGTAAGGAAACAAAATAGGAAAAATGCCAAGGGGGGGTGAATACTTTCGCAAGCCACTGTATGGTCTGAGAAGGACAATATTGGCAGTTCACTGTATTAGGCCTACTGCACAAACCTCATTCCTACAGAACTGTTTTTATTAGGTTAACGTTACATTTTTTAAGTCATGTTTAAAAAGAAATCTGAGCGTAGATCTCTGCTTGCTTTTTGACTGTGAAAGTGATCTTGACTCAGGAAAGGTTGGTGACCACTGGATTAAGATGAACAACCATTATATGAAGGAATTGTATGCATTTAGTTGTGAATGATTTGTAATTTTATCTACCTACATACATATCATGACAATTGAGATGCTACCTACTTGCTTTGGTTACAATATTTTCTGAATACTCTTATGATGACTTTTCACGTAACGTAGTGACCAGAAAAATCCAGAGCAGGTATTGTACACTAGGGTATCTAAAGCAATATCTGCATTATTCATTTTGACATGAATAACAGCCTAACAAGGTCATTTTGCTTTTGCCCTCGATTTGAAATGGGTTTTACACCTGGGAAAAGCAAGGCTTAAATGGAGTGTTGTAGACTAATCCATAGAACGGTAAGCGGGGCTTTAGGTGAAAGTCAGTTCAGACTCAAAGTCATCAAGGGCTAGGATTTACAATGCAACTATGAGATAGAAACAGTCTAAAAGTTTAGATGAGATGGAAACAGTCTAAAACAGTATTTGTATTCATCTGTAAGACTTATGTAACAGTTTAAGCATATAGCCAATCAATAGAAAATATTTGAAGTCTTCACCTTTCAGATGATCTGTTCTGTTACTTTGTCCTAGGTCTTTCCGGTGTAGAAACTTGTTCAACTACTCTGGTCTGTCATGTGTACCAATATAATCTTTACTTTTTTACTTGAATCAGGGATATACTGAGTTCTTCCCTTATTTTAGGTATAACAACTTCCTTTATAGCATGATAATCCTATGATATAGACATTGGGCTCACTCCATTTGCTGTTGTCACATGTTATTCTGTTGGGTCTCTCGTCTTGGGCTTTGAGTGATGGAGATAATGTACAATGCCATGGGTGTTTTTTTCTGTCTGCAATAAAAGATCATATGCAATTTTCTTTTTTTCTGTATCTATACAGACAATCAATACTGTATGCATGTTATGTGGTAAACTCCTGTAGTATTCAGACAGTGAAATTATATTCTTCTATCCCTATTGCTCACGCAACAGCTCTGAAAACTCATCCTCTGTGTCATGGTTCCACCTGTCACCAGAGGGCGGCAGAGAGACCACCCTAGAGACAGTTATGACACTCAGGTGTGTTCCATTACTCATTATGATTTTCACTTTAAAAGAGGTGTGTTTTCGATTTCTCTTTGCAGAAGCTTGAATTGCTTACCGTGTGTGTTTGTTTCCTGAGTGAGTTTGAGACTTAGTGGTTGTTGTTTTTTTCAAGTGTACTGTGATCCTGCAGCTACCGTTTCTTAGTAAAGTATTATGTTTATCCTTAACCACTGATTCCTTGTCTGGTCTCTTCTCTGCACCTGGGTCCAACCTCACCATGTCAGACTTTGTGGCTTTTTCATTGATGAAAGTCTCTATCATTGTCTCTTTTCTGAAGAAGACCTTGCCTCACATAAGTAGGGAGGGGTATTATATGAGGAAATTACAGATGGACCCAAAGCACCTATTAACTTAACACTTTCTTTTATACAATCAGCTTTCATGACCATTCACACTTTTGTGTAATTTCTTGGAGGCCTGTATTGACTACCATTTCCTCTTTTTTTTTTTTAAAGGAGGCTCAGAGATAGGCTTGGTGAATAGATTTCAAAAGACTGAATAAAAGAGGGAGTATGAATAAATGGCATCTCTAATGGTATGATATAACCGCGATATAACTTGCACCGCCATGCAACCCCTTTGTGAAGGAACAATTTGTCTCAGCAATCTCTTGAAGGAATAGATGTTTAGGACAGAGGAGGAAATCAATATGCACAATGTGTGTGTGAAGAGCAGTACTCATATGTACGTAAAATCATGGTCTGAAGGCGTTCATTGTTTTAGCTATTATCCCAGTGCCTCTGTTCATAGCTATATTGGGAAGTCTACATTCACAGCTCCACATGGTCAGTGCTTCTCAGGTCATTCTCTGTCTGAGGGAAGAGGCAGCAAAGTGCTACACGTCAGCACATCAGGAATTGGCCAGACCTAAGGTCACTATGGGGAAATTCTTGGCCCTTTAGCCTTTATGATATGTAGAGTAAGCCTTCTGTATTGAGTGGGATTTCAACTTAACAATTAAATTGCTGAAGTTTATTAGCTGTTAAATCTTAAAACTCTTTTCCACTCTAATGATTATATGAAATTGGAACATTCACTTTAACGTTAGTCTATAGGACCCTCTGAGTCTGTGGTGAGGGACTAATGTTATGGAAGTTTACTGCTAGTTATATCGACTTTGTGTGGAGAGCTTTTACACAGCCATAAATAAATACTGTTGTTCATTTCTTTAAAACACAATCTGATGCAGACATTCTTGGCCTATCATCACTATTGATTGTCTCATTAACAGAGAATCAGTTGTCACATTCCAGCCAAGTGTTCAAGATTGAAGTTGAAATTGGACGTCTATCCATGTCTTGAGAACATTGGGAAATGTTTTCAAAACCAGCCACTAGGGCTAACAGTGAGCACTACCATCAAGTAGGCTTTAGTAAACCCATGACTCCAGATCAGAAGTTTGTGTTAAATCTCAGTTGTGGACACATTTTTTGGGTGAGGGGGGTTAAACCTATCCCAACCTTAACCCTTGACTCTAGAGAAGGTTGTGTGTTTGATCCCAGTTGTGGACACTGTTTTTTTGTCTTTCGTTTTAACCCTATCCCAAACCTTATCCCTTACCTTAACCATTCAGAATGAGTGCCTAAACTTAACCTGACGTTTGGAAAAATGGAAAGATACAGAGCAGCAACAAAAACACTTCAAAATTTGACTTTTGGAGCAACTTTGAAATTTGACGTTTGGAGAATGTGGTTGAACTTCTAATTCTGCAGTGAGAGCTTGTTGCACATTCAGCTACTATTGTATCATTAGGCTAACCTATGCATTCAATCAGGGTGTGTCCAACAGTATATCCATCACGGGCGGATGCCAGATGGGTTGGACCATTTGTTTTTTTATACCAAAAAAACTCTAAGGTTACATGGCCGGCAGCCCATGGTCCTCTTAAGATATTTTTGTAAAGATTTTGGGGCAATTACTCTCTTATACTAATCTATAATGAGCCTTTGGCTGATCAGTGGGCAACTGCCAGACCCCTACCTTTTCTGATAGGCTGAGCTGAGATCACACTCACATTCAAAGTCAAAAGCTGCATCAGCAAAAAAAAACGGAAAGGGTGCCTATAAACATAGAAAGAGAGCATTCTACATTGTTACCTCACTCAACTTTTTTTAGGCGGCTAAAACCATGATTTGGTCATATAACATATAACATGTCCATATGAAATTGCGGGAAAGGCACAGCTTTGGAAACTTCATCCCCTTGTCCCTGCCGAACAGAGGAGGGTCTCAGCTCTCTGTAGGTATCATTTGTATTTCTCAACTCTCATTATTGATCTCAATAGCAACTATTTTACAACAAAGATATTTGATATGGCTTTGAAATATGGAGCAGTGCACCGGCCATTGCGAGGACATAGGTCTCATGGGTAGTAGTAGTATCATGGCACAAGGCGAGACCTAAATGCAGACACAGGAGGCAGATGGTTGGAGTCTTACAATGTTTATTAATCCAAAGGGTTAGGCAAGAGAATGGTCGTGGACAGGCAAAAGGTCAGAACCAGATCGGAGTCCAGGAGGTACAGAGTGGCAGACAGGCTCGTGGTCAAGGCAGGCAGAATGGTCAGGCAGGCGGGTACAAAGTCCAGAAACAGGCAAAGGTCAAAACTGGGAGGACTAGAAAAAGGAGAATGCAAAAAGCAGGAGAACGGGAAAAAACGCTGGTTGACTTGGAAACACACAAGACGAACTGGCACAGAGAGACAGGAAACACAGGAATAAATACACTGGGGAAAATAAGCGACACCTGGAGGGGGTGGAGACAATCACAAGGACAGGTAAAACAGATCAGGGCGTGACAAGTAGCCTACAACTGCTAAGTGTTTTAGGACATTACATTTACTGTTGGATGAGTACATGGCTACTAGCATTGGGTATTATATTTAGAGTTAGCGATCTAGTTAATGTGTTTTGAGTTTCCACTTCTTTAGGTGTTGAACCCCAAATGAATGTGCCAATTATATTAGTTATTGCACATAAAGATGTATGACATTTATCTCTATTGAACAAAAAATAACATCTGGAAATTCTGGAGTCTATAGTCTTATTGTCAAACCAAAATTCATAATCACTGGACTAGGTTGCTGACTGCACATTAAAATATATTTAATCATGCATTCCTGCTTGGACGTGTTAGATGAAAAAACGTATTTCTTGAATACCTGAGTAGTCTATTTATTATAATTCTTAATAAAGCACTATGAATGACTTTATGATGATTTTGGTCCGACCAAGTCATGGGCTTGTGCCACCAACTGTAAAGGTTAGTGGCACCATTGACACCAGGGGAAAATGTTGGACAAAGAACAAGAAGCACAGAGTACAGCAGAGAAGATGCTGAGACAGACAGACATAGAACAAGAAGCACAGAGTACAGCAGAGAAGATGCTGAGACAGACAGACAGACAGACAGACAGACAGACAGAGACAGACAGACAACAAGAAGCACAGAGTACAGCAGAGAAGATACTGAGACAGACAGACAGAGAACAAGAAGCACAGAGTACAGCAGAGAAGATGCTGAGACAGACAGACACAGACAGAGAACAAGAAGCACAGAGTACAGCAGAGAAGATGCTGAGACAGACAGACACAGACAGAGAACAAGAAGCACAGAGTACAGCAGAGAAGATGCTGAGACAGACAGCAAAACCGGGAGTCAAACTAAATGGCTAGAGCAAAGCCGCAGTTATAGTGGTGAGATGTATCTCCAGTGGTGTTTTTACATATTGTATATGTTTTAAACATGAGCTGGTTATTAAAAATGAGGAGGACCATGTCTCGCCAGTAACTGCTACAGAAATGGTTGAGAAACACTGTTCTGTACTGCCAATGTTGTCAGCACTACTGCCTGTGTCTAGGTAGGGTCAGGCTGTATGTGTGGGGATGGGGTGTGTATGGCTGGTGGTCTGCCGGGGGGAGGGGGCTCCACACTGTCAAATCCCTTCATCCAGGACATGCACAGCATTTCTTCAACTGTGGTGTGCAATTCTGAAATCAACGATTTAATTCCATCCCAAGAAAATGTAATCATTAAGAAACCGTGCAGTGAATTCTCGATATCACACTCATCGCTTTTATATTACTGGGCTTTGTTTCAATCACTTCGCATTCCATCCTTTATGGGCCACATTTAGAACCATCCAGAGTCCAGTCCCGCTCCAATCACTTGGTGCATCAATGTGGATTTGCTTACACATGGATTGGCGCTTTAAACATGCATGTAATCACCACACATCTGAGACTCATTTAGAATATTTTGTTCAATTTCAGAGGTTAAATATGCCAGAGAGGCAGGCTAAAAGCCCTGACTAAGGGAGGGTTTACTATTATCATTATGTCATTTCGTGATGTCGGAGTGTGGGATATTTACTTTTTAAACTCAAATAGGTAGTCATCCCCTGATCTCTGGGCATCCACTTTGTGGTCTATAGGGATATGTGTGATGCTGTTTTCCAAGCAGTGGCGGGGTGACCGCTTTTTTATGTTTGTATCACAGACTGACCCTTTCGTCTTAGTCATTATCTGTCTGATGAATCGAATGAAAATGTAGCCTATACCACATTCAGATCTGTATTTTCAATTCGAAGAAGAATTGATCGATACTGTCATGGCTGACAGATATACAGAATGTCTGCTATATATAATCACAATTGTTTAATCTGCCACTCCACCAGTTATCCACAGTCAAGTTAGGAGAGTAGCTGCATAAGGTCTGCACTGCATTGACAACTGATTTAATTAATAGTGAAACCCACATAGATTAGCCTACATTTGAGAGCTTTGAGGTCATGGAGATATGGCCTTCCCTTTGTTGTCAATTATAATTCATATTATTCCAGTGGATGTATGAAGATGGGTGACGTCGCATACAAAACCAGTGATAGCCCCTCCCTGACTGTGTGAATGTGGTTTTTGGCAGAAGAGGGTTAGAGGTCACAACACATCATTTGGTGATTTTGCGAGTCCATATCCCGTGCGCGCAGGGTTACCACCTGGGAGCCACCTCGCGCTCTCCCTCGTCTCCACTCCCGTGTCAGAACTTGTGCGTGGACTGTAAATAGAAATCTATCGATGCAGCTAAGCAGTCTCCGAACAGCTGCTGTTATGAGTTTTGCTTGTTCGGTTGAACAAAATCAAGACGATTCACCTGAGCTTCTCCACATTTACATGCTCAGCGCATCCTAATCAACAGCTCTCGAAAACAGAATGCAAAAAGCTACTAGGATAACATAATCTGTCTTCTAACTATTCTTATTGTATTAATACTAGCCTAATATCACAATGCATTTGTAATATGCTATTATTAGGCTATGCATGATAACAGTTAGACCTAATCTAAACTTTTGAGAAAGACTACTACCCGTTTCTTATTGCGCCGATTTAAATTAATCAATAGCATCTGTATTGATTGTCAGGGTGGTCGTTCCTAACGTGCAGGCTTGATAGCCCACAGACACACCTATTCGGAGTCGCTATCATCAGGCGTTCGGTCTGTTGCCTTCTGTTGTGGCTGTCAATATGACAGTTCAGTTCACATGATAGCCTATGGACTCGTGTGACCGTTTTAAAAATGTAAAACTATGCATGGTGAAGGAATAATGAGTTGACTCGTTAAAATATCATGCACCCGTGATCAGATATGTTTCATTCCTCGACTCATCCTTTCTACCAGGCTTATTGATAACACTTGTCTAATTTGTTATCAAATAAGATCTGTTTGCACAGCTGAGTTATGAGGTGTGGACGTGCGGTTAGTAATCTGAAGGGACTCAAGTGAGTATAATGTTCAATTAGTACCAGAGGTGTGTAAAAAGGTGGGTAGACTTTTTAACCACGGAATAAAATCTCAAGGAATCCGCGCGCTCCTCCGAGTGTTTTTCAGCACCAAGGACAGTTACTCATGCGCGCCGCAGCTGCGAGGCGCGAAAACTTCATTCACTCTCATCCCTTGTCCTTCCTTCCTCCACCATCAGTATCCACGAATTGTTTAATCGGCACAAAAACACGATATTTATTGAAAGTATCACCAAGGATACGAAGTGTCTGACCTAATCTGTGTAACCTGTCGGATTTGGAATCGTTCAGAAGAGAGATTCATTGGACAGGTAAGAGCTTTTGGTTTTTGTGTAGCCTACATTTGTTCCCAGCAACAGCAGCATGCACTTTGTATGCACGATTACGACCATGCTTTCTTTGTAAGTCTATAGCATGGAACAAAGCTTTGTTATAGATAAAAAAGAGAGACTCCCATTCTGTTCCTTCTTTCGTTTGACACATCTCTCATAATTTGTAGAATTGTTGTTACAGAATTTGATTGACAAGTGGGGGAAAAAATGTGTGTGAATGCCATGACTATAGAATAGGGTTACTTGCTTGCCATAGTAAACAAATTAGATCATGCCACCATTCTAATCATCTTTACATTTGTATATCTTCCAGCAAATTTAGTAGACACAAGGGTCTCCTCATCATCATATATTTTACTGTATTTTCCATTATTCCACCTGTATGTTATTGTCATATATTGAGACTTTCAAAATCAAGTTTCCGTTTTCAATAGATCATAGAGTTGGTCAAATGATGTTTCCTTTATTGAGTCGCCTACAATATCCACACACCTTCCTTTAGTTTGCACATCTAAATGGATTCTGACTCCAGTGGTGACTTGTGCATGTTCAGAGAGTCCAGGTTATACCTTGCATTAACATGTGGTTAATCGTGTGGTAAATGTGGTGTGCAGCTGTCTGAAAATGTTGGCACTATCAGAATGTGGACACAATCCGGACACAGGGTTGTGGGAACAAGTAAAAGGGGGAGAAGCCTTATCAGAGTGGCATTGCATGTTGGTGTTTTTCTTGGAGCAAATGGTCTTGTAAAGCAATGAATGGTGTGCCCATGGCAGCACTCAGACCCAGCCACCAGAGAGGCTTAAGAGGAACATGCTCTTCTCTTTTCATCTGGAACTCCGTGCACAATCAGGAACGAGGTGGAGGAGGAGAATGAGGCGAGCCACTCGGTGCACCCACCTCTTTAGTCTTAATGGAATCCACCTCACCTGTATCAGCCCGGTGCAGAGTGGGTAGTGGCCCCTGGGGAGCGCTTCACAGCGTTGCACGACGGTATGGGGATGAAACCCTGCCAATCCCCCTGGGTGTGTCGGGGGCTGGGAGTCGATGTAGCACTGTGTATCAGAGTGTCTCAGAGCGTGGAGGAGCAGTGTTATTGCTGAGCACCAAGCATGTTAAAATCCTTGTTATCTGCCAAGAACACAAGCGTCTCCACCACTGGGTCGCCAGGCCATGGAGGCACCTAGATTGCTACTCATTAGTGTGTGGAGAAGGAGCTCACCTGTAGACCAGGATTAACCTGCAGGTCCATGGACCACTGGCTCCCAGGTGCCCAAACTAGCCTGTTCTCCTCTGACTCCTCCACCTCAACACATACTCACAAAGCCCTAACAGATTTTTTTTTTAAGAATGTATAAAATATGTGTGCTTTCTGGAGAATGTCCATAAGATTTGCCTATCGTTTTCAAAGGTGATTTTAGACTAAAGCCCCATAGACCGCAGGTCAGATGTCAGTGACCGTATTGAAATACTGTAAGTATGTGGATGTGGAAAATCTCTCACAAAGGACATACAGGTATTATAATGATAAGGACACTTTTTCTGTAGCCACAGCAATTGAAGGAGGCCTACAGTATGTCACCACCATTCACCAGATGCATTGAGCATAGTCTAATGCAGGCCTGGGAAATTATTTTCCATGGAGGGCCACATTAGAATATAATTTTGCCATCACGTGCCAGAATCATATTATAGGATTATACATCATGCGTATGATTGTGTTGACAGATGTATCTACTGTAAATCACGCCCAGATACAGTGAGGGAAAAAGTATTTGATCCCCTGCTGATTTTGTACGTTTGCCAACTGACAAAGAAATTATCAGTCTATAATTTTAATGGTAGGTTTATTTGAACAGTGAGAGACAGAATAACAACAAAAAAACATAAAAACGCATGTCAAAAATGTTGTAAAATGATTTGCATTTTAATGAGGGAAATAAGTATTTGACCCCTCTGCAAAACATGATTTAGTGCTTGGTGGCAAAACCCTTGTTGGCAATCACAGAGGTCAGACGTTTCTTGTAGTTGGCCACCAGGTTTGCACACATCTCAGGAGGGATTTTGTCCCACTCCTCTTTGCAGATCTTTCCCAAGTCATTAAGGTTTCGAAGCTGACATTTGGCAACTCAAACCTTCAGCTCCCTCCACAGATTTTCTATGGGATTAAGGTCTGGAGACTGGCTAGGCCATTCCAGGACCTTAATGTGCTTCTTCTTGAGCAACTCATTTGTTGCCTTGGCCGTGTGTTTTGAGTCAATGCGTTGCTGGAATACCCATCCACGACCCATTTTCAATGCCCTGGCTGAGGGAAGGAGGTTCTCACCCAAGATTTGACGGTACATGGCCCCGTCCATCGTCCCTTTGATGTGGTGAAGTTGTCCTGTCCCCTTAGCAGAAAAACACCCCCAAAGCATAATGTTTCCATCTCCATGTTTGACGGTGGGGATGGGGTTCTTGGGGTCATAGGCAGCATTCCTCCTCCAAACACGGCGAGTTGAGTTGATGCCAAAGAGCTCCATTTTGGTCTCATCTGACCACAACACTTTCACCCAGTTGTCCTCCGAATCATTGGCAAACTTCAGACGGGCATGTATATGTACTTTCTTGAGCAGGGGGACCTTGCGGACGCTGCAGGATTTCAGTCCTTCACGGCGTAGTGTGTTACCAATTGTTTTCTTGGTGACTATGGTCCCAGCTGCCTTGAGATCATTGACAAGATCCTCCTGTGTAGTTCTGGGCTGATTCCTCACCGTTCTCATGATCATTGCAACTCCACGAGGTGAGATCTTGCATGGAGCCCCAGGCCGAGGGAGATTGACAGTTCTTTTGTGTTTCTTCCATTTGCGAGTAATCGCACCAACTGTTGTCACCTTCTCACCAAGCTGCTTGGCGATGGTCTTGTAGCCCATTCCAGCCTTGTGTAGGTCTACAATCTTGTCCCTGACATCCTTGGAGAGCTCTTTGGTCTTGGCCATGGTGGAGAGTTTGGAATCTGATTAATTGATTGCTTCTGTGGACAGGTGTCTTTTATACAGGTAACAAGCTGAGATTAGGAGCACTCCCTTTAAGAGTGTGCTCCTAATCTCAGCTCGTTACCTGTATAAAAGACACCTGGGAGCCAGAAATCTTTCTGATTGAGAGGGGGTCAAATACTTATTTCCCTCATTAAAATGTAAATTAATTTATAACATTTGTGACATGCGTTTTTCTGGATTTTTTTGTTGTTATTCTGTCTCTCACTGTTCAAATAAACCTACCATTAAAATGATAGACTGATCATTTCTTTGTCGGTGGGCAAACGTACAAAATCAGAAGGGGTTCAAATACTTTTTTCCTTCACTGTATGCTACTTATTTTTCTTTTTTAACATGCACAGAAATAAACCACATCCATGTTCTCCTTTTGGTAGATATTTTCATTATTAAACATTCAATGAACTACACAGAGGGAAAAGTACACTGTGCATTCAGCACCACGGACAGAACACCACGGACACAAGAGAGAGAGCTCAACATTCCATTTAAACTTCTCAATCAGTGTGAGGAGTGAAGTCTCTGATGGACATTGACTAGAGCAGTGAAGTCAGGTATAGTTTCTGACGTCGCTATGCTCAGGGTTGCTGAGAGGTGAGTCAGTAAGAGATGATCTGTGCCTTGACTTGTTATATTTCATCACTGATAATGTCTGTTCACATACATAGGTTGACCCAAACAGTACAAACATCTTCTGAGCATGACTCCTAATCTTTGGAAAGTTTTGTTCATCGAAAGATGCATAGAACCTTGTCAGTGACATTGTTTTGAATAGTTCTCCAATCCCTGCATCAGACTGAAGATCGATAAGCTCAAATTGCAGGTCAGTGGGAATGTTATCCACATTGAAGGTGAAAGGAGAGGAAACCAACAGCATGTCATTTTCCAACACTTTGAAATCCTCAAAACGACGAGAACTCACCGTTCAAAGTACGCGGCAGCGATATATACTTCTCCCACTGGTCATCTGATAGGGAACAGAGTAGTAGTGTCAGAAGGTGGGTGAGATTGTTGGTTTTTACTTGGTGGGTCAGGAGGAGTAATTTTCCCTTGAAGGCTTTGACAAGACTGTACATCTGATGTGCAAAAAGGCCCTTCCCTTGTAGTTTGGAATTCAGTTCATTCATGAGGGCCATGAGCTCCACGGTGAAGGCAAAATCAGCCAACCATTCTTTATCTTGCAGCTGAGGGAAATCCACGTATTTTCCTTTTATTTGCAAAAACTCTGTAATCCCCGACTTCAGGTCCCACGCCCTTTGAAGCACCTTCCCCAAACTCGGCCATCTCACGTTTGTGTGATAGGGGAGATCTGCATGACCCGACTCTGTCTCTTGCAACAGTGAGATAAACTGCCTGTGGTTTAAAGATTTTGCTCTTATGAAGTTTACCACTTTAGTGACTGTATCCACAACATGGCTCATTTTCAGAACACATTTACAGAGCACCTCCTGATGAATAATGCAATTCAGGAAAATTATTTTCTGATTTGGGTTCAGCTCAGCTACTTGATCTTGCATCCTTTTCAAAAAGCCAATGTTTTTTCCTGTCAAGTTTGGGCACCCATCTGTGGTCACACTGGATAACTTTTCAAAACTCAGTCCCAGCTTTGCCACACACTTATTAACCTCCTCCAATAAATATTGTGGTTGTGCTCTTCATTGACTGCACTGAAGCAAGCTCCTCTGTAATTTCAAAGTCTGGGGTTATGCCTCGTAAAAATATCAACAACTGCGCCGTGTCACGTGCATCACTGCTCTCCTCCAGGGCCAATGAGAAATCCTTTACCTTGTCTTTCAACTGTTGTTCCATATTCTCTGCGATGTCCTCAACACGCCATGTCACTGTTCGTCTTTACAGGGAAACATTTTCAAACAGCTCTTTCTTGTCAGGGCAAAGTATTGCTGCAGAGTCAATTAAACATTCTTTAATGAATTTGCCCTCAGCGAATGGCTTGCTATGTTTAGCAATTTTGTGGGACAGTACATATCGAATTGTATTGGTCACATACACGTGATTAGCAGATGCTATCGCGGGTGTAGCGAAATGCTTGTGCTTCTAGCTCCGAAAGTGCAGTAATATCTAACAAATTACACAACATATACCCAAAACACACAAATCTAAGTAGGAATGAATTAAGACTATATACATATGTATGAGCGATGTCAGAGCGGAACGGACTAAGATAGAGTATTATAGTATAGACAACAGTACATACAGTTGAAGTTGGAAGTTTACATACACTTAGGTTGGAGTCATTAAAACTCATTTTCAACCACTCCACACATTTTTTCTTAACAAACTATAGTTTTGGCAAGTCGGTTAGGACATCTACTTGCATGACACAAGTAATTTTTCCAACAATTGTTTACAGACAGATTATTTCACTTATAATTCACTGTATCACAATTCCAGTGGGTCAGAAGTTTACATACACTAAGTTGACTGTGCTTGGAAAATTCCAGAAAATGATGTCATGGCTTTAGAAGCTTCTGATAGACTAATTGACATCATTTGAGCCAATTGGAGGTGTACCTGTGGATGTATTTCAAAGCATACCTTCAAACTCAGTGCCTTTTTGCTTGACATGGGAAAATCAAAAGAAATCAGCCAAGACCTCAGAAAAGAATTGTAGACCTCCACAAGTCTGGTTCATCCTTGAGAGCAATTTCCAAATGCCTGAAGGTACCACATTCATCTGTACAAACAATAGTGCGCAAGTATAAAAACCATGGGGCCACGCAGCTGTCATACCGGTCAGGAAGGAGACACGTTCTGTCTCCTAGAGATAAACGTACTTTGGTGCGAAAAATGCAAATCAATCCCAGAACAACAGCAAAGGACCTTGTGAAGATGCTGGAGGAAACAGGTACAAAAGTACCTATATCCACAGTACAATCAGTCCTAAAATCGACATAACCTGAAAGGCCACTCAGCAAGGAAGAAGACACTGCTCCAAAGCCGCCATAAAAAAGCCAGACTACGGTTTGCAACTGCACATGGGGACAAAGATCGTACTTTTTGGAGAAATGTCCCCTGGTCTGATGAAACAAAAATAGAACTGTTTGGCCATAATGATCATCGTCCTGTTTGGAGGAAAAAGGGGGAGGCTTGCAAGCCGAAGAACACCATCCCAACTATGAAGCACAGGGGGGGGGGGGCAGCATCATATTGTGGGGGTGTTTTGCTGCAGGAGGGACTGGTGCACTTCACAAAATGGATGGCATCATGAGGATGGAAAATTATGTGGATATATTGAAGCAACATCTCAAGACATCAGTCAGGAAGTTAAAGCTTGGTCGCAAATGGGTCTTCCAAATGGACAATGACCCCCAAGCATATTTCCAAAGTTATGGCAAAATGGCTTAAGGACAACAAATTCACGGTATTGGAATGGCCATCACAAAGCCCTGACCTCAATCTTATCGAACATTTGTGGGTAGAACTGAAAAAGCGTGTGCGAGCAAGGAGGCCTACAAACCTGACTCAGTTACACCAGCTCTGTCAGGAGGAATGGGCCAAAATTCACCCAACTTATTGTGGGAATCTCGTTTGACCCAAGTTAAACAATTTAAAGGCAATGCTACCAAATACTAATTGAGTGTATGTAAACTTCTGACCCACTGGGAATGTGATGAAAGAAATAAAAGCTGAAATAAATCATTCTCTCTACCTTTATTCTGACATTTCACATTCTTAAAATAAAGTGGTGATCCTAACTGACCTAAGACAGGGAATTTTACTAGGATTAAATGTCAGGAATTGTGAAAAACTGAGTTTAAATGTATTTGGCTATAGTGTTTTTTTTAAACTTCCGACTTCAACTGTACATGCCCTTAAGGGTTTTTAGCCAAATTTCTTCGCCTCCTGAGGTTGAACAGGCACTGTTGCACCTTCACCACACTGTCTGTGTGGGTGGACCATTTCAGTTTCTCAGTGATGTGTACGCCGAAGAACTTGAAGCTTTCCACCTTCTCCACTGCGGTCCCGTCGATGTGGATAGGAGGGTGCTCCCTCTGCTGTTTCCTAAAGTCCACGATCGTTCTCCTTTCTTTTGTTGATGTTGAGTAAGAGGTTGTTTTCCAGGCACCACACTCCCAGAGCCCTCACCTCCTCCCTGTAGGCTGTCTCGTCATCGTTGGTAATCAAGCCTACTACTGTTGTATCATCTGCAAACTTGATGATTGAGTTGGAGGTGTGCTTGGCCACTCAGTCATGGGTGAACAGGGAATACAGGAGGGGGCTGAGCACACACCCTTGTCGGGCCCCAGTGTTGAGGATCAGCTAAGTGGAGGTGATGTTTCTTACCTTCACCACCTGGGGGCGGCCGTGATGAAGTCCATTACCCAGTTGCACAGGGCGGGGTTCAGGCCCAGGGCCTCAAGCTTAATGATGAGCTTGGAGGGTACTATGGTGTTAGTCAATAAAAAGCATTCTTACATAGGTATTCTTCTTGTCCAGATGGAATAGGGCAGTGTGCAGAGTGATGGCAATTGCATCGTCTGTCGATCTATTGGGGGCGGTAAGCAAATTGAAGTGGGTCTAGGGTGGCAGGTAAGGTATGATCCTTGACTAGTCTCTCAAAGCACTTCATGATGACAGAGGTGTGTGCTACGGGGAATAGTCATTAAGTTCAGTTACCTTTGCCTTCTTGGGTACAGGAACAATGGTGGCCATCTTGAAGCATATGTGGACAGCAGACTGGGATAGGGAGAGATTGAATATGCCCGTAAACACACCAGCCAGCTGGTCTGCGCATGCTCTGAGGATGCGGCTTGTGATGCCGTCTGGGCCGGCAGCCTTGCGAGGGTTAACACATTTAAATGTTTTACTCACGTCAGCCACGGAGGAGAGCCCACAGTCCTTGGTAGCGGGCCGCGTCAGTGGGACTGTGTTATCCTCAAAGCGTGCGAAGAATGTGTTTAGCCTGTCCGGAAGCAAGACGTCGGTCTCGGTGACGTGGCTGCTTTTCCTTTTGTAGTCCATGATTGTCTGTAGTCCCTGATAGCAATGCTCTTTTTGCACACAAAGCACACAGCTTTCCCCGATACCTCAATAAAGAAATATTTCGATGTCCGCTCTTGCTGGAACACCCTACATTCATTGTCTACTTTCCTTTTCTTTGAAATCTTCAAAAAAACTCATTGTTGCGCAATTTTAGCAAGCTACTATTTGTAACTGTGACGTGTGTGTCAGCCTGTCAGTCACTGTCTGTCCTCGTGCAGTTGTTATTTATACGTGCCTTCAAAATAAATGTCCCACAATCATTACACGAAGGCGAGTATTCATTGGGCTTTTAATTTGAATAACAAATACATTTTTCAAAACTTTACTATTGCAAATTATTTATGTGATCTGAGCATGATTCCTTGGGCCGTATTGAATCAGGTCGTGGGCCTTTGCCCAGGCCTGGTCTAATGTATGGCTGTACTATATGAAAATAATTTATGGAATCCAATCACCTTCAATATGAATGCACAAGGGTTCCTTTGCAGGTAGATCTGCCCTGTTTCATCCTATGAGCTGCTATAGAGAGGGAAACCAAAGTAACTAATTAAACCCAAATGTCTGATAAGATATCTCGGTGCCACCCAGATCTCTTATCAGTTTTATTAGTTGGCCGTCATCTGTGATTAAGCTGCAGGATGATGAATGGCTGCGGTCCTATCGAACAGGACAGCTTAATTACTTACACCTCCTTATGGCCTCTTTCTGATCTCTTTTTAATTCACACACATATGCACACACACAGACACACACACACATGCACACACACAATCTTGAGTCCATGTTTGATGTATGAGCTTTCATATTGTTTGACAAATTAGTTTAGAATTCTCTGAACTCCTACTAAACTAAATCTTTAGTTAATCAAAAATCACTTGCTGATTAAATAAGTGCCTGAACATCTCCTGCGACATTGTTTCCAGTGTGAGTTATGCTTCCAGGCACTTTTGCTCTTCCATAATAATGTGGCTAGGGTAGCATACAGCAGATGGTGTGTGTTTCCCTGGACATGATTAATAGAGAGGCCCGGGGGACAGTCAAGACCCCCGAGGTAGCTATGTAGGACCAGGGACAATGTGTGTTTGTCTGTTCAGCCATGCATCTGTCTCATTGAAAGTAATATTGGTTTATATTGTGAGAATCTGTAAATGTTCTCTGCTGTGCAGACATCATTTGTGTTGGGGATGTGTGTATCTGTGTTTGTACAGGTGTGTGTGTGTGTGTGTGTGTGTATTTGTGCACATGTGAGAGATGTGTGTTTGAGAATGTTATATATTGAGACAGAATGAAAGCATGTCTCAGGTCTCAGTTCAGGATCAGGGAAGCCCACACTCTTGTTTCTCTCTTGTCACTAATGGTGTGTATGATGAATAATGGAAAGACCCACAGAAAACCTCATGCAGCCCCTGAAACACAAACACCATGCATCCATCACCCTGCCTGGGACAATCACAGCTCTGCCTGTAATGAGCTCACGAACACACAAAGAACATAGACAGTCAAGGAATCTTAAATTAAGAAGTACACAGTGAGGTGGAATCAGGCCCATGGGAAGGGGTGGAGCTATGGAACTGTCCTAGGGGATTCCCTCCCTCACACAGGTGCAGAGAGCGTGCCAGGGATGGAGTTACTGTAAGGGGGGAGCTGAGCAGAGACACACATGACCAAATCCAAACCCATTCTCTGTTAAATAGGTGAGCTGACTGGACCTCTCAGCCTACTTTCAGATCAATGATGAGGAAATGAACTTTGGTGGTGAGAGAGTGAGTGAGGATTTGATTGATATCTCCCTAATTGTTGTATGTCCCCACTAGTTGCCATTCAGCGCCAGCCTCAGTTTGCCTGTCTCACGTCCTGACCAGTATAAGGGGTTATTTGTTATTGTAGTTTGGTCAGGACGTGGCAGGGGGTGTTTGTTTAGAGTGTTTCGGGGTTTGTTGGGCTATGTTCTTTGTTAGTCTATTTCTATGTTAGTTGCAGTATGTCTATTTCTATGTGGTGTTTGTTGGGTTGACCTTCAATTGGAAGCAGCTGCTCCTCGTTGCTTCTAATTGAAGGTCCTATTTAAGAGGGGTGTTTTTCTATGGGATTTTGTGGGTAGTTGTTTCTTGTTTAGCTGTGTGCCTGACAAGACTGTTATCGTCGTTGTTTTGTATACGTGTGTTTCGGTTTTCCTTCTTTCTGCCTATTAAAAAGAAGATGAGTATACACATTCCCGCTGTGTTTTGGTTTAATCCTTGTGACAGCCTGGGTTGCTATCGTATAAACTTCAATTAACGTCTTTCCCCTAATTGGTTTGGTATCAGGGACCATTTGGAAAGGTCAGCACTCTTCATTTTCCGACATGGGTTTGTCTTTTTGCCTCAGTGATCTCAGCGGTTATCATTGATACGGTCAATCTCCCAGGCCTGGATTCATGGAACTAGTTTTTCCGCTGAAGTGAAGTGTTACTTAATGACAAAAATAAACGAATACCTCTCCTGAGAAACATTTGTTTGTTATACAACTTTTCAGCACTGACCTTTTCGGGACAAGTTGAACATCT
This sequence comes from Salmo trutta, assembly GCF_901001165.1. Taxonomy (NCBI): domain Eukaryota; kingdom Metazoa; phylum Chordata; class Actinopteri; order Salmoniformes; family Salmonidae; genus Salmo; species Salmo trutta. Next base: position 30,950,060 of record NC_042972.1, on the reverse strand, counting down.
ACAAGTCCACAGTCTGCCAAAGAGAGAGGAAGTGGCCTTCAATCTAAAACCTGTAGTGAGTTCTGAATAGGTGATATCTCCTTTAGACTGTTAGTAACTGAGGAGAGGGAGATAGTAGGGATTTGTTTGGGCTTCAACTGAGAGAGATATTTATCAGGCTGCCACTGCTGTCCCTGCACTACCATGGCCAGATTAGGGGGATGGAAGTTGTGATTTCTCCACTCATTGTGCTCAGATAAACTACTACCAGACTAGGCTTGGCACAGCATGGCGCACATTTGGAACGGTGTGGAGTGGACCTGCTAGTGTCTTGTGAGCGTGTGTAATGAGAATTTAGAGACATAAAGCTTGTTTCTTACTTTATAACTGGGGGATATTTCTCTACATCTAGGTTAAATCCATCAGTCAAATCTAGTTATGCTTGGGAATGGGAAAGTAATATTGCTCAGCTTTTAAAAAATATTTTGCGAAAGAATGAACCCTCTCACAGATGCTGATGGCATTTTGTCATGAAGGGGTTTGCCACAGGTTGTGCTCTGATTGCAGGTTGTGACTCAACTCCCCAGCCTTCCTACCCTCCACCTTGTGAGGCTCGCCGTCTCATTTCCACTTCTATGCCCTCCTTCCTTCTCCTCCTACTCCTCATCCTTCTCACCTCTTCCATCCTTGCCGGCTTTCCTCAGTCCCCCAAACGTTCTATTCCTTTACACCGCCTGGTTTGAAAAGTGTAAAGGCTGGTAGGCTCCACACACTTGAATTAAAAGGGCCATCTGGTGAAGCGGAAAGCAGAAAAGATATGGAAGAGAGTAGAGATTTCGGCATGGTAGATTAGAGGATGAAATGAGGCTGGGAGCTCTTTGAAGTTAACAGTTAACCCAATTAAAAAACGTTTATTTAATTATTTGTACCTTTATTTAACTTGGCAAGTCAGTTAAGAACAAATTCTTATTTTCAATGACGGCCTAAGAACAGTGGGTTAATTGCCTTGTTCAGGGGCAGAACGACAGATTTTTACCTTGTCAGCTCAGGGACTACGATCTTGCAACCTTTCGGTTACAAGTCCAATGCTCTAACCACTAGAAATCATTGTAAGCCTGTTTACCCTGTGCTACAGGGTATTGTATACATGGTTTGTTGTGGCTCCTATAAGTGCTGTACATTAGAACACATTATGTAAAATGAGTTTGTTGTTCTTCCTTATGGCTAGTTTGGCTGTTAAAATGCACATCTGCACATTAGGTAAACCACAGGTCAAATAATCAAATTGTCTTGAGGCCCCTTACATACCTCCACCTTGTAAAAAACAATAATAGCCGACAACAGCTGACCACTGTGCTGAGGCTAGGAAACACTGTCACCACCGATAAATCCACAACAATCGAGAATTTCAAGAAACATTTTTCTACGGCTGGCCATACTTTCCTCCTGGTTACCCCTACCCCGGCAAACAGCTCTGCACCCCACGCAGCAACTTGCCCAAGCCCCCCCCCCCTCGTTTCTCCTTCACCCAAATCCAGATAGCTGATGTCCTGATGGACCCCTACAAATCAGTTGGTCACCAACTACTTCTCAGATAGAGTTCAGTGTGTCAAATCGGAGGGCCTGTTGTCCGGACCTCTGGCAGTCTCTATGGGGGTGCCACAGGGTTCAATTCTCGGGCCGACTCTCTTCTCTGTATATCAATGATGTCGCTCTTGCTGCTGGTGATTCTCTGATCCACCTCTATGCAAACGACACCATTCTGTATACTTCTGGCCAGTCTTTGGACACTGTGTTAACAAACCTCCAGATGAGCTTCAATGCCATACAACACTCCTTCCATGGCCTCCAACTGCTCTTAAATGCTAGTAAAACTAAATTCATGCTTTTCAACCGATCGCTACCCGCCCGCCCGACAAGCATCACTACTCTGGATGGTTTTGAGTTAGAATATGTGGACAACTACAAATACCTAGGTGTCTGGTTAGACTGTAAACTCTCCTTCCAGACTCACATTAAGCATCTCCAATCCAAAATTAAGTCTAGAATCAGCTTCCTATTTCACAACAAAGCCTCCTTCATGTTGCCAAACATACCCTCGTAAAACTGACTATCCTACCGATCCTTGACTTTGGCGATGTCATTTACAAAATAGCCTCCAACACTCTACTCAGCAAATTTGATGTAGTCTATCACAGTGCCATCCATTTTGTTACCAAAGCCCCATATACTACCCACCACTGCGACCTGTATGCTCTCGTTGGCTGGCCCTTGCTTCATATTCGTCGCCAAACCATCTGGCTCCAGGTCGTCCATAAGTCTTTGATAGGTAAAGCCCCACCTTATCTTAGCTCACTGGTCACCATAGCAACACCCACCCATAGCACGCGCTCCATCAGGTATATTTCACTGGTCATCCCGAAAGCCAACTCCCCCTTTGGCCGCCTTTCCTTCCAGTTCGCTGCTGCCAATGACTGGAACGAATTGCAAAAATCACTGAAGCTGGAGTCTTATATCTCCCTCACGAACTTTTAGCATCAGCTGTCAGAGCAGCTTACCGATCACTGCACGTGTACACAGCCCATCTGTAAATAGCCCACCCAACTACCTCATCCCCATATTGTTATTTATTTTTTGCTCTTTGCACCTCAGTATCTCTACTTGCACATCATCATCTGCACATCTATCACTCCAGTGTTAATGCTAAATTGTAATTAATTCACCACTATTGCCTATTTATTGCCTTACCTCCCTAATCTTACTACATTTGCACACCCTGTAGACTAAATCTATTGTGTTATTGACTGTACGTTTGTTTATCCCATGTGTAGCTCTGTTGTTTTTGTTGCACTGCTTTGCTTTATCTTGGCCAGGTCGCAGTTGTAAATGAGAACTTGTTCTCAGCTGGCCTCCCTGTTTAAATATATATAGATATTTATTTTAAACAATGCTCCAATGTAATGCTGCATACTGTCTATGCTCCTGTTGTTTTACCAAGGCAATTAATTCCCAAGCAAATACTAGGTCCTTTTTACATTTATGAGTAGTTTCATATTTTGGCTTAGAATATTAAGTATAAAACATTTATTTAACTATATTGTTCAAATGCCCTCCTCAAATATACACTGTATCGGGTTGTTCTGTATAAGATTTTTGAAAAGGGTACTTTGGGAAGAAAATATATCAGTTTAAGTGGGAAATATCAGGACTGTACAGTATCAAATTAGGTGTGCTTTAGAATTCCTCTTCTAAGCAGGGGATATGTGAAAGAACAGGAGTGTCAGAAAGAGAAAGAAGGATGAGAAGAAGCAAGCTGTCTTTTCTTTTTTCTTTTATTTAACCTTTATTTAACAAGGCAAGTTAGTTGAGAACAAATACTATTTTACAATGACGGCCTACCCCGGCCAAACCCTAACCCGGACGACGCTGGGCCAATTGTGCCCCGCCCTATGGGACTCCCAATCACAGCCGGTTATGATACAGCCTGGAATCAAACCAGGGTCTGTAATGATGCCTCCAGCACTGAGATGCAGTGCCTTATACCGCTGCGCCACTCGGGAGAGAGAGAGAGAGTGAGTGTGTTCCACTGTGTCCTGCTTGGGAGATAGCGGCCTCTTCTGGGAGATTAATTGGATGAGAAGAGAGACAGTTTAGGAACACTTTTGTCCCCCTCCTCTCTTACGGGTGTGTACTTTAGGGTTTTAACATGCTGGCTAAGTGTCATTCCCATATCTCACACCAGAAGTTGACATTTATTATGAGAATTTGTGTACACTTGTTGTTTCGACATCTTTTCATTTAGGGCTACAATTGGTAATTCTCCATTCTCTGTCTCACTGTACTTAACACCCTCCTGGAAAAACACTGGGTGATTATGTTTGGGGAATTGTTGTCTCCTGTTGCTACTGTATATTCAGTCAGGCAGTGGTTGTGCAGAGAGGTACGGTACATTTTTGTTTAGCTGACTCTCCGGGGCTAAGGCAAAGGCGTGACATCCCCACTCTCATTTGGCGTTAGAGAAAAAAGACCTGTCAGCCCACAAAACACTGCAGCAGAGGGGTGCAGTAAGAGTCAGTGCAATGTTTCCCTTCTAGCTTCATACATCCACAAAAACACACAGGCATTTGCCTCTAAAGTATCTGCAGTGCAGAAAGAACATTGAGGGTTAGGGTGTTTTTGTGAATTGAATATATAATGGTGATTTATCTGTGCATTATATATAGATTAGAGTACCTGGCAAATGGCAATACCTTGTGAAATAGAGCCCTACAGATGTAGGATCTTAATTTGATCCAGTTTGTTAGATGAGGAAAATAATCCTGCAAAAACAAGAAATCAGAATTATTACGTGGATTATAATTAATGGACATTTTTGTAGTGGTTGATACATCTTTCGTAAGGGAAAATCAAGTCTGAAATTTCAAAGTGGAAATTATAAACTTCCGAACCCTTTGCAGTTAGAAGATGGAGCCAGTTTACAGCAGGCTTCCTTCCCAGTGCTCCCACAAGACCTTACTCCATGGTCAGATTGACCCACTTGTCCTCTCCTCGCCCATCTTCCATCTCCACCCCACCCTTCATGTCTCCTGACAAGTTTCCATGGAAACAAAGGGTAGAGAGAGGGGCCCTAATGAGTGGGAGAATGTGTGTTGGTGAGATGAGCACCTTTATCTCTTAGTAGACATGCACACGCATGCACACAAACACACCAACCATAGGAATGCATGCAGAAGTACACGCACACACACACACACACACACACACACACACACACACACACACACACATATATGAATGCATTCACAGATACACACACACACACACACACACATAGGCGAGCAGGGAAGATCTACAGCAATGATTGAAACACTGCGCTTTTAGACTTTTTCATTTCAGAGAATGGTACTTCATTTAGGTAGTAAATATCCTGTGCCATACAGAGCCGTATACATCATGAGATGGCCGATGACCATAGTGAGAGATAACATGAAAGAGTGCTTCAATCCAATATCTATCTCCCAGACCCTCAAAACAAAGAACGGGAAGCACTTGTTTGTTGAAGATTCCGCATACTCTTCAAGAGAAAATTGAGAAATCCACAACAAATCAGTACAAAGCCTAACTGACTTTTTTATGACAAATTTTCATAATCTCTAGTCGATATGATTAATTATGGCTGGAGATCTCTCAGTGAGCTGGTTTGACTGGCAGACGTAGCTAGCGGCAGTGGCTAATGCAGATGATACTGGCATAATATCCTGCTCTGATAAACTGCTCCCTCCCTCCCCTTCCTCTGTAGTGTGGCTAATTAAGCCCTGGAGAGGACAGAGGAGAAGAGTGACATGATACTAGGAACCACAGACCTTTGAACATTTATTTTGACAGGGAGTCATGCTGAGACCAAGGTCTCTTTTACAGATGAGCCCTGTGTACACATCTATATACACTATACATCAATATTCACATCAATACATGAAAAGCAAAACACAATCAATAGAAAGGTCTGAATTGCCTTAGAGGCACCAGCTCTTCCAATTTTAGAGAGCTTTGGAGATTATTCCACAAGTAAGGTTAAAAAACCTAAAAGCAGATGTACCTAACTCAGCGGAGATAGAAGGGATCTCCAGAGTTAGTCCTTAGACCGGGTCTGGTAGCTCATAGGTTAACATTGAAGTAAGGCATGGCAGACGTTTATGCAAGAGGGCTTTATGAACAAAAATAGTGCAATGCATCAATCTACGAGACTTCAAAGAGGGCATGTCTACTGTCTGATACAGAAAGCAATGATGTGTACTGAACCTGTCCATCCATCTCTACTGGGTCCTGGTCCTCACTCTGCTCCACAGCCAGGACCCTGATGCTCGACAGGGGCTACCTCCCAAATGCCACCTTATTACCTAGTGGACTACTTTTGACCAGGGTCCATAGGGATCCTATGCCATTTGGGATGCAATCTGTCTCTGGTTCCTTACTGACCAGAAGTGAGGGTCAGTGGATATTAGGATATGGTTCAACATGATAAACCAGTTCACATTTGAGTGGAATTGGGGAAACGTGTTAGTAATTATTTAGTAGTGATATACTGTATATTGACATGACAAATTATATTCCGTTCCAGTTTACATGAGGGCTTCACTTTGTTGTTTTATGCTGTGAAAGTGTGCAATGCTTGGTTAAGTTTATTTGTATGCAGTCCTGGTTTTCATTGATTTCAGTTGGACAAAAATGTAATAAACGGAAAAAAAGCTGTGAATGAGTAAACACAAGGTTTATTTCAAAAAATATATATTTTACCTTTATTTAACTAGGCAAGTCAGTTAAGAAAATATTATTATTTTCAATGACGGCCAAGGAACAGTGGGTTAACTGCCTTGTTCAGGGGCAGAACAACAGATTTGTACCTTGTCAGCTCGGGGATTTGATCTTGCAACCTTTCGGTTACTAGCCCAACACTCTAACTACTAGGCTACGCTGCCGCCTAATGTCATTTTGGTGTTGTAAATCCACCACTACAGTAGTTTCCCAATGTCAACGTAGATCATGATATTTATGCAAAATTGTCTACAGAAAGTATGAATAAGCTTATGGAGTAGAATGAAACAGTGTTTAGATTCAGTCCATCAGGGGAGAATAAGTCTTTAGCTACTGCTACAGGGAGATTTCAACAGCTCTTTGTGAGTGTGTGTACGGCACTGTATTTGTTTGTGTGTTTGCTAAATCGTTTTGTTTTTTCCGGTGTTCTCCAATGGATACCTTTTTATACAGTTTGTGTGTGCATGTGTCTGCGTGCATGTAGACTTATCTCCCTGCAATGAGAGACATGAGGCTAGACATGAAACTAGATGGAGAGAGGGGAAAGAGAGAGAGGAAGAGTAGAAAGGGAGAGACCGAGAGTTTCACACCAGAACAGTCACATGTCACCTTAGGCACGGAGGAAGACAAACACACACTATTCCAAAGGAAGCGATTCACCATGGGGGAGTGATTTGGTAGGTCACTAGGGAGCTGCTTAGGAACTCAGACATGAGAAAGCACTCTGGAGGATCCAGCCAGCACCCTCAGTACACAATGTTCTCCCTCACATCACACACCCTATATCTGTGTTCTACACCTGTGCAAAGAAACAAGATCAACATCTCGCCCCATATACAGTACTATATATATAAAACTAACGATTTCTGTGACATCCTACAGCAGTATGTTTGGTGGTGTTTCCTATTTTGTTCAGCCAGACAGCTACAGTAAAAGTCTAATCACATCCTGGCTATGTAACATATGATTGTCACATTATACTGTAATATGACTTGACAGACCCCTAGTCATTTTTTGGAATATGTTATTGAGTACTGCATATGTGGAATGGGAAAAGGGCCTTATGAATATTGTAACATGACACAAGAGAATATAAATAGTGAATCTATACACTAGTCCAGCCATACTCAACAGGTGGACCGCGGTCCGGATCCAGAACGGGGTCAATATGGACAGTGGGTCCCGACTTAAATAAATATTTTTTTTTTTAAAGAAATGAATCAGGCTTTTAACTTACTTCTGTTGAGTTATAGTATAAGGCACAAAATGTAATTTTGAAATTTGGTAGTGCATGGGCAGTTTTCCTCATGTTGTTCACTGACAGACCTTTGAGAGCTATTTGCAGTTTTTTATCGCCTTGTTACTATTGTCACAAGTAAGTGGAACGTTTTCACAAGTCTTAGTACAAAACTCCAAACTGGTAACACTTGTAACACAGCCAGTCTTTCATTCAAAATCTGTCATTGTGCATTCATTTGGATTGTAAACATCTCTCACGGCACAACCATTGATTCAAAATATAAATGTATTGTGAAATGTGATGACAACATGGGTTTAATCACCAAACATAACATAATGATATCTTTTCACTTTAGTTGTTTTCACTACCAGTCAATCCAATAGCAAACAATGCAAGATACCTGTTTCAAATCACCCTTAGAATTGTTGAAAGTCATATGCTACAGTACTGTAAATAACACCGTTTTCACATTGGGCAATACACTTAGATTCTGTCAATTTTGTCAGGTAATGTATCATTTTCATAATATCTATCCAGTGTGTAATCAAAGGTGTGATCAATGAATACATCCTCTACAATTATTCATGCAACAAAAAAAAAAGATATAATTGCAACATACTGTGGGTGTACTGTCTGTAATCAAATGTAAGAAATTGAATACAATTGAATAAATAACAATGAAACATAAGGTTTAGCACACATTCACTTGCTTCAAGCCTGTCTTGTGTCACATCTGCTCCTGCTACGTCCTCTGGTGTTCATCCGGTCACTTCTTGACCTGCAGTTGCTACCCCTGTACACTCTCTGTCTCTGTCTCGCTCTCTGTGTGCTGGAGTCAGAGCAGATCCCTACCAGCTGCAATTCGTTCCATAATCAAGACCTCAACAAATACTCAGTCCTTCCACTCTGCCAGATTGTAATTTCTGCTCAGTCGGTTCATGATTCTAGCCATTTATGATAATTCAAGATCCTGTTACTCTGCTGTGCCTGTTTCCCTGCCTGTCACCATTTATCCTCTCATTGCTGTTACCGCTCTGTCTTTGGCTCCTGTCTCCTGTTCCACATCTCACCACCCTACTACCTTGCTCTGGATTTCACTCACCACCACTACCCTGTTCTACTCAACTAAATCCAACCTCAGTCTCCACATCGGGTTTTTCTGCAATTCATCCGAGCTTCCCCAGATCTGCACTCCATATCTCCCTGTGTAACAAATATTTTGGTTCATTCATCCCTGTTTCCTCATCTGAGTCTGCTCTTGGATTCCTCTGTGTCGCTCCGCTTAGTCTTGAGCATTTGGCCATAAATTCTCATCCACATCAGTGAATGTCCTCATTGGTCATGCACCTTAAGAAAAACCTTTTGGCATGGCGAATCCAAGCTTGACATTGGTCTGCATTGATTATGTCAGATGCCTCATCCGTGGCCAGAAAGAGGGTGGCTCGCTCATGGGGATGGTGATCGTACGCCTTCCACCTCCATACTGAAGAAAAATCCTCAATAGGATTGAGGAAAGGAGAGTATGGGGGCAGGTATATGGTCACAAATCAGAGATGGGCCCGAAACCATGCCTGAACCACCTCTGCGTGGTGGAACCTGAGATTGACCCACATAATGACATAGGTGACCCCTTCACCTTGACAGGCCTACTAAATTTAATTGAGAAACACAATGGGGTGTGCAGCATTGTAGGATCCAAGTAATGGACTACGTCCTGTCACACTATCTTCAGAGATAGCTGCGCACATGGAGATGTTTCCCCCACATTATCCAGGCACTTGGAATGTCTCCCGAAGAGGTTTCGCCCATGGCACCGAGTTTTGGCCAGGTTGAAGCCCGCTTCATCACCAAAGATATACTTGTGATGGTTCACAGCATCAAGCACCATCACCCTCTAAAAATTATTATTATTTTTACTGTATAGTTCCAATATGATATTGTGAATCAAATAGTAACAGTAATACAGTATATAATGCTGTACCTGAACATACTAGTCCCGCAGTTGTTTCACCTGGTCATTTCTCTCAAAAGGGACCAGGTAAATGTATTTCATATCTGGTGCATCTTCAAAAGGTGGGAGATTGTTAGTAGGCTGATGGATGCAACATTGGCAAAGGTGTCATCGTTCTCAATGTCCTGCTTCATTTCGGACAGCCGCCAGTCCTGGCCCTTACCATTTCCACCACTGCCCACTCTTTTGTCAATTCTGAGGGTAGAACAGAGTATACGGTCACTAGATCATACTGTAAGAATAGTGTAACAGGTTTTGTGAATTTACATGCATTACAATGTCATTTATTGTAAATGTAATGATAAAGCATAGTGCATATCCTGCGAAATGTTCTCATGATCGAATTGACAGTTGATCTTTTCAGATTGGGTTGAACTAATCTGTCAACCTCTGCCATGGTAAGGCCTCTGTTTCCCACATGGTCAACGACGATGGCCCGGACATCATTAGACACAACCGTTCTCTGCCATCTGCCTCCCTCTCTTTGATGTCCACCTCTTTGACGGGGCCCATGCCCACCTCTTTGACATCTTTGATGGGGCTAATGCCAACCTCTCTGACGGGTCCCTTGTCCACGAGCTCTTTGATTTCTTCTTCTCCCTTGCTGTCTATTCTGCTCAATGTTGAAAAAAATTGCAAGTGTTCACACACCCCCTTTTATATGGTGACCAATTGTGGTTACCATTATGCGAAAACAATTAGCAATAATGAGCAGTCATTATGCATGGTTATCATGTATCGTACATTAGATGTTTATACTTTACAAACATACATTTTATTTCTGTAGTTCTGAAAATCCATAGAGTGAGGGAAAAAAGTATTTGACCCCCTGCTGATTTTGTACATTTGCCCACTGACAAAGAAATGATCAGTCTATAATTTTAATGGTAGGTTTATTTGAACAGTGAGAGACAGAATAACAACAAAACAATTCAGAAAAACGCATGTCAAAAATGTTATTAAATGATTTGCATTTTAATGAGGGAAATTAGTATTTGACCCCTCTGCAAAACAGGATTTAGTACTTGGTGGCAAAACCCTTGTTGGTAATCACAGAGATCAGACGTTTCTTGTAGTTGGCCACCAGGTTTGCACACATCTCAGGAGGGATTTTGTCCCACTCCTCTTTGCAGATCTTCTCCAAATCATTAAGGTTTCGAGGCTGACATTTGGCAACTCGAACCTTCAGCTCCCTCCACAGATTTTCTATGGGATTAAGGTCTGGAGACTGGCTAGGCCACTCCAGGACCTTAATGTGCTTCTTCTTGAGCCACTCCATTGTTGCCTTGGCTGTGTGTTTTGGGTCATTGTCATGCTGGAATACCCATCCAAGACCCATTTTCAATGCCCTGACTGAGGGAAGGAGGTTCTCACCCAAGATTTGACGGGGCGTCCATCGTCCCTTTGATGCGGTGAAGTTGTCCTGTCCCCTTAGCAGAAAAACACCCCCAAAGCACAATGTTTCCACCTCCATGTTGGACGGTGGGGTTCTTGGGGTCATAGGCAGCATTCCTCCTCCTCCAAACTCAGCAAGTTGAGTTGATGCCAAAGAGCTCCATTTTGGTCTCATCTGACCACAACACTTTCACCCAGTTGTCCTCTGAATCATTCAGATGTTCATTAGCAAACTTCAGACAGGCATGTATATGTGCTTTCTTGAGCAGGGGGACCTTGCGGGCACTGCAGGATTTGTCCTTCACAGCATAGTGTGTTACCAATTGTTTTCTTGGTGACTATGGTCCCAGCTGCCTTGAGATCATTGACAAGATCCTCCCGTGTAGTTCTGGGCTGATTCCTCACCGTTCTCATGATCATTGCAACTCCACAAGGTGAGATCTTGCATGGAGCCCCAGGCTGAAGGAGATTGACAGTTCATTTGTGTTTCTTCCATTTGCGAATAATCGCACCAACTGTTGTCACCTTACATTTACATTTTAGTCGTTTAGCAGACGCTCTTATCCAGAGCGACTTACAGTAGTGAATGCATACATTTCATACATATCATACATTTTTTTCTGTGCTGGCCACCCGTGGGAATCGAACCCACAACCCTGGTGTTGCAAACACCATGCTCTACCAACTGAGCAACAGGGAACCTTCTCACCCAGCTGCTTGGCGATGGTCTTGTAGCCCATTCCAGCCTTGTGTAGGTCTACAATCTTGTCCCTGACATCCTTGGAGAGCTCTTTGGTCTTGGCCATGGTGGAGAGTTTGGAATCTGATTGATTGATTGCTTCTGTGGACAGGTGTCTTTTATACAGGTAACAAGCTGAGATTAGGAGCACTCCCTTTAAGAGTGTGCTCCTAATCTCAGCTCGTTACCTGTATAAAAGACACCTGGGAGCCAGAAATCTTCCTGATTGAGAGGGGGTCAAATACTTATTTCCCTCATTAAAATGCAAATCAATTTATAACATTTTTTACATGCGTTTTTCTGGATTTTTTTGTTGTTATTCTGTCTCTCACTGTTCAAATAAACCTACCATTAAAATTATAGACTGATCATTTCTTTGTCAGTGGGCAAACGTACAAAATCAGAAGGGGATCAAATACTTTTTTCCCTCACTGTATATAGTAGACAAACCAGTTTAAAATCTATTGGTGTACCAAACGGTTAAGGGATTAGCCATTAAGTGCAGTTGGATTAAGTGATGGTCAAATATATTTAAACAAATGAAGAGAATCATATAAAAATTATTGTGAGCATATTGCATTGTGAAAGGCAATTACTTTATATGAAAGGTATTTCTAGATGAAACACTGATGAGGTTTTGTGCAAAAGTTACTGTGTGATTTCTGTGTGCTGAAAATGTGCTTAAGTGTGCTTTTGTAATAAAAGTTGTGAAATTTGACCACACACTTATAAAAAAAACAGTATAACTTGTCAGAAATGTCCAGTTGGTCAACTAGCCCATGTTAGCTGGTTAGCCTAACTTACCTGACTATCTTAAATCTTGTAGTTATCATGGCCAGATTATATGCCCAGGGGCTTCGACTCCAAGGAGGCATTGATTTTGTTGAGTCACTCAGCTATCATATGAACATATATAAGAGGGCAAAATGTGTAGAAATCGGCTCTAAAACTGCAACATTTTCTCTCACCCCATGACAAAATATGTAGAATTGCAAGAACTTGGTTTTAAAACTGCTAAATGTTCTTTCCCCCAACAAGACGGTGTGAACAGTTTGGGGTTACATGCGTTGCGAGGTGCAGGTTTGTAACTAAGGTGATAAAAGACAATATCCATCTGAACCTTTGCCATCTAGGACATTTGTATGACCAGACCTTCTCCAATTTGAGTACCCCTTCACTAGTCTATGTAGTGCTGTACTGTATACAGTATGTGTAACTATTAGAAATGCTCTCATCACTTTTATTTCAATGTGTCATTATCCAGTGAATATCCCTATTTCCACATCAGTTATTATGAACACAAATTTCAATGGAATAATACAACACAAATTTTACTGTCTCGTAAAGATGATATTTGTTGGAAATGAGAAAGTGTGTGTGTAAGACAAAGGTCTCATTGTATTGTATCATTGACTGACTCCTCCTCTGTTTGATCCGCAGGCTGTAATCTCCAGAACCTTGAAGACAATGCCATTGATGCAGTAGATGGCCTCAGACAGGACAAAAAATCTAGCGCTTTGAGATCTGGTGCCACCGTGCCACGCTTCTCTGTGCCTTGCTAGCGTACTGTACCCTCCCCAGCTTCAGAGATAGAGGAAACCAAAATAAAAGAAGCACCAGACAGCAGTGATCTGACTCACACAGGGCCCAGGGACATGTCATCGGGGAGGTCCCCTTGGTTGGGGCTGTGCCCCCTGCCCCGACCGCTCCACCTCTCCCACCTCTGCCAACTGTGTATGTGTGTGTACCTCCTGGCCCAGGCCCCACTGGGTCTCTCCATGTCAGGTTTCAACACGGACACCAAGAGAGAGATCACAGTGGACGGAGACCTGATCATAGGGGGGCTGTTCCCTGTGCACCAGAAGGGCGAGGGGCCTGAGGACTGTGGGAAGATCAACGCTCAGAGAGGGATTCAGAGACTGGAGGCCATGTTGTTAGCCCTGGACGAGATTAACAAGGACGAGCACCTGCTGCCGGGGATACGGCTGGGAGCCCACATCCTGGACACCTGCTCTAAGGACACTTACGCCCTGGAACAGAGCCTGGAGTTTGTCCGTGCCTCCCTCACCAAGGTGGACGACAGTGAGTACACCTGCCCTGATGGCTCCTACGCCATCCATGACGACGTCCCTCTGGCCATCTCTGGGGTGATAGGAGGCTCCTACAGCGACGTTTCCATACAGGTACAGCACTGACTCAGCATGTAGTGGGGTAATATTTATCATATATGACCTGTAATAAGAAAATGCAATTAATATGACAAAGTCTATTAAAATGAATATCTGACTCCATAAAGATAATTTAGCAATATGCAAGAGACTATAGTTGAGTTAAAGTAATAGTAAGGTCAAGGAAGGTCTGAGAATGGTCTATATCAAAGGCAGATATTTAATATTCTAAAATGAATGATAACATTATTCAAGACATAAAGCTCAAGACAATACTAGCATTAATATTCTAGGCATGATCCGAGAGGGAGAGAGAGAGAGATAGAAGTCATAACCTGAAAGAGAAAAAGAGTGTATCTCTCCAGCACAGGTCAGGAACAAAGAGACAATGAATCTGAGACCCCTTTATAACATCTGAGTTTTTTGGATTCAAAATCTGAGTTGTTGATCAATAGTATTAATGTCAAGTTAAGCTCCAATCGAATATCAGACCTACAGGATGTTATCACAAAATAATATCTGCATCACAGAATGGGGTTTGGAGAGCAACACGGAGAAGGCTAAATTCCTGAGAAGACAATAAAAGTGTAAACAGTCACTTCGGGTAGCTGGGCCGCCTTACCTTGAACACATCTGATTCTGAATCAGACAGAAGTGTTCACAACTGGACGACCAGCACTGTAGTCACCGTAGACAATCTTCAGACCAGTAGTCCATGGTCCTAGCAGCAACAATTCAGGAGGGTCCTTTGGCGGGTAGCATTGTCTTCTGCTTTGGACATGTACTTCCTGCAAATGTCTTCCTGCAAGCAAGCTAGAAAGGAATGCTACATTCTTCTTTGTAAGAGCAAAACAAAGAGACTGTCCAAGACATCACAGATGAATTCAACATTTCAATAAACATACAATAGTATTTTTATCTGATTGGATTGGTCAATAGCAACTTCAGATGTGGTTTTATCAAGATGATCAGAGATCACCACATCACAACATACAGTATTTTAAAATAATATTAATATCCCTTTGAGAGAAAATGGATTCGCCTTGATCATTTCAAAATAAACAAGAACCAAATATTTTTCATTTTTTAATTTAACCTTTATTTAACTAGGCAAGTAAGTCAGTTAAGAACAAATTCTAATTTCCTGCGGGGATGGGAGCATGGGAAATCAAGAACAATTCTTGAAGTTAAATCAAATCAACTTTCAAGCAACTCAAAATATAAATACAATTATAGGGTAAGAGTGGTTTCACAAGTAATTTGGAAATGAAGTGTAGCATCTCAATTTACAGCACCCAGCATTAGCATATCAATGGTGAAGGTTCAAAGGCCATTTTGTGTGAAACAAGGCAATGACGGTTCATAGCACACACACATCTATACATTCAGATGGACTTAGCCACATAGGAAAACAAACTATTCTTTGTGTCTTAACAGGAGCTACTACATTTTGTCTAGTAATCTGTGTAGATAAAAAAGCACTCCAGCAAGCAAGGGACGTCCTGAGAACATTCGGCAACGTTTCCATTAGGTACCTTAATACATTTAGACGTTCCGCTAGCCGAACACCACTCCAATATCCAATGATAAGGCGCGAAATACAAACTCCTCGAAAATCCGAAAACTTCAATTTTTCAAACATATGACTATTTTACACCATTTTAAAGACAAGACTCTCCTTTATCTAACCACACTGTCCGATTTCAAAAAGGCTTTACAACGAAAGCAAACCATTAGATTATGTCAGCAGAGTACCCAGCCAGAAATAATCAGACACCCATTTTTCAAGCTAGCATATAATGTCACAAAAACCAAAACCACAGCTAAATGCAGCACTAACCTTTGATGATCTTCATCAGATGACACTCCTAGGACATTATGTTATACAATACATGCCTGTTTTGTTCAATCAAGTACATATTTATATCAAAAACCAGCTTTTTACATTAGCATGTGACGTTCAAAACTAGCATTCCCACCGAACACTTCCGGTGAATTTACTAAATTACTCACGATAAACGTTCACAAAAAACATAACAATTATTTTAAGAATTATAGATACAGAACTCCTTTATGCAATCGCGGTGTCCGATTTTAAAATAGCTTTTCGGTGAAAGCACATTTTGCAATATTCTGAGTAGATAGCTCGCCATCACGGGCTAGCTAATTTGACACCCACCAAGTTTGGTACTCACCAAACTCAGATTTACTATAAGAAAAATGGTATTACCTTTGCTGTTCTTCGTCAGAATGCACTCCCAGGACTTCTACTTCAACAACAAATGTTGGTTTGGTTCCAAATAATCCATAGTTATATGCAAATAGCGGGGTTTTGTTCGTGCGTTCAAGACACTATCCGAAGGGTAACGAAGGGTGACGCGCGGACGCGTATCGTGACAAAAAAATTCAAAATATTCCATTACCGTACTTCGAAGCATGTCAAACGCTGTTTAAAATCAATTTTTATGCGATTTTTCTCGTAAAAAAGCAATAATATTCCGACCGGTCTTTCCGTTCAAAGACTCAAAATCTAAAATGGACTCTTCACGTGCACGCCCGTCTCATTGTTCTCAGATCGACCACTTACCAAATGCGCTACTGTTTTTCAGCCAGTAACTGCAGAGTCATCATTCAACATTCTGGCGCCTTCTGAGAGCCTATGGGAGCCTTAGAAAGTGTCACGTTACAGCAGAGATCCTTTGTTTTGGATAGAGATGACAAAGAAGGCCAAGAAATGGTCAGACAGGGTACTTCCTGTACAGAATCTTCTCAGGTTTTGGCCTGCCATTTGAGTTCTGTTATACTCACAGACACCATTCAAACAGTTTTAGAAACTTTGGAGTGTTTTGTATCCAAAGCTACTAATTCTATGCATATTCTAGTTTCTGGGCAGGAGTAATAACAAGATTAAATCGGATATGTTTTTTATCCGGCCGTGAAAATACTGCCCCCTATCCATAACAAGTTAATGAGTGTTGCATGATGATCCCAAATGAAAGTTCTCTAGGGGACCTTTGTCTAGTTCCCTGTCAGTTCCCAGGACGTCACTGAGGACAATGTTAGGACCTTTTTAGGACGTTCTCAGGACTTTCATTTGACTAGTCCTTAGGACATTGTGTGATGGTCCTAAGGGAATGTTCTCTGCGGAACCTTTGACTAGTTCCCTGTAAGTTCCCAGGGCTTTCATTTTACTAGTCCTTAGGATGTTGCATGATGGTCCCAAGGGAACGTTCTCTGGGGGAACATTTTACATTTCTCGGTTTGACCCTGAGATGTTGTTAGGAGATTCTTGGGGCATTTTGTCATGGTCCTCTGAAGGTCACCTGAACGTTTTTAGGACATTGTGTCATGGTCCCCTGGAAGTTTTGTCTATGTTTCTGGTTGGTCCCGTGGATGTCCCCGTTTTTAGCACATTCTTGGGATGTTGTGTCATGGTCCCCTGGAAGTTTTGTCCCAATAACATCCTAAAAACAGAGACCAACCGGGAACTAGACAAAACCTCAAGTGGACCATGACACAACGTCCTGATGACTTCATGTGACCATTTTGTGACATCCCGGGGTCGTCCTAACGACTCATTATTGTTTGCAGGGACATTCACAAAAGTAACCTTCTGTATGTCACAAATGGATATACAGTACCAGTCAAAAGTTTGGACACCTACTCATTCAAGGATTTTTCTTTATTTTTACTATTTTCTACATTGTAGAATAATAAAAAAGACAACGGTCTAAGGCACTGCTTCTCAGTGCTAGAGGCGTCACTACAGACCCTGGTTCCATTCCCGTCTGTATCACAACCGGCCGTGATTGAGAGTCCCATAGGGCGGCGCACAATTGGCCCAGCATCATCCGGGGTAGGCCGTCATGGTAAATAAGAATTTGTTCTTAAAAGCTCTTAGAGACCCCTTCCCGCTCGAATCCCGTTAGCGGGACGGATTTGACAACAGCCAGTGAAATAGCAGAGCGCCAAATTCAAAACAACAAAAATCTCATAATTCAAATTTCTCACACATACAAGTATTATACACCATTTTAAAGATAAGATTCTCCTTAATCCAACCACAGTGTCCAATTTCAAAAAGGCTTTACGGTGAAAGCATAACATTAGATTATCTTAGGACAGCACCTAGACAAGAAAAACCACACAGCCATTTTCCAAGCAAGGAGAGGTGTCACAAAAACCAGAAATACAGCTAAAATTAATCACTAACCTTTGATGATCTTCATCAGATGGCACTCATAGGACCTCATGTTACACAATACATGTATGTTTTGTTCGATAAAGTTCATATTTATATCCAAAAATCTCAGTTTACATTGGCACGTAATGTTTAGTAATGTTTTGCCTCCAAAACTTCGGTGATTTTGCAGAGAGCCACATCAATTTACAGAAATATTTATCATAAACTTTGACAAAATATACAAGTGTTATGCACAGAATTATAGATACCCTTCTCCTTAATGCAACCGCTGTGTCAGATTTCAAAAAATCTTCACGGCGAAAGCACACTTTGCAATAATCTGAGTACAGTGCTCAGACAACAACAACAAGCCAAACAGAAACCCGCCATGTTGAAGTCAACAAAACTCAAGAAATAGCATGATAAATATTCACTTACCTTTGATGATCTTCATCAGAATGCACTCCCAGGAATCCCAGTTCAACAATAAATGTTAGTTTTGTTCGATAAAGTTCATCTTTATGTCCAAATACCTCCATTTTGTTTGCGTGTTAGGTTCATTATTCCAGGCACGTGCTTGCTAAGTCCAGACGAAAAGTCAAAATAGTTATACTATAGTTTGTAGAATCAAGTCAAACGATGTATAGAATCAATCTTTAGGATGTTTTTATCATAAATCTTCAATAAAATTCCAACCGGACGATTCCTTTCTCTTTAGGAATGAAGATGAACTCAGCTCGCTCCCAAGGCTGCGCGCGTGACTGAACTCATGCCTTATCCTGGGACACCTGGTTGGAACAGCTCTTATTCTCTCCCTATTCACAGTAAAAGCCTGAAACAACGTTCTAAAGACTGTTGACATCTAGTGGAAGCCTTAGGAAGTGCAACATGACACTGTGTATTGGATAGGGAATCACTTGAAAAACTACAAGCCTCAGACTTCCCACTTCCTGGTTGGATTTTTCTCAGGTTTTGCCTGCCATATGAGTTCTGTTATACTCACATTCATCATTCAAACAGTTTTAGAAACTTCAGAGTGTTTTCTATCCAAATCTACTATTAATATGCAGATCCTAGCTTCTAGGGCATGTTTTTCATCCGGACGTGAAAATACTGCCACCTATCCCTAAGATTAACTGACTTGCCAAGTTAAATAAAAAATAAAGAAATCAAAATATGTTTTATATTTTAGATTCTTCAAAGTAGCCACCCTTTGCCTTGATGACAGCTTTTCACACTCTTGGCGTTCTCTCAACCAGCTTCACCTGGAATGCTTTTCCAACTGTCTTGAAGGAGTTCCTACATATGCTGAGCACTTGTTGGCTGCTTTTCCTTCACTCTGCGGCCCAACTCATCCCAAACCATCTCAATTGGGTTGAGGTCGGGTGATTGTGGAGACCAGGCCATCTGATGCAGCACTCCATCACTCTCCTTCTTGGAGAAATAGCCCTCACACAGCGTGGAGGTTGGGTCATTGTCCTGTTGAAAAACAAATGATAGTCCCACTAAGTGCAAACTAGATGGGATGGCGTATCGCTGCAGAATGCTGTGGTAGCCATGTTGGTTAAGTGTGCCTTGAATTCTAAATAAATTATTGATAGTGTCACCAACAAAGCGCCCCCACACCATCACACCTCCTCCTCTATCCTTTACGGTGGGAACCACACATGCAGAGATCATCCGTTCACCTACTCTGCGTCTCACAAAGACACCGCGGTTGGAACCAAAAATCTCAAATTTGGCCTCATCAGACCAAAGGACAGATTTCCACTGGTCTAATGTCCATTGCTCGTGTTTCGTGGCCCAAGCAAGTCTCTTCTTCATTATTGGTGTCCTTTAGTAGTGGTTTCTTTGCAGCAATTCGATGATGAAGGCATGATTCACGTAGTATCCTCTGAGCAGTGGGTGTTGAGATGTGTCTGTTACTTGAACTCCGTGAAGCATTTATTTGGGCTGCAATTTCTCTAACAAACTTATCCTCTGCAGCAGAGGTTACACTGGGTCTTCCTTTCCTGTGGCGGTCCTCATGAGAGCCAGTTTCATCATAGCGCTTGATGGTTTTTGCGACTGCACTTGAAGAAACTAAAAGTTCTTGAAATGTTATGCATTGACTGACCTTCATGTCTTAAAGTAATGATGGACTGTCATTTCTCTTTGCTTATTTGAGCTGTTCTTGCCATGATATGGACTTGGTATTTTACCAAATAGGGCTACCTTCTGTATACCAACCCCTACCTTGTCACAGCACAACTGATTGGCTCATCGCATTAAAAATAAAATAATTTCCATAAATTAATTTTTAACAAGGCACACCTGTTAATTGAAATACATTCCAGGTGACAACCTCATGAAGCTGGTTGAGACAATGCCAAGAGTGTGCAAAGCTGTCATCAAGGCAAAGGGTGGCTACTTTGAAGAATCTCAAATATTAAATATGTTTTGATTTGTTTAACACTTTTTTGGGGACCACATGAATCCATATATGCTATTTCATAGTTTCTATATCTTCACTATTAGTCTACAATGTAGAAAATAGTTAAAATAAAGAAAAATCCTTGAATGTCTCCAAAGTTTTGACTGGTACTATAGAAACCATTGAGTTGTAAAGGAAGAATTAGTTAACACATCTTCAAATAATCAATATCCTAAGTTTTAGGAGAAAGCTCCCAATCTACCCTATGCTGTGAGTAGAATCGAGATGGTCAGCCCCTCCCTAAATCTCAACATCTCTGCATAGTATGACTGCTTCTGTGACAAAAGTTATCAAATCTAACTGGATAGTAAGTCCTACTCTGTGGGCCGGCAGGCTGCCTGAAATGTGAATGAGGATTTCCTCTGCCAAGATTCCAACAGTGCCTGACCGTATGCTATTCTTTCGGTAGAATGCATTCAGTTGCGCAACTGACTTGATATCCCCTTTCCTTTCCCTTTTACAGAAATCACAATAATGCTTTGTGGGCTGTTTGTACCAGCAATAGGGGCTGTTTCAGTAGCTTGGTCTGCTCACACACTAGAGAGTGGTATGGATGCGCACACCATACCCATAGGTGCGACTGACTGTGCGACAAACGCGCTCTCTCTATCTGAGTCAGAAATGTCGTTTTGAAGCTTATTTGTGCTCTCGTCTAACAAATCTCGCTGTGCGTCATGTAGAAATAACCTGCCATTTTTTGCATGCTTGAACTGCTCTATTTTGCACTTTGATGTCCCTTTTATTATCACATACACCAGATAGGTGCAGTGAAATGTGTTGTTTTACAGGATCAGTCATAGTAATACTGCGCTCCTGCAGCAAATTAGGGTTAAGTGCCTTGCTTAAGGGCACATTGACAGATTTTTCACCTTGTTGGATCGGGTATTTGAACCAGCGACCTTTCGGTTACTGGTTTAACACTCTAATCGCTAAGCTACTTGCAGTGGTATCACAGTGGTATCATGCATGCTCACCCCTAGTTTGCTGTGTCGCAATTCATTTTTGCCAATAAAAATACAGCAAGGTCTAGAATTAACATCCTCTTAGATGTTTTCTTTTGCATGCCAATATATTGCCAGTACTGTAAAATGTAATCCCTAGTCGAATCAAATGTGAGACTTTTCTTGCCTTTTCTGATCAAATCATTAATACGAGTTGATTGCCATTACTCAAACAAATCTGTTACTTGCATTTTCCCCATCACGCATGTGTTCGTTATATATCAGGGAATCTATTGGAATAAATACCAGTTCAGCCCAAATGATCCGTATAATATATCACGTTGGGGTCACCAAGTACTAAAGTGGGGTAATATTTATCATATATGTATTATTATATACAGTACCTCACGTCCAACCCATAATAAGACTATGCAATTAATATGATGAAGTCTATTTAACTGAATATCTGACTCCATAAAGATAATTTAGTTGTATGCAAGAGACTATAGTTGAGTTAAAGTAATAGTAAGGTCAAGGAAGATCTGAGAATTTTCTGTTCTAAAATGAATGATGACATTATACAATGCATTAAGCTTAAGTTACAATACTTGCATGACAATACATTATTCTAGGCATGATCTGAGAGAGAGACAGAGAGAGAAGTCATAGCCTGAAAGGCCATGCCCCAAGAATCCCTGGGGTGGTGAGAGAAAAAGAGACAGTGTATCTCACCAGTGCAGTGCAGGGGAGGAGACAGGTTAAAGAATAATGTTCAAGCCTTGAGACAATTGAGACATAGATTGTTCATGTGTGTCATTCAGAGGGTGAATGGGCAATACAAAAGATTTAAGTGTCTTTGAACGAGGTCTGGTAATAGGTGCCAGGCGCACCGGTTTGTGTCAAGAACTGCAACGGTGCTGGGTTTTTCACACTCAACAGTTTCCCGTGTGTATCAAGAACGGTCCACCACCCAAAGGACATCCAGCCAGCCAACTTGACACAAGTTGGGGGGGGTGCAAATCAATATTAGGAAGGTGTTCCTAATGTTCGGTATACTCAGTGTATGGTTGCTAGTTATAAGTACAGAGAGTTTTCTAGATTCTTGCTAAATATACTTTCTGATATAAGGAGATGTTTTTTCTTCTTCTAACTAAACACTGAATTGCTCCTAGTTTCTAAATGTATCTCCCAGTCTTGGGTTTTGAACAATCCCAATCCATGCAAGATAAATACTGATGCAGCAACTGTTCTGCAAATCTATGTCACTGTCCAGATAGCCATGGTTTCACTCCATAGAATAGAGCAGGGACACAATGATTGATGATCATATAACTGTCTCTACTTAAACTAAAGTACCAGCAAGCAATTACAGTGCTTCATGTTTAGTGAGATGTTAACACAGGAGCTTTAATGAAAAAGGGTTCTAGATGGAAGATCTGTTTACCTGTTTGCCCATTTGCTTGGCTGATTTCATTTAGAGGAGCTCTTCCCTGGTAATTCACACTCCATCAGTGGGCCTGTCAGATGAAGACACGCAGCAGATGTTGGGTTGAGGAGGACGGGCTGATGGTATGACTAGTGACAGCATGATTACTCTCAGCATCAGTAACAGTAGCAGCAGTAGCGACTGACTGGTGAGGCAAAGCAAGGAAAGCGCCTCAAAAGCACATGATGAAAGGCCTACTAATTGGGGCCCCTATTCAGACCCCTTGACTTTTTCTACAATTTATTTTAAAATGTTTGTTTTTTTATCCCTCATCAATCTGTACACAATTCCCCATAATGACAAAGCAAAAATGTTTCTTTGTATAAAAAAAAGAAATATCATATTTACGTAAGTATTCAGACCCTTTACTCATTACTTTGTTGAAGCACCTTTGGGGGCGATTACAGCCTCGAGTCTTCTTGAGTATGACGCTACAAGCTTGGCACACCTGCATTTGGGGAGTTTCTCCCATTCTTCTCTGCAGGTCCTCTCAAGATCTGTCAGTTTGGATGGGGAGCGTCGCTGCACAGCTATTTTCAGATCTCTCCAGAGATGTTTGATTGGGTTCAAGTCCGGGCACTGGCTGGGCCACTTAAGGACATTCAGAGACTTGTCCCGAAGCCACTCCTGTGTTGTCTTGGCTGTGTGCTCAGAGTTGTTGTACTGTTGGAAGGTGAAACTATGCCCCAGGCTGAGGCCCTGAGTGTTCTGGAGCAGGTTTTCATCAAGGATCTCTCTGTACTTTGCTCCGTTCATCTTTCCCTTGATCATGCATAGTCTCCCAGTCCCTGCCCTTGACAGAATTATGCTGCTACCACCATGCTTCACCATAGGGATGGAGCCAGGTTTCCTCCAGACGTTACGCTTGGGATTCAGGCCAAATAGTTCAATCTTAGTTTCATCAGACCAGAGAATCTTGTTTCTCATGGTCTAAGAGTCCTTTAGGTGCCTTTTGGCAAACTCCAAGTGGGCTGTCATATGCCTTTTACTGAAGAGTGGCTTCCGTCTGGCCACTCTACCATACAGGCCTGATTGGTGGAGTGCTGCAGAGATGGTTGTCCTTCTGGAAGGTTATCCCATCTCCACAGAGGAACTCTGGAGCTCTATCAGTGTGTCACGTCCTGACCAGTATAAGGGGTTATTGGTTATTGTAGTTTGGTCAGGACGTGGCAGGGGGTATTTGTTTTATATGGTTCGGGGTGTGTGTGTACTTAGAGGGGTGTTGTATTTATGTGTTCCGGGGTTTTTGGTTTATGCTCTTGTTTTGTATTCTAGGTTGTCTATGTTGTGTATTTCTTTGTTTGCCTGGTGTGGCTCTCAATCAGGAACAGCTGTACATCGTTGTTTCTGATTGAGAGTCATACTTAAGGAGCTTGTTTTTCACCTGTCCCTTTGTGGGTAGTTGTCTTTGCACTGCTGTTAGTTTAGCCTGCAAAACTGTCGTTCCTTGTTTATTGTTTTTTTTGTGTTCACTTATAAATAAATAATGATGAGCACGCAACCCGATGCGCCTTGGTCTAATCTCTTCGACACGCGTAACACAGTGTGACCATTGGGTTCTTGGTCACCTGCCTGACCAAGGCCCTTCTCCCCCGATTGCTCAGTTTGGCCAGGCGGCCAGCTCTAGGAAGAGTTGGTGGTTCCAATCTTCTTCCGTTTAAGGCCACTGTGTTCTTGGGGACCTTCAATACTGCAGAAATGTTTTGATATCAAATCAAATCAAATCAAATGTATTTATATAGCCCTTCGTACATCAGCTGAAATCTCAAAGTGCTGTACAGAAACCCAGCCTAAAACCCCAAACAGCAAGCAATGCATGTGAAAGAAGCACGGTGGCTGGGAAAAACTCCCTAGGAAAAACTCCTGAGAAAGGCCAAAAACCTAGGAAGAAACCTAGAGAGGAACCAGGCTATGAGGGGTGGCCAGTCCTCTTCTGGCTGTGCCAGGTGGATATTATAACAGAACATGGTCAAGATGTTAAAATGTTCGTAAATGACCAGCATGGTCAAATAATAATAATCATAGTAATTGTCGAGGGTGCAACAAGCACGTCCGGTGAACAGGTCAGGGTTCCGTAGCCGCAGGCAGAACAGTTGAAACTGGAGCAGCAGCATGGCCAGGTGGACTGGGGACAGCAAGGAGTCATCATGCCAGGTAGTCCTAGGGCTCAGGTCCTCCGAGAGAGAGAAAGAAAGAAAGAAAGAGAGAATTAGAGAGAGCATATTTACATTCACACAGGACACCGGATAAGACAAGAGAATACTCCAGATGTAACAGACTGACCCTAGCCCCCCGACACATAAACTACTGCAGCATAAATACTGGAGGCTGAGACAGGAGGGATCAGAAGACACTGTGGCCCCATCCGATGATACCCCCGGACAGGGCCAAACAAGCAGGATATAACCCCACCCACTTTGCCAAAGCACAGCCCCCACACCACTAGAGGGATATCTACAACCACCAACTTACCGTCCGAAGACAAGGCCGAGTATAGCCCACAAAGATGTCCGCCACGGCACAACCCAAGGGGGGGGCGCCAACCCAGACAGGAAGACCACGTCAGTGGCTCAACCTACTCAAGTGACGCACCCCTCCCATGGACGGCATGGAAGAACACCAGTAAGTCAGTGACTCAGCCCCTGTAAAAGGGTTAGAGGCAGAGAATCCCAGTGGGAAGAGGGGAACCGACAAGGCAGAGACAGCAAGGGCGGTTCGTTGCTCCAGCCTTTCCGTTCACCTTCACACTCCTGGGCCAGACTATACTTAATCATAGGACCTACTGAAGAGATAAGTCTTCAGTAAAGACTTAAAGGTTGAGACTGAGTCTGCGTCTCTCACATGGGTAGGCAGACCATTCCATAAAAATGGAGCTCTATAGGAGAAAGCCCTACCTCCAGCCGTTTGCTTAGAAATTCTAGGGACAATTAGGAGGCCTGCGTCTTGTGACCGTAGCGTACGTGTAGGTATGTACGGCAGGACCAAATCGGAAAGATAGGTAGGAGCAAGCCCATGTAATGCTTTGTAGGTTAGCAGTAAAACCTTGAAATCAGCCCTTGCCTTAACAGGAAGCCAGTGTAGGGAAGCTAGCACTGGAGTAATATGATCAAATTTTTTGGTTCTAGTCAGGATTCTAGCAGCCGTATTTAGCACTAACTGAAGTTTGTTTAGTGCTTTATCCGGGTAGCCGGAAAGTAGAGCATTGCAGTAGTCGAGCCTAGAAGTAACAAAAGCATGGATTAATTTTTCTGCGTCATTTTTGGACAGAAAGTTTCTGATTTTTGCAATGTTACGTAGATGGAAAAAAGCTGTCCTTGAAGCAGTCTTGATATGTTCTTCAAAAGAGAGATCAGGGTCCAGAGTAACGCCGAGGTCCTTCACAGTTTTATTTGAGACGACTGTACAACCATCCAGATTAATTGTCAGATTCAACAGAAGATCTCTTTGTTTCTTGGGACCTAGGACAAGCATCTCTGTTTTGTCCGAGTTTAAAAGTAGAAAATTTGCAGCCATCCACTTCCTTATGTCTGAAACACAGGCTTCTAGCGAGGGCAATTTTGGGGCTTCACCATGTTTCATTGAAATGTACAGCTGTGTGTCGTCCGCATAGCAGTGAAATTTAACATTATGTTTTCGAATGACATCCCCAAGAGGTAAAATATATAGTGAAAACAATAGTGGTCCTAGAACGGAACCTTGAGGAACACCGAAATTTACAATTGATTTGTCAGAGGACGAACCATTCACAGAGACAAACTGATATCTTTCCGACAGATAAGATCTAAACCAGGCCAGAACTTGTCCATGTAGACCAATTTGGGTTTCCAATCTCTCCAAAAGAATGTGGTGATCGATGGTATCAAAAGCGGCACTAAGATCTAGGAGCATGAGGACAGATGCAGAGCCTCGGTCTGACGTCATTAAAAGGTCATTTACCACCTTCACAAGTGCAGTCTCAGTGCTATGATGGGGTCTAAAACCAGACTGAAGCGTTTCGTATACATTGTTTGTCTTCAGGAAGGCAGTGAGTTGCTGCGCAACAACTTTTTCTAAAATTTTTGAGAGGAATGGAAGATTCGATATAGGCCGATAGTTTTTTATAATTTCTGGGTCAAGATTCGGCTTTTTCAAGAGAGGCTTTATTACTGCCACTTTTAGTGAGCTTGGTACACATCCGGTGGATAGAGAGCCGTTTATTATGTTCAGCATAGGAGGGCCAAGCACAGGAAGCAGCTCTTTCAGTAGTTTAGTTGGAATAGGGTCCAGTATGCAGCTTGAGGGTTTGGAGGCCATGATTATTTTCATCATTGTGTCAAGAGATATAGTACTAAAACACTTTAGTATCTCCCTTGAGCCAAGGTCCTGGCAGAGTTGTGCAGACTCTGGACAATGAAGCCCTGGAGGAATACCCAGATTTAAAGAGGAGTCCGTAATTTGCTTTCTAATGATCATGATCTTTTCCTCAAAAAAGTTCATAAATTTATTACTGCTGAAGTGAAAGCCATCCTCCATTTGCGAATGCTGCTTTTTAGTTAGCTTTGCGACAGTGTCAAAAAGACATTTCGGATTGTTCTTATTTTCCTCAATTAAGTTGGAAAAATAGGATGATCGTGCAGCAGTGAGGGCTCTTCGATACTGCACGGTACTGTCTTTCCAAGCTAGTCGGAAGACTTCCAGTTTAGTGTGGCGCCATTTCCGTTCCAATTTTCTGGAAGCTTGCTTCAGAGCTCGTGTATTTTCTGTATACCAGGGAGCTAGTTTCTTATGACAGATGTTTTTAATTTTTAGGGGTGCAACTGCATCTAGGGTATTGCGCAAGGTTGAATTGAGTTCCTCGGTTAGGTGGTTAACTGATTCTTGTCCTCTGACGTCCTTGGGTAGGCAGAGGGAGTCTGGAAGGGCATCAAGGAATCTTTGGGTTGTCTGAGAATTTATAGCACGACTTTTAATCTTCCTTGGTTGGGGTCTGAGCAGATTATTTGTTGCAATTGTAAACGCAATAAAATGGTGGTCCGATAATCCAGGATTATGAGGAAAAACATTAAGATCCACAACATTTATTCCATGGGACAAAACTAGGTCCAGAGTATGACTGTGGCAGTGAGTAGGTCCAGAGACATGTTGGACAAAACCCACTGAGTCGATGATGGCTCCGAAAGCCTTTTGGAGTGGGTCTGTGGACTTTTCCATGTGAATGTTAAAGTCACCAAAAATTAGAATATTATCTGCTATGACTACAAGATCCGATAGGAATTCAGGGAACTCAGTAAGGAACACTGCATATGGCCCAGGAGGCCTGTAAACAGTAGCTATAAAAAGTGATTGAGTAGGCTGCATAGATTTCATGACTAGAAGCTCAAAAGACGAAAACGTCATTGTTTTTTTTTTTGTAAATTGAAATTTGCTATCGTAAATGTTAGCAACACCTCCGCCTTTGCCGGATGCACGGGGGGTTTGGTCACTAGTGTAACCAGGGGGTGAGGCCTCATTTAACACAGTAAATTCATCAGGCTTAAGCCATGTTTCAGTCAGGCCAATCACATCAAGATTATGATCAGTGATTAGTTCATTGACTATAACTGCCTTGGAAGAGAGGGATCTAACATTAAGTAACCCAATTTTGAGATGTGAAGTATCACAATCTCTTTCAATAATGGCAGGAATGGAGGAGGTCTTTATACTAGTAAGATTACTGAAGCGAACACCGCCATACCCTTTCCAAATCATGTCCAATCAATTTAATTTACCACAGGTGACTCCAATCAAGTTGTAAACATCTCAAGGATGATCAATGGAAACAGAATGCACATGAGCTCAATTTTGAGTCTCATAGCAAAGGGTCTGAATACTTATGTAAATATGGTATTTCTGTTTTCGGTTTGTCATTATGGGGTATTGTGTGTAGCTTGATGAGGGGAAAAAATATTTAATCAATTTTAGAATAAGGCTGTAACGTAACAAAATGTGGAAAAAGCCAAGGGGTCTGAATTTCTGAATGCACTGTATATACACTTCCGTTCAAAAGTTTGGGGTCACTTAGAAATGTCCTTGTTTTTGAAAGAAAAGCAAGTTTTTGTCCATTAAAATGACATCAATTAATCAGAAATACAGTATAGGCATAGCTGCCAGTTGAGGACTTGTGAGGCGTCTGTTTCTCAAACTAGACAATCTAATGTACTTGTCCTCTTGCTCAATTGTGCACCGGGGCCTCCCACTCCTCTTTCTATTCTGGTTAGAGTCAGTTTGCGTTGTTCTGTGAAGGGAGCAGTACACAGCGTTGTACGAGATCTTCAGTTTCTTGGCTATTTCTCGCACGGAATAGCCTTCATTCAGCCTTCGAGTTTCAGAAGAAATGTCTTTGTTTCTGGCCATTTTGACAATGTAATCGAACCCACAAATGCTGATGCTCCAGATTCTCATCTAGTCTAAAGAAGGACAGTTTTATTGCTTCTTTAATCAGAACAACAGTTTTCAGCTGTGCTAATATAATTGCAAAAGGTTTTTCTAATGATCAATTAGCCTTTTAAAATGACAAACTTGAATTAGCTAACACAACCGTGAAGCACGGGGTGGCGGCATCATGTTGTGGGGGTGCTTTGCTGCAGGAGGGACTGGTGCACTTCACAAAATAGATTGCATCATGAGGATGGAAAATTATGTGGATATTTTGAAGACATCAGTCAGGAAGTTAAAGCTTGGTCGCAAATGGGTCTTCCAAATGGACAATGACCACAAGCTTACTTCCAAAGTTGTGGCAAAATTGCTTAAGGTCAGCAAAGTCAAGATATTGGAGTGGCCATCACAAAACCCTGACCTCAATCCTATCGAACATTTGTGGGCAGAACTGAAAAAGTGTGTGCGAGCAAGGAGGCCTACAAACCTGACTCAATTACACCAGCTCTGTCAGGAGGAATGGGCCAGAATTCACCCAACTTATTGTGGGAAGCTTGTGGAAGGCTACCCAAAACGTTTGACCCAAGTTGAACAATTTAAAGGCAATGCTACCAAATACTAATTGAGTGTATGTAAACTTCTGACCCACTGGGAATGTGATGAAAGAAATAAAAGCTGAAATCAAAAATAATTCTCTCTACTATTATTCTGAAATTTCACATTCTTAAAATAAAGTGGTGATCCTAACTGACCTAAGACAGGACATTTTTACTAGGATTAAGTGTCAGGAATTTTGAAAAACTGTGTTTAAATGTATTTGGCTAAGGTGTATGTAAACTTCCGACTTCAGCTGTAAGTAGAAAAAAATTACATCTCTATTTCTCGCTTCTCTTTTATCATGAAAGAAATTAATTTGTTCAACTACTGTCTTTCTCTCTATTTGAGTCAACTACTCACCACATGTTATGCACTGCATTACTAGCTAGCTGTAGCTTATGCATTCAATACTAGATTAATTCTCTGATTCTTTGATTTGGTGGACATGTCAGTTCATGCTACAAGAGCTCTGATAGGTTGGAGGACGTCCTCCGGAAGTTGTAATAATTACATAATTAAGAGGTTGAGAACAATGAGCCTCCTAGGTTTTGTATTGAAGTCAATGTACCCAGAGGAGGATGGAAACTAGCTGTCCTCCGGTTACACCATGGTGCTGTTGAGGCTACTGTAGACCTTCTTTGCAAAATAGTGTGTTTTAATCAATTATTTGGTGACTATTAGTATAGTTTTACCTAAAAAGGATAACTTTTTAAATGTTTTTCAATTTTTATTCACTGTAGAGGATGGTCCTCCCCTTCCTCCTTTCATGAGCCTCCACTGCTCTCTATGTTGTAGTGGTGAGCTGGTGGGCCAGTAGGTGTCTGTCTGATGAACTAGACCTAGTCTAGTAGGGTTGATTGAACTTGGCCCAGACCGCTCCACAGGGTTCCAGGGAGTGTAAATCTATCATCACCTTTATTGCGACACCACTATCTGTGCTTAATAGGGTGTTTTGTTCAGCCTTCCCTTTGTGTGCTGAGCAAACTAGCCCTCAATTATTAAGACTAATCTTCTCTTGTATTGCACTTCCTTTATCATTCATGTCTTAAGCACTTTGGGTTTGTGGAACAACGCTTCGCAAATACACTGTACTGTCATCACGATTACGGCTGATGTAATTCCTACAAAGGCTCACATTGTTGTGCGGACTACGTAGTATCTGATTCATAGAGACTGATTGATGGCCCCATAAACAAGGATTTCCTGACTACCTGACAGGTAGTCAGAGTGAGCCAGAGATGATGTTATTCAGATATGCAGGCGGAGTGAGTAATGAGTGTGTGTGGGCATCTTTCACACTAGCTGTAGGTTCTACAGCTCTGAAGCCTTTGGCTCATCAGCCCCCTCCTCTCCCTGTATAATATCAGACTAGGGGCCTTGTCTGGGCCGTCCGGGTGAACCCCAGGTGATCATATATGATGTATGGGGAACCTACAGGGAGATGGGCTAGCCAGCCAGTCAGGCCACAGGACACCTCACAATCCCCAGGTAAACATCCCCATCGCCTTTTAGATGCAGCAGAACATGGCTGCCGCCACTCTGGGAGTCTGGACTGGTCACAGTGAGCAGGTTGGTGCTGCTGCAGCCTGCCGGTGGGGTTGTTGTTGTGTCCCAGAGTCAGATGTGATCTGTGGGTGGATCTATCCTGGGGCCTGGCCAGCAGGCACCCCCAACACCACTTCCAGCAGCATCTGGTCTTCCATCTAGGACCAACTCTGCTTAGCTTCCTATGCAAGCCAGCAGTGGGATGCAGGGTGGTATGCTGCTGTGCTGTTTTCACAGATACCGACATTTCAGTGGGTATCAATGAGTAGTTGAGAGAGCTTTAGTGCTGTTTTTCATCAACAGCCATGCGTGTGTTAATTAGTGATGCAGTATATTCTACAATTACAGCGAGGAACATTTAGCCTTTGGGCTAGGCTGTAATTAAAGTATTGCAGAGGCTCCAGCAGCGTTATCCTCGACAACAGTCCTGTTAAACATGACTCACTGACACTGCTACAAAGAAAATTGGCCAGTGTTACCTAGTGTTGATGATTTTTTTTTAAACATCTCTAGTGTTGATTCAGGAGTTAAATTATCTCTGTTAATAGTTATTAACACTCATTGGTGTAAAATAACCCCAATGTTGGTGTTAATAACCAGATTTGAGCGTGATTGTGACATTCTTACTCTGTGTAGAGTGAAACACTAAAAACCGTGCCCATCATTATCATATTTCCCAGCATGCTCTATTGCAGGTAGATTTTTATTTTTTTTATGTTTGCTTCAATATCTGTTTTTGTATGTACATTGATTGATTAATTAATCTTATGCTGCACAAAGAAATGAAATTTCAACAACCATGTTTCTGTCACTAATGAATACAGTCATGGGCGGTAACTCTACAATTCATTCGAAAGGCAAGGCACACTGGGAAATATGCAAATAAGGCTTTGCGCCCTACAGTTGTTGTTAAAACAACACCCTCATACTGCAGTGCATTTGGTAAGTATTCAGACCCTTTCACTTTTTCCAAATATGTTAGAGCCTGTTCTAAATTATTATTATTTTTTTTTAAATCCCGCGTCAATCGACATACAACACCCCCTAATGACAAAGCAAAAGCTGGTTAGAATTTTTTTCAAATGTATTAAAAATAAAAAACAGAAATACCTTATTTACATAAGTATTCATTATTCTTAACAGCGATGAAAGACGGGGGTGTGTATGTAAAAACAAAGGCTCTTCCTTCTGTGCTCTTTGAGAGAGAGAAAGAGCTTTTGAGTTCCTGCTGCGTCTCCCAGAATCCTTATTTAAAGAGGAATATTTTAGCACATTCCCCAGACGCAGCCTGAGACTGTCTAATTAATGAGACAGGGTGCCATTTAGAGGTGAATGAGATGGCAACATCTGATAGAAGACGCACATAATTACACACATGCAGGCAAGCACGCACACGCACGAATGCACGCACACACACAAATGCACACACACTCATACACATTCTTACGAAAACATTGGTTGACATTTACTACACCAGAAACATTATCCTAATTTATACTATGATAATGAGTTTCTGGGCTGTGCTAGCGGAGAGCTCAAACATCTCATTCTTATCTTAAAGAGGAAAAACAATAGCTATTTTTAGTCCTCAGCGGTTTTCATCTGGTTCTAGACTGTGCACATTTCTGGGAGCACGCGACTCACCCAGTGGATATTACATGGCTGTGCACACATGATCGAATTCATGCCAGAAATTACAATAATTATGAAACGTATCAGTAAAGCCATGCAGTGGAAATGCATAATTCATGACGAAATGTAAAGAACATGCTCTCCCAAATCATAAAGTTGCATGTGATTGGATTATTCAGTGGCTCAGCAGAACTCTATTCATACAGTCTCACAATCCATATAATTTCCTCTGCACCACTGAATGAGTGTGTGCACTGTCCATCTTACATGTGAATGAATGCCTTTATATCCCGTGTGGCAACATTTTAGCCTGCTCCCAGTTTGCTTAGTTAACCTCTCTGGCGCATGTGGGACGAACTCGTCCCACCTACGTAACAGCCACTGAAATCCAGTGGCGCGATTTTTGAATCGTTAGAAATACTATTACTTCAATTTCTCAAACATATGACTGTTTTACAGCTATTTAAAGACAAGAATCTCGTTAATCTAACCCCACTGTCCGATTTCAAAAAGGCTTTACAACGAAAGCAAAACATTAGATTATGTCAGCAGAGTGCCCAGCCAGAAATAATCAGACACCCATTTTTCAAGCTAGCATATCATGTCACATAAACCCAAACCACAGCTAAATGCAGCACTAACCTTTTATGATCTTCATCAGATGACACACCTAGGACATTGTGTTATACAATACATGCATGTCTGTTCAATCAAGTTCATATTTATATCAAAAAACAGCTTTTTACATTAGCATGTGACGTTCAGAAAAAGCATAACCCCCGCAAACTTCCGGGGAATTTACTAACAGTTTGCTAAATTACTCACGATAAACGTTCACAAAAAGCATAACAATTATTTTAAGAATTATAGATACATTACTCCTCTATGCACTCGATATGTCCGATTTTAAAATAGCTTTTTGGATGAAGCACATTTTGCAATAATCTAAGTACATAGCCCGGCATCACAGGGCTAGCTATTTAGACACACACCCAGGTCAGCCTCCACCAAAATCACATTTCCTATAAGAAAAATGTTCTTACCTTGCTTGTTCTTCGTCAGAATACACTGCCAGGACTTCTACTTCAATAACAAATGTTGGTTTGGTCCCAAATAATCCATCGTTATATCCAAACAGCGACGTTTTGTTCGTGAGTTCTAGACACTATCAGAATGCTTCATCACGGTCTCGCGCATGGCGCATTGGCGTGACAAAAAATGTCTAAATATTCCATTACCGTACATGTCAACCGCTGTTTAAAACCAATTTTTATGCCATTTATCTCGTAGAAAAGTGATAATATTCCGACCGGAATATGCATTGAGCCTAAACAGCCGAATAAAATTTCTCCTCAGGAGCTAATCGTGCACGCGCCTCATTCAAAGGTCCTCTGAGCCGCCACTTGCCAAAGCCGATAATGTGTTTCAGCCTGAGGCTGCCTCGTTAACCTTCAGTTATTTCCCGGGTTCTGAGAGCCTATCGGAGCCCTGGGAATTGTCACGTTACAGCTAAGATCCTTACTTTTCAATAAACCGATGCAAGACGCACGACTCCTTGTCAGACAGGGTACTTCCTGCTTGAAACCTTGTCAGGTTTTTGCCTGCCATAGGAGTTCTGTTATACTCACAGACACCATTCAAACAGTTTTAGAAAATTCAGAGTGTTTTCTATCCAAACCTGAACAATAATATGCATATTCTAGCTTCTGAGTTGGTGTAGGAGGCAGTTAAAAATGGGCACATATTTTTTCCAAAATTCTCAATACTGCCCCCTATCCCAAACAGGCTAGACAATTTTAAGGCGTGAGAAAATGGGGGTCAGGAATAAGGGAAGTCGATCCCAGTTGGAAGGATCTCCTGAACACTTGGATCGGGGACACGCAATGTCATTCCCATTTTGTACAATGCTCAATCTGAGACAGAAAGGATGGGAATGGGTTGATGAAGATGGATGAGAGCTGAGTGAGATAGTGATAGAGTTGTAAGGGCTTCAGAAGACAAACCTGTCAAGATGAAGTGCCAACCCAATTTAAGATATGCATGTGTTACGTTCCCCAGCAAGAAAACCAAACATTGTCGCTCAAACAGAAGGTTGAACTAAGAAAGAGTCACAGACAACAACCAAAACAGGGGGGGGGGGGGGGGGTTTAAGAGGGGTCCTGAAAGACACTCATGGTGGTGTCCTCTGACAGTTGACTAGCAACAACAACTGGAACCTGTAAGACACCCACCATGAGCGCCCACTAAATTTGCCCATTAAGAAGCAAACAAAAGAAAAATCCACACCAAACTTAAAGACAGGAAGCAAAACAAAAACAGGGAAGATCAGATAAAGGATTGTTTTTCTAGAAATCAAATAGCGAGAGCCAACTAAAGCTGTTAACCCTCCACATTACATTTACATTTACGTCATTTAGCAGACGCTCTTATCCACATCTCCCAAAACAACTGGAGACTGGACCATCCATTCTTAAATATAATCTGGGCCAGCACAGGTGAAGCATCTTTCGACTAATGAGATGGACAAGCCAGCACAGGTGTAACACATAGTGACTAACGAGTCGGTGCGCCCCACGTTGTAAGGTGCTAACGTCCAACCTTGAAAAATAAATGGAAAAACCAAAGCCTGTGACACATGCATGCCTATACATTAATTCCTTCCTTCCTTTTCCGAATGACAGCTTAGCAGCAGTGTGTGTGGTCTGCTGTGGTGACTGTGGGGTCCCTGGCAGAGCATATTTAAGTGACCCATTACAGTATGGGAGCCCCGTATCACTCGGCAAGGAGAGGGCAGCTCTGATGAGAGAGATCCTCTCCTCTAGTGTCCAACCGGGTCACATTTCCACCTGGTGGAACATTTTAAGGGCGGTTGCCAAGCAACTGAACTCTTTAGAAGTGAACTGGTGCTGATTCTAAGTATGGAATCTCCTGCTATAGTCTGCTAGCCATATCCTGGGAAGGAGATACTTCAACACACATATGACATTGTCTTTGAACCTCCCCTTCCTTAGTATTGAGTGTGTATGTGTGTGTCTGCGCGCATTCATGAAGCAGTGCATGCACTGGTGTACCACACACCCTCGCAGCTTTTTTGGGGGCCAAATTTGTAGAATTGCAGGAAATTAGCTCTTTTCCTATACATTTTTTTTCCTGTTTTGGGGGGGTTTGGGAGGGGCCTTGCTCGAACCTTGCGGGCATGGCTGGCCCGCTTAAATCAAAATCAAATTTCATTGGTCACAAACACATGGTTAGCAGATGTTATTGCCAGTGTAGCAAAATGCTTGTGCTTCTAGTTCCGACTGTGCAGAAATATCTAACAAGTAATCTAACAATTCCACAACAACTACCTAATACACACAAATCTAAGTAAAGGAATGGAATAAGAATATATCAATATAAATATATTGACGAGCAATGACAGAGCGGCATAGGCAAGATGCAATAGATGGTATAAAATACAGTATATACATATGAGATCTATTTTGAATTTTATTTCACCTTAATTTAACCAGGTAGGGCAGTTGAGAACAAGTTCTCATTTACAACTGCGACCTGGCCAAGATAAAGCAAAGCAGTGCAACAAAAACAACAGCACAGAGTGACACATGGGATAAACAAATGTACAGTCAATAACACAATAGAAAAATATATGCACAGTGTGTGCAAATGTAGTAAGATTAGGGAGGTAAGGCAATAAATAGGCCATAGAGGCGAAATAATTACAATTTAGTATTAACACTGGAGTGATAGATGTGCAGATGATGATGTGCAAGTAGAGATACTGGGGTGCAAAAGAGCAAAAAAATAAAATAACAATATGGGGATGAGGTAGTTGGGTGTGCTATTTACAGATGGGCTGCGTACAGGTACAGTGATCGGTAAGCTGCTCTGACAGCTGTTGCTTAAAGTTAGAGAGGGAAGTTAGAGAAGTCTCCAGCTTCAGTGATTTTTGCAATTCGTTCCAGTCATTGGCAGCAGAAAACTGGAAGGAAAGGCGGCCAAAGAAGGTGTTGGCTTTGGGGATGACCAGTGAAATAAACCTGCTGGAGCATGTGCTACGGGTTGGTGTTGCTATGGTGACCAGTGAGCTGAGATAAGGCAGGGCTTTACCTAGCAAAGACTTATAGATGACCTGGAGCCAGTGGGTTTGGCGACGAATATAAAGCGAGGGCCAGCCAACGAGAGCATACAGGTCGCAGTAGTGGGTAGTATATTGGGCTTTGGTGACAAAACGGATGGAACTGTGATAGACTACATCCAATTTGCCAAGTAGAGTGTTGGAGGCTATTTTGTAAATGACATCGCCGAAGTCAAGGATCGGTAGGGCAGTCAGTTTTACGAGGGTATGTTTGGCAGCATGAGTGAAGGAGGCTTTGTTGCGAAATAGATTTTGGATTGGAGATGCTTAATGTGAGTCTGGAAGGAGAGTTTACAGTCTAACCAGACACCTAAGTATTTGTAGTTGTCCACATATTCTACGTCAGAATCGTCCAGAATAGTGATGCTTGTTGGGCGGGCGGGTGCAGGCAGCAATCGGTTGAAGAGCATGCATTTAGTTTTACTAGTGTTTAAGAGCAGTTGGAAGCATCAGAAGGAGTGTTGTATGGCATTGAAGCTCGTTTGGAGGTTTGTTAATACAGTGTCCAAAGAAGGGCCAGATGTATACAGAATGGTGTCGTCTGCGTAGAGGTGGATCAGAGAATCACCAGCAGCAAGAGCAACATCATTGATATATACAGAGAAAACAGTCGGCCCGAGAATTGAACCCTGTGGCACCCCCATAGAGACTGACAGAAGTTAGTACAACAGGCCCTCCGATTTGACACACTGAACTCTATCTGAGAAGTAGTTGGTGAACCAAGCAAGGCAGTCATTTGAGAAACCAAGGCTATTGAGTCTGCCGATAAGAATGCAGTGATTAACAGGGTCGAAAGCCTTGGCCAGGTCGATGAAGATGGCTGTACATTACTGTCTTTTGTCAATTGCGGTTATTATATCGTTTAGGACCTTGAGCATGGCTGAGGTGCACCCATGACCAGCTCGGAAACCAGATTGCATAGTGGAGAAGGTACGGTGGGATTTGAAATGGTCGGTGATCTGTTTGTTAACATAGCTTTCGAAGACCTTAGAAAGGCAGGGCAGGATGGATATAGGTCTACAACAGTTTGGGTCTAGAGTGTCTCCCCCTTTGAAGAGGGGGATGACTGCAGCAGCTTTCCAATCTTTGGGGATCTCAGATGATATACGAAAGAGAGGATGAACAGGCTAGTAATAGGGGTTGCAACAATTTCGGCGGATAATTTTAGAAAGAGAGGGTCCAGATTGTCTAGCCCAGCTGATTTGTAGGGATCCAGATTTTGCAGCTCTTTCAGAACATCAGCTGTCTGGATTTGGGTAAAGGAGAAGCGGGGGGCTTGGGCAAGTTTCTGTGGGGGGTGCAGAGCTGTTGGCCGGAGTAGGGGTAGCCAGGTGGAAAGCATGGCCAGCCGTAGAAAAATGCTTATTGAAATTCTTGGTTATCGTAGATTTATCGGTGGTGACAGTGTTTCCTAGCCTCAGTGCAGTGGGCAGCTGGGAGGAGGTGCTCTTATTCTCCATGGACTTTACAGTGTCCCAAAACTTTTTGGAATTAGTGCTACAGGATGCAAATTTCTGTTTGAAAAAGATAGCCTTAGCTTTCCTAACTGACTGTGTATATTGGTTCCTGACTTTCCTGAAAAGTTGCATATCGCGGGGGCAATTCGATGCTAATTATGTTTTTGTGCTGGTGAAGGCAGTCAAGTCTAGGGTGAACCAAGGGCTATATCTGTTCTTAGTTCTACATTTTTTGAATGGGGCATGCTTATTTAAGATGGTGAGGAAAGTACTTTTAAAGAGCAACCAGGCACCCTCTACTGACAGGATGAGGTCAAATATCCTTCCAGGTCGATTAGAAAGGCCTGCTTGCTGAAGTGTTTTAGGGAGCGTTTAACAGTGATGAGGGGTGGTTGTTTTACCGCGGATCCATTACGGACGCAGGCAATGAGGCAGTGATCGCTGAGATCCTGGTTGAAGACAGCAGAGGTGTATTTACAGGGCAAGTTGGTCAGGATGATATCTATGAGGGTGCCCATGGTTACGAATTTAGGGTTGTACCTGGTAGGTTCCTTGATCATTTGTGTGAGATTGAGGGCATCTAGTTTAGGTTACCTAACAGTACGAACTCTGAAGATAGATGGGGCAATCAATTCACATATGGTGTCCAGGGCACAGCTGGGGACTGAGGGGGATCTATAACAAGCAGCAACGGTGAGAGAATTATTTCTGGAAAGGTGGATTTTTTAAAGTCCCATGTGGCTCAGTTGGTAGAGCATGGTGTTTGCAACGCCAGGGTTGTGGGTTCGATTCCCACGGGGGACCAGTACGGGATTTTTTTTTTTTATTAAAAAAATGTATGAAATGTATGCATTCACTACTGTAAGTCGCTCTGGATAAGAGCGTCTGCTAAATGACTAAAATGTAAAAGTAGAAGCTTGAATTGTTTGTGCACGGACCTGGATAGTATGACAGAACTCTTCAGGCTATCTCTGCAGTAGATTGCAACTCTGCCCCCTTTGGCAGTTCTATGTTGTAGTTGGGGATGGAAATGTACGAATTTTTGGTGGCCTTCCTAAGCCAGGTTCAGACACGGCTAGGACATCAGGGTTGGCAGAGTGTGCTAAAGCAGTGAATAAGACAAACTTAGGGAGGAGGCTTCTGACGTTAACATGCATGAAACCAAGGCTTTTACGGTTACAGAAGTCATCAAATGAGAGTGCCTGGGGAATAGGTGTGGTGCTGGAGGCTACAGGGCCTGGGTTAACCTCTACATCACCAGAGGAACAGAGGAGGAGTAGGATAAGGGTACGGCTGAAGGCTATAAAAACTGGTCGTCTAGTGCGTTGGGAACAGAGAATAAAAGGAGCAGATTTCTGGGCGTGGTAGAATAGTTTCAGGGCATAATGTACAGACAAGGGTATGGTAGGATGTGAGTACAGTGGAGGTAAACCTAGGCATTGTGTGACGATGAGAGTGGTTGTGTCTCTGGAGGCACCAGTTAAGCCAGGTGAGGTCTCCGCATGTGTGGGAGGTGAGACAAAAGAGCTGTCTAAGGTATTGACATTAGGGAGAGGCATGTGTAGCTGAGTGATCATAGGGTCCAATGAGCAGCAATAGGTGAGTCAGGGAGCCGTTCGGTAGTCGCTACTACGCTAGGCGAGCTGGAGACACGGCGATTCAGAAAGCTAGCAGGCCGGGGCTAGCAGATTGGTCTTCGACAACGTCGCAATGGAAAAGCCTGTTGAAACCTCCTCGGACGATTACATCGGCAGACCAGTCGTGATGGATCGGTGGGGCTCCGTGTCGGCAATAAAGGGTCCAGGCCAGTTGGCAAAAGAGGTATTGTAGCCCAAGAATTAGCTGGTAGACCTCTTCGGCTAGCCGGGAGATGGGCCTAGCTCGAGGCTAGCTCAAGGCTAACTGGTGCTTGCTTCGGGACAGAGGCGTTAGCCAGCAGTAGCCACTCACGTTGCAGCTAGCTAGCTGCGTTTATCCGGTGTAATGGTCCAGAGCTTGCGGTAGTAATCCGGTGATGTGGTAGAGAAAAAGCAGTCCGATATGCTCTGGGTTGATATCGTGCTGTGCAGACTGGCAGGTATTGACCGAGCTGAAACTGGGTGCTGTCCGAGGTAATGGTGAAGACCGC
Source organism: Salmo trutta (assembly GCF_901001165.1). Taxonomy (NCBI): domain Eukaryota; kingdom Metazoa; phylum Chordata; class Actinopteri; order Salmoniformes; family Salmonidae; genus Salmo; species Salmo trutta. The sequence continues at coordinate 30,909,243 of NC_042972.1, read as the reverse complement.
TAGCAGTGGCTGACTGACTATTAGTTAGTTAGCTGGCTAGTTTCTGATGGGGGTTCCGGTTCTAAAGTATAAAAATAGCAGATCCGTACCACATTGGGTGAGGCGGGTTGCAGGAAAGTATATTCAGTCCGTAGATGGAAAGTGAGATTAGAATATATATGAAATATATACGATCAAAACGAGGAAAACGACTATTTACACGGGACAAGACGGGACAAGACAAACACACGTCCAACTGCTACGCCATCTTGTTTAAAGTATATAATGTTTACATATCTTGCATTACTCAAGTGGCATTATTAAAGTGACTAGTGATCCATTTATTAAAGTGGCCAATGATTTCAAGTCTGTATGTGGGCATCAGCCTCTCTGTGTTAGTGATGGCTGTTTAACAGTCTGATGGCCTTGAGATAGAAGCTCTCTCGGTTCCAGCTTTGATGCACCTGTACTGACCTCACCTTCTGGATGGAAGCGGGGTGAACAGGCAGTGGCTCGGGTGGTTGTTGTCCTTGATGATCTTTTTGGCCTTCCTGTGACATCGGGTGCTGTAGGTGTCCTGGAGGGCAGGTAGTTTGCCCCCGGTGATGCGTTGTGCAGACCCTACAACTGGGCGGTGGAGTTGCCATATCAGGCGATGATAAAGACAACAGGATGCTCTTAATTGTGCATCTGCAAAAGTTTGTGAAGGTTTTAGGTGACAAGCCAAATTTCTTCAGCCTCCTGAGGTTGAAGAGGCGCTGTTGCGCCTTCACCACATTGTCTGTATGGGTGGACCATTTCAGTTTGTCTGTGATGTGTACGCCGAGGAACTTGAAGCTTTCTACCTTCTCCACTGCTGTCCCGTCGATGTTTATAGGGGGGTGCTCCCTCTGCTGTTTCCTGAAGTCCACAATCATCTCCTTTGTTTTGTTGATGTTGAGTGAGAGGTTGTTTTTCTGACACCACACTCCGAGTGCCCTCACCTCCTTCCCTGTAGGCTGTCTCGTCATCGTTGGAAATCACATAATTTCACAAATAGTATCATCTTTTCTCATTAATTTTAGATGTAAGTCTCATAACTGAGGCTATTATATAAACAGCGTTATGGTAATGTGGCCATATTGTCTCTCATGAGTTTCACAAAATTGTACCAAACGGACCAGTTTGTAGCTGGATTCTTCACCGATCTTTTATACGTTCTCCAGAACATAAATATTGTTCGGACCTCCAGTTCTGTGAGGTGGAAGAAATTCCTTTGTTCTCTCTATGAAACTCACTCTCTCTATACTGTCTGGCCCTGAGGCAGGATTCTCCTCCAGGCATTTACGACCTCTCTGACCAGAGCAGCCTGAGTGTAACAGAGAGAGTGGTAGGGAGATGGTGCAGAGGGAGGGGGGAATAGTGCTCGCTGTACCCAAAGAGGGCAATGTCATGACAGTGTTTGCAAATGTTTGTTTGAGAGTGTGTGAGTGTGCTGCTGTGCATATGTGATAGTGAGCATGGCCCAGGATGGCTGCAGTGGGGAAATTGTGTTATTGCTGTAGAGGCACACTGAGACAACCTTCTGGGAAGAGTAGGTCGCCTTTTCAGGTTGAAAAAATCATGACATCTCCATGAGGTTGTGCCAGTGTGAGCTAGGACAGTCTCTCTCTCCCTCCTCTTCTCTCTCTGGCCTCTCCTTCCCTTCCTCTCTCTCCCTCCCTCTCTCTTCCCACTCCCTCTTTATCTCACAATCTCCCTTATCTCTTCCCTCTCTCTGTTCCCCCAGCCGCTGGATGTCCTTTATTCTTTAACAGAACCAGCACATGTCTAGCAAATATCCAGACCAATGAGGTGCACATAGGCCATGAATCACATGGAGGAGATTGTCTGGTGATAGTAACACCGTCAACACAGTGCCGAGGTGAAGGCTGCTGCTTCCTACAGGAATATTTATGAGCCTATAAAAACACCTGCTGCTGCTGTTGATCCTTTTTGCTCATCTTGTACAAATGCAGTTTGAAAATGATTTTCATGCAGCATTAATCAATGGAATTGATCAAATGGAATAGATAAGATACTTCACATGGTGTCATCAAATACAGTGCCTTCGAAAAGTATTCAGACCCCTTGACTTTTTCCACATATTGTTAAGTTACAGCCTTATTCTAAAATGTATTAAATCGTTTTTTTTTCTACACACAGTACCCCATAATGACAAAGCAATTTTTGTAATTTTTTTGTTGCTAATTTAAGTATTCAGACTCTTTACTCAGTACTTTGTTGAATCACCTTTGGCAGCGATTACAGCCTCAAGCCTTCTTGGGTATGATGCTACACGCTTGGCACACCTGTATTTGGGGAGTTTCTCCCATTCTTCTCTGCAGATCCTCTCAAGCTCTGTCAGTTTGGATGGGGAGCATTGCTGCACAGCTATTTTCAGGTCTCTCTAGAGATGTTCAATCGGGTTCAAGTACAGGCTCTGGCTGGGCCACTCAAGGACATTCAGAGACTTGTCCCGAAGCCACGCCTGCATTGTCTTGGCTGAGTGCTTACAGTCGTTGTCCTGTTGGAAGGTGAAACTTCGCCCCAGTCTGAGGTCATGAGCACTCTAGAGCAGGTTCAAGGATCTCTCTGTACTTTGCTCCGTTCATCTTTGCTTCAATTAAGACTAGTCACCCAGTCCCTGACGCTGAAAAACATCCCCACAGCATGATGCTGCCACCACCATGCTTCACTGTAGGGATGGTGCCATGTTTCCTCCAGATGTGACGCTTGGCATTCAGGCCAAAGAGTTCAATCTTGGTTTCATCAAACCAGAGAATCTTGTTTCTCATGGTCTGAGAGTCTTTAGGTGCCCTTTGGCAAACTCCAAGCGGGTTGTCATGTACTTTTTACTGAGGAGTAGCTTCTGTCTGGCCACTCTACCATAAAGGCCTGACTGGTGGAGTGCTGCAGAGATGGTTGTCCTTCTGGAAGGTTATCCCATCTCCACAGAGGAACTCTGGAGCTCTATCAGAGTGACCATTGGGTTCTTGATCACCTCCCTGACCAAGGCCCTTCTCCCCTGATTGCTCAGTTTGGCCGGGCGGCCAACTCTAGGAAGAGTTTTGTTGGTTCCAAACTTCTTCCATTTAAGAATGCTGGTGGCCACTGTGTTCTTGGGGACCTTCAAAGCTGCAGAAATGTTTTGGTACCCTTCCCCAGATCTGTGCTTCGACACAATCCTGTCTCGGAGCTCTACGGACAATTCCTTCGACCTCATGGCTTAGTGTTTGCTCTGAAATGCACTGTCAACTGTGGGGCCTTATATAGACAGGTGCGTGCCTTTCCAAATCATGTCCAATCAATTGAAGTTACCACAGGTGGAATCAAGTTGTAGAAACATCTCAATGATGATCAATGGAAACAGGATGCACCTGAGCTCAATTTCGAGTCTCATAGCAAAATGTCTGAATACTTATGTAAATAAGGTATTTCCTTTTCTTTTCATATATATATATATATATATATATATATATATATATATACACATTTGCATTTTTTTTTTTACTGTACTCTTCCCTCTAATATTGCACTGGGGAAATTTCCCAAACCCACCAAGTGTAAATGACCACTCCAGAGATGTCTAGTATTAATGTAATAAAGAGTTCTGCAACACTCTCTGCTCCTGTACTTTTACTCACGTTGCTGTGTTTTGATACTGAGCCGTGGACATGGTGCTCGGCTGTGTTTTTGTATTCTTACCTTTAGGCACTCTGTTTTTCCACTGTGCTGGGTTTCTTTCTGTGTTCAGAATACATGAGAGCTGAAAAGCCTGCTATCTATCCCTCTTTCCACACTCAGGCTGTGTATTACCATTGCTCTAGAGTGAACCACTTTCCAAGTACTCCCCTCTATAGCAGACTCTTCCAATGCAAATCCTCTCCCTGCCTGCTTCCTAATTTTCGTAATTAAATACAGAGCTCTCTCACTGAGGAGGAGACTCAGCGTGTCGGGAATAGTATGAGCTGCATGTCTAACATGTTTAAGTCAGCTAGGCTGCAGTAAAAAGTGAATATGGAACTGGATTAGAAGTTAATCAATACCTATGTGTGTTATACAGAGGTGATTCAAGGCATGTAAACCGTGTGAAAGATATTTCTTGCCCAATACATAGGAGTTTTCTGCTTGAAGTGTAATTGATTTCTATGTCTACCAGACTGACAGATCAGTCATTTGCCCAAAAGTTTAGAGTTGCCTCTGAGCAAATTAATCAAAATGCTGGAGATGTGAGGGATGGGTGAATCATGTCATTCCCCAAAGCACTGGCCACAATCTGTTATAGGTATCACTCAAATGGGCTTGACAGCATTCACATATTTGAGTGGTGGGGAAGTCTGATAATGATAAGTAAGTCAGATAAATGGTTTTAATCAATTCCCACAACACCACTGAATCCTTGATATGGCCTTTGGGTTACGCTTTATCTCCTCCTCTGGGACTGTGTATGGATTTGATAAAAACAGGGAAAAGATGCATGGGGAAGAGACTTCAGAAGCGTGATGAAAGAAAAACAAAATCTTGATTGGAAATGATGTAATAATTTTGACAAATGCATATTTATTTGCAGAGTAGACTTGTATAAACGTATACCATTTTCTTTTGATGCTGATCTTAAGTTTTTCCATTCCAAGTCACAGTAAGCTCAGTAGTGTGTCCATGTGTGGACTTAGCTAGGTGACACTTTAATGTGTCTGCTACGCATGTCCTATGCCTACACCATCAGCCGCGGCTCTGCATATTCTGCCCCAATTTTATTTTATTTCTCTCATCTCACTCTTATGATTATAGTGTTTTTGAAAAAGTGAAATCTGTCAAGTGAGTTGAAGTGCTAAGGCATTGTTTATTGCCATTCCTGGACTGCATTTATATGCCTTGTCAATGATGTAAGGGCTGCATAAATCCCATTTAAAATCAGTGTTGTATGACAATTGAGCAAATTTAAGGTTGTTGGTAGTGCTAATCTAGGAAGTTATTTTTTTAAATGAAAGGTAGAAGTTGTACTTTTAGTTACCACTTAAGTGTGTCCTCCCATTCTCCTAGGAGAGAGAGAACAGGCTGCTGCCAGCTGTCTGTACATGTGTTTTAAAAGCCTGTCGAGGTGGGTTAGGGAAGAAGAGTTTTTGGAGAATGTTTCATGGCAATAGTAACTAGAGTTCCTAGTCAGGGAATCTCTAGTGAGCCAGGCAGGAAGCCTCCAGGGTAGCATACTTTTAAAATATTAACCATTCAGCACACAGACAGAGGACCCCTCATCTGTGTCTTTTAACAGTTTCTATGGAAAACATGCATAAAACATAACTATTTTGAATATGGTTTGACTGCCACCTCTTGTACAAAGAAGAGGTGATTTTAGTTACATATTACTGTAAAAGTGTTGCAGTATGTCCTGTGACAATATAAGTCACCATATATGACATTCTGAGGTTTAGAGTCTAGACCCTAGCCATGGATAATTATTTTTGATTTTTTTTACCTTTATTTAACTAGGCAAGTCAGTTAAGAACAAATTCTTATTTTCAATGACGGCCTAGGAACAGTGGGTTAACTGCCTTGTTCAGGGACAGAACAACAGATTTGTACCTTGTCAGCTCAGGGATTTGAACTTGCAATCTTTCAGTTAGCTAGCCCAACACTCTAACCACTAGACTACGCTGCCGCCCAGATCATCAACTAGATTCAGTCGCGGGCCGATTTTCTCTTGAGTGGATGGTCAGGGGGCTGGGACATAATAATAAATAGATTGCAAATTGACCACAAGAAGCCCAAACAGATATACCATTTGACTAAAATGGTACATTTGTATACAATCGCATATAGTCCCTTCAGAAAGTATTCAGACCCCTTGACTTTTTCCAAATTTTGTTACGTTACAGCCTTATTCTAAAATTGATTAAATTCACATTTTTCCTCATCAATCTACACACAATACACTATAATGACAAAATGAAAACAGATTTTTAGAAATTTTGTCAAATTTATAGAATAAAAAAAATGAAATGCCTTATTTACATACGTGTTCAGACATTTTGCTATGAGAGTCGAAATTGAGCTCAGGTGCATCCTGTTTCCATTAATCATTCTTGAGATGTTTCTACAACTTGATTGGAGTCCACCTGTGGTAAATTCAATTGATTGGACATGATTTGGAAAGGCACACACCTGTCCATATAAGGTCCCACAGTTGACAGTGCATGTCAGAGCAAAAACTAAGCCATGAGGTCGAAGGAATTGACCATAGAGCTCCGAGATAGGATTGTGTCGAAGCACAGCTCTGGGGAAGGGTACCAAAACATTTCTGCAGCTTTGAAGGTCCACAAGAACCATCATTCTTAAATGTAAGAAGTTTGTAACCACAAAGACATTTCCGAGAGCTGGCCGCCTGGCCAAACTGAGCAATCAGGGGAAAAGGGCCTTGGTCAGGGAGGTGACCAAGAACCTGATGGTCACTCTGACAGAGCTCCACAGTTCCTCTGTGGAGATGGGAGAACCTTCCAGAAGGTCCAGAAGGCCACTCCTCCGTAAACGGCATGACAGCGCACATGACAGCGCACTTGGAGTTTGACAAAAGTCACCTAAAGACTATCAGACCATGATAAATAAGATGCCTAAATAAGAAACCAAGATTGAATTATTTGGCCTGAATGCCAAGCATCATGTCTGGAGGAAATCTGGCACCATCCATACGGTGAAGCATGGTGGTGGCAGCATCATACTGTGGTGAAGTTTTTCAGCGTCAGGGACTGGGAGACTAGTCAGGATCGAGGGAAAGATGAATGGAGCAAGTACAGAGAGATCCTTGATGAAAACCTGCTACAGAGCGCTCAGGACCTCAGACTGGAGCGAATGTATGCCTTCCAACAGGACAGCAACCCTAAGCACACAGCCAAGACAACGCAGGAGTGGCTTCGGGAGAAGTCTCTGAATGTCCTTGAGTGGCCCAGCCAGAGCCCGGACTTGAACCCGATTAAACATCTCTAGAGAGACCTGAAAATAGCTGTGCAGTGACAGTCCCCATCCAACCTAAGGATCTGCAGAGAAGAATGGGAGAAACTCCCCAAATACAGGTGTGCCAAGCTTGTAGCATAATACCCAAGAAGACTCGAGGCTGTAATCGCTGCCAACGGTGCTTCAAGAAAGTACTGAGTAAAGGGTCTGAATACTTATGTAAATGTGTTATTTCCAGTGTATTTTTTAAAAAGTTCTGAAAACCTGATTTTGTTATGTCATTATGGGGTATTGTGTGTAGATTGATGAGGACAAAAAAATATTTTATCCATTTTAGGATAGGCCTGTAACGTAACAAAATGTGGAAGAAGTCAAGGGGCCTGAATACTTTCCGAATGCACGGTATGTCTCTATTATTTTGGGGAATGCTTCGGAAACGATTTCACAATTTAAAGTCACTTGGAGCTGATTTACTGGTGTTTTTACAGTCTTATGTCATAATTATTTTAACCTGGGGGGGGGTCAACAATATTATCTCATTAGTTGTAATAAATATCTCAGTGAGGCAATCACTGCCTTTGGCTCATCTGTTATTCAACCCTCTGATCTAGGAGAATAACAAAGATTCCCATGATTAACAGTCATCCAGGCACTTCACATCAGATTTTTCCTGACTTCTCCCAATGTTTGGCTTCATTTTCAGTCACACATTTTTTTTTACAAGCGAAATCATTTAATATTTTATTAATATGATGGACAGAATGAATTAGATATCTCATAGAGGTATTGGTCAAATTATGTTCTATACATGACCATACATATATTATTTTTTTTAATGGCCCAGTGTGGTCAAAAAAACAGATTTTCTTGTTTTATATATATTTCCACACTATGAGGTTGGAATAATACTGTGAAATTGTGAAAATAATGATAATGCCATTTTAGTGTAAGAGCTGTTTCAAAAAGACCACCTGAAATTTCAGCCTGTTTTGGTGGGATGGAATTTGCTCTGCTTGGTGACATCACCAGACGGTAAATTAGTTACTCGATTAATAAGAAGGAGAGTTCAAAACCGCTCTGCCAAACACAGCTAGTTTTTAGTTTTCCCTTCCCAACTCAGACCACTCCTGGACAGTTCTAGAAAAATAAATTCTGGAGAAATTGCTCCTTGCTAAGAAGCTATTTTTGTTTATTTTTGACCATTTTAATTGGAAACAATCACAGTAAGGTACTTCATAGTTACCCAGAAATTATTTGATATTGAGATAAAAATGGCTGCATTGGATTAAATAAATGGTTTATTGGAATTCAGGATGTTGTGCTGTGAGAGTGGGGCTGTGAGACCCTGAATTAAAGGAAAATAAATGTGGTGTGGCATCCTTTGGAGTGATCAGGCCAGTCTCTCCTTAGTCTTCCAGAGAAATGCCTCAAGCTAAAGTCAGTGAGCAGCTTCTACTGCACCACGTCATTGGTCACTGACAAAACCTATTACAGACAGGGAAAAATACAACATTTCAGGCTTTTTTTGATTCTATGATGTATTCTCACCCCCTCTGTCTGTCTTTCTATGTGTATTTCTTGATAGTGAAATGGAATCTATAAATAATTTAAATCAGCGATGGGCAAATGGTGGCCATTTTTTAAGCCTACACATCGCAGTCGGAACTCAGTTGGGGTCTCAACTTACTGTTGAGAGATAGAATAACAGAATACACAAGGTGCAATTTCTAAATGTTGTTGTGTATAAGCAGTTTTTCTCTTGTTATGTCAGTCACTAACCACATTTCCATCCAAAGTTTTTATGTGAGAAGTCATACCATATCAACAAACATTATGACAGCTGTGATGGAAACATGAAGTTTCAGTCCAAATTTATAAAATCCGACAGATCATTTATTCGTTCCACATGGTGGGATCTTTTTGTGTCGGCAAAACTAATTCTGCGAGAAATGGCGGTGGAAACGGTTTTATGTGCGAATATTTATATAATAACACGATGACATGACATTTGGAAAGTTTACCGACAAATTAGCTGTTTCCATCAGGCCTTTCGTGAAATGTTTTATCCAACGTACTTTACGCAACATTTTTGTTTCATAGAAACCTGGTTAGAAACTCAATTAGCTCATGTCAGCAAAAACATTTTAGATGGGTCAATTAGTCTAGCCGGCTATGTAAACTTGTAGTAATCATGGTCAAATTACCAACTGGGAGGTCCATATTCATTCTGTTAGTCACTCTCACATCATTTTAAAAACTGCAAACATTTCTATCCCCCCTATGGCAAAATGTGTAGGATTGTATGAAATTAGTTTAAAAAATATATTCTCCACCCCTGTGGCAAATTGTGTAGAACTGCAGCAAACTTACTTTGAAACTGCAACATTTTCTCTATGCCCCATGGCAAAATATGTAGAATTTGGGGGAAATTAGCCTTAAAATGCTTTTTCTCGCAAGCCAATGAATCATCAGATATTGCATGGTTTTATTGGTGGACGTTGTCGACAGTGTGGTAGATCAGATATGACAGATCTGGGTTGTAGTCTATGTGGGCATCCCTGGAGCCCGTGGCAAGCCCAGGATGTTGTCAGACAATCAGCAGAAAGGAGAGTTGTGAAACACTGCTGGGACCTCAGAGAGCGATGAGAGGCTGCAGATTGAAGTGAGACTGATTGTCCCTTTAGGCCAAACTGTTAGTGAGATTACTGTATTCTGTATCTGATGTAGCTCCTTTCACCACTTGAGTTATAAAGAAATGACCCACAAGCAATATTTGTTTTGATTTAATAAAATATCAGAACTCCCAATAATTCATTCAGTGAATTGTTTTACATGTATAACAGTTATAAGTACTATACTTTACCAGTACTATTACTAGGGTATAATGTAAAGACTTATATTACAGATCGAACAAAGCCCCTACAGTATTGTTTAAATCTTGATCATGCTCTCATAGTACCTCTCTCTCTTTCTCTCCAGGTGGCCAACCTCCTTCGTCTCTTCCAGATCCCTCAGATCAGCTACGCCTCCACCAGCGCCAAGCTCAGTGACAAGAGCCGCTATGACTACTTTGCCCGCACGGTGCCCCCTGACTTCTATCAGGCCAAGGCCATGGCAGAGATCCTGCGCTTCTTCAACTGGACCTATGTGTCAACCGTGGCATCGGAGGGCGACTACGGCGAGACGGGCATCGACGCCTTCCAGCAGGAGGCCCGCGCCCGCCAGATTTGTATCGCCACCTCAGCCAAGGTCAGCCGCTCGATGAACCGCTACAGCTATGACCAGGTGATCCATTCGCTGCGGCAGAAGTCCAATGCCAAGGTGGTCATTCTCTTCACACGCAGCGAGGACGCCCGGGAGCTGCTGGTTGCAGCCAACCGATTGAATGCGTCCTTCACCTGGGTGGCCAGCGATGGCTGGGGGGCGCAGGAGATCGTGGTGAGGGGCAGCGAGGCTGTGGCGGACGGAGCCTTCACCATCGAGCTGGCCTCCTACCCCATCCCTCAGTTTGCTGAGTACTTCACGGGCCTGAATCCCTACAACAACACACGTAACCCCTGGTTCAGGGAGTTCTGGGAGAATAGATTCCAATGTAGCCTCCATGACCTGGGCTGTGGGAAGCACTCTCTGCGGGATGGCCTGTTTGAGCAGGAGTCCAAGATCATGTTTGTGGTGAACGCTGTCTATGCCATGGCACATGCCCTGCATAACATGAGGCAGTCGCTGTGCCCCAACTCCACCACCAAGATCTGTGACGCTCTGAAGCCAGGCAACGGCAAGAGGTTCTACAGGGAGTATATCCTGAAGACCAAGTTTGACGGTGAGTTTGAAGATTGATGAGTATGGCTACTTCACTATACATTATGTAACAGATGTGATCGTTAACATGTTGACCAAACCGGACGCGCGGGTGCGCCTGCGTGCGCATGTTGATTTTGTACCGCCACACCAGACACGATCAGGACACGCAGGTTGAAATATCAAAACAAACTATGAACAAATTAAAATAATTTGTGGACAGGTCAAAAAGCATTAAACATTTATGGCAATTTAGCTAGCTAGCTTGCTGTTGCTAGCTAATTTGTCCTGGGATATAAACATTGGGTTGTTATTTTACCTGAAATGCACAAGGTCCTCTACTCCGACAATTCATCCACAGAATAAACAGTAAACTGAATTCCTTTCGTCATCTCTCCTCCTTCCTCAGGCCTCTTTTTTACTTCTTTGGACTTTATATGGCGGTTGGCAACCAACTTTACAGTGCATTACTACAACCGACTGGAGTGTGGACATCAGTTCATCTTTCAATCACCCACATGGGTATATGCTCATAAACACCAATGAGGAGATGGGAGAGGCCGGACTTGACTTGCAGGAATGCCAGCCAATGGTCCCAGTTGATCTGTGGTTTACTCTCTGACAATAGACACAAAGAAAACACACTAGATGTGCAGGACAGAAGTCTGTTGATGGCTGTAGATTTGTCTACAACATGGAAACAACTGTGTATTAGCAGGGGCTAATGTGACCATTATATTTCAGGCATGCTAACTATCTCACTTGTACAGCAATCATACATACAAAAGCACATCACAGGAAGCCCCCAATATCTAACAGGTACCATACATACATATATACATATATACATATATATATATATATATATATATATATATATATATATATATATATATACACTGCTCAAAAAAATAAAGGGAACACTTAAACAACACAATGTAACTCCAAGTCAATCACACTTCTGTGAAATCAAAATGTCCACTTAGGAAGCAACACTGATTGACAATGAATTTCACATGCTGTTGTGCAAATGGAATAGACAACAGGTGGAAATTATAGGCAATGAGCAAGACACCCCCAATAAAGGAGTGGTTCTGCAGGTGGGGACCACAGACCACTTCTCAGTTCCTATGCTTCCTGGCTGATGTTTTGGTCACTTTTGAATGCTGGCGGTGCTTTCACTCTAGTGGTAGCATGAGACGGAGTCTACAACCCACACAAGTGGCTCAGGTAGTGCAGCTCATCCAGGATGGCACATCAATGCGAGCTGTGGCAAGAAGGTTTGCTGTGTCTGTCAGCGTAGTGTCCAGAGCATGGAGGCGCTACCAGGAGGGCAACAACCCAGCAGCAGGACCACTACCTCCGCCTTTGTGCAAGGAGGAGCAGGAGAAGCACTGCCAGAGCCCTGCAAAATGACCTCCAGCAGGCCACACATGTGCATGTGTCTGCTCAAACGGTCAGAAACAGACTCCATAAGGGTGGTATGAGGGCCCGACGTCCACAGGTGGGGGTTGTGCTTACAGCCCACCACCGTGCAGGACGTTTGGCATTTGCCAGAGAACACCAAGATTGGCAAATTCGCCACTGGCGCCCTGTGCTCTTCACAGATGAAAGCAGGTTCACACTGAGCACGTGACAGACGTGACAGAGTCTGGAGACGCCGTGGAGAACGTTCTGCTGCCTGCAACATCATCCAGCATGACCGGTTTGGCGGTGGGTCAGTCATGGTGTGGGGTGTCATTTCTTTGGGGGGCCGCACAGCCCTCCATTTGCTCGCCAGAGGTAGCCTGACTACCATTAGGTACCGAGATGAGATCCTCAGACCCCTTGTGAGACCATATGCTGGTGCGGTTGGCCCTGGGTTCCTCCTAATGCAAGACAATGCTAGACCTCATGTGGCTGGAGTGTGTCAGCAGTTCCTGCAAGAGGAAGGCATTGATGCTATGGACTGGCCCGCCTGTTCCCCAGACCTGAATCCAATTGAGCACATCTGGGACATCATGTCTCGCTCCATCCACCAACGCCACGTTGCACCACAGACTGTCCAGGAGTTGGCGGATGCTTTAGTCCAGGTCTGGGAGGCGATCCCTCAGGAGACCATCCGCCACCTCATCAGGAGCATGCCCAAGCATTGTAGGGATGTCATACAGGCACGTGGAGGCCACACACACTACTGAGCCTCATTTTGACTTGTTTTAAGGACATTACATCAAAGTTGGATCAGCCTGTAGTGTTGTTTTCCACTTTAATTTTGAGTGTGACTCCAAATCCAGACCTCCATGGGTTGATAAATTAGATTTCCATTGATTATTTTTGTGTGATTTTGTTGTCAGCACATTCAACTATGTAAAGAAAAAAGTATTTAATAAGATTATTTATTTCATTCAGATCTAGGATGTGTTGTTTAAGTGTTCCCTTTATTTTTTTGAGCAGTATGTATACACAGTACCAGTCAAAAATTGGAAACACCTATTCATTCAAGGGTTTTTCTTTATTCTTTACTATTTTCTACATTGCAGACTAATAGTGAAGACATCAAAACTGTGAAATAACACATGGAATCATGTAGTAACCAAAAAAGTGTTAAACAAATCTAAATATATTTATATTTGAGGTTCTTCAAAGTAGCCACCCTTTGCATTCCAGGTGAAGCTGGTGAGAGAATGTCAAGAGTGTGCAAATCTGTCGTCAAGGCAAGGGGTATTTTCATTAGTTTAACACTCATGAGAGACATTTTCATCATAGCGCTTGATGGTTTTTGCGACTGCACTTCAAGAAACTTTCAAAGTTCTTGACATTTTCTGGAATGAGTGACCTTCATGTCTTAAAGCAATGATGGACTGTTGTTTCTCTTTGCTTATTTGAGCTGTTCTTGCCATAATATGGACTTGGTCTTTTATCAAATATCTTCTGTGTACCACCACTACCTTGTCACAACACAACTGATTTGCTCAAACACATTAAGAAGGAATGAAATTCCACAAATGAACTTCGAACAATGCACACCTGTTAATTAAAATTCATTCCAGGTGAGTACCTCATGAAGCTGATTGAGAGAATGCCAAGAGTGTGCAAAGCTGTCATCAAGGCAAAGGGTGGCTACTTTGAAGAATCTCAAATATAAAATATATTTTGATTTGTTTAACACCTTTTTGGTAACTAAATGATTCCATATGTGTTATTTCATAGTTGTGATGTCTTCACTATTATTCTACAATGTAGGAAATAGTAAAAATAAAGAAAAACCCTTGAATGAGTAGGTATGTCCAAACTTTTGACTGGTACTGTATAGGCAATGTACAAAGCGACCTCTGACACATTGTAAATATAATGCACTATTTCAGAACGTGACCTACCACTTGGATAGAATTATTGGACTTGGAAGAATTGACGTCCGCAATTTTCCCCTATCTGCAAGCATGACCAGTGGCATAACACCTTGTTGATATGTAAATTCAACCAACCAGTAGGAATACATAAACATTGAATACATATTTCTGCAGTGGCAGAAACCCTGTTAGATGTATACAGAGAAATTTGATTTTCTATATCCTCAGAAATGGCTATATCCTAAGAAGTGATTTTCCATGAGATTATTGCCAGAGAACAAATAGACCATATTCAACTGTATTTCTTTGTATTTGATTTTTGGTTGATGACTAAAGTCTCTTTCATCTTTATCATTTTGTCTCTTATTAGCCTCTCGACACATAATGTTGAAAATGAACTACACTGCATGATATACTGCAATCATAATCTACCCATGAGTGCCCTACTTGCTGAAAGATTTGATTCCAGAAATTTTGATCCATTGTATCAATTCCTACCATCCTACAGTACGTGGGAACAGTCCAGGACTAATTATAATTGTTTTTATATTGCTGCTGAAGATAAGAGCTTGTAATGATTCAATTTGCAAAGAGGAAACATCAATTTCCAGCCTCACACGCTGAGGCTCATTTTGCCATGCATCTCATCTGCCTGGAGTGTGTGGAGAGTGACTTGGCCTACAGCCTGAATATTACATATAGGAATCACATAAACTCCCTCATCAGGGAACGACACTTTCAGTCAGGTGGTGACCAGAGATAGTCAGTGTAACAGATAATTTATGTAAAACCCTATAGCAGCAACACATCTGTACAACACAGATAACAACAACCCCACCAAGCCGAATGCTCTAACTACTAAACCCTTGACTGAGTAGTTGTGTCTCCAAGTCTTATGGTAGGGATGCAGTAAAAGGTGGGAATATTTCTAATCATGAGTGACGGTGGGGGGGGGGGGGGGGGGGGGGTTCAAAGTCCATGAGGGTTGCTTTAGCCAAGCTAACCATCTCAGCCGTCCATGGATTGTAGATGGATCCCCAGGGGAGCTTGCTGTCAGAAGACATCAGATTGGATTACAAGACTAGAATTGCCTGAAGTGTATGGAAATCTTTGGGGAAATGGCAGTACAGCAGGGTCACAATTACCCTTCATCCATTACAAAGCCCCATTTCCTCTAGTTCAAAAGAGACTCGATGATTCTCTATGGAGAATAATGGGGCTATTCAGCTGAGAATGGTTCTAAAAATCTCTAAACATCTCAACGGTCCAGGTGCAATTCTGTCATTTTGCTCTGTTTACTTTCTAGCTATGAATACATTGGTGTTTCTATCCATGTCTTGCAAATTGTTATACCATAGTTAGACGTTAAGAATGTTTAATTCCATAGTTAGACATTATGAATGGATTGATGTTAAGATAAATGTTCAATCTTTTTGACATGGTACCAACTGATTGTATAGTAACTGTCAATTGCATGGTGTTGAATGAATCTGGTCTATACCCATAGTTGTTGGCACCTGAATAGTAAAAAAAACAACTTTTAAACCTCTCTCTGAGGTTCTCATTTGAGTGCAATAAGCCTGTGTCAAAGAAAACAGACTCAACCTTCTGGCTTCAGTTATGTAAATGCTGGGTTTGCACCTGTGTCCCTGATGCATCAGCTACTGTTTAATCCCATGTGAAAGGAATGGAATGTCAGAGGGGAATACAGAGAGGTGAAGTGATGAAGCAGATACAAGCTCATTCAATCAAAACATGTTGACTCCAAGACCCTGGATTCATTGTATACATTGTACACAATTCAAAATACGAATCTGAGTGAGTCAGAGTTCAGAGGGTGAATGATATATTGTATTGTCAAGGATAGACATAAATGTGTTTATTTCACTTTCAACCATCATAACATGACCATGGTCTTCTCTTTCTCACCCTGCAGCTCCATTCCGTCCAGCAGACACAGAGAACATGGTGAGGTTCGATATCTTTGGAGACAGTTTAGGCCGCTACAACATCTTTCACTACCACAAAGAGGACGGACGCTACGTCTACCGTAAGGTGGGCTACTGGGCCCAGAATCTGACCCTTAACACCAGCCAGATCCCCTGGGAAGGCCATGCCGCACCCACCTCCCAATGTAGCGACCCCTGCAGGAAGAACGAGGTGAAGAGCATGCAGCCTGGAGATGTGTGCTGCTGGATCTGCATCCCCTGCCAGCCTTACCAGTACTTGAAGGACGAGTTCACCTGCGCCGACTGCAAGTTTAGCGAATGGCCCCTGGCCAACCTGACAGGCTGCTACAACCTACCAGAGGAGTACATCCGCTGGGAGGACGCCTGGGCTATCGGCCCTGTTACCATCTCCTGCCTGGGCATGATGTGTACACTCTTCATCATCGGCCTCTTCCTCAAGCACAACGACACCCCTGTGGTGAAGGCCAGCGGGAGGGAGCTGTCCTACATCCTCCTGCTGGGTATTCTGATGTGCTACAGCATGACCTTCATCTATATCTCCAAGCCCTCCATGGCTGTGTGTACCCTACGTCGACTAGGCCTTGGCACCTCCTTCGCTGTGTGCTACTCTGCGCTTCTCACCAAGACCAACCGCATCGCACGCATCTTCAGCGGGGTGAAGGACGGAGCCCAGCGGCCGAGGTTCATCAGCCCTGCCTCGCAGGTGGCCATCTGCGGGGGTCTGATCTCCTGCCAGCTGGTGGTGGTGGTGGTCTGGCTCCTGGTGGAGGCCCCGGGGGTCAGGAAGGAAGTAAACCCTGAGAGGAGGGACATAGTCACCCTCAAGTGCAACAGCAAGGACTCCAGTATGCTCATGTCCCTCAGCTACAACTGCATCCTCATCATCCTCTGCACTGTCTACGCCTTTAAGACCAGGAAGTGCCCCGAGAACTTCAACGAGGCCAAGTTCATTGGGTTCACCATGTACACCACCTGTATCATCTGGCTGGCCTTCCAGCCCATCTTCTATGTCACGGCCAGCGACTACAGGGTGAGTTATCAAATCACATAGACTTTGATATTCTGGTGTAAATAATAAGCAGACATCCTATGCCTGATGCCTGATTTTGTAAACAAAGTCACATGTTTTTGTTGTTTTTGAGTTTCACAGTACATCACTACTTTTACAAAAATTAACAACACAACGCCTAACATACAGTGTATATCTACAGTACTTTACAAACTGAGGTTGAAGACACATGAAACTAATCCCTTGGTTGTTATTTCTACTTGTGTATTTCCTGTGTCCTTAAAGTCATAAGTCAGGGGACGTGAGTTTGGCTCATTGAATTTTTTCTAAACAGATAACAAATCCCTTTGATTGCTTGTCTTTAACTCTGATAAAAGAAGCAGATCTCTTTTCATGTGACTGAGAAACACATTACCATACCTACCATAAAACTTCAATTAAACGCAGTCTCAAATATCCACCTGTCCCTTTTATTACATTTCAGCAAGTAAACGCCTGTTTCAAATAGTCACGGGGTCTAAATGAATTGTTCACGAGGTTACCATGGACACCGCTCTGATATTCCCACGGTCATGTGCATAAAAAAAAAAAATCCTAGCAATGGCGCCACCAAAAAGACAACACAACATCAAATAATGCTCTCCATGGTGCTGAAGCGTGAAATTGGGGGGTGTATGACAGGCAGCCTAGTCTTTGCAAGTCTGATCAGCGATGGATTTGTTAATATTATGTTTATACTGGTCATACCGGTCACAACAGTGTGGTAGTCTTTTCAACATTTTATAGAGCAAAATGCTGTGTGCATTAAAGGGATACTTCGGGATTTTGGCAATGAAGTTTATGTCTCTGCTTGCAGTTTGAAGGAAGTTGATAAGTAGCGTTAGTGCAATGACTGGAAGTCTATGGTAACACCAAGCATGCTAGTTCCAGTCATTGCGCTAACGCTAGTTAGCGATAGCTTGCGAAACTACCTCTAACTTCCTTCATACTAGATGCAGAGACATAAAAATACTACCCTCATTGCCAAAATCCTGATGTATCACTTTAAGGAAATAGACACCAACCTCAAAGATAAGCCTGTCTCCATAAGCACTGGTTGTGTTCAATGATTTAAGCAGATAAATGCTATAAATACAAGTTTCAAGGTATTTATTAAAGATTGGTCAATGGATTTAGTAATGCATTACTAAAGTAATGCTCAAAGTAATGCTCTCCAACATTATGTGCGTACAGTATGTGTATACTGTACACAAGCTTGTATGTGGAGTGTGTACAGCAGAGCCTACCATAGCAAAAAGCATAACAGCTGGGTCATTCTATCAATAAAGGGCCTTTAGGGTATGGTAATTTGTTTTGCTTTTTTAAAATGATTTTTTTATATTCTGTCATAAAGAGCACATGTAAAAAATAAAAAAACATGTTTTCCCATTCCAAGAGTAAAATATATATATATATAGTAAATGCCAATGAAGTGCACATTAAAGTAGAAGGGTTGACAGTAACAGGATTGACAATTTCATCTTAAATCCCTTTGCGACAGTGGGAATAGAGTGGTGAGGAGGAGGAGTCATTCATTTTCTGGATTCAGGTTCACTCAAACATAATTTTAAGCTTTGTTTTACTATTGACAGTTACAGCTGATTTCGGGATTGTATATCGATTCGCTCTACTTAATTATTTGTCATCTGATGTATTAGTTTCAGTCTCTGAATTGTTTAATCAAAATGTTTGCCGCCAGATCCTGATATTAGGGCATAAAATGAACATTTCTGTCCTGAATTAGCCTAGTGCTCATGTGCGCCCAGCTATATCCTGTCCCACTCTTGTTTGTCCTGGCTAAACAAACTGGCTAGCTGAACTATGCTAGTTTTCGTCCACATTGCCAAACTTCATGGATACTGCACCCTCAACTTCAAAACTCCTTTGCTAGTTAGTTATAAAATCATGTAACTAAGAAATCCTCTGGAAATAAATGTTTTTTTTTTTAATAGTCATGACTGGTTCGAGCTACAGTACAGTACCTGTTGTGTCGTAAGATATCATTGCTACTTAACGAAGATCCAAGTTCAGTTTTTACATGCACCGTGTTTAAACATCCACCGTCGTCATTGGCGTAGGGTTCGCTGGATGTTTCTGACTGGTCTTGGAACTGTGACAACGGGCAGCCTCTCCCCACTTGATTCGATGGGATATGTAGAATTTTTGCCAACACAGCCAGATATGTACACAGTCTTGTACCCTTAAACTGTTTTAAACTTACTATCGTATTTGTTGATTAAATCTGACTATATTAGTATAATGAGTAATCCAAGAATGTCACAAGTTAATTGACATGAGAAAACTTGAGAAAATAGCAACTCTACAGAGCGCCAATTGCTTCAATGAATGGCTAAATTACTTCTGGACAAAAAGGGTCCGCAGAGCTCCTCCTCACCACTATATGGAAGTTTGTTGTGTGCAAGACGGAGGGGCAAATGAATGCAAGCTTCACATTTTTTTTATTGTTAAACACTAGAAAATGGCTAAAAAGAGTAGAAGCAGCTCACCTGCTTTTACACTATGATTTGACTATTATATCTTCAATGTTTCTATTGAAAAAATAAATGAAAAAGGAATAGTATGACTATATTAAAATGAGTGTTCAGTTCACGTAACAAGGTTGACCTTAAAATGAGGGACATTTCGCATGAAATAAATAAGAATCTGCATAATATATAAGAATCTGCATTGTTGGGAAGGGCCCGTAAGTAATAATTTCACTGTTAGTCTACACCTGATGTTAACAAAGCATGTGACAAATACAATTTTATTTGAATTTTAAGAAATGACTTTCTCAAAGCAACAAAATAACTAAGACTTTACAATGATGGTGAAAACCATGTGGTTCATATTATTGGGCAAAGGCTTTTAACTCCTGGAACGACCCAGATAGAAAAATATTTGTGACCAAGTGACTGTTGAGTCCTGAACCTAGAGATCTGATGACATAGAGTTTCAGAGAGGTACTGAGCTCTGTGGTATTTTGTCCCCTCTGGGATACCTGTGTGGACTGGGGGGGGAGAGACAGAGGGAGGTCCCCTGGTGCACCTACCTCTGCAGACACAGATGGACAGGCTGGAGAGCATGAGGTCTGGATGGGGGACAGAATGTATCTGTGTGTCCCCATGCGGAGTAGAGTGTGAAAGATCAGGACGTTGAGTCCCAGCTGTGTCCCGTGCGCTGGGATTACTGTGTGTCTCCCAGGGCTTCAAAGGACCCTACCTCATAGCCCCTAGGTAGGAGGGGGAGGGGAGAGAAGGGGGCACGGACAGAACAGATCAACACAGGTCTAATCTGACCGCTCTGATTATCTCTGAACTGGAACAAAGACTCATGTGATTTGTGTATTGTCTTCAATGAGGGAAATATAACTGGACTGTGTTCCGTCTACTACAATCTTACTCTGAGATGGCTGTCCTCCTACCCTGTGATTTCAGAAAAGTCTGGTTGAATAATCAAACAAGAATTTGCACGTTATCCATTAAATGTTTAAGGAAACAAAATATGGTCTACTGAGGCATGAATTACAAACATGATTACCACATTAAATATTAAAGATGTCCTCCCAGAAGGGGAAAAGCAAATTAACAAGGTGATGAAACATCATTCATATCCAAAGGCAAAGAGTGCCCTTCACGCTGGGCATAGACATCAGTTCAATGTCTATTTTTGATTTACATTTGGTTGTTGTCAACTAACGTGAACTCAACGTGAAATCAACAAAAATTTGACCATGTCATTGGATTTAGGTTAAAAGTTAGGTAAAAAAAGTAAAAAATTGCCCTTTATAAATATCAGATATACAGAATCTTTAGGTTTTATTGGTGACATTTATTTCATATATTTTATATACTCATAAACTCTAGGGGAGAATGGGTTAAGTTGAGACGTTTCTTTTTTTTTACATTCAGCATCACTACGTCAAGGATATATAGTATTCTTTCTAACAAAGAGATCTACATATATTTCAGGATGTTGTCTATCCCTGGAAAAAAATTACAGAATTAATGTAAACATAACAGTTTTGAAAACATAGCTTGTCCAAAAAAAAGTGGTTATTTCCACAACTTACCCAGGGTAAGTTGAGTAGCGGAACAAGGCAAATTAAGCCGCCTTGGCGTAAATGCGCGACGGTGTTCTGTGACAGTGGGTGATGGTGCTGGTAGGTCAGCAAGTTTAATTCATGGAATGGTGGTGTGGTATATTGTACATCTTAAATGTATGTCTACAGTCGTGGCCAAAAGTTTTGAGAATGACACAAATATTAATTTTCACAAAGTCTGCTGCCTCAGTTTGTATGATGGCAATTTGCATATACTCCAGAATGTTATGAAGAATGATCAGATGAATTGCAATTAATTGCAAAGTCCCTCTTTGCCATGCAAATTAACTGAATCCCAAAAAACATTTCCACTGCATTTCAGCCCTGCCACAAAAGGACCAGCTGACATCATGTCAGTGATTCTCTCGATAGCACAGGTGTGAGTGTTGACGAGAACAAGGCAGGAGATCACTCTGTCATGCTGATTGAGTTTGAATAACAGACTGGAAGCTTCAAAAGGAGGGTGGTGCTTGGAATCATTGTTCTTCCTTTGTCAATCATGGTTAACTGCAAGGAAACACGTGCCGTCATCATTGCTTTGCACAAAAAGGGCTTCACAGGCAAGGATATTGCTGCCAGTAAGATTGCACCTAAATCAACCATTTATCGGATCATCAAGAACTTCAAGGAGAGCGATTCAATTGTTGTGAAGAAGGCTTCAGGGCGCCCAAGAAAGTCCAGCAAGCGCCAGGACCGTTTCCTAAAGTTGATTCAGCTGCGGGATCAGGGCACTATCAGTACAGACCTTGCTCAGGAATGGCATCAGGCAGGTGCGAGTGCATCTGCACGCACAGTGAGGCGAAGACTTTTGGAGGATGGCCTGGTGTCAAGAAGGGCAGCAAAGAAGCCACTTCTCTCCAGGAAAAACATCAGGGACAGACTGATATTCTGCAAAAGGTACAGGGATTGGACTGCTGAGGACTGGGGTAAAGCCATTTTCTCTGATGAATCCCCTTTCCGATTGTTTGGGGCATCTGGAAAAAAGCTTGTCCGAAGAAGACAAGGTGAGCGCTACCATCAGTCCTGTGTCATGCCAACCTGAGACCATTCATGTGTGGAGTTGCTTCTCAGCCAAGGGAGTGGGCTCACTCACAATTTTGCCTAAGAACACAGCCATGAATAAAGAATGGTACCAACACATCCTCCGAGAGCAACTTCTCCCAACCATCCAGGAACAGTTTGGTGACAAACAATGCCTTTTCCAGCATGATGGAGCACCTTGCCATACGGCAAAAGTGATAACTAAGTGGCTCGGGGAACAAAACATTGATATTTTGGGTCCATGGCCAGGAAACTCCCCAGACCTTAATCCCATAGAGAATTTGTGGTCAATCCTCAAGAGGCAGGTGGACAAACAAAACCCCACAAATTCTGACAAACTCCAAGCATTGATTATGCAAGAATGGGCTGCCATCAGTCAGGATGTGGCCCAGAAGTTAATTGACAGCATGCCAGGGCGGATTGCAGAGGTCTTGAAAAAAAAGGGTCAACACTGCCAATATTGACTCTTTGCATCTTTTTCATGTAATTGACAATTAAAGCCTATGACACTTGTGAAATGCTTATAATTATACTTCAGTATTCCATAGTAACATCTGACAAAAATATCTAAAGACACTGAAGCAGCAAACTTTTTGGAAATTAATAGTTGTGTCAATCTCAAAACTTTTGGCCACGACTGTACACTCTTAGAAAAAAAGGTTCCAAAAGGGTTATTTGCAGAGGGATAGGGTTCTACCAAGAACCGTTTTGATCAAGGGTTTTTTGTAAGTCAAAGGGTTCTTCCTAGAACCTTTAACACCCTAAGAACTGTTTTTAGCAGAAAGGGTTATTTGATGAGTCTTTGAAATGCGAGAAGGGTTCTACATAGAACAATATATAATATTGTCCAGAATGCTCTACTGGAGGGAGATTTTCAGAATTGTTTGTTTTACTGTAATATCTGTGTTTTTGCATGTATAGTATATTGACTGGTTGATACATTTTATGCCACACAAAGATACAGTAAATAATATACCATTTTCTAAACTAATCCAGTCTGTTAGTAATAGGATTTATTGCACCCGTTACTGAGATGTTTGTTCCAGTTTAGATGATTGAGGTAGTCTCAGTATTCAATCTGCTTTACCTTGGCATTCATTCTGAATGCAGGTTGCGGGTGATTAACAATTCTACTTTTTGGATATCCTAACTCTGGCTGGATTCCAATCAGAATTACACATCACTTTGAAAGCCAGCATAATGTGACTTGCAGGCCTGATGTGGCCTGTAATCCAGGAGATTCCTAATACCACTGTGTCACAGGAGGTTAGTGGCAAGTTAATTGGGGATTATTACGAGCCTTCCTCCCCTCAGCAGCCTCCACTGCACTGTGTTAGGATATAACTAGGCCCTCAAAGAAAGGCCTTATGATTTATGTAATGTATTGTCATAAATAATAAAATGTTAAAGACTAATAAGGCTGGTGCGTTCTACCCGTTCGTAAAGGATTCTAGGAAGAACCCTCCAAAGATAAAAGGGTTCTTGGTAGAACCCTTCAGACAGTTCTAGAAAGAACATTCAGATGATAAAATGGTTCTTGGTAGAACCCTTCATAGAGGGTTCATAGGGGTTCTTTGAAGAACCTCTGCAATGGCTTCTACCCAGCACCAAAAAGGGTTCCCCTATGGGGACAAACCAAAGAACCCTGTATGGTTCTACTTAGCACCTTTCTTTCTAAGAGTGTACTTTCAGATCTAGATCTTTCTGTTCAAAATCACTTACCCTTCCATTTCTTGACCAGATCGTTGGAACCGGGATGTTGTATCAATGTGCTGATTCGTGGGCAAGTTCTCTGCATTTAAGGCTACTAAGCCCATAAAACTGGTCCATGAAATGTTTTATATGTTTAGCAAGCTCAGACTCCATGTCATCAGATAAGACCTTGTGTGCCTCTGCTACTCTATTATAGCCTCTCTTTCACACAGGTACATGTTTGTTTAGTTTTTTGTCAATGTACCTCTTCAGTGTCATTCAGTCATTTTTTTTCTCCCTTGCTGTTGCTCGAATGGACTTCTTCCCTTCTCTCACTTCCTTGGCTGCTCTCTCAAGGACCTCAAGAGGGGCTAGACCCTTGCTTGTTTTACGTTTTTATACATTAGGCATGATTGTGCTTTTTTTTTACAGAGCAGACACAATCTTGACTTTATATGCATGACATATTGCAAAAATACCATACATATTATGCATAAAACTGACAGAATTTAATCAGCTTATATATCAGCTTATATATGTAGCTTATAGAGACCCCAACTGATGTATAAAACAATCTTAAAAGGTTCTACTTTGGTTTAGATACAAGCATCATGAAACCTATAACACAATACATTAATTTGGCTTTGTGAAAATCCGTTTTTTTGGACCTAACTAACTTTTTCCATGTGATTTATTCCTTCACAGATTCCATGAAACGATGACCTCTTCCTAAATATTTGGTCACATGATTCATTTTGTGCATGGTTTCCTTTCCTTTAGAAAGTATTCCCACCCGATGACTTTTTCCACATTTTGTTGATTTACAGCCTGAGATGAAAATCTATTAAATTAAACTTGGAAAGAGAGTATTTGTTTACAAATTAATTTAAAAAATGAAAAGTTGTTTTGAGTCAATAAGTATTCAACACCTTTGCTATGGCAAGCCTAAATAAGTTCAGGGGTAAAAACGTGCTTAAGAAGTCACATAACAATTTGCATGGACTCACTCTGTGTGCAGTAATATTGTTTAAAGTGATTTTTGAATTACTACCTCATCTCTGTGCCCCACACATACAATTCTCTGGAAGGTCCCTCAGTCAACCACCAAAACCAGGGAGGTTTTTCAATGCCTTGCAAAGAGGGGCACTATTGGTAGATACAAAAATAAAATAAACATTTAATACTCCCTTTGAGCATAATGAAGTTATTAATTACACTTTGGATTGTGTATCAATATACCCAATCACTACAAAGATACAGACGTCCTTCCTAACTCAGTTGCCAGAGAGGAAAGAAACTACTCAGGGATTTCATCATGAGGCCAGTGGTGACTTTAAAAAAGTTACTGAGTTTAATGGTTGTAAGAAAACTGAGGATGGATCAACAACATTGGGTCCCATGTGGCTCAGTTGGTAGAGCATGGTGTTTGCAATGCCAGGGTTGTGGGTTCGATTCCCACGGGGGACCAGTACAGAGAAAAAAAAATGTATGAAATGTATGCATTCACTACTGTAAGTTGCTCTGGATAAGAGCGTCTGCTAAATGACTAAAATGTAAAAATTGTAGTTACTCCACAATGCAAACCTAAATGACAGAGTGAAAAGATGGAAGCTTGTACAGAATAACAAATATTCCAAAACATGCATCCTGATTGCAATATGGTATTAAAGTAAAACGGCAAAATATGTGGCAAAGAAATTAACTTCATGTCCTGAATACAAAGCATTGTGTTTCGGGCAAATCCAACAAATCACATCACTGAGTACCACTCTTTACATTTTATGGTGGTGGCTGGTGGGTATGCTTGTCATTGGCAAGGACTAGGGAGTTTTTTAGGATAAAAAAACTGAATAGAGCTAAGCACAGGCAAAATTCTTGAGGAAAACCTGGTTCAGTCTGCTTTCCAACAGACAATGGGAGACAATTTCACCTTTCAGCAGGACAATAACGTAAAACACAAGACCAAATATACACTGAAGTTGCTTACCAATATGACATTGAATGTTCCTGAGTGGCCTAGTTACAGTTTTGACTTAAATTGCTTGAAAATCTTAAAGGTGTGCAAAGTTTTGTTTCCATACCCAACCCTACCACGAAACATCCATGTCTTCATCACTGGAAAAAATAAACTGTTGAGTTTGATATCATTTAAAAGCTTACAAATGGGGTTGTCAAACTATTTCATCATTTCGTGATTTTTTTTTTAATACAAATGTCATTTCTTTTTTACCTTTAACGTCAATTACCAAAAAAACACGTGAACTTAGATTGTTCTTAATATTTGCAAAATTTGTAGCTTAGACCCTATTTTACATTATCTGAGGTTTTTGTTCTGTGCCCGCTATCGGTTGAGACACAACATCCTCTTGAATACAAGGTGGGTGTCATTTCAATCATGGAAATATAATTCATAGAATGAACCTATCCCTTCAGACTACTGCAATTTATCTGGTACACCATTGAAATTGTAACTTCTCAATACTACCACAAAGATGGCTGCCGATCCACCCACCATTAAATGTCAACTTAAATGGTCATGTCTATTTTATTACCTATATTTCTATGATTTCAAAAGATTTCCTATACAGGATTGACAGTATAATTAAAGTATAATTAAATTTTGAGGGTACCAATGTAGCCACTGAGACAATTTCAGGTCGGCTGAGTGTAAACTTGAAAGTTGTGAAAATTCTGTGCAACTTCCGGCACACGTTTAATGTGAACACTGAGGCTCTACCTGCTTTAAATTCATTTTAATAGTAGTCAAGTAGGCTACTGTGGCTATTTGTTTGTAATGTAGGCCTACCAGCGTGGCCTACCATAAAAAGCAATGGAGAAAATGCATCCAATAACATTTTAACATGGAAATAGCTGTTGCATCACCTCCTGGTATGGTAACTGCTCGGCATCTGACCGCAAGGTGCTACAGAGGGTAAGCGGTGTCAGAGGAAAGCCCAAAAAATTGTCAAAGACTCCAGTCACCCAAGTCATAGACTGTTTTCTCTGCTGCCGCATAGCAAGCTGTACCGGAGCTCCAAGTCTAGGACCAATAGGCTCCTTAACAACTTCTACCCCCAAGCCATAAAACTGCTGAACAATTAATCAAATGGCCACCGGATTATTTACATTGACACCCCCCCCCCCCCATTGGTTTTTTACACTGCTGCTACTCACTGTTTATTATCTGTGCATTGTCACTTCACCCCTACCTACAAGTACAAATTACCTCGACAAACCTGAACCCACGCACAATGACTCTGTACTGGTACCCCCTGTATATAGCCTTGTTATTGTTATTTTATTGTTTTACTTTTTCTTTATTACTTTAGTTTATTTGGTAAATATTTTCTTAACTCTTCTTGAATTGCACTGTTGGTTAAGGGCATGTACAGTTGAAGTCGGAAGTTTACATACACTTTGGCCAAATACATTTAAACTCAGTTTGTCACAATTCCTGACATTTAATCCTAGTAAAAATGTCCTGTCTTAGGTCAGTTAGGACCACCACTTTATTTTAAGAATGTGAAATGTCAGAATAATAGTAGAGAGAATTATTTATTTCAGC
Organism: Salmo trutta; assembly: GCF_901001165.1. Classification (NCBI taxonomy): domain Eukaryota; kingdom Metazoa; phylum Chordata; class Actinopteri; order Salmoniformes; family Salmonidae; genus Salmo; species Salmo trutta. The sequence goes on along the minus strand of NC_042972.1, from coordinate 30,881,750 downwards.
TTTTATTTATTTCATTACATTCTCAGTGGGTCAGAAGTTTACATACACTCAATTAGTATTTGGTAGCATAGACTTCAAATTGTTTAACTTGTGTCAAACGTTTTGGATAGCCTTCCACAAGCTTCCCACAATAAGTTGGGTGAATTTTGACCCATTCCCCCTGACAGAGCTGGTGTAACTGAGTCAGGTTTGTAGGCCTCCTTGCTCGCACACGCTTTTTCAGTTCTGCCCACAAATGTTCTATAGGTTTGAGTTAAGGGTTTTGTGATGGTCACTCCAATACTTTGACTTTGTTGTCCTTAAGCCATTTTGCCACAACTTTGGAAGTATGCTTGGGGTCATTGTCCATTTGGAAGACCCATTTGCGACCAAGCTTTAACTTCCTGACTGATGTCTTGAGATGTTGATTCAATATATCCACATAATTTTCCAACCTCATGATGCCATTTATTTTGTGAAGTGCACCAGTACCTCCTGCTGCAAAGCACCCCAACAACATGATGCTGCCACCCTCGTGCTTCACGGTTGGGATGGGGTTCTTCGGCTTGCAATCCTCCCCCTTTTCCCTCCAAACATAACAATGGTCATTAGGGCCAAACAGTTCTATTTTTGTTTCATCAGAAGAGGATATTTCTCCAAAAAGTACGATCTTTGTCCGCATGTGCAGTTGCAAACCGTAGTCTGGCTTTTTCATGGCGCTTTTGGAGCAGTGGCTTCTTCCTTGCTGAGCGGCCTTTCAGGTTATGTCGATATAGGACTCGTTTTACTGTGGATATAGATACTTTTGTACCTGTTTCCTCCAGCATCTTCACAAGATCCTTTGCTATTGTTCTGGGATTGATTTGCACTTTTCGCACCAAAGTACGTTCATCTCTAGGAGACAGAATAAGTCTCCTTCCTGAGCGGTATGATGACTGCGTGGTCCCATGTTGTTTATACTTGCGTACTATTGTTTGTACAGATGAATGTGGTACCTTCAGGCGTTTGGAAATTGCTCCCAAGGATGAACCAGACTTAAACCGAACAATTTTTTTTCTGAGGTCTTGGCTGTTTTCTTTTGATTTTCACATGATGTCAAGCAAAGAGGCACTGAGTTTGAAGGTAGGCCTTGCAATACATCCACAGGTACACCCCCAATTGACTGAAATTATGTCAATTAGCCTATCAGAAATTTTTAAAGCCAACATCATTTTCGGAAATGTTTCAAGCTGTTTAAAGGCACAGTCAACTTAGTGTATGTAAACTTCTGACCCCCTGGAATTGTGATACAGTGAATTATAAGTGAAATAATCTGTCTGTAAACAAATGCTGGAAAAATTACTTGTGTCATGCACAAAGTAGATGTCCTAACCGACTTGCCAAAACTATAGTTTGTTAACAAGAAATTTGTGGAGGTTGAAAAACGAGTTTTAATGACTCCAACCTAAGTGTATGTAAACTTCCGACTTCAACTGTAAGTAAGCATTTCACGGTAAGGTCTACACATGTTGTATTCTGCGCATGTGACAAATAAAGTTAGATCAAATCAAATCAATCCTTCAGTCTACAGTAGCAGCCAATGTGTGGTGTTCTATGTAGGCCCACATTCAAATCAAATCAAATCAAATTGTATTTGTCTCATGTGCCGAATACAACAGGCAACAACACATCTTCCACGCTGATCCACAACACAGGGGCCCCTCAGGGTGCGTGCTTAGTCCCCTCCTATACTCCCTGTTCACCCATGAATGCGTGGCCAAGCACGGCTCCAACACCATTAAGGTTGCTGATGACACAGCGGTGCTAGGCCTGATCACCGACAACGATGAGACAGCCTATAGGGAAGAGGTCAGAGACCTGGCAGTGTGGTGCCAGGACAACAACCTCTCCCTTAACGTGAGCAAGACAAAGGAAATGATTGTGGACTACAGGAAAAGGAGGGCCGAACACGCCCCCATTCACATCGACGGGGCTGTAGTGGAGCTTGTTGAGAGTTTCAAGTTCCTTGGTTTCCACATCACCAACAAACTATCATGGTCCAAACACACGAATTGGAGTGGGTCTAGTGTTTCCGGGATGATGGTGTTGATGTGAGCCATCATCTGCCTTTCAAAACACTTAATGGCGACCAACGTGAGTACTTGGGGTGGTAGTCATTTTGACATATTACCTTCGCTTTCTTGGGTACAGGGACTATGGTGGTCTGTAGGTACGTATTACAGAATCGTGCAGGGAGAGGTGGAAAATGTCTGACACTTGGAAGTTGGTCCGCACATGCTCTGAGTACACGTCCTGGTAATCCGTCTGGCGCACGCGGCCTAGTGAATGTTGACCTGTTTAAAGGTCTTGCTCACATCTGCTATGGAGAGCGTGATCACACAGTCGTCCAGCACAGCTGGTGCTCTCATGCATGCTTCAGCTACATGTAGCTCTCGCTTTGATCTCAAAACAAGCACATCTACTCACCACTGCTCATGCTGTAAAAACAGTCCACTTCAAAGTTAATGGGAAAGATCCATACATGGCAATGGTCTATTTGCATATAGGTCTACTGCAGCTCTGATTGGTTATGGCGCACCAGTACGGGCCTGAGTCTTTCCTGTCAATGCAGTAGAATCCTACTCTGATGCATTCTGCTTACAACAAAATCTCTTGCATAGTTTGTTTTGTTTCAGTATGTTACATTGAAGGTGTGTCACATCTGCTCCTGCCACACCCCCTAGTGGACATCTGGTGTCTCCTTGACCTGCAGCCACTCCTCCAGGACACTCTCTATTTCTCCCCCTCCCTTTCTGTTTGTGTGTGATTGTGTGGTTGGAGACAGGTGTGCTGGAGCTAGAGCGGATCTTCACCAGCTGCAACCCGTTCCATAATCAAGACCTCTACAAATACTCAGTCCTGCCACTTCCACTCTGCCGGATCGTAATCTCCGTTCAGTCAGTCATGCGTCTAGCTATTTGTTATTATTTAAGATCCTGTATCCTGCAGTGCCTGTTTCCTTGCCTGACACTATCCCCTCTCACTGCAGTTTTGCCACTCTGACTCCTGGTTCCTGTCTCCTGTTCCACATCTCACCACCCTGCTACCCTGTTCTGTATTCAACTCACCCTCACTCCCTTGGATTCCCCTCCGGACCTGTTTACCCTGTCCCAACCCAGCTCGCTTCAACCTCAGCCTCCACTTCTGGTTTACTACAACTCATCCGAGCTTCCCTGGATCTGCACTTCATCTCTCCCTGTGTTACAATACATTTCTTGGTTCATTTATCCCTGTTTCCTGGTCTGAGTCTGCTCTTGGGTTCCCCTGTGCTGCTCCGCTTAACAAGGTGGCTAATATTGCATTGATTCGATCACAATTCCCACAGAAAAGGGAAACGTTGATAGTGTTAATGTAACCGATGTGAAATGGCTAGTTAGTTAGCGGTGGTGCGCGCTAATAGCGTTTCAATCAGTGACGTCACTCGCTCTGAGACTTGAAGTAGGGTTTCCCCTTGCGTTGCAAGGGCCGCAGCTTTTGTGGCGCGATGGGTAACGATGCTTCGTGGGGTGTCAGTTGTTGATGTGTGCAAGGGTCCCTGGTTCGAGCCCAGGTTGGGGCGAAGAGAGGGACGGAACCTACACTGTTACATTAACAACGGGGAAAACTCCAGAAAGTTAAGTAAAGTCAATATCGTGCTTCTCCCAATATCGTGCTTCTCTGGGTTGCTATTTCTTCTGCAAGGCAGTCCCCCACACACTTGGGCAGCTTAGAGATAACATTGGTTTGGACCAGCAACCATCTTTGTGTACCATTTGAAAGTAGAAATGTAAATTGTATCCCCATTTTAGTATATTTATCAGCCAAAACATGACACCCGCCCTGTATTCTGCAACGTGTACGCTCTCGTTGGCTGGCCCTCGCTTCATATTCGTCGCCAAATCCACTGGCTCCAGGTCATCCATAAGTCTTTGCTAGGTAAAGCCCCGCCTTATCTCAGCTCACAGGTCACCATAGCAACACCCACCCGTAGCACGGGCTCCAGCAGGTATATTTCACTGGTCATCCCCAAAGCCAACTCCTTCTTTGGCCGCCTTTCCTTTCAGTTCTCTGCTGCCAGTGACTGGAATGAATTGCACAAATCACTGAAGCTGGAGACCCATATCTCCCTCACTTAAGCATCAGCTGTCAGAGCAGCTTACCGATCATTGCACCTGTACACAGCCCATCTGTAAATAGCCCACCCAACTACCTCATCCCCATATTGTTATTTTTTTTTTTGCTCCTTTGCACCCCAGTATCTCTACTTGCACATTCATGTTCTGCACATCTATCACTCCAGTGTTAATGCTAAATTGTAATTATTTCGCCACTATGGCCTACTTATTGCCTTACCTCCCTAATCTTACTACATTTGCACACACTGAATATAGATTTTTTTTATTGTGTTATTTGTTTATCCCATGTGTAACTCTGTTTGAGTCACACTGCTTTGCTTTATCTTGGCCAGGTCGCAGTTGTAAATGAGAATTTGTTCTCAGCTGGCCTACCTGGTTAACTAAAGGTAAAATAAAATACAAAATTCAAGAGCGTGTTGTCTCAACCGATGGCGGGCACAACACAAAAACCTCAGATGATGTAAAATAGGATCTAAGCTACAACATATGCAAATATGAAAGAATCTGAGTTTACTAATTTTTAGATAATTGGCGTTAATGGTTAAAAAATGACGAAATATTTAAAAAATATATTTTTTCAGAAATTATAAAAAAGTTTGACAACCGTGTTTGTAAGCTTTTATACACTGCTCAAAAAAAATAAAGGGAACACTAAAATAACACATCCTAGCTCTGAATGAATGAAATAATCTTATTAAATACTTGTTTCTTTACATTGTTGAATGTGCTGACAACAAAATAAAATCACAAAAAAATAATCAATGGAAATCTAATTTATCAACCCATGGAGGTCTGGATTTGGAGTCACACTCAAAATTAAAGTGGAAAACCACACTACAGGCTGATCCAACTTTAATGTAATGTCCTTAAAACAAGTCAAAATGAGGCTCAGTAGTGTGTGTGGCCTCCACGTGCCTGTATGACCTCCCTACAACGCCTGGGCATTGGGGAACGGGCGGGCCAGTCCATAGCATCAATGCCTTCCTCTTGCAGGAACTGCTGACACACTCCAGCCACATGAGGTCTAGCATTGTCTTGCATTAGGAGGAACCCAGGGCCAACCGCACCAGCATATGGTCTCACAAGGGGTCTGAGGATCTCATCTCAGTACCTAATGGCAGTCAGGCTACCTCTGGCGAGCACATGGAGGGCTGTGCGGCCCCCCAAAGAAATGCCACCCCACACCATGACTGACCCACCGCCAAACCGGTCATGCTGGAGGATGTTGCAGGCAGCAGAACGTTCTCCACGGCGTCTCCAGACTCTGTCACGTCTGTCACATGTGCTCAGTGTGAACCTGCTTTCATCTGTGAAGAGCACAGGGCGCCAGTGGCGAATTTGCCAATCTTGGTGTTCTCTGGCAAATGCCAAACGTCCTGCACGGTGTCGGGCTGTAAGCACAACCCCCACCTGTGGACGTCGGGCCCTCATACCACCCTCATGGAGTCTGTTTCTGACCGTTTGAGCAGACACATGCACATTTGTGGCCTGCTGGAGGTCATTTTGCAGGGCTCTGGCAGTGCTCCTCCTGCTCCTCCTTGCACAAAGGCGGAGGTAGCGGTCCTGCTGCTGGGTTGTTGCCCTCCTACGGCCTCCTCCACGTCTCCTGATGTACTGGCCTGTCTCCTGGTAGCGCCCCCATGCTCTGGACACTACGCTGACAGACACAGCAAACCTTCTTGCCACAGCTCGCATTGATGTGCCATCCTGGATGAGCTGCACTACCTGAGCCACTTGTGTGGGTTGTAGACACCGTCTCATGCTACCACTAGAGTGAAAGCACCGCCAGCATTCAAAAGTGACCAAAACATCAGCCAGGAAGCATAGGAACTGAGAAGTGGTCTGTGGTCACCACCTGCAGAACCACTCCTTTATTGGGGGTGTCTTGCTAATTGCCTATAATTTCCACCTGTTGTCTATTCCATTTGCACAACAGCATGTGAAATTTATTGTCAATCCGTGTTGCTTCCTAAGTGGACAGTTTGATTTCACAGAAGTGTGATTGACTTGGAGTTACATTATGTTGTTTAAGTGTTCCCTTTATTTTTTTGAGCAGTGTATTATATCTCAACCATTTGTCTTTTCAGTGATGAAGACATGGATGTCTCACGGTATGGTGGGTTGTGCAAAATCGGGTCAACTTTGAGCACTTTTATCTATTGAATGTTTTGGCATTCAGGTCCAAAAAAGTAACTTTCTGAGCACTTCTACAATGGGCAAATATTTATGGAAGGTTGTCATTCAAATCAAAATGGATGCTGTCAAAAAGTGATTGAATTCAAAGGGATTTACCCAATGCTGACCAGAGGCAGTGGTTGGTGCCTTAATTGTGCAGAATATGATGCTTGTTTTTGGTACATAGAATGTGTCCTTTCTGTTTGCCGAGAAAATGACCTTGCTGGATAACTTGAATGCATGAATTTCACCTTTGGGTGGATGCTGCAGATTCCAGTAGTAATAGACATAAAGGTGAAATTCATGCATCCAAGTTAACCTGATTCAACTTGTCAACTAATCATTAAGCCCTCAATGAGTTGAAATGAGGTGTGTTTGTCCAGGGCTCCAACAGAAATGTGTGCTGTTGGGGATACGCGAGGACCAGGATTGTGAAACACTGATATGGGATGTAGCGACATCAGTGCAAAAGAAGATGCAGTGAAGAAAATAAACTGAAAGAATAAAATGAAGAATGAGTAGTCCTCAATGCTGTTTTTTGTTTTCATATGATTTTTCTTTGAGATGGATTTGGACACAAAATACACTATATATACAAAAGTATGTGGACACCCCTTCAAATTAGTGGATTTGGCAATTTCAGCCACATCTGTTGCTGACAGGTGAATAAAATCGAGCACACAGCCATGCAATCTCCATAGACAAACATTGACAGTAGAAGAGTCTTAATGAAGAGCTCAGTGACTTTCAACGTGGCAACGTAATAGGATTCCACCTTTCCAACTAGTCAGTTTGTCAAATGTTGCCCAGCTAGAGCTGCCCTGGTCAACTGTAAGTGCTGTTATTATGAAGTGGAAACGTTTTGGAGCAACAACGGCTCAGCTGCGAACTGGTAGGCCACACATGCTCACAGAACGGGAAGTGCTGAAGCGTGTAAAAATCGTCTGTCCTCAGTTACAACACTCACTACCGAGTTACAAACTGCCTCTGGAAGCCTCATCAGCACAATAACTGTTCGTCAGGAGCTTAATGAATTGGGTTTCAATAGCCGAGGAGCCACACACAAGTATAAGATCACCATGCACAATGCCAAGCATTGGCTGAAGTGGTGTAAAGCTCGCCACTATTGGTCTCTGGAGCAGTGAAAACGTGTTCTCTGGAGTGATGAATCACGCTTCACCATCTGGCAGTCCGACGGACTAATCTGGATTTGGTGGATGCCAGAAGAACGCTACCTGCCTGAATGCATAGTGCCAACTGTAAAGTTTGGTGGAGGAGGAATAATGGTCTGGGCCTGTTTTTCATGGTTTGGGCTAGGCCCCTTAGCTCCAGTCAAGGGAAATATTCATGCTACAGCATACAATGACATTCTAGACAATTCTGTGCTTCCAACTTTGTGACAACAGTTTGGGGAAGGCCCTGTCCTGTTTCAGCATGACAATGTCCCCGTGCACAAAGCGAGGTCCATACAGAAATGGTTTGTTGAGATCGGTGTGGAATAACTTGACTGGCCTGCATAGAGCCTTGACCTCAAGCCCATCGAAACCTTTGGGATGAATTGAAACGCCGACTGCAAGCCAGGCCTAATCGCCCAACATCAGTGCCCGACCTCACTAATGATCTTGTGACTAAATGGAATCAAGTCCCTGCAGCAATGTTCCAACATTTAATGGAAAGCCTTTGCAGAAGAATGGAGGCTGTTATAGCAGCAAAGGGGGGACCAACTCAAAATTAACGCCCATGATTTTGGAATGAGATGGTTGACGAGCAGGTGTCCACATCCTTTTGGTCATGTAGTGTTAATTGTTCTAATTTTAACTCTTCACTCTACATGTATAAATCCTTATCATTTGAATGTTAACTTTTGAATTAACTTTGAGGGGGGGGTTTCTTCACACTTGTTTCACCTAATACTAGGAACAGCACCATCTAGTGATCAGACCTGGTAATATCAGGTTGTATGATGGGGCATAAACCTAAGAACTTCAATGACTAATTTCTCTGAACTGGGGAAAAGAAAACTCACTAAATTCATTACATAGGTTGAATATACAATTATCCAAACCGCAGCTTCATATTTTTTTTATGAATTTTATAAGAATCCTGTACATTTAAATGGCCAATTTGGGTGCAATAATCAATTAGCTTAAGTTCAAATTGTCTTTCAACATAATAATGTTGCAGGAACTGTTACCATATCTGTTTCTAACTACGGAAACCATTTCAGAACAATCTGAGATGGTTGATGTCATGGCTTGCTGAAATTAAATTAATCAACCCTGCAGACTTCCTTGTTGGTTTTGGGTAAAATTCAGGCATAACAGCAACCTCTTATGTTAATTAAAGAAGAGATAGCCTTGTGGTTAGAGCGTTGGATCAAATCCCCAAGCTGACAAGGTAAAACGCTGTCGTTCTGCCCCTGAACAAGACAGTTAACCCACTGTTCCTAGATTGTCATTGTAAATAAGAATAGGTTCTTAACTGACTTGCCTAGTTAAATGAAAGTAAAAAAAAATAAAAAATTGAATCACCATAAAGACACCTGTGCAGCGCGGAAGTTAATCTTTGAAACACTGAATATGATTGTTTTAATATGTCTCGCTTAACTTGTCAACTTGTCTTCAGATTTCATAACTCCCTTTTAGTAAGGAATCACGAAGTCTCCTCATCCCTAAAATAAACCATGAGATCTTTTAGCGCTAGCGATATTAGGACTACCGTGCAATGTAGATGTTCTATTTTCTCCCAAAATTGCAAAACAATTTGTATGTTGATGTAGTGCCCATCGGTTATCAATGTTTCAACCTCTGTATTGAGAAGTCATGTTTTTACCGTCATTTCCTGGTTATAAAGAGCGCCATAAACGACACTAACCATGAGCCTTAGCGTTTCTGCTGCCACAGAAATGACCTTGGGATGTCACTAGTTACTACAGCCACAAAGTCATAAATCCAGCCCATTTCTACAATTACTCTTCTTAAAATTTGATATGAAACCTAACCCTAATCTTAACCTAACCTTAACCACACTGCTAACATTATGCCTAACCCTGACCTTAAATTATTTGTGGCTGTGGAAGCTAGAAGAAATCGACCACCTGTGTATCTGAAGCCATGATTGCGCTTCTGTTGTGGGTGTGGTAGCGAAGGAACCTTTCTTTATAATGGGGTGGTCCGGAGGGGTCATTTTTCCAACACCTGAAACAGCTTTTTCCTGCACTGTAGAGTCATAATTATTATGCCTAATTCTACTGTATTAAAAAATATATACATATATAATATATAATATATATGAGGGCCCGACGTCCACAGGTGGGGGTTGTGCTTACAGCCCGACACCGTGCAGGACGTTTGGCATTTGCCAGAGAACACCAAGATTGGCAACTGCCACACTGGTATTGAATCATAACCCGAGAATTACAGCAAAATATTTATTTATTTTATAACGTCAAGCAACCTTACCAGCAGGCATACCAGCTAAGATAATTAGAAAACCTACTCTAACATGATTGATAGCCTGAAATTGCTCGGCAGTTAGTTATTAGGTTGGGAGATTGGGAACATATCTATCTGGCTAGCTAAAGCCAACTTCATAAAATTGCTAGGTGGCTAGAATTACAGAGAAACAACAAAACATTTTCATTTAATTTATTAATCAAAGAAAGAATCAATAGGCTACATAGCTTGATCAAATGAATTTACAAACATACCTCCTTTGAGTCCTGCCCAGCACCGGCAGCTAAAATCAAATCAAACGCTGTGTGTGTTACTGGACACTTTCTCTCCTCCTCCACTGACGATACTGTCTGCATGCACTAGAGTATCTAGCGTCCCACCTAGCATATCTTTGCTCCTCAGTGCACCTTGGAAGGAACCACTTACTAAGGAGAATAGGAGGGTTGCTCTTTGCCTGGTCCAGTCAGTGTGCCCCCTTCGCAAATTACCCTTGACAGACCTTTATATAAATAATTGTAAAAAATCTGACGGGGCACGTGCCCTTGTGCCCCCTATGGACATGATGCCTCTGCCCATTCTCTCCTACAAGCCAAAAGAAGCCCTAAAATCACCTAATCATGTTGTACGTTCCCCTTCTGAAAATATATATTCAGGCTGAAAATGTAGAATGATCTCACTCTCTCTGTGAGGGCTAGATTCTTTGTGGAATAACATTCCTGAATATACGTGGAGTAGGGCTTCCACAGGTGACACAGCCTTTTTAAAACAGACACCTGTATCTAAACGTTTTATCACGAGTACTTGTAAAAATCTTTGTCAGTTGTCATAATGAACAACTGAATCACACACACCATGAGAGGAGGCTGGGAAGATCCAGAGTTGCCATGCTCTGCATCCTGAATTTAACCCTCTTGGAAAACACAGTTTGTCTTACTGAGAAGGCAGATTCCCAGCTCTCTGCTGTTCCTAAGACACATCTTTCCATTATTAAAATTCAATTAGAAGCTTATGATTATGCAGAAGGGTACGCTGCCCACATTGCAGTGTTATTAAAACTATTTCTGAATACAAAGTGTGGAACATAGCACCTGTGTACTCTTTGATGATACTACAGGTTACATGAGGTTAACATCAGTTTCTTATCCCAGCTTTTAGGTATTTTATGAACCAGATTAAAATAGGATAAATGTTTTAACATGATGTACAGCAGCCTACATGTGACAGACAGTATTCAGCTCAACAAAGGGACTGCCAGAAGTAGAGGCTGTCGACAATTCAATATTTATTTCTGGTGCATTTCACATTGGACTCGCTACACAACTCAAAGATTCACTTGTGTCATGTGGTGAATTTGCATTCTCTGTAGCCTACTGTCAGTGACAGCAGTGAGTGAAGGACCACAGCACAGCTTGAATGTCGTGTCCACTGCTGAGTGCTCTCTGCCTGCCAGCCTAACTCATTCTAATGCTGATATTAGTATTCAGGGAGTCATGGACAGACACCTGCTGAGCCTGGGAAGTGTGTGGGATGGCAGGCTGGCAAGATGTACCCAACACCCACTCACCATGCACCGCTACCTATAGGCTGCACTATAACTAAACTGGCATCTGGGAAGAGACAAAGACAAAGCTTGGCTGGATATAAAAGGACTAGCTGATGACACACAACTGCATGTAGGCGGACCAAAGAGAGGAGGGGAGGTGGAGGGGGGCTTAAGTGAGGGACTGACAGGCAAACAAACAGCTCACTCACACCACTCTCCTCTCAGATGCTGCTGGCAGCACTACACAATCACACATGGAACCTTCTATTTCCTGAGGTTGTCCGGCTACTGTTAGCTTTTTGACATTCCTCAGTCTCTATGCTGTATTGTGTTCCATAATATGGCTTTATCAAATGAGTAATCCCTGTCTCTGGTCCCGTCCTCTCCCTCTCTCTTCCTATCCCCCCTTCAGGTGCAGACCACCACCATGTGTATCTCTGTCAGTCTGAGTGGCTCGGTGGTGCTGGGCTGCCTCTTTGCCCCTAAGACCCACATCATCCTGTTCCAGCCCCAGAAGAACGTCACCTCTCTCAGGGTGGCCACTACCCGCTTCAGCGTCACCACCGGACCCGGATCCAGCTTCTCTCAAGGTACAAGCCGGCAGGCAAACACAACCTTCATCCTCACCGTTATCATTATTATCATCATCATCATCATCATCATCATCCTCATTATTACCATCATGGTCGCTAAAAAGTCATTTTACAGTACCATTGTTCATCATTGAGATATTTCAACATATTACACTATAAAGTGCCTTCAGAAAGTATTCAGAAATCACCACCCCTTGACTTTTTCCACATTTTGTTGATTTACAGCCTGCATTTAAAATTGATTAAATTGAAAATGTGGATCACTGACCTACACACAATACCCCATAATGTCAAAGTAGAGTTATGTTTTTAGAAATGTTTACAAATGAATTAAAAATGAAAAGCTAAAATGTCTTCAGTCAATAAGTATTCAACCCTTTTGTTATGGCAAGCCTAAATAAGTTCAGGAATAAACATTTCTTAACAGGTCACATAATAAGTCGCATGGACTCACTCTGTTTGCAGTAAGTGTTTAACATTATTTTTTAATTACTATCTCATCTCTGTACACCACACATACAATTATCTGTAAGGTCCCTCAGTCGAATGGTGAATTTCAAACACAGATTCAACCACAAAGACCAAGGGCACCTAATAAAAAAAGCTAACATTGAAAATCCCTTTGAGCATGGTGAAGTTACTAATTACACTTTGGATGGCAGGTGTCATTCCTAACTCAGTTGACAGAGAGGAAGGAAACCACTCAGGGATTTCACCATGAGGCCAATGGTGACTTTAAAACAGTTACTGAGTTTAATAGCTGTGATAGGAGAAAACTGAGGATGGATTAACAACATTGTAGTTGATCCACAATACTAACCTAAATGACAGAGTGAAAAGAAGTAAGCTTGTACAGAATAAAAATATTCCAAAACATGCATCCTGTTTGCAATAAGGCACTAAAGTAAAACGGCAAAATATGTGGCAAAGAAATTAACTTTATGTCCTGAATACAAAGCATTGTGTTTCGGGCAAATCCAACACAATACATCACTGAGTACCACTCTTCATATTTTCAAGCATGGTGATGGCTGCATCATGTTATGGCTATGCTTGTCATCAGCAAGGACTAGGGAGTTTTTTTAGGATAAAAAACGGAATAGAGCTAAGCACATGCAAAATCCCAGAGGAAAACCTGGTTCAGTCTGCTGTCCAACAGACACTGGGAGACAAATCCAGGTTTCAGCAGGACAATAATCTAAAGCAGAAGGCCAAATATACATTGGAGTTGCTTACCAAGACATCATTGAATGTTCCTGAGTGTCCTAGTTACAGTTTTGACTTTAATTGGCTTGAAAATCTATGGCAAGACTTCAAAATGGCTGTTTAACAACGATCAGCAACCAACTTGACAGAGCTTGAAGAATTTAAAAAAGAATAATGTGCAAATATTGTACAATCCTGGTGGGCAAAGCTCTTAGAGACATACCCAGAAAGACTCACTGCTGTAATCGCTGCCAAAGGTGAATACTTATGTTAATGAGATATTTCTGTATTTCATTTTCAATACATTTGCCAAGAAAAAACAAAAACGTTTTTTCATCTTGTAATTATGGGGTACTATTTGTAGATGGGTGAGAAAAAAAACTAGATTTAATCCATTTTGAATCTAGGCTGTAACACAACATTTTTTGGAATAAGTATGAATACTTTCTGAAGGCGCATCACTTCACTACACCCATGTGGTGTGCTGACAGACCAAACTTTAGAATGAGGTGTCATTTTCCCCTCCACTGCTCTCATCTTCTTTTCTAACCTCTAATCTGACTCAGTGAATTATAATCTGATAGTGTTGTTGTTAAAAATGGACTATTCTCTTTCTAAAGCTTCAGCCTCCAATATTGTGCCAACGGTGTGTAACGGGCGAGAAGTGGTGGACTCCACGACTTCCTCCTTGTGAAGACTGACTGACTGAGCCTCACGTTCCTCAGCTGACAAACATTGTATACAGAGTTCTATAACCACTAGTCCAGAATCAGCTATTTCAGATATTAAAGAGGTCACACAGAAGATTGTCCTGATTTTGTTGTCCTCTAAGTGCTGTGAGTACAATGTTCCGATTCTGTTTCCATTCTATGACTAGTAGCGATTTTAAAAAAAAGATGCCAATAAAGATTCCGTATCATAGCCCTTCTTTTTATTGAAGATTTTACTTGAGACATGGAGTAAATTATGGTAAATCTGTTAAATGTAATATATACAAGATGTTTTTAATGTAGATTTTGGTGAACCGGTTTGTGCTTTCTTGTAATTTATGTAAATAAAATGTGTTTTGTATTCATATGAAAACTACATATGGGTTGACTATTCTATAACTCTCATACACAGGCTGTCTGACTGAAACGAAATGGGTTGTAGTTAAACTGTCACTCAATGAAAAGACACATTACGTAACACAGAGACACCAGGGAGGACATCAAACTCTAGTCTGTAGAGGCAGAAAGATATGATGTTGCATGTAAACCTGTTCCCATACTTGTGCTACCACTTCTCTTCAATCCCACAGAGCATTTGGGGAAAGGGGAATTAAAAAACACTAGAGTCTATGTCCACGCTCCCGTGGTAATGAAATTAATCAAATAATCCACATAAAAATCTGTCAGTTTAAGCTAGAGATATCTGTTTGTATTCTACACCTGTTATATTTGACGCATGTGACTAATAACATTTTATTTTATTTGCATTAGATCTTCTCAATCCTCCGCATCCGCCGATGTCGCACTTCCACATCTGCGGTGAAAGGTGACAGAGCCAGAGCGGTGTTTGTCAGACCATGAGACATCCGGAAAAACGGTCTTCTCACAAAATCATTTGTAGCGTCCAAACGATTTGGCCTACAACTATTATGACCCCTATATGGAAAGGTGTGACTCTCACGAACTCTAGAATACCGACAGGCCTGCTTTGCTCTAGGACTGCCACAGGCTTCACAAGACTCATCTCAATGTCCCCCGGTACCAGTTCAAAAAATTTATGGAAGTATATATGGAGACTGTTTAGTGCCCAAATAAGGTGTTAAATACATCTTTAAAAAAACACACTCAAAGAAAACATGTTTCCTGATCTTTATTATATCTCTCAGATATAGGGTAGACACTTCAGAACAAACTTCCTTTAGATTTTTTTGGGGGGGACTATCTGTTGTTCCATGTAGTGAATCTGTCGTTCAATGTGTTTGTATATGCTAATAGCAGTAAGGCCCACATTTTTATTTTCATAAAATAATGTTTTAATATATATTTTTTTATACTTCTGGGGGTCTTAAAATTCTAAATCAAATAGCAAAATGATCCTTGGTATGACCTTCTGAAAACAATTCCATATATCTTATTAGAACCTCCCCACCCTGGCTTAGACTGCTGTAATGGGTTAACTTCATTATATTTAATTACAGAATTCCATCCCCATGGAGCCTCACCATGAGTAACCGTCAGATACACCTACAAGAACTTCAGACTCAACAAACTACAGTTGTAATTTTCAGGAATTTAACAGTGTGACATTTTCACGAGGCCTGATGTGACTACCATGGTCACATCTCAGGAACTTATTACTGAAAAGAATATACCGGCAACTTAAAAAAATGCCATTCTCAGTCAGACAAAGCTTGCCTTAGTGAATTTATTGAAGAATCACAGTGGCGTACCTTGACCCACTGCAAACTGCCACCGAATGAGACGCTTCAACTCTTGAATGCTCTAACATTCTAACTCGAAACTAACATCAGGAGGAATAATGCAAATCATTTTGAGACAGTAAGAGAAGCATAAGCAAATATTACTGTGATTAAAATATTTATCATACAAACCCTCTCCAAAATACTATTTTATTAGCTTGTGCAATTCCTTGTGCAATTCCTCACTTCAGTTATGTTGGTGAGTGAAATCAGAAAGATTACAAATATTTGTCATTTAATTCACCATCTGCCATGTCTGCAGACCAAACAGACTCAGTGAAAATTAGCCCAAGCATCTACATGAGTTAATATGAGAGAAAATCCTCCTCAGGTGCCTTTGGAATACACTAAACATAAGTTGTACAGAGGAAGAGTCTAAAGAGGCAATGGGAAGATCTCAAAAACATGCTCCTCGCGTCATCTCTCCTCGTCTCCTCAAAACCCATTGGATGAGAAAGCCAGAGGTCCCTCCTCTCTGGACTTCTCCACCAATGAGTTTTGAGAAGGAGATGAGGAGAGTTGACACGAGGAGTATGCAATTGAGATTTTCCCCATGAGACAGATTCTTCTCAGAAAGATGGACCAAATCCCTGATTCAATACTGCCATCTTAAGTGCATGAGGTGAACTTTCTCCACGATGGCAAAATCCAGCTGGTACACTGGATCATTTGGTGATACACTGTCTTTAGATCGTGACAAAGGTGTAATGCTTTAAGATCTACTATATCTACATGATTGTCATCACAAAATACATTTCTAATTTGAGCAATATGACATTATTGATGCTGATACCTTAAACTTGTACAATCCCAGACAGTAGGCCAACAGAATGTACATTCCTTAATAGAAGTATCAATGCTCACTCATACCTACATTATATCCTTCCCACATAAAGAACAGATGATTAACACAATCTAATGTGCCCCAGATGAGGCCACGTGTTGTAATGGCCAGGGACAGGGCACTGTATCTGTTCAACACAGACCATGAGCACTCCATTGTGGCCTAATATGACAGCCTATGTTATTATTCATAAAAGTTATAAATGTTGTCCCTCATTGATGACATCATCATTTTGCATTAACCTAATAAAAATGATGAGTAGTGCAAATTGGCGCCTCACGAGACTGATCCATTCCTGACACCAGTGGCGATTTTAGCATGTAAATATTGGTGGGGGGGGGGGGGGGAGAAATAGTTGGATGCATCCCACAACACATCACTAAACAATACATTAATTGCACTATAATGGTGACAAACAGTACCCACAAACTGCTAGGGCCTACATAAATCTGTCCCAATAGCAGTCCCAACCACTGCTACACCTGGCTATCAGCGGAGCCTTGTCTGGCAGCGAAACAGTTCATTCAGCCTAATTTTCTGCCTTTTAAAAAAAGCATAGCTGATATGGCTGACTTGTTTCAACAAATGTGGTTTCTAATGACAATTGAGATGTACAAACGATGGCATATGAGAACGACAAACGGATAAGAGGCAATCCGTAATTTCGATTAAGACTAATGAGCGAGCTAGAATGGACGGAGTAAATATAACTATTTGTTTAGCACTTTGAAATGTACAGCGACAGAATTCAGAACATGGGCCGTTCTTACCGTGTTCTCCCTGCACACCAAGTCAGAACCGCAGGATAAATAAGGGGGCATATAAGCAGACAATGAAAGCTCTTACAATTTTCAATAATTACATTTCTCTAAAACAGGTTATAAGGTACATGTGCACCAAATTATTAGGGTGAGGCACATGGGCTACTAACATCTTACAACACAACATACACTTAGTATTACTTTCTTAGCTACAATATACATATCTCCCTGCCATATTACATCATTTATGCAGCAGCATACATTTTCGGACTCACCTTGTTGTGCTGTGCTCACTTGAACAGGAAGGTGGCGCGGCGGTCCTTCATCGGCAAATTTTGTCATCAAAGTCTGGCATTCTTTGGATTTATGGTGCTTTCAAAACAACTGGGAACTCTGAAAAAAAACACGGTCGAATCATGTCGTAGCTCCAGAAAGAGGCCGGATTTATATTTCAGAGTTGGATGATAGTTCAAAACGTATTTTCCCAGTCGGAGTTAGTTTATTCCTGACTTCCCAGTTGTCTTGAACTCACTGAAGTTAACAGTTGTTTTGAGCGTGGCACAAATCAAGCTTCATTGACAGCATGGCTAATGTTGAATGTTTATCATTTTAATCTTGGAAAAGAGCCCCACCTGCCCTGAATGACAGGTCGCCACTGCCTGACACACTCAAGTCATTAATTGTTGGAGTAATAGGGTGTAGCCAGGCCTTCCACTGAGACATATGGATGGGACCGAGGCCCATACCTCTATCCCTCTACTACCATGCCAGTTTCCCTCAAACATTCACAACATGAAACAGGTTTTTCTAAGCACCAATGTAGCCTTTGTTGCCGGTTCGAACCCCTGAGCTGCCTGCGGGGGAATCTGATCCAGTTTCAATATCCCTGTATTGTGCCCTTGAGAAAGGCCCTTGCCGCAGCCCCTGTGCTGCTCCCAGCCTGTGATGTTGTGTGTAGGGTGATAGCAAAAAAATTATAATATCCGTTCAAATGGACCAATAAAACAAGTATTGTAGTAGTAATTTGGGAGCAATAGTATGGCATTGGTTGAAGTGCAATGTTCAAATCATATCTCCCTAACATCATATCTAAGCCAATATGACACCAATGTCGATTAGCAAATCAACTTGATTGGAGGTACACAACACACTCCCCGCCTTTCGTCATGAGCCGTCCGGCCATTACCAAGAACCACATAGCAGATTTTAACAGGGTGGTTAGCATTATGAAAAAAATAATATTTATTGCACCGACCTACAGAGCCTTCAGAAATTATTCACACCCCTTTTGTTGTGTTACAACCTGAATTTAAAATTGATAATTGTAGATTTTGTGTCACTGATCTACACACAATACCCCAGTGGAATTTAGTATTCAACCCCTTTGTTATGGTAAGCCTAAACACGTTCAGGAGTAACACTGTGCAAGTCACATAATAAGTTGCATGGACTCATTTTGTCTTCAATATTAGTGTTTAACATGATTTGTTAATGACTACCCCATCTCTGTACCTCACACACACAATTATCTGTAAGGTCCCTCAATCGAGTAATGCATTTCAAGCACAGATTCAAGCATAAAGACCAGGGAGGTTTTCCATTGCCTTACAAAGGACACCGATTAGTAAGGACACGCTGCTTAATGGCAGGGTGGTGGATTGTGTTCCCTGAAATGCGTACACCAGCTGATGGTGGGGCCCTCTCTATGTACTTGGTTATCTTCTGATCCCACTGGAACATCTAGCTCCTCCACTGAGAGATATCAGAGAAGACCACGGTTGTCTCGGAAACATTTGGATGACCACCTCTAAATCCATGCATCTGCAGCACCAGTGACATCCCCTTGGTGTATCCCAAGTCCATTCCACCAAGGTGGATGACTACAATGTCAGGGGGAGAAGTAGCACAGGGCATCTGCTGGCGTGGAACACAGAGCAGTTTGTGCCACTTTATGCCTTGCTCTCAGAGCCACCTAATGTGACAGTCAATAAAGTACGTAAATAGTTAATGGGTAGGCTACATGTTTATTATTTGTGTATGTTCCGGAAGCTTGCTATATGGTTTATGGTGGCAATTAGACAAAGTTTAATGTTTGTGGACAAATCCCCTCAAGTTCATAGTGGTTATTTAAACAACTCTGAACCATGGATTACAGTTTCTCCCGGAACATGGGCTACTTTCAGGGTGAGGAACCAACTGACTATAAGATGTAAAAAAGTAAACTATCCCTTAATTGAATTTACAAATCAATCATTGCAAATAGGGCACTAATGGTCAAGAATTTCTTATTAAACTGAATCTCATAAGCTTTTCACAAAGTAATTTACATCCCCAAACCCAACCCCTAACTGTTCTTTATCTTCTATGTGTTACTTATCCCCCTCTGATGCTGTCACTAAGCGCTGCCAGAGTGTAACAAACTGTTAACATGTTAACAAACCCAACCCCTAACTGTTCTTTATCTTCTATGTGTTACTTATCCCCCTCTGATGCTGTCACTAAGCGCTGCCAGAGTGTAACAAAGGGACATGTGAGAACAGCTTACATCAGTAAAATGGCTGAATTGAGAAGCGATGAGAGAAAAAAATCTAATGAATAGGATTAAATTAAATTGTTTGTTTTGTGTCGTTTGTTCTGTTTTATTACCATGACTACAAGTACAACTGAAATAATGCTCCCATAACATATATGTTAACACATATTTTAAACACATATTATGACATAAGGGACACCTGCCCTTCGAACATCTCATTCCAAAATCATGGGCATTAACATGTAGTTGGTCCCCCCTTTGCTGCTGTAACAGCCTCCACTCTTCTGGGAAGGCTTTCCATTAGATGTTAGAACATTGCTGTGCGGACTTGCTTCCATTCAGCCACAAGACCAGTAGTGAGGTCGGGCACTGATGTTGGGCAATTAGGCCTGGCTCGCAGTCGGTGTTCCAATTCATCCCAAAGATGTTTGATGGGGTTGAGGTCAGGGCACTGTGCAGGCCAGTCAAGTTCTTCCACACCAATCTCGACAAACAATTTCTGTATGGACCTCGCTTTATGTATGGGGGCATTGTCATGCTGAAACAGGAAAGGGCCTTCCCCAAACTGTTGCCACCAAGTTTGAAGCACAGAATCGTCTTGAATGTCATTGTATGCTGTAGAGTTAGGATTTCCCTTAACTGGAACTAAGGAGCCTAGCCCAAACTATGAAAAACAGCTCCAGACCATTAGGTCTCCTCCGCCAAACTTTACAGCTGGCACTATGCATTGGGGCAGGTAGCGTTCTCCTGGCATCCGCCAAACCCAGATTCGTCTGTCTCGCAACTGCTAGATGGTGAAGCGTAATTCATCATTCCAGAGAATACTTTTCCACTGCTCCAGAGTCCAATGGCTGTGAGCTTAACACCACTCCAGACAACGCTTGGCATTGTTCATGGTGATCTTAGGCTTGTGTGTGGCTACTCGGCCATGGAAACCCATTTCATAAAACTCCCTATGAACAGTTCTTGTGCTGACGTTGCTTCCAGAGGCAGTTTGGAACTCGGTAGTGAGTGTTGCAACTGAGGACAGACGGGATACACGCTTCAGCACTCGGCGGTCCCGTTCTGTGAGCTTATGTGGCCTACCACTTCACGGTTGAGCCGTTGTTGTTACTAGACGTTTCCACTTCACAATAACAACACTTACAGTTGAACAGGGCCGCTCTAGCCGGCAGAAACTTGACAAACTGACTTCTTGGAAAGGTGGCATCCTACATCGGTGCCATGTTGAAAGTCGCTGAGCTCTTCAGTAAGGCCATTCTATTGCAAATGTTTGTCTATGGAGATCACAAGGCCGTGTACTCGATTTTATACACTTGTCAGCAACGGATGTGGCTGAAATAGCCAAATCCACTAATTTGAAGGGATGTCCACATACTTTTGGCCATGTAGTGTATATGCAATAAACATTTGAATACTATGAGTCACACATACAGTATATGAGCATATAAGGTAACATATATTATGAAATATAAGATATTCACTACCGGTCAAAAGTTTTAGAACACCTACTCACTCAAGGGTTTTTCTTTATTTTACTTGTTTTATTTTATTTAACTATTATTTAGGGACTTTCAGCTCCCTCCAAAGATTTTCTATTGGGTTCAGGTCTGGAGACTGGCTAGGCCACTCCAGGACCTTGAGATGCTTCTTACGGAGCCACTCCTTAGTTGCCCTGGCTGTGTGTTTCGGGTCGTTGTCATGCTGGAAGACCCAGCCACGACCCATCTTCAATGCTCTTACTGATCGAAGGAGGTTGTTGGCCAAGATCTCGCAATACATGGCCCCATCCATCCTCCCCTCAATACGGTGCAGTCGTCCAGTCCCCTTTGCAGAAAAGCATCCCCAAAGAATGATGTTTCCACCTCCATGCTTCACGGTTGGGATGGTGTTCTTGGGGTTGTATTCATCCTTCTTCTTCCTCCAAACACGGCGAGTGGAGTTTAGACCAAAAAGCTCTATTTTTGTCTCATCAGACCACATGACCTTCTCCCATTCCTCCTCTGGATCATCCAGATGGTCATTGGCAAACTTCAGACGGGCCTGGACATGCGCTGGCTTGAGCAGGGGGACCTTGCGTGCGCTAAAGAATTTTAATCCATGACGGCGTAGTGTTACTAATGGTTTTCTTTGAGACTGTGGTCCCAGCTCTCTTCAGGTCATTGACCAGGTCCTGCCGTGTAGTTCTGGGCTGATCCCTCACCTTCCTCATGATCATTGATGCCACAAGAGGTGAGATCTTGCATGGAGCCCCAGACTGAGAGTGATTGACCTTCATCTTGAACTTCTTCCATTTTCTAATAATTGCGCCAACAGTTGTTGCCTTCTCACCAAGCTGCTTGCCTATTGTCCTGTAGCCCATCCCAGCCTTGTGCAGGTCTACAATTTTATCCCTGATGTCCTTACACAGCTCTCTGGTCGTGGCCACTGTGGAGAGGTTGGAGTCTGTTTGATTGAGTGTGTGGACAGGTGTCTTTTATACAGGTAACGAGTTCAAACAGGTGCAGTTAATACAGGTAATGAGTGGAGAACAGGAGGGCTTCTTAAAGAAAAACTAACAGGTGATCAAATACTTATGTCATGCAATAAAATGCAAATGAATTACTTAAAAATCATACAAAGGGATTTTCTGCATTTTTGTTTTAGATTTCCTCTCTCAGTGTTGAAGTGTACCTATGATAAAAATTACAGACCTCTACATGCTTTGTAAGTAGGAAAACCTGCCAAATCGGCAGTGTATCAAATACTTGTTCTCACCACTGTATATGTACCTAAAGGGTTCCTAAATTGTTTTATGAAATAGCTAAATGATCCATGCTATGACCTTAAAACAATTCTATATGTCAGCTTATTAGAACCTTTCCAGCTGTGTATTTGATCTGCACATGTTTCAGCACCGATAGCGCAAGCGCCTTCCTCTTATGCGCAAGTGAAGTGAGTTCATAAAAACTTAAGATATGTATCTTAGAAATAGTTTTCACATACAAACTTTATGTCTGAAATCTAATTTGGGAACCAAACATTGCAGGTTCAAAATCCACATGTGTAAAAGAATATGGTTGTGTTTGTATGATTTAATGCTGTTCAAATGTTCTATTAAATACCATGTGTTTCTATATCACCTACAATGCAGTCCTCAAATGTGAATTGACATTTAATCGGGAGATAAACATAACAGGGATGTATTCCAATCTGTTTTTCTTTGACTTAATTTGCTTGCTGAGAATGTTGTGGTAATATTAGGTAAACATTTTTAACATTTCCTTGAAATGTTTTGAGGACCTCCAAGACAAGGTAAAATGTACACTGAGTATACAAAACATTAAGAACACCTGCTCTTTCCATGACATAGACTGACCAGGTGAATCTAGGTGAATGCTATGATCCCTTATTGATATAGTAGGTGCCAGGCGCATCGGTTTGTGTCAAAAACGGAGTTATTTAATTCTTACAACAGGGAATGTCCTGTGCAACCTAACTTAAACATTGCATGAATGTGATCACAACTGAGCATATTTGTGTTTTGGGAACCTATCTCTTGTAATGTACCCACAGTGTTCCCACAACCTAATTACATGTTATGGGAACCGTTAAAGAACTCAGAAAGGCTGTTCTGTCAAAATTCTTGCAACATCAAATGAATGTTTTGTGCACCCTGATACAAACATTATCTGAATGTCAGCACAACAGGACAGTTTTGGTGTTTTGGGAACATATCTTTTGTGATGTCCCCACAATTTTCCCACCAGACTGTTCCCACAACCTAATGAAACATTCTGGTAACCTTTAAATAACAGATTAAATGTGTTATAGGAACATTCTTGGAACATCAGGAAAATGTTTTATACAAGCAGTCTATAATCATAATGGACAGTTTTTGTGTTATGAGAACATTTGCCGTGACCTTACCAATGTTCTGGGAACTTTTAATTTTGGTTTGCTGTGAAAAAATTACTGGTAAATTGTAATATTACATTACCTGGAAGCCTAATGAGAACTTTTGGGGTATGTTCTATGGTGGTTGTCACAGATGGTGTGCACAACATTTTAGTGAATGTTAGGAGAACATTCCAAGGATATTTCATTTAAAACATTTTTTTTTAAATAAAAAGTTGTTATCAAAAACATGTTTTGGGGATGTTATCATCCTAATATTAGATAAAACCCTAACTAGAACTTAATGGGAATCTTAGCTAATGTTCTGGGAATATTCCCGGTTTACTGGGTAGACTTTAGAAAAGCACTAAATGTACTGAGTATTCTTGCTTTCACATAGGAATGATGTTACTTTGCCTGCACATTTTTTTTTGACCAATGCTTATATGACTCCCTTACAAACAGGCCCATTTTTACCACATTTTTGCCTGCATACGCCTTTTATAACTCCCATGCGTATGCTGGCATGCCAATGACTAGTGGTGGTAGTGGTGTGCAGATGTGGGTGGGTGTTTATTTTAACAAATCTATTGAATATACAACATCAAAAATAAATCTATTATTCATTCATTTAGGCAAGTCCTAAGAAACATTACACGACTAATAAAATGTATTTTCAAAACAATAGAATGGCATATTTTGAGTTTAATTAGGCCTATGATACGTCCATGTAAATGTAATTCTGTTCAGACTTTTCCAGGCAAGAGCTATCAAACGTTTCGCTTGCAACAAGCACATATCTATAAGTGTTTGTACTTGGTTCTTTAGATGAGGATTGATTGGGTACAACCCCAGGATAAACACTTTGGAATGGAGAGGCGATTTTACTGATACTATTTGGGATATCATATGTGATACCTCCTTCCAAAAATATTGCATTTTCTCACAGTCCCACAGACAATGAAACAGAGTCCCTTTAGAGTGATTGCACTTGTAGCATATATCTGGAATTGTATTATTAAACTTATTTAATTTAGCGGGGGTTACATATGTTCACATCAACCAATTGTATTGCAGTAGTTTTAGCCAAGTATTCACAGTCTGTGTCTGAGCCTTAGTACATATACTACTCCATTCGTCCAAGACAATGTCCTCCCGAATATCTTCCTTCCAAGAGTTCAGTTTGTGTGCAGAGGATTCGGTTGAGCCAGACTCTAGCATATTGTATTGAGATGAAATTCTACCCTTACCACTACAATGGGTTGAGATTGTATTTTCTAAAGTGGACAGAAGGGGTTCTGTTAGGTTTTGGTTCTGGGCAGCAGCTCCTTAACTGTAAATATATATTTTAAAAAAATGATTTCTAGGAATGTCATATTTTACTATGAGTTCTTCAAATGACATAAAAATACCTCTTTATACAGGTCTCAAACTCTTCTTAAATCCTTGCTGGCCCATAGATGGAAACCCAGATCAGCTCTCCCATGAGTGAAACTGTGGTTTCCCCAGATATAACTAAAACATGACAAGGAACTTCCGCACCTCATACCAAACGTTGATAGTATTAAAAACCAAGGGATTATTTTTATGTGTCTTGATATCAGCTAAGTACATGTAGAGGTTAAGGGGTTATTTGGGTACAACTGAAGACATTTCAATCTCCATCCACAAAGGGAGAGACTCGGAGGTAAAATAGTACATAGCAGTGCGAAGCTGAGCTGCCCAGTAGTACCACTGGATATTAGGCAAAAGCTCCCACCCCAATATGGAACATCGAATTGCCCTTTATGCAGATGATGTCATTTTGTTTCTTACAGACTTGTGCAATTCCATACCCGTACTTCTGGACGTAATCAAAGAGTTTGGGGTGTTCTCGGGATACAAAATAAATAATGCAAAATCCTCAATTATGATGCTTAAGGAGGAGGAAAGACGTAGACCCACACCTCTGACTTTTTTTTAATGCAATGGAATGCTTTACATATCTCGGCGTTCGTATTGTGCCAGAGATTGACCACATAGTCTCAACTAACTATGACCCTGTTGTAGATTCAATAACTCAATCGATAGATAGATGGTCATCTTTACCTATATCTTTAATTGGCCAGATTAACATTCTGAAAATGAATGTCCTCCCAAAATTGTTGTATCTATTCAGAACATTCCCTTGCTGCCGCCACCATCCCTCTTTACAAGGCTAAAAAAGATGTCACTATATTTATCTGTAATAACAGACGTCCCAGAGTTCGCTTGTCTTTATTGTAACTACCGTATGACAGAGGGGGGGGCTCCATTTGCCTATGGCTAGAGGCTCAATGGCTAGGATTAACAGGAGAGGAGAAAGAGGGCAGTACTGTCTAGAACCCCTGCAGATGTCAAAAGGTTTAGATACCGTATTAGTAGTAAGGATCTCTGCAGTGGGATTTGTATGTAGTATCTTTATCCATTTGCAAAAGCTCTCACCACAACCAAAACAAATTAATCTCTGGGAAATGTGGGACGCTAGCGTCCCACCCCGCCAACAACCAGTGAAATAGCAGAACACCAAATTCAAAACAACAAAGATCTCATAATTCAAATTTCTCACACATACAAGTATTATACACCATTTTAAAGATAATCTTCTCGTTAATCCAACCACAGTGTCCAATTTCAAAAAGGCTTTATGGTGAAAGCATAGCATTAGATTATGTTAGGACAGCACCTAGACAAGAAAAACCACACAGCCATTTTCCAAGCAAGGAGAGGCGTCACAAAAACCAGAAATACAGCTAAAATTAATCACTAACCTTTGATGATCTTCATCAGATGGCACTCATAGGACTTCATGTTACACAATACATATATGTTTTGCTCGATAGAGTTCATATTTATATCCAAAAACCCCATTTTACATTGGTGCGTTATGTTCAGAAATGTTTTGCCTCCAAAACTCCGGTGAATGAGCACATCAATTTACAGAAATACTCATCATAAACTTTGATAACAGATACAAGTGTTATGCACAGAATTATAGATAAACTTCTCCTTAATGCAACCACTGTGTCAGATTTCAAAAAAGCTTCACGGCGAAAGCAAACTTTGCAATAATCTGAGTTCAGCGCTCAGACATCAAAACAAGCCAAACAGATACCCGCCATTTTGGAGTCAACAGAAGTCAGAAATAGCATTATAAATATTCACTTACCTTTGATGATCTTCATCGGAATGCACTCCCAGGAATCCCAGTTTCATAATAAATGTTTGTTTTGTTTGATAAAGTTCATCTTTATGTCCAAATACCTCCATTTTGTTCTCGCTTTTAGTCCAGCACTCCAAATTCACTAAGCGCGCGAGTTTAGTCCAGACGAAAAGTAAAAATAGTTACATTACAGTTCGTAGAAACATGTCAAACGATGTATAGAATCAATCTTTAGGATGTTTTTAGCATAAATATTCAATAATATTCCAACCGGACAATTCCTTTGTCTTTAGAATTGAAAGGAAAGGCAGCTCGCTCTCACGGCCGGGAAGCCTGAAACAACGTTCTAAAGACTGTTGACATCTAGTGGAATCCTTAGAAAATGCAATATGACCCCACAGACACTGTATATTGGATAGGCAATCACTTGAAAAACTACAAACCTCAGGTTTCCCACTTCCTGGTTGGATTTTGTCTCTGGTTTTTGCCTGCCATGTGAGTTCTGTTATACTCACAGACATCATTCAAACAGTTTTAGAAACTTCAGTGTTTTCTATTCAAATCTACTAATTATATGTATATTCTAGCTTTTGGGCCTGAGTAGCAGACATTTTACTTTGGGCATGTTTTTCATCCAAGCTACTCAATACTGCCCCCCTTTCCTAGAGACGTTACACTTAACACAGGTAGGGCCACTCAACCCTGTCAAAGGCCTTCTCTGTGTCCAACGACAGGATCGCAGTGTCTGACAACCCAATTCTAGCATGTAGAACATTTAGCACTTTCCTAACATTATGAAATCCTTGACGACCTTGAATAAAGCCATTTTGGTCTCAACCCACCACATCCGGGAGAAAACCCTCCAACCTCCTCGCAAGTGCTTTACAAAGAACCATAGTGTCAGAATTCAAAAGTGAAATAGCACAATAGGAATCACATTTGGTATGCTCTCGGTTGCTGGCCCTTGCTTCATACTCGTCGCCAAACCAACTGGCTCCAGGTCATATACAAGACCCTGCTAGGTAAAGTCCCCCCTTATCTCAGTTCGCTGGTCACCATAGCAGCACCCACCCGTAGCACTCGCTCCAGCACGTATATCTCACTGGTCACCCTCAAAGCCAATTCCTCCTTTGGCCGCCTCTCCTTCCAGTTCTCTGCTGCCAATGACTGGAACGAACTACAAAATCTCTGAAACTGGAAACGTTTATCTCCCTCTAGCTTTAAGCACCATCTGTCAGAGCAGCTCACAGATTACTGCACCTGTATATAGCCCATCTATAATTTAGCCCAAACTACTACCGCTTCCCCTACTGTATTTATTTATTTTGCTCCTTGCACCCCAGTATTTCTACTTTGCACATTCATCCACTGCAAATCTACCATTCCAGTGTTTTACTTGCTATATTGTATTTACTTCGCCACCATGTTTATTTATTTACTTATTTATTTTGCTCCTTTGCACCCCAGTATTTCGACTTTGCACATTCATCCACTGCAAATCTACCATTCCAGTGTTTTACTTGCTATATTGTATTTACTTTGCCACCATGGCCTATTTATTGCCTACCTCCCTTATCTCACCTCATTCGCTCACATTGTATATAGACCTATTTTTCTACTGTATTATTGACTATGTTTGTTTTACTCCATGTGTAACTAACTCTGTGTTGTTGAATGTGTCGAACTGCTTTGCTTTATCTTGGCCAGGTCACAGTTGTAAATGAGAACTTGTTCTCAACTTTCCTACCTGGTTAAATAAAGGTGAAATAAAAAAAAATAAAAATGCCGCTTTCCAGGTTTTAGGAGCAGAGTGATCAGAGCTCCTCTCAAAGAAGGGGGCAGGAGACCATTTTCGTAAGATTCCAAAAACATCTCCAGGAGGGGAGTGCACAGTGTGTTCTTAAATCTCTTGTAGATGTCAATGGAGAGCCCTTCTGGGCCAGATGCCCTCCCCGCCCTCATACTATCAATTGCATTGGAAATGTCCTCCACAGTCAGCTCAGCATTAAGAATATCCTTAGATTGGAGTTTCCCAATATTTCAGATGAATCTATCTAAAAAGCTAGCCTGAGTGTCAGTTTCAGGAGGATACTCTGATGCATATAATTTTTCATAAAAGGATTCAAAGGTATTGTTTATCCTGTTGAGGACCTGATCCCGCTATTAGGATTTATTGTCAAGAGACCATGGCAGGAAATTCAAAACTGCAAGAATCTAATAATTTCAATTTCTCAAACAATCAACTATTTTTCACCATTTGAAAGATAAACATCTCCTAAATCCAACCACATTGTCCGATTTCAAAGAGGCTTTACGGCGAAAGCATAAAGTTAGGTTATGTTAGGAGAGTACA
This sequence comes from Salmo trutta, assembly GCF_901001165.1. Taxonomy (NCBI): domain Eukaryota; kingdom Metazoa; phylum Chordata; class Actinopteri; order Salmoniformes; family Salmonidae; genus Salmo; species Salmo trutta. The sequence goes on along the minus strand of NC_042972.1, from coordinate 30,852,627 downwards.
TTGAAAATAGCCGTGCGTAATGTTTTGTCAATTCAAAGACAGGCGTCACCAAAAGCAGATAACCAGCTAAAATTATGCACTAACCTTTGACAATCTTCATCAGATGACACTCCTAGGACATTATGTTATACAATACATGCATTTTTTGTTCCATCAAGTTCATATTTATATCCAAAAACAGCATTTTACAGTAGCGGTGAAATTCCGAATTTTTTTTCCCTCAAATGCTTCCAAATGCTTTACAAAATTACTATTCGAAAACATTGGTAAATTATAATATTGTCATTCAAAGAACTATAGATTAACATCTCGTAAATGCTACCGCATTGCCAGATTTCAAAATAACTTTACTGGGAAATCACACTTTGCAATAAACGGGGTGCTATGCTAAGAACATGCTAAGAACAATAGGCTAGGATATACAGGTTAGCACCATCTAATATCAATAATACTAATGTAAATAATCGCTTACCTTTGATTATCTTCATCAGAAGGCACTTCCAGGAATCCCAGGTCCACAACAAATGTGGTTTCTTTCGACAAAGTTCATAATTTATGTCCAAATAACTCAGTAGGCTCCTCAAAATGTAGGGCGGGGGGGCAAAAGTCACGACGAAAAGTAAAAAAAAAAAAAAAATCTATTTACGTTCGTTCAAACATGTCAAACGTTGTTTAGCATCAATCTTTAGGGCCATTTTTAACGTGAAACATCAGTAATATTTCAACCCGACCTCTCATGTTTCTTGAAAAAACGTTTTTGAAAAATGTCTCGCCTCACATGCACGCGCATGAAGTGACGACATCCCAGGGACGTCAACTTCCCTGCATTCTAATTCGGTCTCTGTTCATCATAGACGCTTCAAACAACTTTATAAAGATCGTTGACATCTAGTGGAAGCCGTAGGAAGTGCAAAATGAATCCTTTGTCACTGTGTGATCTATTAGCAATGACTCGAAAATAGTACAGCCACAAAATTCTCATTTCCTGGTTGTATTTTTCTCAGGTTTTTGCCTGCCATATGAGTTTTGTTATACTTACAGACACCATTCAAACTGTTTTAGAAAATTCATAGTGTTTTCTATCCAAATCTGTTAATAATATGCATATCCTAGCTTCTGAGTTGGTGTAGGAGGCAGTTAAAAATGGGCACATATTTTTTTCAAAATTCTCAATACTGCCCCCTAGCCCGTAGAGGTTATCACCCGAGGGTCTACCATCACAGCTCCCCCTGCATCCTGTATTGATTGCTCTCTCTGCTTGCTGCTGTTTGATTCGCCAGGCCAACAGCTTCCCAGCTTTTTCACCCTTGTCATAATATTATCGGTTTAGTCTCAATAAGCTTGCTGCAGCTCTACCCATAGAAATTATGTTATATTGAGCCCTGAGCAAGAGCAACTCCTTGTGTGCACCTGCGGAAGTAGTGAGGAAAATGTCTCTCTCCAGAGTCTTAAGTAATTTCATTTTTTGACGAGTATTTTTTTACTTGGAGCTGGTGAAATGTATAATTTGACCCCTTATGAAAGCTTTACAGGTGTCACGACTTCCGCCGAAGTCGGCCCCTCTCCTTGTTCGGGCGGCATTCGGCGGTCGACGTCACCGGCTTACTAGTTATCACCGATCTATGTTTCCCTGTTCGTTTGGTTTTGTCTTTATTATACACACCTGTTTCATATTCCCTGATTATGTTCATTATTTAACCCTCTGGCTTTCATGTTTGTCTTGTCCGTGATTGTTACCTGTTTTGTAGTTGTTGGAGGATTTTCTCCCAGCCATGTTTTATTGCTGCGGGAGAAGTTGGATTATTGTTTTTGAGTAAAATGTTTTGTTTGCACTCATCCCTGTGTCCTGCGCCTGACTTCGCTACTTCTCCTATGAAAAAGCATTACAGAATCACGGACCACTATAATGGAGTCAGCAGGAGCAGCCAGTACTCCTAGTCCAGTAGTAAAGGAGCGCGTCCAGCAGCACGCGATCATGTTACAGAGTCTCGGGACAGCCATGGATCGCGTGCTGCAGATTATGGACAGTATTGAGAGAAGAGGATTTCCCTTCGACCCAGCCATTCCATCGCCACCAGAACCACATCATGCACACATGCTCAACCATCCGTCGTCAGTATCCAGTGGGATTCGGCTCTCGCTCCCGGGAACGTATGACGGAACAGCTGCCGGGTGCCAGGGGTTCCTACTCCAGCTGGAGCTCTACCTGGCGGCTGTCCAGCCGGCACCTTCGGGACACGAGAGAGTGAGCGCTCTCATCTCCTGTCTGACTGGTAAAGCCCTGGAGTGGGCCAACACCTTCTGGGAAGGGGAAGGCCCTACTCTGGATAACTACGAGGACTTCTCCCGCCGCTTTCGGGCAGTATTTGATCATCCACCAGAAGGGAGAGCGGCGGGGGAGCGATTGTTGCAGTTTAGACGGGATGAGGAGCGCTCAGGAATTTGCGCTGGACTTTAGTACTCCGGCGGCGGGTGCGGGATGGAATGAGCGGGCCCTGATCGACCACTACAGGTGTGGTTTGCGAGAGGACGTTCGTCGGGAGCTAACCTGTAGGGACACCACCATCCACCTGGACCAGCTGGTGGACTTATCGATCCGGCTGGATAACCTGTTGGCCTCCCGCGAATGTCCGGATCGGGGTTCGTTGATTCCATCCCCCAGCCCCTTAGACCCAACACCTATGGAGTTGAGAGGGGCTGGTACGAGGGAGACCGGAGGGGGAACCATTCCATGCACTAGCTGTGGCCACAGAGGACACACTGCTGGTCGGTGCTGGGGAGGTTCTCCAGGAAGTTGAGGTGGTAGGCGGAACACTGGTGGTTCATCTCAGGTCAGTAGGCACACGACTCACCCAGACCCCCCTGTTGCTCACATGTGGTTATCTATAGGATTTCTGGGGTTCTCCCCGCATTCCCAGCATAAGGCGCTAGTAGATTCAGGCGCAGCTGGGAACTTTATTGATTGGTCTTTGGCTCATAGATTAAGGATTCCTATTGTTCCCGTTGATGTTCCCTTCCCTGTACATGCCCTAGATAGTCGTCCTTTGGGGTCGGGGCTGATTAGGGAGGTCATGGCTCCCATTGCTATGGTGACGCAGGGGTGTCATGAGGAGAGAATTAGTCTCTTTCTGATTGACTCTCCTGCGTTTCCGGTTGTTTTGGGTCTTCCCTAGTTGGCTTCTCATGATCCTATTATTTCGTGGCAACAGAGGGTTCTCAAGGGATGGTCCTGTCAGTGTTCAGGGAGGTGTTTAGGTGTTTCCTTAGGTGCCACTACGGTGGAAAGTCCAAACCAGGTTTCCACCATGCACATTCCCCCCGAATATGCCGATTTGACAATCGCCTTCTGTAAAAAGAAGGCGACTCAATTACCACCCCATCGACCGGGGGATTGTGCGATAAATCTCCGGGAGGGCGCTGCACTTCCCAGGAGTCACGTGTATCCTCTGTCACAGGAGGAGACGGAGGCTATGGTGACATATGTCACCGAATCTCTGGGACAAGGATACATTCGGCCCTCCATTTCACCTGTCTCCTCGAGTTTCTTTTTTGTGAAGAAGGATGGAGGTTTACACCCGTGCATTGACTATCGAGGTTTGAACCAGATTACGGTAAAATACAGTTACCCGCTGCCTCTTATCGCTAGTATGACAGAATCATTGCACGGGGCGCGCTTCTTCACAAAATTGGACCTCAGGAGCGCGTACAACCTGGTGCGTATCAAGGGAGGGGATGAGTGGAAGACGGCATTTAGCACTACTTCTGGGCACTATGAGTACCTCGTCATGCTGTATGGGTTAATGAATCCTCCATCCGTCTTCCAATCATTTATGGATGAGATCTTCAGGGACCTGCACGGGCGGGGTGTAGTGGTGTATATAGATGACATTCTAATATACTCCACTACCCGTGCTGAGCATGTGTCCCTTGTACGCATGGTGCTTGGTCGACTGTTGGAACATGACCTTTACGTCAAGGCGGAGAAATGTCTGTTCTCCAACAGTCCATCTCCTTCCTTGGGTACCGGTTGTCCGCGTCAGGGGTAGAGATGGAGGCTGACCGCATTTCAGCCGTGCGTAAATGGCCGACTCCAACCACGGTAAAGGAAGTGCAGCGGTTTTTAGGGTTTGCCAACTACTACCGGAGGTTAATCCGGGGTTTTGGCCAGGTGGCGGCTCCCATTACCTCCTTACTGAAGGGGGGACCGGTGCGACTGTGGTGGTCGGCTGAGGCGGACAGAGCTTTTGGTAACCTGAAGGCTCTGTTTACCACGGCTCCAGTGCTGGTGCATCCTGATCCCTCCTTAGCGTTCATAGTTGAGGTGGATGAATCCGAGGCTGGAATAGGGGCTGTGCTATCTCAGCGCTCGGGTAAGCCACCAAAACTCCGCCCCTGTGCTTTCTTTTCGAAGAAGCTCAGCCCGGCGGAGCGTAACTATGATGTGGGGGATAGGGAGTTGTTGGCTGTGGTCGGGGCTCTGAAAGCGTGGAGACATTGGCTTGAGGGGGCTAGACACCCTTTCCTCATTTGGACTGACCACCGAAATCTGGAGTACATTCGGGCAGCGAGGAGACTGAACCCTCGCCAGGCTAGGTGGGCTATGTTTTTCACACGCTTTGCTTTCACCCTTTCCTACAAACCAGGTTCCCAGAACGTGAAGGCAGACGCACTGTCCCGGCTGTATGATACAGAGGAGTGGTCTACGGAGCCCACTCCCATAATTCCAGCTTCTTGCCTGGTGGCACCGGTGGTATGGGAGGTGGACGCGGACATCGAACGGGCATCACGTGCAGAACCCACTCCACCCCAGTGTCCCGTTGGGCGCGTGTACATTCCGTTTGATGTTCGCGATCGTTTGATCTGTTGGGCCCATACATCACCCTCCTCTGGTCATCCTGGTGTCGGTCGGACGGTGCGCTGCCTTGCGGGGAAGTATTGGTGGCCCACGTTAGCTAAGGACGTGAGGGTTTATGTCTCCTCCTGTTCGGTATGCGCACAGTGCAAGGCACCTAGACATCTGCCCAGAGGGAAATTACAACCCCTTCCCGTTCCGCAATGACCGTGGTCACACCTATCGGTGGATTTCGTGACGGATCTTCCCCCGTCACGGGGTAACACCACGATCCTGGTCGTTGTGGATCGTTTTTCTAAGTCCTGCCGTCTCCTTCCTTTGCCCGGTCTCCCAAACTGCGGAGGCCCTGTTCACCCATGTATTCCGGCACTACGGGGTGCCTGAGGACATAGTGTCTGATCGGGGTCCCCAATTTACGTCTAGAGTCTGGAGGGCGTTTATGGAACGCCTGGGGGTCTCGGTCAGCCTTACCTCGGGTTTCCACCCTGAAAGTAACGGGCAGGTGGAAAGAGTCAACCAAGAGGTGGGTAGGTTTCTGCGGTCCCATTGCCAGGACCAGCTGGGAGAGTGGGCCTCGTTTATCCCCTGGGCGGAGATGGCCCAAAACTCCCTACGCCACTCTTCGACTAATCTTACCCCTTTTCAGTGTGTGCTAGGTTATCAGCCAGTCCTGGCTCCATGGCATCAGAGCCAGATCGAGGCTCCTGCGGTGGATGAAGTGTTTCGGCACTCGGAGGAGACATGGAACGCTGCCCATGTAAGTCTACAACGAGCCATCAGGCGGCAAAAGGCGAGTGCCGACAGCCACTGCAGTGAGGCCCCGGTTTATGCACCGGGGGATCGGGTCTGGCTCTCGACCCGAAACCTGCCCCTTCACCTGCCCTGCCGGAAGCTAGGTCCGTGGTTTGTGGGGCCTTTCAAAGTCCTGAGGAGATTGAACGAGGTTTGTTATAGGTTACAACTCCCCCCTGATTATCATATTAGCCCCTCGTTCCATGTGTCTCTCCTCAGGCCGGTGGTGGCTGGTCCGCTCCAGCAGTCTGAGGTACGGGAGGTTCCTCCGCCCCCGGCGTGTACAGTACGAGCCATTATGGACTCCAGACGTCGGGTGAGGGGCCTTCAGTACCTTGTGGAGTGGGAGGAGCGAAGCTGGGGACCGGCGGTCCGGAGGAGCGAAGCTGGGTACCGGCGGAGGACATCTGCTCCCCGGCCTCCGGGTCGTCCCCGAGGCCGGTGTCGGCACGCTGCTGGAGCTGCGCGTCGGGGGTGGGGGTACTGTCACGACTTCCGCCGAAGTCGGCCCTTCTCCTTGTTCGGGCGGCGTTCGGCGGTCGACGTCACCGGCTTACTAGTTATCACCGATCTATGTTTCCCTGTTCGTTTGGTTTTGTCTTTATTATACACACCTGTTTCATATTCCCTGATTATGTTCATTATTTAACCATCTGGCTTTCATGTTTGTCTTGTCCGTGATTGTTACCTGTTTTGTAGTTGTTGGAGGATTTTCTCCCAGCCATATTTTATTGCTGCGGGAGAAGTTGGATGATTGTTTTTGAGTAAAACGTTTTGTTTGCACTCATCCCTGTGTCCTGCGCCTGACTTCGATACTTCTCCTATGAAAAAGCATTACAACAGGCTTCCCATCTAGTACAAGCTGAAGTCTGTGTAGTATTATTTGAAAGTATAGGTCAATTTGCTGTCCAATGTATTCTGTAAAACTTGTATCTTGTAGCCATTTAGGTTGGAAGCACCATTTAAGTGGGTCACCTACTAAATTAGAATCGGAATGTATAAGAGATGCTGGAACATGGTCAGAGATGACAATACTGTCATAAAAGCAATCTTCAATTTTAGAGCGTAACGCTGCTGAGATCAAAAATGTGTCTATTCGGGAATAGGTCTGGTGAGTGCTAGAGTAACAGGAGTATTCCACATCATCTGGTTTCATTTCTCTCCAAATCTCTATTAAGTTTAAATCCTTCATAAAATGCTCTATGGTTTTCCTAGATTTGGTGTAGGAGTAGTTTGAACCCGAGGTGTGATCTTTAACAGGATCTAAAGTGCAATAAGTCTCCTGCAACAATATAATTACCTGGAAGTGTGGAAAGGTTTAAATACAAATTGTTAAAGAATTTAGAATCATCTTCGTTGGGACCATACACATTAATTAAATTCAACTGCTCGGACAGCAAGATACCCCGTATAATAATATATCTGCCGGCGGGATCACAAATTGTTTGCAATATCTGATATGGAATGGACTTATGGATAAGAATAATAACTCCACTTGCATGGGAACTAAATGAGGCTGCAATGACCTGCCCAGGCCACCTCTTGCGTATCTTAGGAATGTTGTCAGATAATAGATGTGATTCTTGCAAAAATATGATCTTCGCCTGATGTTGCTTTAATCTACTTATTACCTGTTTTATTTTGGTGATTTTATTTAATCCCCTACAGTTCCATGATGTAAATTTAACCTTAACACTATGAGTCATCAAATTTACCAGGGAACTAAAACATTGCACCATAAGAGCACATTGGATCAGCCTAATATACCAATAGATCTCTGTTACCACCATAAACAAAAACACAAAGGACGCTTTAAAGCACGTCATTGTACAAAAACACATGCCTAACAATCAACCACGAATGTGTGAATAACCCTACCTTGGGTGGCAGGTAGCCTAGTGGTTAGAGCGTTGGACTAGTAACTGAAAGGTTGTAAAATCAAATCCTTGAGCTGACAAGGTAAAAATTTGTCATTCTGCCCCTGAACATGGCAGTTAACCCACTGTTCATAGGCCTTCATTGAAAATAAGAATGTGTTCTTAACTGACTTGCCTAGTTAAATAAAGGTCAAATAAAATAAAACCCTCTTACCCCAAAGTCTCTGAAAGACCTCAGTGACACTCCTTATAAGTTGCTCAACAGATCCACACACATGAGGAGCTGCCTCTGTCTTTTTTCCCCTCTGTACAGCTACTGCCCAAATCAAATCAAATGTTATTTGTCACATACACATGGTTAGCAGATGTTAATGCGAGTGTAGCGAAATGCTTGTGCTTCTAGTTCTGACCATGCAGTAATATCTAACAAGTAATCTAATCTAACAATTTCACAACAACTACCTTATACACACAAGTGTAAAGGAATGAATGAGAATATGTACATAAAAATATATGAATGAGCGATGGCCGAACGGCATAGGCAAGATGCAGTAGATGGTATAGAGTACAGTATATACATATGAGATGAGTAATGTAGGGTATGTAAACATTATAAAAAGTGTCATTGTTTAAAGTGGCTAGTGATACATTTATTACATCAATTTTTCATTATTAAAGTGGCTAGAGATGAGTCAGTATGTTGGTAGAAGCCACTCAATGTTAGTGATGGTTGTTGTCCTTGATGATCTTTTTGGCCTTCCTGTGACATCGGGTGGTGTAGGTGTCCTGGAGGGCAGGTAGTTTGTCCCCGGTGATGCGTTGTGCAGACCTCACTACCCTTTGGAGAGCCTTACAGTTGTGGGCGGAGCAGTTGCCGTACCAGGCGGTGATGCAGCCCGACAGGATGCTCTCGATTGTGCATCTGTAAAAGTTTGTGAGTGTTTTTGGTAACAAGCCAAATATCTTCAGCTTCCTGAGGTTGAAGAGGCGCTGCTGCGCCTTCTTCACCACACTGTCTGTGTGGGTGGACCATTTCAGTTTGTCCGTGATGTGTACACTGAGGAACTTAAAACTTTCCACCTTCTCCACTACTGTCCCGTCGATGTGGATAGGGGGCTGCTCCCTCTGCTGTTTCCTGAAGTCCACGATCATCTCCTTTGTTTTGTTGACATTGAGTGTGAGGTTATTTTCCTGACACCACACTCCGAGGGCCCTCACCTCCTCCCTGTAGGCCGTTTCATCGTTGTTGGCAATCAAGCCTACCACTGTAGTGTCGTCTGCAAACTTGATGATTGAGTTGGAAGCGTGCATGGCCACGCAGTCATTGGTGAACAGGGAGTACAGGAGAGGGCTGAGAACGCACCCTTGTGGGGCCCCAGTGTTGAGGATCAGCGGGGTGGAGATGTTGTTACCTACCCTCACCACATGGGGGGCGGCCTATCAAGAGTCCAGGACCCAGTTGCACAGAGTGGGGTCAAGACCCAGTGTCTCGAGCTTAATGACGAGTTTGAAGGGTACTATGGTGTTAAATGCTGAGCTGTAGTCGATGAACAGCATTCTTACATAGGTATTCCTCTTGTCCAGATGGGTTAGGGCAGTGTGCAGTGTGATTGCGATTGCGTCGTCTGTGGACCTATTGGGGCGGTAAGCAAATTGGAGTGGGTCTAGGGTGTCAGGTAGGGTGGAGGTGATATGATCCTTGACTAGTCTCTCAAAGCACTTCATGATGATGGAAGTGAGTGCAACGGGGCGATAGTCATTTAGCTCAGTTACCTTCGATTTCTTGGGAACAGGAACATGGTGGCCCTCTTGAAGCATGTGGGAACAGCAGACTGGGATAAGGATTGATTGAATATGTCCGTAAACACACCAGCCAGCTGGTCTGCGCATGCTCTGAGGACGCGGCTGGGGATGCCGTCTGGGCCGGCAGCCTTGCAAGGGTTAACACGTTTAAATGTTTTACTCACGTTGGCTGCAGTGAAGGAGAGCCCGCAGGTTTTGGTATCGGGCCGTGTCAGTGGCACTGTGTTGTCCTCAAAGTGAGCAAAGAAGTTGTTTAGTTTGTCTGCCCCGCCACTTGTCATTACAGAATATCGTGTTCACCATTTAACAAAGAACCAAACAAAATACCAGGAGTGAGCCAGAATATAAGACCACTGTGATCTAGCCTCATATAGGCCTAAATAAAACAAACCCGCACCAGGATGTTCCATTGCATAAAAGCAAAGTTTCATGGTACATAAAATTATAATAAGGCTGTCTACTTGTAAACTGGCCATGTTATTATAGTTCAATAGACAGTGCTACTATGCTACCAGATAAATTATAACACAGTGAACTGGCTCAAACTTAAAATACATGTTTAGACAAAACCGAAAGCAGTTAAAAAAATGTCAAAAAAATAGTTCAAAGTGTAACTTTACATTGCTATTTCCTCTTCTTCAGCGTTGCACTGCTTCCACACTTCTGCCTAGCTTCTCAATAAACTGCTGCGTCTTGGCTGGTGTTTCAAAAATGTAGGAACGATCGCCATGGGAGACCCTCAGGCGTGCTGGAAAGATGATTTCACACCGGATGGCCTTAACCCATAGCCGCTGCTTGACACTGTCGAAGCGTTTCTGCTGCTTGTGGACTTCCATGGAGAGATCTGGGAAGAACATAACTTGCCGATTCTTGTAGAGTACGCTCCCTTTCGCCCTGGCTGCAATCACCACGTGCATCTTATCTTTATAGTTTAAGAACTTCATTATCAGAGCCCTCGGGGGTGTGTTGGGGTCGGATCATGGGCCAGAAATCCAATGAGCTCTCTCAATGATCAAAGGAGAGCGGAGTGGCTCCATCTCCAGAGCCTCGGGAAGCCACAGCTCTAGGAATGAGCAAGCATTGCTCCCCTCAGCGCCTTCGGGGAGATGTACTAGTCTCAAGTTCGACCTCCTGCTGCGGCCCTCCAAATCAACTAGTTTAGAGGTAAGCGATTCAACCTTTTCCTCAAGTGCGGTGGTTGTTGCCTGCGGGGCTATAATGTTGTCTTCGGTTCGAGATGCGTACCTCAGCCTGAGAGGTTTGCCCAGCACATTCTTTGACTTCCTTTTTAACGTTGTCCACTGCAGACAGTACATTTTGGAATTTGATAGAGAATTCTGCATTCATATCTTTGATGGCCTTGAGGATATCTTCGGAGCTAACGGTACTGCATGTGTTTATCGCCTCAGTCCTGCTTCCACCACTAGCACATGAAGCTAGCACTGCGCCTTCATACTCAGACTCTAAACTTTCCCTTGTTAAGTCCGGCTTTTTGGTGTGACTTTTCTTTGTCGGCATTGTGGGTTTCGGAAGCTAATAAACTATTACTGCCTTTCCTGGTAGATTAAGCTTAAGGGTGCACTTATTTCTGGATTTATTTCAATTTTTTTGCGGAGCTAAAAAAAAGATGCGCATGATCAGCTCTGCGCCATACCGGAAGCCCCCAATAATCCACTTGTTAAACTACATAACATGCTGGCAAAATGTTCTAATAAATGAGCCAACTAGACAAGATGACAATGAGCAGCCCTCACCTCAATTAAGCTAACATTTTCCCAGCCTAATTGTAGCCTAACCAATATCCAAACAGAGATTCAGTGAAATCAAAATTCTGACATTGATTGATTTATCAAGTCCCCACGGTTGTCTCAAAGCAGCAATCAAAACGGTGCTGCCTGAAATTATCATCTAGTTTATATTTGTATTTATTATGGATCCCCTTTAGCTGCTGCCTTAAGGCAGTTATACATTTTTAAAAACATGACAATAAATTCACAACAGATTTCACAACATATTATCGATGGGGCTGTAGTGGAGCAGGTTGAGAGCTTCAAGTCCCTTGGTGTCCACATCACCAACAAACTATCATGGTCCAAACATACCAAGGCAGTTGTGAAGAGGGCACGACAAAGCCTATTCCCCCACAGGAGACTGAAAATATTTGGCATGGGTCCTCAGATCTTCAAAAAGATCTACAGCTGCACCATCAAGAGCATCCTGACTGGTTACATCACTGCCTGGTATGGCAACTGCTCAGCCTCCGACCACAAGGCACTACAGAGGGTAGTGCGTACGGCTCAGTACATCACTGGGGCCAAGCTTCCTGCCATCCAGGACCTCTATACCAGGCAGTGTTAGAGGAAGGCCCTAAAAATTGTCAAAGACTCCAGCCACCCTAGTCATAGATTGTTCTCTCTGCTTTCGCACGGCAAGCGGACCCGGAGCGCCAAGTCTAGGTACAAAGGCTTCTTAACAGCGTCTACCCTCAAGCAATAAGTCTCCTAAACAGCTAATCAAATGGCTACCCAGACTACTTGCATTGTCCCCCCCTTTTTACGCTGCTGCTACTCTCTGTTTATTATCTATGCATAGTCACTTTAACTCTACCTACATGTACATATTATCTCAATTACCTCGACTAACCTGTGCCCCCACACATTGACGATGTACCGGTACCCCCTGTATATAGCCTAGCTAGTGTTATTTTACTGCTGCTCTTTCATTTTTTTTTTTTGCTTATCTATTTTTAACTTAACACTTATTTTTCTTAAAACTGCATTGTTGGTTAAGGGCTTTTAAGTAAGCATTTCACTGTAAGGTCTACTCCTGACCTTACACTATTCGGCGCATGTGACAAATAAAATGTGATTTTGATTGAGTTTGTGCCCTCAGACCCCTACCCTACTACCACATATCTACAACATAAAATGTATGTGTATGTGTGTGTATAGTACATACACTAGCGGACAAAAGTTTTAGAACACCTACTCATTCAAGGGTTTTGTAATTTTGACTATTTTCTACATTGTAGAATAATAGTGAAGGCATCAAAACTATGAAATAACACATATGGAATCATGTAGTAACCAAAAAAGTGTTAAACAAGTCAAAATATATTTTAGATTTGAGATTCTTCAAATAGCGACCCTTTGCCTGGATGACAGCTTTGCACACTCTTGGCATTGTCTCAACCTGCTTTTTTTATTTACATTTTTTTATTTCACCTTTATTTATTAACCAGGTAGGCCAGTTGAGAAAAAGTTCTCATTTACAACTGATGTCACGCTTGTCGTCGGTAATGGAGGATCAAAACGCAGCAGGTATGTGTATGCTCATCTCGACGTTTTAATGAATACAAAAATGAACACCAAAATAACAAACAGAAATAACGATCGACAAAACAGTCTGGCAAAGCATAAGGCTTACACACAGAACAATTTCCCACAAATGACAAACACACCCCAATATATGGGACTCTCAATCAAAGGCAAAGAGAAAACACCTGCCTTCAATTGAGAGTCCCAACCCCAATTAATCAACCATAGAAACACAAACATAGACCATAAACCAAAAACCCGGAAATACTAAATCAAACACCCTTTTAACAAACACACCACCCTGAACTACATAAAACAAATACCCTCTGCCACGTCCTGACCAAACTACAATAACAATTAACCCTTATACTGGCCAGGACGTGACAACTGCGACCTGGCCAAGATAAAGCAAAGCAGTGCGACACAAACAATAACACAGAGTTACACATGGAATAAACAAACGTACAGTCAATAACACAATAGAAAAAGTATATATGTACAGTGTGTGCAAATGGCGTGAGGAGGTAAGGCAATAAATAGGCCATAGTTGCGAAGTAATTACAATTTAAGAAATTAACACTGGAGTGATAGATGTGCAGATGATGATGTGCAAGTAGAAATACTGGTGTGCAAAAGAGCAAAAAAGTAAATAAAAACAATATGAGGATGGGGTAGGTAGATTGGATGGGCTATTTACAGATGGGCTGTGTACAGCTGCAGTGATCGGTAAGCTGCTCAGATAGCTGATGTTTAAAGTTAGTGAGGGAGATATAAGTCTCCAACTTCAGCAATGTTTGCAATTCCTTCCAGTCATTGGCAGCAGAGAACTGGAAGGAAAGGCAGCCAAAGGAGGTGTTGGCTTTAGGGATGACCAGTGAGATATACCTGCTGGAGCGTGTGCTACGGGTGGGTGTTGTTATCGTGACCAGTGAGCTGAGATAAGGCTGAGCTTTACCTAGGAAAGACTTATAGATGACCTGGAGACGAATATGTATCAAGGGCCAGCCAACGAGAGCATACAGGTCGCAGTGGTGGGTGGTATATGGGGCTTTGGTGACAAAACGGATGGCACTGCGATAGACTGCATCCAGTTTACTGAGTAAAGTGTTGGAGGCTATTTTGTAAATTACATCGCCGAAGTCGAGGATCGGTAGGATAGTCAGTTTTACGAGGGTATGTTTGGCGGCGTGAATGAAGGAGGCTTTGTTGAGAAATAGGAAGCCGATTCTAGATTTAATTTTGGATTGGAGATGTTTAATATGAGCTTGCCTGAGGTGCACCCGTGACCAGCTCGGAAACCGGATTGCACAGCGGAGAAAGCACGGTGGGATTCAAAATGGTCAGTGATCTGTTAATTAACTTGGATTTTAGAAAGGCAGGGCAGGATGGATATAGGTCTGTAACAGCTTGGGTCTAGAGTGTCACCCCCTTTGAAGAGGGGGATGACCGCGGCAGCTTTCCAATCTTTATGGATCTCGGCGATACGAAAGAGAAGTTGAACAGACTGGTAATAGGGGTTGCAACAATGGCGCCGGATAATTTTAGAAAGAGAGGTTCATGAGGTAGTCACCTGTAATGCATTTCAATTAATAGGTGTGCCTTCTTTAAAGTTTATTTGTTGAATTTCTTTCCTTCTAAATGCGTTTGAGCCAATCAGTTGTGTTGTGTCAAGGTGGGGAGTTTACAGAAGATGGCCCTATTTGGTAAAAGACCAAGTCCATATTATGGCAAGAACAGCTCAAATAATCAAAGAGAATCAATAGTCCATCTTTACTGTAAAGACATGAAGGTCAGTCAATACGGAAAATTTCAAGAACTTTAAAAGTATCTTCAAGTGCAGTCAAAAAAAACATCAAGCGCTATGATGAAACTGGCTCTCATGAGGACCACCACAGGAAAGGAAGACCCAGAGTTACCTCTGCTGTAGAGTTCATTAGAGTTACCATCCCCAGAAATTGCAGCCTGAATAAATGCTTCACAAACTGTTCAGAGGAGACTGTTTGAATCAGGCCTTCATGGTCGAATTGCTACAAAGAAACCACTACTAAAGGACACCAATAAGAAAAGACTTGCTTGGGCCAAGAAACACGAGCAATGGAAATTAGACCAGTGGTCTAAATTGGAGATTTTTGGTTCCAACCACCGTGTCTTTGTGAGACGCGGTGTGGGTGAACGAATGATCTTCGCATGTGTTTTTCCCCACCGTAAAGCATGGCGGAGGAGGTGTTATGGTCTGGGGGTGCTTTGCTGGTGACAAGGCACACTTAACCAGCATGGCTACCACAGCATTCTGCAGTGATACGCCATCCCATCTGGTTTGTGCTTAGTGCGACTATCATTTGTTTTTTAACAGGACAATTACCCAACACACCCACAGGGTGTGTCAGGGCTATTTTACCAAGAAGGAGAGTGATGGAGTGCTGCATCAGATGACCTGGCCTCCACAATCCCCCGACCTCAACCAAATTAAGATAATTTGGTATGAGCCGGACTGCAGAGTGAAGGAAAAGCAGCCAACAAGTACTCAGCATATGTGGGAACTCCTTCAAGACTGTTGGAAAAGCATTCTAGGTGAAGCTGGTTGAGAGAACGCCAAGAGTGTGCAAAGCTGTCATCAAGGCAAAAGGTGGCTATTTGAAGAATCTAAAATATAGTCGTGACCACACGACTGAACAGTAGTCCAGGTCCGACAAAACTAGGACCTGTAGGACCTGCCTTGTTGATAGTGCTGTTAAGAATGCAGAGTAGCACTTTATTATGGACAGACTTCTCCCCATCCTAGCTTCTGTTGTATCAATGTTTTGACCATGACAGTTTACAATCCATGGTTACTTCAAGCAGTTTAGTCTCCTCAACTTACTCCATTTCCACATTATTCATTACAAGATTTATGGCTATTGCTTCAAATTTATTACAATGATTGGATGACTTTGGCCTTTGGGAGTTTCAGTAAACAACAATTTGATAAATGCCTTCAATTGCATCAGCCTACTTTATTCCAATATTTTCATCATTCAGTGATATTTATTCCCACAGTAATTCTTTATGGATCCATCCAGTTGTGGTTAAGAAAACACTGCATGATTGGTGGGATATGCAAAGAGATGGGAGAAGTGACATGCCTCAAAGTTAATTAAGAACTGGCAAGAGGATGGTTAATAACTGCCGCTGCCTAGCAATTATCAAGAGTTTAAGAGCATAGTGTGTGCCAATGCTCAGCATTACGGCTACACTTCATACTGTTGGGGTAGGTTCCTTGTTCCTTGTCAATCATTTGCTTATTGGTGAAATCAGCAATCAGACAATATCTTTAAGTAAATCAATCAAAAACCTTTATTAATGCAATTGCAGACAGAAGTTGACAACAGGAACATAGCACGCATGTTTCAGAGTAAGTTCTGCAAAATAGGAAAGGGTCCAAGTTGCTTTATTGTGCTTACAGTCAACCCCTAATGATGTCACTGCCCATGTCAACACCCTCTACTCATGAGACCAAGCCCATGCACACACAGCTATACAAACAATAGTTCCAGTGTTATCTAAAAGCTCAGCAGTAATTGTCCACTCCCCAAGTTGATTTATAGTGGTATGTCCTTCTTGTCTCTTATCTCTTTCACTCCCCTGCAGGGTTCTGTGTCTATGAATCTCTTTTAGCCTTGAGGCGCTTTCTCACAGACACCCAGTTTTGACTGCAATAACTCACATCTCTCAGGACCGTTTCTTTATAAGAGGCAGAGACTAGAAAAGAAAAGTGGAACAATATTAAACCTAGTATTGAATATATAGATTGTTAATATGTAGTCTAGGACCCTATAAATGTAGTGGGGGAGGGGTCTTATAGCCCTTCCCCTTCTATTAATACAACATAAGCATAATCAATTATTATAATACATCAAACATTTGGTACATGTCACGTCCTGACCATAGAAAGCTGTTATTTTCTATGGTAGAGTAGGTCAGAGCGTGACAGGGGGGTTTTCTAGTTGAGTTTTTCTGTGTTATGTTCTAGTTTTGTATTTCTATGTTGGGTTTTGTTTGGGATGAACTCCAATTAGAGGCAGCTGGTCATCGTTGTCTCTAATTGGATATCATACTTAAGTAGGTGTTTTTCCCACCTGGGTTTGTGGGAGATTGTTTTTGAGTTAGTGTATGTTTCACCTCTGCGTCACGGTTTGTTGTTTTGTTCTTTAGTTTATTTGTATGTATTGCATAGTTTCACAGTTCAATAAACTATGTGGAACAATAATCACGCTGCACTTTGGTCCGCTTCATCCTACGACAACCGTGACAGTGCAGCCCGTATCATGACCCCAAGGTGAACCCCATCAATACTATGTTGTAGGAAGACATTTACCAAAATGATTAGGCTACTAGGTTGTAGGTGGGAAATAATAGTTAGGGCTTTGATACCGGCAATTGCTTTCAGATATAAGCAAAAGGCGGAAAAAAGTTAGTGATATGAAAAAGGTCTTATAAAGATTCATTAAAAAAACTACTACAAGGCCTCCCGAGTGGTGCAGAGGTCTAAGGCACAACATTGCAGTGCTAGCTGTGCCACTAGAGAACCTGTTTCGAGTCCAGGCTCTGTCGCAGCCAGCCGCGACTGGGAGACCCATGGGATGGCGCACAATTGGCCCAGCATCGTCCGGGTTAGGGGAGGGTTTGGCCGGCAGGGATGTTCTTGTCCATTTGTGCACTAGCGACTCGTGTGGCGGGCTGGGCGCAATGCACACTGACACGGTTGCCAGGTGTACGGTGTTTTCTCCGACACATTGGTGTGGCTGGCTTCCGTGTTAAGCGGGTGTTGTGTCAAGAAGCAGTAAGAAGAAGAAGCCTGGATGGGTTGTGTTTCGGAGGATGCACAGCTCTCGACCTCCGCCTCTCCCGAGTCCATGTAGGAGTTGCAGCGACGGGACAGGACTGTAACTACCAATTGGATACCACGAAATTGGGGGAAAAAAGGGGTAAACATTTTTTTAATAAATAAAAACAAACAAAAAAAGATATAAAACTAATACATGTCAAGAGGACAGATCAAGAGGGATGCTTAGATAGGCAGAAAAATATACAGAATTAACTATAACGATTATATGGCTCTATTGAAGGAAAAAGCTGTTTCAGGTGTTTGAAAAATACAAAATTCTCCAACTTCCCAACTGGGGGCCTAGCCCCCCTCCTGACCACTCACCAGTCATCCTCATGTACTTTGTGCCCCATCAGACTTTTGGGGTGCATGATGGCCCTGCGGGACCTTGTAAGAGAGTAACACTCTAGACTTCCTAAATCTCTTTCCATGCTGCTCCATGTAAATTGCTGATACACAAGACAAAATGTCTGTTGTTCCTCTTATCATACACTATTCATCTATCAGTTAGTCACAGTCAATGGTACCTCTAAGTGAACATGGAAATATTTGAGATGAGGACATTTCAATAACACAATAAGATATTCTATTTCAGGGGTACATGGCTACACTGCAAATTGCTAATTTTCTACATCAGTATTATGAAGCTTATACTCTTTAATTTGGGTGAGTGCATATGATCACACCAATAAATAGGAATAGCTGGCTATGAATACAGTCTGTGTGCCAATATTGGTGAGGGCAATCACACTAAAAACCAACCTGGTCTCAGAGAATTTCGTATTATTCTAAACCGAGACACTCCATGAACCTGTTGAGGACAGACGTTCCGCTAGCGGAACCCCGTTCCACCTGCGGAACCCCTAGCCAACAGCCAATGGCATCGCACGGCGCGAAATACAAAACCAACTAAAATACCACAATTCAATTTCTCAAACAATCAACTATTTTGCACCATTTTAAAGATAAGACTCTCGTTAATCTAACCACATTGTCCAATTTCAAAAAGGCTTTGCAGCGAAAGCAAAACATTAGATTATGTTAGGAGAGTACATAGACACAAATATTCACACAGCCATTTTCCAAGCAAGCATATATGTCACATAAACCCAAACCACAGCTAAATGCAGCACTAACCTTTGATGATCTTCATCAGATGACACTCCTAGGACATTATGTTATACAATACATGCATGTTTTGTTCAATCAAGTTCATATTTATATAAAAAAACAGCTTTTTACATTAGCATGTGATGTTCAGAACTAGCATACCCACCGAAAACTTCCGGTGAATTTACTAAATTACTCATGATAAACGTTGACAAAATACATAACAATTATTTTAAGAATTATAGATACAGAACTCCTTTACGCAATCGCTATGTCCGATTTTAAAATAGCTTTTCGGCGAAAGCACATTTTGCAATATTCTGAGTACATAGCTCGCCATCACAGACTAGCTAATTTGACACCCACCAAGTTTGGGGCTCACTAAACTCAGAATTACTATTAGAAAAATTGGATTACCTTTGCTGTTCTTCGTCAGAATGCACTCCCAGGACTTCTACTTCAACAACAATTGTTGTTTTGGTTCCAAATAATCCATAGTTATATCCAAATACCTCAGTTTTGTTCGTGCGTTCAGGTCACTATCCGAAGGGTAACGCGCGAGCGCATTTCGTGACAAAAAAATTCAAAATATTCCATTACCGTACTTAGAAGCATGTCAAACGCTGTTTAAAATCAATTTTTATGCTATTTTTCTCATAAAATAGCGATAATATTCCAACCCGGGCGACGTTGTATTCATTCAAAGGCTGAAAGAAAAAAAATGGAGAAGTCTCGTGAATGCGCATCTCAGTCTCACTGTCCCCAGGCTGACCACTTACAAACTCTGCTGTTGTACTTTGCCCAGAGACAGCAGACACCCCATTCCACTTTCTGGCGGCTTTAGAGAGCCAATGGAAGCCTTAGAAAGTGTCACATTACAGCACAGATGCTGTAATGTCGATAGAGATGCAACAGAAGGACAACAAATTGTCAGACAGGGCACTTCCTGTATGGAATCTTCTCAGGTTTTGGCCTGCCATATGAGTTCTGTTATACTCACAGAGACCATTCAAACAGTTTTAGAAAATGCATATTCTAGTTTCTCTGCAGGAGTAGTAACCAGATTAAATCGGGTAGGTTTTTTATCCGGCCGTGAAAATACTGCCCCCTATCCCAAAGAAGTTAAAAGGGAAAGGTGGATACCTAGTCAGTTGTACAACTGAATGCCTTCAACAGAACTGTGTCTTCCGCATTTAAAACAACCCCTCTTTAGTATGCTATGTTATGTTTCGTATGGTATGAATTAATTTGTCAATGCCCATGACCTATTTCGTATGATATGTTATGAATTTCAATTCGTTTTATATGTTATGAATTTGCAAAACATACAACATGTTACGAATTTGCAAAATGTACAATATGTTACAAATTTGCAAAAAATGTATGATATGTTATGAATACTATCTAGGTGGCTAATTTGAGGCACCTGGCTAATGTTATCTAGGTTAGGGGTTAGGGTTAAGGTTAGGGTTACGTTTAGGAGTTGGGTTAAGGTAAGGGTTAGGGGAAGGGTTAGCTGAAAGGGTTAAGGTTAGGGTTAGTGGAAGGGTTATCTAGCATGCTAAGTAGTTGTAAAATAACTGAAAAGTAGTAAGTAGTTGAATATTTGCTCATTAGCTAAAATGCTAAAGTTGTGCATGATTTGGGTTGCTAGACATTCGTGTTATACGCCCACCAGACCACCCACCCACCCTACTTTCATTTTTGCCTTTAGTAACTATCTGTCTTATATAAACATATCAAAAGTAACATTTCATACTAATTTGAGTGTCCCGAATTAACATTTACTATGTTTCGTCCAGTCTATGAGACCAGGCTGTAAAACTGGTCCTGACACCTGGTCCTGACACACAGTCACTTGTTAACATAATTGAGTAACCATAAGAGACATTCCAATCATGCACTGCAAAGTTGATAAGGTCTGTTAATATGAGTAATAGAAGAGTTTTAGGTATAGAGAGCTCTCTGTTTAAAAGTTACACCGGCTACACTTTCCCCAGTGATTGGGCAATATAGTGTGCCATAATCTGAGCAAATATTAACCTATATCATGATACAGTACTATATGATATGACCATTTAAAATAAAACAGTGTAGGGCAGGCAAATCAAGTTGTACATGAATGGCCAGACCATGGTTGATAAAACAGTCACACCTGCCACCTGAGTCAAAGAGGACAGTGTGCAGCTGTGATTGGGTGCAATCTGGAGGCTGGCTCACCCATCACTAGTCTCCTTGAGGCAAAGGTCATGTCAGTAAGGCAGGACTCTCAGAGGCTGCTGTAGGGTCAGGTCAGATACTGTAGGTAGGCTGGTGTAAATCACATTCAAGCCAGAATCCAGCTGGGGCCGGAGTCTGCCTTCCACAGGTATGCGAGACATTTTGGAAAACAAACAGAAACCTGAATCCTCACATTGCACAAGTTGAATTCAATGTTTTGACAGCTTGTACCCAACTACTCTCAGGTTGAAGTTACAGGACAGACAGAGACCAGGCAACTCTGATCAGAACAACTCTAATTATGCCATCTTTAGCAGTCTTCTTCTTCTTCTGTATAATGGTGTTTGCAACAATAGCCTACCTGTAGTAGTTTGGTAGCAGTCCCTTATTTATGAGGACCAATTGCCAATGCGTTTTCAATGCCTGATAATACTTTTGTATTCAATACAGAATGGCAGAACATTGAATTCAGAAATTCAGATTGAATTCCCTATCAAATAAAGTGCACATGTAGGTCTCAGTGTGTAATATGAATTACGGACCACACCTTGAATGGACAGTCTCTCTATAACCGGGATGGGCAACATTGATAGGGGGGTGGCCACAAAAAATCTGAACTCATCATGAGGGGCAGCAGTGGCTCTTGGGTCTGCAGTATCCACATCCATACCCACACATGCACTCAAAGCCGGCACTAGCCGGCTTTGGCCCCAAAGCATTTTAGCGGCCCCCCTCTTGACAGCAGAGAGAATTTTCAGAGTTCATTTTCTGCAATTCTACACATTTTGCCATGGGGCGTAGAGAAAATGTTGTACTTTTTTTTATCCCTTGGGCCTCCAGTTGCCCATCCCTGCTCTATAATGTACATTTGTATCCGCAACTTTCTGAATGCCGCTTACCCCGCCCCCTCTAAAAGCGGAAGTGGAACTTCCTCGACAGTCGGTGAGAAGTGTGTCTGTCAAAATATTGTGTTCTGCTACTTCTGACAGTGACCGCTCGACCTGCCGAATACCTGCTCTAAGGTAAGTAGCAAGTCGATAAAGGTTCGCAAATGATTTAGCTAGCTTCCAATTTCTGTCAACTGTAGCGGCATCCATAGCCTTGTAGTTAGTTAGCTAACGCGTGAACATCTCGATACCAACGGCGTTTAGCTAACGTTAGCTAGCTAGCTACACATCTACAAAATGAAGTTATTGGACTTTGCGCCAAGCTAACTAAACTAGCTAGCTATCTACCTAAACATTACTGAGGGGTTGTACATGGAAATACAGCTAGCACAGCTGCTGTAGCTAGCTAATTAGCACTCGCTCAACCTCCTCAGTGCCTCCTTAGACAGGTCAGGGAATTTACCAGCCACGTCAGAGCTTGTCTGCTGTTTCTACTGTGTCTGCTGCTGCTACTTCTGTGTTACTGGAAGTACCACGCCTCACTCAGCTGTATCAAAACACCACTGCCATTGGCCAGTGTGCCAGAAAAAGGTGAAAGGGGATTAGGTGAAAGGCTCCTGCCTCAATACTATCATTCATTCTTCAAAGTTTAGTGTGTTGATGCATAATGTTTCTCTTTTCTGCAGTAATTGAAATACGGATAAGGGATGGCACCAAAGAGAAGGGCTGCCTCATCCACCAAAGCCAATAAAACGGGTGGAAAGAAGGTCAAGCAAGAGCCTGACACACCAAAGGATGCCTTTACCTCTGCCAAAGAGGCTCTGAAGGCTGCAGGGCCAGAAGTTAAGGGCAAAAGGAAGGCTGATGAGCACTGCTTGCTGTCAGAACAGCATTCAGGAAGGGTGAGTTGGACATCATGCCATATCAAGGCAGGGAGTAGACAATTTATTGGGCTGCCTGTGCCACCAATCATATAAATGTATTGTGTACTATTTCAGCTCAAAAGTCCTCCTGTGCAGTCAGTATTACTCATTGAGGTACTTTGAACGTGTTACTGTGATTGAAGCACTTGTCACACACTGACTGTAAAGGCTATGACAATGAATGGCTGTGTGAGTTTAGTTCAGCCACACCCTTCATTTAGAATGAGGTTTGACTACTTTCCAATATACAAACCTTAGAAGTGACATGTAGGGTACAGTAATAGTTTCAGTTGGAAGTAAACTCCCTGAGAGTGAGAGACACTTGCCTCTTGCATTCATCTAATACAGAAGGGGACTATTCTCTTCTTTCCTTGTTCAAGACATTACCTCTGCTCAGTTGTAATGTACGCTCCCCCAAGATACCTGAGATAATGAGTGTGTAAGGTCACTCATATCTACTGTATATGCTGCATTCAGTTACAGCTGTTTCAATAGACCAATGTGTTGCTACAGCCTGTTTGCTAATCATTCATATGTAGCAGAATCTGAGAAACTGTCACTAGTAACTGGTATTTGACTTGATTTGTTTGATCAGCCTTGCAGTCACGTCAGTAGGACAGACTGCTGTGCAGTGCAATAGATGAATGTCCTCCTTTAATCTCCCCCACAGGTGTATGAAGATTATGATTGCATGCTGAATCAGACCAACATTGGAAATAACAACAACAAGTTTTATGTCATTCAAGTGTTGTGTATAGATGACTCTTACTACTGCTGGACCAGATGGGGGAGAGTGGTAAGCTTAATTTCAGACAAAGACACGATGGTAGTTTACTACACATTCCTGTGTATACTTTAGTAGTAAATCTAAATGTAATTAATTATGTTAAATACTAAGCTATTAATTTCTTGAGCACCCAGAATTGAGCATCATCTTCTCCTCTCTCCCTTAAAGGGAGAAACAGGCCAGTCAAACCTATCAGACCTCTCCAACAGCCCAGACAAAGCCATCAAAGACTTTGAGAAGAAGTTCAAAGACAAGACGAAGAACAGCTGGAAGGAGCGGGACAACTTTGTGTCTCACCCGGGGAAGTACACACTGATAGAGGTGGATGGAGACCAGGATGCAGAGGTCAAGGTAAAGTGGTGGCTGGGTCTCAGTAGGACCACGGATTCTAAAGTAGGGTTTGGCAATTTTATGTATCAATGATGTTTGACAGTCATTGTCGATGGTAATGAAACTATGTTTTAGCATATTTGAACTTGAATTCACCACCGGAGTCTGGCAGCGCAATGCTGAATACACAGCATTGCGACAAGCCAAATGGCCTATTCCCTATTTGCCATAGAGTACATTTTTTGTATACTCAGCAAAAAAAAACGAAATGTCCACTCGCTGTCAATTGCGTTTATTTTCAGCAAACTTAACATGTGTAAATATTTGTATGAACATAAGATTCAACAACTGAGACATAAACTGAACAAGTTCCACAGACATGTGACTAACAGAACTGGAATAATGTGTCTCTGAACAAAGGGGGGATCAAAATCAAAAGTAACAGTCAATATCTGGTGTGGCCACCAGCTGCATTAAGTTCTGCAGTGCATCTCCTCATGGACTGCATCAGATTTTCCAGTTCTTGCTGTGAGATGTTAACCCACTCTTCCACCAAGGCACCTGCAAGTTCCCAGACATTTCTGGGGGGAATGGCCCTAGCCCTCACCCTCCGATCCAACAGGTCCCAGATGTGCTCAATGGGACTCGTCAATGAAGAGCACTTTTTTGCCAGTCCTGTCTGGTCCAGCGACGGTGGGTTTGTGCCCATGGGCAACGTTGTTGCCGGTGATGTCTGGTGAGGACCTGCCTTACAACAGGCCTACAAGCCCTCAGTCCAGCCTCTCTCAGCCTATTGCGGACAGTCTGAGCACTGATGGAGGGATTGTGCGTTCCTGGTGTAACTCGGGCAGTTGTTGTTGCCGCCATCCTGTACCTGTCCCGCAGGTGTAATGTTTGGATGTACCGATCCTGTGCAGGTGTTGTTATACGTGGTCTGCAACTGCGAGGACGATCTGCTGTCCGTCCTGTCTCCCTGTAGCGCTGTCTTAGGCGTCTCACAGTACGGACATTGCAATTTATTGCCCTGGCCACATCTGCAGTCCTCATGCCTCCTTGCAGCATGCCTAAGGCACATTCACGCAGAAGAGCAGGGACCCTGGGAATCTTTCTTTTGGTGTTTTTCAGAGTCAGTAGCAAGGCCTCTCTAGTGTCCTAAGTTTTCATAACTGTGACCTTAATTGCCTACCGTCTGTAAGCTGTTAGTGTCTTAATGACTGTTCCACAGGTGCATGTTCATTAATTGTTTATGGTTCATTGAACAAGCATGGGAAATAGTGTTTAAACCCTTTACAATGAAGATCTGTGAAGTTATTTGGATTTTTACGAATGATCTTTGAAAGACAGTGTCCTGAAAAAGGGACGTTTCTTTTTTTTTTTGTTTACATACAGTGCCTTTGGGAAGTATTCAGACCCCTTGACTTTTTCCACATTTTGTTACGTTACAGCCTTATTCTAAAATGCATTAAATAAATTATAATCCTCAGCAATCTACACACAATACCCCATAATGACAAAGTAAAAACCTCATATTTATTCAAATATTCTTTACATAAGCATTCAGACTCTTTGCTATGAGATTAGAATTTGAGCTCAGGTGCATCCTGTTTCCATTGATCATCCTTGAGATGTTTCTACAACTTGATTGGAGTCCACCTGTGATAAATTCAGTTGATTGGACATGATTTGGAAAGGCACACACCTGTCTATATATGGTTCCACAGTTGACAGTGCATGTCAGCGTAAAAAAAAAGTAATGAGGTCAAAGAAATTGTCTGTAGAGCTTCGAGACACACTTCGAGGCACAGATCTGGGGAAGGGTACCCAAAAATGTCTGCAGCATTGAAGGTCCCCAAGAACACAGTGGCATTCATCAATTTTAAGTGAAAGAAGTTTGGAACCACCAAGACTCTTCCTGGAGCAGGAGCTGTCTTTACGCTGACATGCACTGTCATTCCAGGGTTTTTCTTTAATTTTCCTTTTTTTTTCTTTGTAGAATAATGGTGAAGGCATCAAAACTATGAAATAACACATATGGAATCATGTAGTAACCAAACAAGTGTTAAACAAATCAAAATGTTGAATATTTGAGATCCTTTAAAGTACCCACCCTTTACCTTGAACAGCTTTGCGCACGCTTGGCATTCTCTCAACCAGCTTCATGAAGTAGTCATCTGGAATGCATTTAAATTAACAGGTGTGCCTTGTTTAAAGTTATTGGTGGATTTTCTTTCCTTTATAATGCGTTTGAGCCAATCAGTTGTGTTGTGACAAGGTAAGGTTGGTATACAGATGATAGCCCTATTTGGTAAAAGACCAAGTCCATATTATGTTAAGAACAGCACGGCTGGGCGTCCAAGAAAGTCCAGCAAGCGCCAGGACCGTTTCCTAAAGTTGATTCAGCTGCGGGATCGGGACACCACCAGTACAGAGCTTGCTCAGGAATGGCAGCAGGCAGGTGTGAGTGCATCTGCACGCACAGTGAGGCGAGACTTTTGGAGGATGGCCTGGTGTCAAGAAGGGCAGCAAAGAAGCCACTTCTCTCCAGGAAAAACATCAGGGACAGACTGATATAATGCAAAAGGTACAGGGATTGGACTGCTGAGGATTGGGGTAAAGTCATTTTCTCTGATGAATCCCCTTTCCGATTGTTTGGGGCATCCGGAAAAAAGCTTGTCAGGAGAAGACAAGGTGAGCGCTACCATCAGTCCTGAGTCATGCCAACAGTAAAGCATCTTGAGACCATTCATGTGTGGGGTTGCTTCTCAGCCAAGGGAGTGGGCTCACTCACAAATTTGCCTAAGAATAAAGAATGGTACCAAAACATCCTCCGAGAGCAACTTCTCCCAACCATCCAGGAACAGTTTGGTGACGAACAATGCATTTTCCCGCATGATGGAGCACCTGCCATACGGCAAAAGTGATAACTAAGTGGCTCGGGGAACAAAACATCAATATTTTGGGTCCATGGCCAGGAAACTCCCCAGACCTTAATCCCATTGAGAACTTGTGGTCAAGCCTCAAGAGGCAGGTGGACAAACAAAAACCCACAAATTCTGACATACTCCAGGCATTGATTATGCAAGAATGGGCTGCCATCAGTTAGGATGTGTCCCAGAAGTTAATTGACAGCATGCCAGGGCGGATTGCACAGGTTTTGAAAAAGAAGGGTCAACACTGCCAATATTGGCTCTTTGCATCAACTTCATGTAATTGTCAATAAAAGCCTTTGACACTTATGAAATGCTTGTAATTATACTTCAGTATTCCAATGGTAACATCTGACAAAAATATCTAAAGACACTGAAGCAGCAAACTTTGTGAAAATTTATATTTGTGCCATTCTCAAAACTTTTGGCCACGACTCTGTGTGTGTGTGTGCGCACACAGTTTGTGGTCACTTAAAAATGTCCTTCTTTTTGAAAGAAAAGCAAAAAATGTCCATTTTAAAACAACATCAAATCGATCAGAAATACAGTGCAGACATTGTTAATGTTGTAAATTACTATTGTAGCTGGAAAAGGCTTTTAATGGAATATCTACATAGGCGTACAGAGGCCCATTATCTGCAACCATCACTCCTGGGTTCAAATGGCACATTGTTAGCTAATCCAAGTTTATCATTTTAAAAGGCTAATTGATCATTAGAAAACCCTTTTGCAATTACGTTAGCACAGCTGAAAACTGTTGTTCTGATTTAAAGAAGCAGTAAAACTGTCCTTTAGACTAGTTGAGTATCTGGAGCATTAGCATTTGTGGGTTCGATTTACAGGCTCAAAATGGCCAGAAACAAACACCTTTCTTCTGAAACTCGTCAGTCAATTCTTGTTTTGAGAAATGAAGGTTATTCCATGTGAGAAATTGCCATGAAACTGAAGATCCCGTACAATGCTGTGTACTACTCCCTTCACAGAATAGCGCAAACTGGCTCTAACCAGAATAGAAAGAGTGGGAGGCCCCGGTGCACAACTGAGCAAGAGGACAAGTACATTAGTGTCTAGTTTGAGAAACAGACGCCTCACAAGTCCTCAACTGGCAGCTTCATTAAATACTACCCCGCAAAACACCAGTCTCAACGTCAACAGTGAAGAGGCGACTCTGGGATGCTGGCCTTCTAGACAGAGTTGCAAAGAAAAAGCCATATCTCAAACTGGCCAATAAAAATAAAAGATTAAGATGAGCAAAATAACACGCACACAAAAGTCAGCTCCTGAAAAACGAATTATTTAGCCTATAACATTCTTTAACACTTGAATGAACATTGGTGTAGGCAAAAAATGAATAGGCCAATTAGCATATACTTTTTTGCATTTCGAACTGTACAAATCCTAAGTATAGGCCAACAAGTTAGAAAATAAATAAAGTAGCCTAAACAAAATATGTACCAAAATAACAAATGAGTCCAAAAAAACTATGCATGTATGGTTTGACAGCCTATAGATTAGGCTAAAATATTCTATATCTTTCGAATAAGATGCATCTGGATCTGAATATAGGCTACATTTAAATAAAGTGCAATGAGGAACCATTAGGTTTAGTTGTTTTTTACCATGTCTTAGACCTACCTGAAGGTTTCTGGCAGCAAACGCCAGCATGTTCACCTTTTCTGCCCAGAGTAACTCCGCAGGATGATGGACTTGTAAATGTTGGAGGTTTGTAGTCTGTCCATCCATTGCCTGAAACCGAAGGACTGCTTAACACCAAGTCAGCCATTGTTTTTTTTCTGATTTGATATCAGGCAGGCTATTCTAAAGTTACTAAGTGAAATGTTTTTTTATTTTTTTATTATTTACAGTCTGAAGTAGCCTAAATGAAGAAAGAATTATGCAAATGCCCTTACCCAGATCCTCAACATGATGCAATAGCCTGCACTTGATATGGCTGTAATATATATATATATATATATATATATATATATATCTCTTTCTCTCTGATATCAAATAATAGCTGTAATTTCAGACATCGCCCAACCATACTCTAAAGAATAACAACATTTTACCTTCCTGGTTCCTGTAATTAGTATATCTTACAATACGCTCAGGCGGTCAGGCTGACTCATTATAGTTTTGCTGTGTCCATTTCTGTTCCCTCTCTATAACATGCTCTCTTCTGGCTTTTGCAGGTGGACTGTGTTGATGGGAAGATTGTCAAGGGCCCCAGAAACATCCTCCCTTGCACCCTGGATAGCCCCACGCAGAAGCTCATCCAGCTCATCTTCAGCAATGACATGTTCAAAGAGGCCATGGAGTGCATGAACCTGGGTGGGTGTCAATCTGTCCAGCACACCACCTGTACCCCTCCAGCACTGAAGCAACTTTCTGTTCCTCAGTCAGTAAGCCTGGGTGCTGTCTGTCTATGTACACATGTTCTGTTATGTAACATACCTGTTGGACTGGACTGCTTGTTGTATTGTGTTTTACTCTGTCAGTGCAATGATATACTAGGCTGTTAAACTGAAATCAGGGAAGCCCAGGCATCTGTTCTATGTGATCAGAGAAGAGTATCCTAAATCATTAGTCATTTTAAATGGAGGGTAAAGCCTGGCAATCTGGAGCTAAATGTCTAATCCATATAAAAACCTAGTTTGTCTGATCGATAATGTAAGTATGACTGTAAAATGTATACAATGTTTATTCAGCTGTGTTGCAAGTTCCCTAACTACCACATTTACCAATGTAGAGGAGAGCAGTCAACATAGGCCTATATAAACTTTGCAGGTGTCTAACATATGAACTCATATCCCCCCTTTTTGTCTCTCTCTTTGGGCCACCAGACATAAAGAAGATGCCCCTGGGGAAGCTGAGCAAGATGCAGATCGCTAAGGGCTTTGAGGTGCTGGAGGAGATCGAGGGAGCCATGAACGCCAGCAGGCCCAAACTGGAGGAACTCTCCTCCAAGTTCTTCACCACCATCCCACACAACTTCGGACGCACCAGGCCCCCGGTCATCGACAGTTCTGAGATCGTGGAGAATAAGAAGGAGATGCTTCTGGTGAGATCACCTTGTACTTGATTAGACGCTGTCACAGTATTGTGCTTTATGGAATGACATTGATCTTGGTCAGTACTATTTAGGGCCAATAGTTTTTTAATAGCCTAAAATAAGAAACCAGTTTTCCCTGATCAGGTCTGGTGAAACTCCTGGCCCTAATCATGAGTGGTCTTGTCCAGGCCTGATCCCATTCCTGACTGTGCTGTCCCCTGCAGGTGCTGGCTGATATAGAGATAGCCCAGAACTTGAAGGCTGAGACTGAGAAGGCCCAGGAGCAGATGGAGGTGGAGAAAGTACCTCATGCACTGGACCAAAACTATCTGTCTCTCAGCTGCAAACTCAGTCTACTACAAAGAGATGCACAGGAATTCAAGGTACTGTGGTCTCTAATAGAAGTTGAATTCTATACAAACACCACTGTATTGTTCAAAATCAGACAAGTCTTTAGTGATATACTGATGGTCATATTTAAATGGGTGACTATATTTACTGTGACAAAGCATCATTTGTATTACAAAGAGAAGAATATTGCAAATGTTAAGCTTCCATTGTATTTCCATTCTTGCCTCATTTAAAGGTAATAGAGAAATACCTGAAGGCCACTGCATGTAGTCACAACCAGCCAAAGATTATAGATGTCTGGGAGGTGGACAGAGAGACTGAGGTGGGTAACATATGGCACAACAACTTCATGTCATAATCCTTGTAGCGTGTAATAGAGCATTTTTTTTTTTTTTACTAATTTGCTGTGATCTTGATTTTTGTGCTGATGAATGTACAAGATAAATAAAAAATAATATATTGTTATAACTGTAGGTTTGTTTGACTTAGCATTAGTATTTAAAGTGATTGATCTTTCTGTGGGGATTGTTCTCCCCAGGCGGAGAGATTCAGGGAGAACGACGGTCTAGAGAACCGGCGTCTGCTGTGGCACGGTACCAATGTGGCGGTGGTGGCAGCCATATTGAAGGGCGGCCTTCGGATCATGCCCCAGTCAGGGGGCCGTGTGGGCAGGGGCATCTACTTTGCCTCGGAGAACAGCAAGTCAGCTGCATACGGTGAGGCTATAGCTACCATGTGGCTGAACTACCGGTATCTCTTTTAGACGTCATCTTCGGAATATTCAGTCAATTTCCAAATGAATGTTCATGTAGTGAGTATAAGACTGTTAGGTGCACTACTACACACTGTTTGTTTTGTGAAGAAATAACGTGCTACTTACTACATATGTGTCCTGTCCCTGTGTAGTTCGTACATCTAAAGACAGGGGGGTGATGTTTCTGAACGAGGTGGCGCTGGGGAAGGAAAACACCATCACTATGGACGACAGCTCCCTGAAGGAGGCTCCTACCGGCTACGACTGCGTGGTGGCTAGAGGACAGTTGGAACCAGGTACAGTAGCCTGAGCTATGTTGATGTCAATTAAGAAGAGCGTGGGTCCTAGAATCGCGCTTTGGGGTACTCCCTTGGTGACAGGCAGTGGCTGAGACAGCAAATGTTCTGACTTTACACACTGCACACTTTGAAGAGGTAGTTGGCAAACCAGGCCAAATACCCCTCAGAGACACCAATACTCCTTAGCCGATCCACAAGAATGGAATGGTCTACCGTATCATAAGCTTTGGCCAAGTCAATAACAGTAGCAGCACAACATTGCTTAGAATCAAGCGCAATGGTGACATAATATAGGAACTTTACATTGCAGTGACACATCCATAACCTAAGCAGAAACCAGATTGCATACCAGAGAGAACACTGTAGACCAAGAACTAGTCAGTTGACTTTTGATAAAAAGGACAAGATAGAAATTGACCTATGACAGTTAGGATTTCCCAGTGCCTTCCAAGCACTGGGAAACTCCCCAGAGAGGAAAGACATGTTAAAGGTGACAGAGGCTCAACGATGATGGGGGCTGCAACCTTAAAGAAGAAAGGGTCTAAACCATGTTAGGTAGGGCAGTTAGGGTATAAGCGGGTGCTGATGGTGGATGATGGCAGTCAACAGTCAACAGTCAACAAATAGCTATTTGAAAGCTTAAAACCAGCTAATCAAGTTGTTTGGGAACAGACTTAGTGGAGACTACCGAGCACTGAATGTGTTCCTTGGTAAAGATTGCCACTCCACCACCTTTGGAAGATCTGCTTGCCGAAAAAGGATATAACCAGAAAGGTTAACATCAGTGTTCAGAACACTCTTTCTTAACAATGTCTCAGTAATGACCAACACATCTGGATTGGAGCTGTGAACCCACACTTTAATGTACTTGTTTTCTTGCTCAGTTGTGCACCGGGGCCTCCCACTCCTCTTTCTATTCTGGTTAGAGCCAGTTTGCGCTGTTCTGTGAAGGGAGTAGTACACAGCATTGTACGAGATCTTCAGTTTCCTGACAATTTCTCGCATTGAATAACCTTCATTTTTCAGAATATGAATTGACTGATGAGTTTCAGAAGAAAGGTCTTTGTTTCTAGCTATTTTGAACCTGTAATTGAACCCACAAATGCTGATGCTCCAGATACTCAACTAGTCTAAAGAAGGCCAGTTGTATTGCTTCTTTAATTAGCACAACTGTTTTCAGCTGTGCTAACATAATTGCAAAGGGGTTTTCTAATGATCAATTAGCCTTTTAAAATGATAAACTTGGATTAGCTAACACAATATGCCATTGGAACACAGGAGTGATGGTTGCTGATAATGGGCCTCTGTACGCCTAAGTAAAAAATCTGCAGTTTCCAGCTACAATAGTCATTTACAACATTAACAACATTAACAATGTCTACACTCTATTTCTGATCAATTTAATGATATTTTAGTGGACAAAAAATTAGCTTTTCTTAAAAAACAAAGGACATTTCTAAGTGACCCCAAACGTCTGAAACTGTAGTTATATTCTTACCCGTATACATGGATTAAAGCTTCACAGCAGACTGCAACCCCTTTCATCTTTTCCATTTAGATTGCACAGCTTG
Source organism: Salmo trutta (assembly GCF_901001165.1). Taxonomy (NCBI): domain Eukaryota; kingdom Metazoa; phylum Chordata; class Actinopteri; order Salmoniformes; family Salmonidae; genus Salmo; species Salmo trutta. The sequence continues at coordinate 30,819,911 of NC_042972.1, read as the reverse complement.
TTTGGCCCGTTGTGTTCCACTGATTTCAAAACTCGGGTCAACGTCTTCCGTGACAACAACACTGTTGATCGTCGTTTCTTCCCCATCACAGTCATCAGAAGACTACAATGTCTTCTTCAATGAAAATGTTTTTACCTAAATCAGGGATTTCCTCATCGTCTGATACATTTACAGAGTCCGAGAGAAAGTCAGCATGGCACGGTCGTCCTCCAGAAAGTAGTCCATCACAACTTTTTCCCACTGACCTTTGTCGATAGCGCCTGATAAATTCTGGGCAGCGGTGTTATTGAGAGCAGTAGCAACATATTTGCAGTTCTCCATGGCTAAAGTTATATCTTTCGAACAAACTGCAGTAGAAAGGATTATTTACGCATAACGAGCAGCTCATTTTAAAGACACAAGATGCTACACCACAGAACAATCTGAAACTCATCTCTCGGCATGTCTGGCCCACTCATTATCTCAGCTAGTCATGGTTACCGGGAATGTTCCTGGCTTTTTCTTTGGCTAAACCAACTAGGCTATTAATTTAACAACTTTATTTGTGTTTACAGATGGCATAAAAGTTTGTTTTTAAGGCACTTGAAAGTTCATGTTCGAGAAGACATTTCTGCCAGAAAACGCATTTTGATCAAATATTTTTTTACGTTCTAAAGTCTCTCCTGTGAAGTCGTGACTTGTGACATATGCCTAGTTTCCTGAATCGGGTCACATATTGTACAGCATTTTCATCAGGTAACGTGAATAAAAAGCCAGAGGGAGGTAGTTGAATAGGATGGGAAACCAAGAGTCTGTGTAAGAGAGTTGTAGTTGCAAGTGTCTTTCTCCATATGCACTACTGAAGTGGTCACTCTGTCTAAACATCCGGTAGATGATTAGCAGATATCCAGAAGACTGCATAAGTCTAGTGAACACTTTTGTTGTGTATATCAGTACAGTGTTTGTATAGTGTTTGTATACTCTACCAATTAGACAGAGTAGGAGACATCTCCTAAACACTTGTGTGTTTCAGCTGTATGGTTGTGTAGTGAACACTGTGTGTTGTTTCAGACCCGTCTAAGGACATCTTCCTGACTCTGGATGGTAAGCAGGTGGCTGTGCCTCAGGGTGAGCCCATTAAGCAGCCCCAGTACAAGGACAGCTTCTTCTCCAACAGCGAGTATCTGGTCTACAAGGAGAACCAGTGTCGCATCCGCTACCTGCTGGAGCTCAAGTTTTAACCGGAGAGGGGAGAGGCACCTATGCCATCTAGGAGAGAGATGTCTCCTACTCTGTCTAATTGGTAGAGTATCAAGAGTATTATTCAAATGAAGGTGGTTGTTAGACATCACTGTCACTGAGTACCATATTCAACCAAAGTTGTCTATAATGTATCTGATATACTTATCTGTGCCTTATGCTTTACACAACAGGCTTTGAAGTCTTCCATTGTCAGTTTTAGTTGCAAGTCGTTGGTGATTCTACTCTTAACCGGAGTATAAATACTGCACTCACTTAAAATTATAATCCTTATTGTAATTCTATTAGTCTACAATATTTACTTTGAGCAGACCATAGTATTGTGGATTTTCAATGTTATTGTACTATTTGGCCACTCATTTCTGTTATGGGAGGACTATTCTCTTTACCTTTACTGGATTTAATGTGAATACTGTACCTTTACTAATATGCAATACAATACCTACCTGTATCTTTATTCTGCACTATATGTTTTCATTTAGCTCTGAGTATTACTCTGAATATACTTGTATAAAGCTTTATTTTCACTTACCTACTTTGTGAAAACATCTCTCTTCAATAACTGTTTGAATGTTAGTACATGCAACATAATTCAATACACTAGATAGGCCTATATGCTGTATTGGCATGAAATAAAATGCATGTTTGAAGGAATAACTGTAGAGTTGATCTGTATGCTTATAGAAATTTGATTTGCATGTAGTGTGCGTTTATGAAGGAGACCATGCAGCTTTGCAAATCTATAATCCCAGTGCACTGTGTATATTAATATTCGTGTGTTACCTAGCAAGGCTCTGAAAGTTCCTGTGGTGATGGTCAATGCTCTTGTTTCAGTTTATACATTTTCCTGGGCCTCAAAGCGTCTTGAGTAGGAGTCGTGATCTAGGATCAGTTTTGCCTTTTAAATCGTAATGAATAATTGGAAGTTGATCTGATTCTGGATCAGCACTCAAACTCTGAGACGCTGTAAGACTATTGGGCTGTTTATTGCACATAGCATCCTGTTGAGAGAATGTCCTTCTGCCTCGTAACCAGGAGGTGTCACTAGTGAACACTCAGTCTCAGACCACCTCTCTGAGCCTTTTTGCACCTGATCTATTTACTTGAAGGCTCAATAAACAAATAACCCTCCAGCTGGCTGTCAGACCTCTCTCTCTCTCTTAGGAGACTGCATATGCTTTCAACTATTTATGTAACTCAGCCCAGACCCCAGTGTTTTGACAAATCACTCTTAAGTTATTTTTTTCAGCACTTTTGATACTTCTGTGGGTTGCCACTATTTAGTGGTTGTTGCTCAACATGTTTGCAACATGCTGTAGATGCACAGTTGGATGTGTTGACCACATTCTTCAGACAACACATTCAACATTTCCATAAACAGCAACACCAACACAGATGGTTACCATTAGTTTCTTCCATAAACCTATATATTGAACAGTGTCATCCAGAGATTGGTGGAAATGTTCTCATATCACCACAGCTGGGTCAATCACTAAATCCAATATAGGAAAGTTCAGGAGTCACGACAATATTATACCTCATGTTTTAATAACCCTCACTCTATGAGTAATGTGATATTTGGTTGTAAAACATTTGTGCGGGGGGTGGGGGGGGGGGGTATTTGCATCTAAGTAGTACAGACACACATTGTTGGAAAAAGCCAACATGTTAGCTGCAACTGGCATATACATGTTAATGCAGAGCTGATGTCAGTCTTTTGAATTGGTGTGCTCTAGGGCCCAGGGAATAACTCTCTTTAAGGGACAGTGGAGTGTGTGTCTGTCTGGGAGGGAGGGAGGGAGGGGGGGAATCACACAGTGCACAATGTGTGACAGTCACTGCCTTCCACAGTGATAGAGAGGAGGAGGAGGGATGGAAAGCGCATCCTCACATCTGTCGGACTTAGACACCATCCTGAGTGAAGTGAAGTGATCACCCTCTACACACCTGCTCACACACCAGTGTCCCTCTGTGATCACAGCCTGGTCTGGACCAGGGAGATTCCCTCTACACCTATACCAGAGACTTCAAAACCTCCGGAAAACCCACTGGCTAACTCTATCCTCAGCAGTATGGAGCTTGTCCTGCTCATCCAGTGGAAATACCCAGTGTAACTGGTCTATGTGGACCTGTTCAGGTCTGGATCTACTTAACTGAGGTCTCCTCACTAAAACAACACCTGGGATATCCAGAAAGGACGAATCATAAAATCCTGGTCTCTTTGAATTGGACTGGACATATCATAATCTCATATGGGTAGGTTACAATACTTCTTATCATTCTACTTATTTTGACTCAGTTCACAAGTTCACAAATCCATAAAATGTATCTTCAACAGGGGGCATAGCTAACAGGTGTACATTCTGTTGGAGATGCACTGTGCATTTTTACATAGAGTGAAATCACTTGAATGTTTCATCAGATAATCATAGATGAGCTGAAAGTTGAGGCAACAAGCTATTTTAAGAGTCATTGTTTTTTGGGGAGTGGGTTTTCTAGTTCAGGTGCATGTGTTTCAAATACAAGGTAATGTATAGTATATCTCCAGTGTTAACTATGTCTATGTGCTCTTAAGAAATTACTTCATCTTTTGAGTAGAATAGTATATGGTAATTTCCTGAATGGAAATTTAACAGAAATGTTTTTATATCCCATCTATTATCATTCATAATACACAGCCTTACAAGACATTTGCCTCTAAAGCTATCTTTAGCTACATCCTAAATACAAAATGTACATTTTAAGAAAATACTTGTAATATATTAACATTGAAGGATATTATAGTGACTCATCTCAGTGGGTTACCCAGTTGACAGTAGCTGTGCAGGGACAGCTCGAGCTGAAATGGCTGGGGGAGAGGGAAGGGGTGGGCTCAGAGAAGGACAGGAAGTGGGGTGGGGGCAGTGAGGGGTACATTGGAGGGACAAGCATGAGTGACTCATGTGACCTCTCAAAAAATAGCGCCATTTAACAGAAGTCATTGATCCTTCAGTGCAAAACATATTATTTTTAAGTGTTATACTTTTTCTCCTGTCTGTAGAAAATACACCTTTCTAAAGATGGAAAGGACCAGGACATTAATTAAAGGGACTAATACTGGGCTTATGAATCAAAGTCAAAAGGCAAGGACAAAGTTGTTTTGCTTTCCTCTGTGAGTGAAAGGTTGTTGTTGCTCAATGTTTGAAGAGAAAGTAGGAAAAGCACCACAATCCATCCATATGCCCCGTGCACCACACCGTATCTAATGTGCCCTTTGCTGTTACCTACTTCGTGTTCCCCAAATCCATGCAATGCTGACACCATGTAGCAAGGAGTAAGGACTATATGTTTTAGACAAACTGTAGTAACCCACTGGGCATAGACGGCAGTTCGTCTAGTTTTGATTTACATTCAACTAACATGAATTCAACAAGAAATGTAAAACAATTATTCACCATGTCATTATATTTAGGTTAAAAGTTAGCTGAAGAAAATAAAAAAATGCCCTCATGTTTATAACTGTTTGGAAATCTAATAATTTTTCCAAGTTGGTTCAACTTCATCACATTATTGAGGTTTTGAAATGACATCTAAACAACATTGATTCAACCAGTTTTTGCCCAGTGGGAAGTACTTTATCTGAACTAAAACAGTTTTTTTCTAATTCAGAATCAACTTATGCATCTGTTTTTCTTATCAAAATAGTGAAAATGCATGTGTATTCTCATTTCTTTAGCTGTCTTGGTTTTAGGTCCATGTGATCTGGTAGTTTGGCTTGTCAGATAACCTCCAGGCAGTGAAATAGAGAGCGCTCAGGCCATCCTCTTATGACTATAATGCTGTAGAAATGTAAATAATATCCAACATTTTACAAATTCATTTGCTTTGTTTTATTTTTATTCTAACTTCATTACTATATTAGATTATACACTGAGTGTACATAACATTAAGGGTTAGGGTTAGGCATGGACTCTACAAGGTGTCAAAAGCGTTCCACGGGGATGCTAGCCCATGTTGACTCCAATGCTTCTTGGCTGGATTTCATTTGGGTGATTTCATTTTGGATTTCATTTTGTATTTTATCCCCCTAATTTCATGATATACAATTGCGATCCAATTACAATCTTGTCTCATAAACACAGCTATTTTTACTCTTATTTTACCCTAAATGTTTTTTTTATTACCCTCTCATCCTCTTCTGTGTGAGCAAGGCAGAGCAAAGACGTCATGAAGATTCAACTTGTAGAATATTTTTTTCTCAAGAGCCTGTCAGACAGAATGTCTTTGAAGGCTTAAAGGGTTATTTAATGTAGAACATATTCCTTGTCAATACAATGGGGTCTCCAGGGCCTTCTGAAATGGAATAAATCAGTTTGGGTGTCCCTCACATGACAGGGATGAAGACTGATTTAATAGAAAAAGATTACTAGGCATCAAAGCACTATGTACTGTAAGAGTAAACCATATGTTCAAAGCACTATGTACCGTAGGAGCAAACCATATGTTAAGCTGCATCAGCATGACATTTCAATCTCCTATACAGTAAATGTTTAAATTGTGTTTTTGTCTCCTTAACAGGACATATCCAGCATGATGACAAGTACGTGAAAAGAGAAGAAAGTAAACATTGCAATGGGGCCTGCTGCTGTAGTGATGCCTCTGACTAGTCTTCTGTGAAATATGGAGAAATCTGGTCCGATGCTGGCCTCTATTCCTAATCGCACAGGGGACAACCTCACAACCGGTCTATGGGGACCCAACCCCACAGTCCCTGCAGAGGTGGGAGTGGTCACCAGCTCCCAGTCTCAGATTAAAGATCTGATTGGGCTGTTTGCAATGGTGACCCTTAATCTCATCGCCCTATTGGCCAACACTGGAGTCATGGTGGCCATCGCCCGCGCCCCACACCTGAAGAGGTTTGCCTTTGTGTGCCACCTGTGTGCAGTGGACCTGCTGTGTGCCATCCTCCTCATGCCCCTGGGCATCATCTCCAACTCACCCTTCTTTGGCACCGTGGTGTTCACCGTGTTGGAGTGCCAGGTCTACATCTTCCTCAACGTGTTCCTCATCTGTGCCTCCATCCTCACCATCACCGCCATCAGTGTGGAGCGCTACTACTACATCGTCCATCCCATGCGCTACGAGGTGAAGATGAGCATTAATCTAGCCATCGGCATAATGCTCCTCATATGGGTCAAGTCCATCCTTCTGGCCCTGGTCACCCTGTTTGGTTGGCCTGCCTACGGGGCCCACAGCTCCATCGCTGCCAACCACTGCTCCCTCCACTGGAGCCACAGTCGGTTGAGGAAGGTGTTCGCCGTGCTCTTCAGCGTGGTGTGTTTCCTGTTACCTGCCATTGTCATCTTTGCTGTCTACTGTAACGTGTACAAGGTGGCGCGCTCGGCTGCCCTGCAGCACGCACCCGCGACCACAACCTGGGCCTCGTCCAACCCAGCCAAACGTGCCAACCGTTCTGACTCCATCAACAGCCAGACCACCATCATCACCACCACCCGCAGCCTGCCCCAGAGACTGTCCCCTGAGAGGGCATTCAGCGGGGGTAAGGCTGCCCTCACCCTGGTGGTCATTGTGAGCCAGTTCCTGCTCTGCTGGCTGCCTTACTTCTCCTTCCACCTGCACTTGTCCTTCAGATCGTCCCTGCAGAGTCCTGGGGACGTGGAGGAGGCCGTCACCTGGCTTGCCTACTCCTCCTTCGCTGTCAACCCTTTCTTTTATGGCCTTCTCAACAGGCAGATCAGGGAGGAGTTGGTCAAGTTCCGGCGCTGCTGCTCCTCCGGGCCAGTGGAGCTGGTGGCCTCCAGCCATGAGGGCTCCTTTCAGGAGAACTTCCTCCAGTTCATTCAGAGAAGCAGCAGCACGGCCGACAAGCGCTCCAGCTGCACCAACTCCAGCCCCAGGAATACTCTGGACCAGGGGGTCAGAATACCTGGCCAGATACCAGAGGAGCATGGCTAAACAAAGGACAGTGGACAACACACTTCAATTTGGACTGTTAATATGACAGCTCTCTGTACTCTCACCCTGAGTTTTTCCTGATTATGTGTCCTGACCAGGAAAACTATAGGGCCCTGAGGTTTTTCAGGTCAGATCATGTGGTTGGTAAAAACTCAATCCTGTACTCATAAGCTGTCTGAGTAGGTGTCCATTATTTATTGGTATGGGATTCATTCAGGTAAGGTCTCCAACACAAGACCAGTGTTTTAATGTGAAATAAGAAATAATTGTGACAGAATTTAATTGACTTTACCATTGTTTCATGACAGGCCTAAACCGAAACATTATGTTAAACAGTCTCCATATATACTTCCATTCATTGTTTCAACTGGTAGCAAGGGACCTTCAGATGAGTTTCGTGAGGCCTGTGGCCTCACCATCATGTTCGTTAGAGTCTCATCTTTCCATAGTTTGTAGGCCAAACCGTTGGTACGCTACAGATGATTTTGTGAGCAGACCGATTTTCGGGATTGTCTTGTGGTCTGACGAACACTGCTCTAGTTCTGTCACCTTTCACCACAGATGCAGAATTGTGATATAGGCAGATGTGGTGGACTGAGAGGCATCCATTCCCCCCCAAAACACATCTCTAGCTTAAATTGACAGATTTTTATGGGGATTTTTTTATTATTACAATTAGATTTACACAGGGGCGCGGTCATCGACCTTAGGGGGTTAAAATGTATGCTTGTTTTATATAATGTTGTATGAATCATAATCTCAGCAAAAAAAGAAACATCCTCTCACTGTCAACTGCGTTTATTTTCAGCAAACTCAACATTTGTAAATATTTGTATGAACATAACAAGATTCAACAACTGAGACATAAACTGAACAAGTTCCACACACATGTGACTAACAGAAATGTAATAATATGTCCCTGAACAAAGGGGGGGTCAAAATCAAAAGTAACAGTCAGTGTGGCCACCAGCTGCATTAAGTACTGCAGTGCATCTCCTCCTCATGGACTGCACCAGATTTGCCAGTTCTTGCTGTGAGATGTTACCCCACTCTTCCACCAATGCATCTGCAAGTTCCCAGACATTTCTGGGGGGAATGGCCCTAGCCCTCACCCGCCGATCCAACAGGTCCCAGACGAGCAGTATGGCTGGTGGCATTGTCATGCCAGGATGAGCAAGGATGCCAGGATGTCAGGATGAGCCTGCAGGAAGAGTACAACATAAGGGAGGAGGATGTCTTCCCTGTGACACACAGCGTTGAGATTGCCTGCAATGACAACAAGCTCAGTCCGATGATGCTGTGACACACCGCCCCAGACCATGACGGACCCTCCACCTCCAAATCAATCCCGCTCCAGAGTACAGGCCTCGGTGTAACGCTCATTCCTTCGACGATAAATGCAAATCCGGCCATCACCCCTGGTGAAACAAAACCGCGACTCGTCAGTGAAGAGTACTTTTTGCCAGTCCTGTTTGGTCCAGCGACGGTGGGTTTGTGCCCATAGGCGACGTTGTCGCCATTGATGTCTGGTGAGGACCTGCCTTACAACAGGCCTACAAGCCCCCATTCCAGCCTCTCTCAGCCTATTGCGGACACTCTGAGCAATGATGGAGGGATTATGCGTTCCTGGTTTAACTCGGTGTTACGGGAATTAAGTTATCAATGTTCTTAAACCGAACTTCAATTTAACTACTCAGTTTGTATACCAGAAGGTGTAAGGTTCTGGTTGAAAGAAACAGACTGAGACCCAGCTAACAATGGTCAGAACGTTTATTTACGAGAGCTCTAAAATCCATACAATGCACACAGCTTTTTATATTACCACACACACCCAAATGAACTCGCATCAGTAGAGAACTCCACCCCGCTTTAGGCGGCTGTATTTTTCCACAGTACACATACATTCATTATCAAACCTTGCAACCTGTCTTCTAATCTCCTGCCAGCTAAGCCGTTCTCAGGCAGTTGTTTCTCTCCCTAACTTAGGGAGGCCTCTTCTCCTGTTCCTTTCCCAAGGTCGTCTTATCAACTCTACCCTGCTCATTTTGAAGTAGTAACAGTGTCCTAGTCTTAAAAATCTACTCACACACAGCATTGGATTATAGTCTTTAACACCTTATTATAGCCTTATAATTTCTAATACATTTCAACAGGTTATATGGTTTCTGAGTGAAATCATTTAGTCAAACCTTTAATCATATAATTTCCATTACACTCGGACAGTTGTTGTTGCCATCCTGTACCTGTCCTGCAGGTGTGATATTCGGATGTACCGATCCTGTGCAGGTGTTGGTACACGTGGTCTGCCACTGCGAGGACGATCAGGTGTCCTTCCTGTCTCCCTGTAGTGCTGTCTTAGGCATCTCACAGTACGGACATGGCAATTTATTGCCCTGGCCACATCTGCAGTCCTCATGCCTCCTTCCAGCATGCCAAAGGCACGTTCACGCAGATGAGCAGGGACCCTGTGTTTTTCAGAGTCAGTAGAAAGGCCTCTTTAGTGTCCTAAGTTTTCATAACTGTGACCTTAATTGCCTACCGTATGTAAGCTGTTAGTGTCTTAACGACTGTTCCACAGGTGCATGTTCATTAATTGTTTATGGTTCATTGAACAAGCATGGGAAACAGTGTTTAAACCCTTTACAATGAAGAGCTGTGAAGTTATTTGGATTTTTATGAATTAACTTTGAAAGACAGTGTCCTGAAAAAAGGAAGTTTCTTTTTTTGCTCAGTTTATATTCTGAAATAACATTTATGGACGTGTTTACTCATGTTTCCAATGAACAGGAAAAAAGGTATTGGAATACTTTCCTATTATAAAATTGTACAGCGGGAATGTAAAGCTTCTAATTTACTTTCTCTCATTAACACATTATTTAAATAAAGCATAATTACAAGAGTAACAACAATGGATTTATCTTTTCTAATAATTACAATAATTAAAACCATCTTACAGTGAAAAACTATATGTCATGTGCAAGTACATATCAATGCAAGTGATACAAGGCAAAACTAGTATAAAACATCAAAAAAGCAACATGGAGATTTAGAAATGGAACCATCCACCATGAATCTGAGGGATGCCTTAAATGTCGTCTGTGCCTGTCGCCATGGAAATGCAGTGAGGCAGTAGGCAGGGACACATAGCAACAATGCTGGATGCAGTGCTGCAGTGCTGGATGCTAGGCTTTTGATCCAGTTTGGGAGAGCATAGAGCGAAAGATAGAGAGGCCTGAACCTGCTCTTCACATTACATAGGCTGTGTGTCTCATAACCCACAGCCTATAGCTACAGACATACAGAGAGACAGAGCTTATTATCATCTGAATAAAGCCAGTGAAAAAGGACAGGCCAGCATGAGACTTCTCAGTGATTGAATCTACCTGACTACATATAGTGGCACAGTTCCAGTGAGAAAGAGAGAGTGAATGTCCAATGGAAATCATTACTTGGTGACGTTAACGCTCTAGGAGTGATGACACTCATTTTATGACTGCTCTTAATCTGGATTGGGGCTCAGGGTGGATTCTTCCCAGCAAATAATGTCACATAGCATCGCCATAGAACAGGTGTATTTGCGTATTGTTATGTAACCTGCGTTGTATGACCGATCCATGAGTTAGTAAGAACAGGGAGGTAGATTCTCAAACACACACACCAGACCTGGGTTCAAATACAGTTGCAAGAAAAAGTTTTTGAACCCTTTGGAATTACCTGGATTTCTGCATTGATTACTCATAAAATGTGGTTTGATCTTCACCCCTTAAAATTAGTGGATTCGGCTATTTCAGTGACACCCGTTGCTGACAGGTGTATAAAATCGAGCACACGGCCATGCGATCTCCATAGACAAACATTGGCAGTAGAATGGCCTTACTGAAGAGCTCAGTAACTTTCAACTTGGAAACATCATAAGATGCCACCTTTCCAACAAGTCAGTTCGTCAAATTTCTGCCCTGCTAGAGCTGCTCCGGTCAACTGTAAGTGCTGTTATTGTGAAGTGGAAACATCTAGGAGCAACAACGGCTCAGCCGAGGTGGTAGGCCACACAAGCTCACAGAACGGGCCGCCGAGTGCTGAAGCACGTAGTGTGTAAAAAGGGTCTGTCCTCAGTTGCAACACTCACTACAGAGTTCCAAACTGCCTCTGGAAGCAACGTCAGCACAATAACTGTTCATCGGGACATTCACAAAATGGGTTTCCAGCCGCACAGAATCCAAAGATCATCATGTGCAATGCCAAGCGTCGGCTGGAGTGGTGTAAAGCTCGCAGCTATTGGACTCTGGAGCAGTGGAAATGTATTCTCTGATGAATCACACGTCACCGTCTGGCAGTCCGACAGACTAATCTGGGATTGGCGGATGCCAGGAGAACGCTACCTGCCCCACTGCATAATGCCAACTGTAAAGTTTGGTGGATGAGGAATAATGGTCTGGGGCTATTTTTCATGTTTCGGGCTAGGGAAATCTTAACTCTACAGCATACAATGACATTCTAGACGATTCTGTGCTTCCAACTTTGTGGCAACAGCCTGGGGAAGGCCCTTTCCTGTTTCAGCATGACAATGCCCCTGTGCACAAAGTGAGGTCCATACAGAAATGGTTTGTCGAGAACTTGACTGGCCTGCACAGTGCCCTGACCTCAGCCTCATCGAACACCTTTGGGATGAATTGGAACGCAGACTGCGAGCCAGGCCTAATTGCCCAACATCAGTGCCCGATCTCACTAATGCTCTTGAGGCTGAATTGAAGCAAATCCCCGCAGAAATGTTCCAACACCTAGTGGAAAGCCTTCCCAGAAGAGTGGAGGCTGTTATAGCAGCAACAGGGCAACAAACTCCATATTGATGCCCATGATTTTGGAATGAGATGTTCGACGAGCAAGTGTCCACATACTTTTGGTCATGTAGTGTATTTCATCCGTTAAAACATGTTTAAATTATTTATTTAAAGGTAGACTCAGCGATATGACATAGATGCATTAAGTAAACAGCATAGTAGGTCAATTTCCGGAACAACTAAGAGTGTTGATCGCGAGGCACAACTTCTCCGCTGTTTTGGTGGCCTGGCTACCACACTGTACCAACGTGAAGTGCACCCGTGCACATGCGAAGATACTGTGTACGACGGTTTGAGAGTGTAGTCTTTCATCTCAATATCTGCGGTGCTGCTTGTGGCAATGTCATTTCGCTGAGTCTATCTACCTTTATGTACATTATTTATTGAAATGTCTTTTAAAATGCCAGTCCGATGCATCCGGGGATCAGACACACACACTTTAGATCTACTAATGGGTCTAAAGGTTGGATAAAGCAGATGTTCCCTTTAAAGCACCCTGGGAATCCACTGTGCCAAAACTGGTAGGGGGTAATGTGCTAAGAGCAAATTCAGACAGAGTTGTCTATTTGAACCTGTAGTCAGCTGGAGGTCCTGGCCCAAAGCCCCTCTCTCTGATGATCTACAAAGATAACATAGAGTAGTGTCTGGCAAAGGTGAGGGCCACAAAGGGCTGCCTGCTAGCTTAGTAGTTGTATAATTCAATGTTTCTATCCACACATTACTTGATTACAGTGCTTTCAGAAAGTATTCACACCCATTGACTTTTTCCACATTTTGTTGTGTTAGTCTGAATTTAAAATTGATTAAAAAAATATAATAATGTGTCACTTGCTTACACACAATACCCCATAATGTCAAAGTGTATTTAAAAAACAAAAAATGTTTACAAATTGATACAAAATAAAAGCTGAAATGTCTTGATTCAATAAGTACTCAACTTCTTTATTATGGCAAGCCTAAATAACTTACAAATGTGCTTAACAAGTCACATAACAAATTGTAGGGACTCACTCTGTATGCAATAATGGTGTTTAACATGATTTTTGAATGACTACCTCATCTCTGTACCCCACACATACAATTATCTGTAAGATCCCTCAGTTGAGCAGTGAATTTCAGTCACAGATTCAACCACAAAGACCAGGGAGGTTTTCCAATGTTTCGCAAAGAAGGGCACCTATTGGTAGATGGGTAAAAAAAGAAGCAGACATTGAATATACTTTTGAGCATGGTGAAGTTATTAATTACACTTTGGATGGCGTATCAATACACCCAGTCTTTACACATATACAGGCGTCCTTCCTAACTCAGTTACCGGAAGGGCACTCCGGGATTTCAGGGATTTCACCATGAGGCCAATGGTGACTTGAAAAAAGTTATAGTTTAACTTCTTAAAGTATAGGGGGCAGTATTTTCATGGCCGGATGAAAAACGTACCCACATTAAACTGGTTACTACTCTGGCCCAGAAACTAGAATATGCATATTATTAGATTTGGATAGAAAATACTCAAGTTTCTAAAACGGTTTGAATGATGTCTGTGAGTATAACAACTCATATGGCTGGCAAAAACCTGAGAAAAATCCAACCAGGAAAGTCTGAGAATTGTAGTTCTTCTTTTGAATCTCTATCGAAACTACAGTGTCTGTGGGGTCACGTTGCACTTCCTAAGGCTTCCATTGGCTGTCAACAGCCTTCAGAAAGTTCTTTCAGCATTCTCCTGTCACTGGGCAGATAATAGTAGCTCAGTCAATCAATGGACTGCCTGGGGACAAAGGGATTGGATATGCGCGATCCCGCGAGCGCACCGTTCCTTCTTTTTCTTCTTGAATGAATATGCTATTGTCCGGTTGGAATATTACAGCATTTTTACATTAAAAATACCATAAAGATTTATTTTAAACAACATTTGACATGCTTCTAAGAACGGTAATGGAACATTTTGACTTTTCGTCTCTGGTACCGCGCTCGCGCGTTATGCCTTTGGATAGTGCTCTGTACGCACGAACAAAACAGAGGTATTTGGACATAAATATGGATTATTTAGAACAAAAACAACATTTCTTGTGGAAGTAGCAGTCCTGGGAGTGCATTCTGACGAAGATCAGCAAAGGTAAGAGAATATTAATAATACTAATTCTGAGTTTAGGTGACCCCGAACTTGGTGGGTGTCTGTATAGCTTGCTGTGATGGCTGAGGTCTGTACTCAGAATATTGAAAAATGTGCTTTCTCCGTAAAGCTATTTTAAAATCTGACACAGCGGTTGCATCCAGGAGTAGTCTATCTATAATTCTTTAAATAGTTGTTATATATTTTGTCAACGTTTATGATGAGTATTTTTGTAAATTGATGTGCACATTCACCGTCCGTTTTGGTGGGAATACATTTTCTGAACATCACGAGCCAATGTAAAATGCTGTTTTTGGATATAAATATGAACTTTATCGAACAAAACATACATGTATTGTATAACATGATGTCCTAGGAGTGTCATCTGATGAAGATCGTCAAAGGTTAGTGCTTCATTTAGCTGTGTTTTGGGTTTTTGTGACATATATCCTTGCTTGGAAAATGGCTGTGTGGTTATTTTTGTCTATGTACTCTCCTAACATAATCTAATGTTTTGCTTTCGCTGTAAAGCCTTTTTGAAATCGGACAATGTGGTTACAATAAGGAGAAGTGTATCTTTAAAATGGTGTAAAATAGTCATATGTTTAAGAAATTGAAATTATGATATTTTTGCTATTTTTTTATTTCGCGCCATGCTATTTCACTGGCTGTTGAATAGTGTGGGACGGTCACGTCCCACCTAGGCCAGAGAAGTTAATGGCTGTGATAGGAGAAAACTGAGGATGGATCAACAACATTGTAGTTACTCCACAATACTAACCTAATTGACAGACTGAAAAGAAGGAAGCCTGTACAGAATAAAAATATTCCAAAGCATGCATCCTGTTTGCAACAAAGCACTAAAGTAATACTGCAAAAAATGTGGCAAAGCAATTAACTTTTATTCCTGAATACAAAGTGTAATGTTTGGAGCAAATACAATACAACACATTGCTGAGTACAACTCTCCATATTTTCAGTCATAGTGGTGGCTGCATCATGTTATGGGTATGCTTGTAATGGTTAAGGACTGGGTAGTTTTTAAAGATAAAAAATTTATGAAATCCTAGAGGAAAACCTGTTTCAGTCTACTTTCCACCAGACACTGGGAGATGAATTCACCTTTTAGCAGGACAATAATCTGAAACACAAATCGGCCAAATCTACACTGGAGTTGCTTACCAAGAAGACAGTAAATGTTCGTGAATGGCGGAGTTACAGTTTTGACTTAAATTTACTTGAAAATCTATAAAAAGACCTGAAAATGGTTGTCTAGCAATGATCAACAACCAATTTGACAGAGGTTGAAGAATTCTGAAAGGAATAATTGGCAAATGTTGCACAATCCAGGTGTGGAAAGCTCTTAGAGACTTACCCAGAAAGACTCACAGCTGTAATCGCTGCCAAAGGTGCTTCTACAAAGTATTGACTCGGGTGTGAATACTTATGTAAATGAGATATTTCTATATTTAATTTTCAATACATTTGCAACATTTCTGAAAAGCATGTTTCACTTTGTCATTATGTGTTATTGTGTGTAGATGGGTGACATTAAAAAAAAAAGTTAGGCTACATAATTTCTGTTGTGTGATAAAGAGCAGGCACATCTCTATCTCTGTCTGTGCGGCTCACCCACCAAGATGCCTGGTACACTCCATCACCATGATTTCACCACACATCAGTCATCCCATCCAGTCTCAAAACCCTACCCCAGAACGGCTGCTGTAAAACCAATCAACCCATCAAGACACTCCATTCAGTACACTATATCACCAAGTCAAAGCTTATTTGATGATGATTGTTGTCTGTATATTTATCTACACTTTGACTCAAGTCTGCAGTAAGCAGAAATGGGTAGTGGTACAGTACAGCAGACAAAGATGTGTGAGGAAACTAATTCTAATTCACCCTGCATGTTTGGCAATAATGTTTCATAGGCTACTAAATAGACAAATGCAGAGTACAAGGTCTTGGCCAGCAGAGAGCGCTATAAAGCCATACGTTCTATCTCACTTTCAATGGCTCTATTACAAGACTTTGAAGGGCATACTGAAGGGCATACTGCGTCAGCTCCGTCTCCTGTGCTGTTCAACCAGGCGATGACAACAAAATCACATCACATCCATGTGAATCATGCTGGGTGTGGATCTATTGAAGCAATTCAATGTCTGACACTTGTATATGCCCTGCGATACACTAGATGACCAAAAGTATGTGGACACCTGCTCAATGAACATCTCATTCCAAAATCATAGGCATTAATATGAAGTTGGTCCCCCTTTGCTGCTATAACAGCCTCCACTCTTCTGGGAGGGCTTTACATTAAATGTTGGAACATTGCTGCAGGGACTTGCTTCCATTCAGCCACAAGAGCATTAGTGAGGCCGGGCACCGATGTTGGGCGATCAAATCAAATCAAATGAAATGTATTTATATAGCCCTTCTTACATCAGCTGATATCTCAAAGTGCTGTACAGAAACCCAGCCCAAAACCCCAAACAGCAAGCAATGCAGGTGTAGAAGCACGGTGGCTAGGAAAAACTCCCTAGAAAGGCCAAAACCTAGGAAGAAACCTAGAGAGGAACCAGGCTATGAGGGGTGGCCAGTCCTCTTCTGGCTGTGCCAGGTGAAGATTATAACAGCACATGGCCAAGATGTTCAAATGTTCATAAATGACCAGCATGGTCAAATAATAATAATCATAGTAGTTGTCGAGGGTGCAACAAGTCAGCAACTCAAGAGTAAGTGTCAGTTGGCTTTTTCATAGCTGATCATTGAGAGTATCTCTACCGCTCCTGCTGTCTCTAGAGAGTTGAAAACAGCAGGTCTGGGACAGGTAGCACATCCGGTGAACAGGTCAGGGTTCCAGCAGGTCTGGGACAGCAGGTCTGGGACAGGTAGCACGTCCGGTGAACAGGTCAGGGTTCCATAGCCTCAGGCAAAACAGTTGAAACTGGAGCAGCAGCACGGCCAGGTGGCCTGGGGACAGCAGGGAGTCATCATGCCAGGTAGTCCTGAGGCATGGTCCTAGGGCTCAGGTCCTCCGAGAGAGAGAAAGAAAGAAAGAAAGAGAGAAAGAGAGAATTAGAGAGAGCATATTTAAATTCACACAGGACACCGGATAAGACAAGAGAAATACTCCAGATGTAACAGACTGACCCTAGCCCCCTGGCGTAAGCTTTTGCAGCATAAATACTGGAGGCTGAGACAGGAGGGGTCGAGAGTCACTGTGGTTCTGTTGAGTTTATGGACCCAGTTTTCCCATCTCGAGGCCATAATACCCACTTTAAAATACCCACTTTATAATACCCACTTTATAATACCCACTTTATAATACCCACTTTAAAATACCCACTTTACAATACCCACTTTACAATACTCATTTTATAATGCCCACTTTACAATACCCACTTTACAATACCCACTTTATAATACCCACATTATAATACCCACTTTAAAATACCCACTTTATAATACCCACTTTAAAATACCCACTTTATAATACCCACTTTATAATACCCACTTTATAATACCCACTTTAAAATACCCACTTTATAATACCCACTTTATAATACCCACTTTAGGAGGGGTCAGGAGACACTGTGGCCCCATCCGATGAAACCCCCGGACAGAGCCAAACAGGCAGGGTATAACCCCACCCACTTTGCCAAAGCACAGCCCCCACACCACAAAGCACAGTCCCCACACCACACACCACGCGATTAGACCTGGCTCGCAGGCTACATTCCAATTCATCCCAAAGGTGTTCGATGGGGCTGAGGTCAGGGCTCTGTGCAGGCCAGTCAAGTTCTTCCACAACGAACTCGACAAACCATTTTTGTATGGACTTCACTTTGTGCACAGGGGCATTGTCATGCTGAAAAAGGAAAGGGCCTTCCCCAAACTTTTGCCACCAAGTTTGAAGCACAGAATCATCTAGAATGTCATTGTATGCTGTAGCGTTAAGATTTCCCTTCACTGGAACTAAGGGGCCTAGCCCGAACCATGAAAAACAACCCCAGACCATTATTTCTCCTCCACCAACCTTTACAGTTGGCACTATGCATTGGGGAAGGTAGCGTTCTCCTGGCATCCGCCAATCCCAGATTCTTCCTTCAGACTGCCATATGGTGAAGCATAATTAATCACTCCAGTGAATGCTTTTCCCCTGCTCCAGAGTCCAATGGCGGCGAGCTTTACACCACTCCAGCCGTCACTTGGCATTGCGCATGGTGATCTTAGGCTTATGTGCGGCTGCTCGGCCATGACAACCCATTTTATGAAGCTTCCGACGAACAGTTTTTGTGCTGACGTTGCTTCCAGAGGTAGTATGGAACTCGGATGTGAGTGTTGCCACTGAGTACAGACGATTTTTATGCGCTTCAGCACTTGGGGGTCCCGTTCTGTGAGCTTGTGTGGCCTACCACTTTGCGGCTGAGCCGTTGTTGTTCCTAGACGTTTCCACTTCACAATAACAGCACTTGCAGTTGACCGGGGCGGCTCTAGCAGTGCAGAAATTTGACAAACTGACTTGTTGGAAAGGTGGCATCCTATGATGGTGCCACGTTGAAAGTCACTGAGCTCTTCAGTAAGGCCATTCTACTGCCAATGTTTGTCTATGAATATTGCATGGCTGTGTGCTCGATTTTATATACTTGTCAGCAATGGGTGTGGCTGAAATAGTAAAATCCACTAATTTGAAGGGGTGTCCCCATACTTTTGTATATACACTGCTCAAAAAAATAAAGGGAACACTTAAACAACACAATGTAACTCCAAGTCAATCACACTTCTGTGAAATCAACCTGTCCACTTAGGAAGCAACACTGATTGACAATAAATTTCACATGCTGTTGTGCAAATGGAATAGACAACAGGTGGAAATTATAGGCAATTAGCAAGACACCCCCAATAAAGTAGTGGTTCTGCAGGTGGGGACCACAGACCACTTCTCAGTTCCTAAGCTTCCTGGCTGATGTTTTGGTCACTTTTGAATGCTGGCGGTGCTTTCACTTTAGTGGTAGCATGAGACGGAGTCTACAACCCACACAAGTGGCTCAGGTAGTGCAGCTCATCCAGGATGGTACATCAATGCGAGCTGTGGCAAGAAGGTTTGCTGTGTCTGTCAGCGTAGTGTCCAGAGCACGGAGGCGCTACCAGGAGGGCAACAACCCAGCAGCAGGACCACTACCTCCGCCTTTGTGCAAGGAGGAGCAGGAGAAGCACTGCCAGAGCCCTGCAAAATGACCTCCAGCAGGCCGTAAATGTGCATGTGTCTGCTCAAACGGTCAGAAACAGACTCCGACGTCCACAGGTGGGGGTTGTGCTTACAGCCCAACACCGTGGAGGACGTTT
Organism: Salmo trutta; assembly: GCF_901001165.1. NCBI lineage: Eukaryota > Metazoa > Chordata > Actinopteri > Salmoniformes > Salmonidae > Salmo > Salmo trutta. The sequence continues at coordinate 30,800,414 of NC_042972.1, read as the reverse complement.
GGCATTTGCCAGAGAACACCAAGATTGGCAAACTCACCACTGGCGCCCTGTGCTCTTCACAGATGAAAGCAGGTTCACACTGAGCACATGTGACAGACGTGACAGAGTCTGGAGACGCCGTGGAGAACATTCTGCTGCCTGCAACATCCTCCAGCATGACCGGTTTGGCGGTGGGTCAGTCATGGTGTGGGGTGGCATTTCTTTGGGGGGGCCGCACAGCCCTCCATGTGCTCACCAGAGGTAGCCTGACTGCCATTAGGTACCGAGAAGAGATCCTCAGACCCCTTGTGAGACATTTACATTTTACATTTTAGTCATTTAGCAGACGCTCTTATTCAGAGCGACTTACAGTAGCGAATGCATACATTTCATATATTTTTTCTCCGTACTGGTACCCCGTGGGAATCGAACCCACAACCCTGGAGTTGCAAACACCATGCTCTACCAACTGAGCTACACGGGACTATGCTGGTGCAGTTGGCCCTGGGTTCCTCCTAATGCAAGACAATGCTAGACCTCATGTGGCTGGAGTGTGTCAGCAGTTCCTGCAAGAGGAAGGCATTGATGCTATGGACTGGCCCGCCCGTTCCCCAGACCTGAATCCAATTGAGCACATCTGGGACATCATGTCTCGCTCCATCCACCAACACCACGTTGCACCACAGACTGTCCAGGAGTTGGCGGATGCTTTAGTCCAGGTCTGGGAGGAGATCCCTCAGGAGACCATCCGCCACCTCATCAGGAGCATGCCCAGGCGTTGTAGGGAGGTCATACAGGCACGTGGAGGCCACACACACTACTGAGCCTCATTTTGACTTGTTTTAAGGACATTACATCAAAGTTGGATCAGCCTGTAGTGTGGTTTTCCACTTTAATTTTGAGTGTGACTCCAAATCCAGACCTCCATGGGTTGATAAATTGGATTTCCATATAATTTTTTTGTGTGATTTTGTTGTCAGCACATTCAACTATGTGAAGAAAAAAGTATTTAATAAGATTTTTTCTTTCATTCAGACCTAGGATGTGTTGTTTAAGTGTTCCCTTTATTTTTTTGAGCAGTGTATATAGTGTATATCATTGTCTCACTATGTATTTTGTGTCTTAAAATCCGGCAAAATATGTTTTGCAGGATGAAGCAGCATTACCAACATCATTGTAATTAGCACAGTGTTATCAATGGACTCAAATCAACATGTGTGCCTCAGATATTTTTTGTATATAATTCGCTAATTTTACTCTGTCAATTACAATGTGGAGGACAGCTCCTACTTTAGGAAAGTTCTCACACAGGTCAAAATTAGCTCCTTCATTTGACCTGTCAGTTGTAGAATGTCATGCGTTATGGGCCTGTGAAAGCCAATTTGGGAATTCCACATTGAGGGAGTATGCACAGACGCAGTCACCAGTCCACTATGTCCCACTGGGGTGTCAGCGACTGGGCTGCTGGGGTGAGAGGAGTAGGATTGGTCTATGGTGGTCAACCTCCAGAGCGACCCCCGCCTTCATCCTCTGTCCCAGCCCAGTGAAGGTGCATGCCTCTGAGACACACACACCATGGCCACGGGACATACGCCAGCCAAGACCAGGCTAGACCTGGAGGACATAGTGGAGCAGGAGACTCCTCTGTGGGTCCCACCCCTGGGGATCCCTCCAGACAGATACACAGCAGAGGGACTACTGGAGGAAGTAGTCGAGGTAGAGGCAGAGGAACCAGCCCAGGAGGATGACTCTGTTTCACTCTCCATCTCTATCCACAGTTACACCAGGCCTCTGGTGAAGGACAGGGACCCAAGGGGAGTCAACAAGTGTCTAAAGGTAACTGACACACACGGCTGCACAGCCCGGTAAACAGCGAGTTAATGTGAAGGTTTATACAGACAGAGAGCACTCTGTGGGAGATAAAAGCACTGCGTGTGCTTGCAAATACTCCACATACCACACATCCCCTGTCTGTTGACTTCCAGATAGGGGAAGGGGAGGTTAAAACACAGGGATGACATAAGAGAGACAGTATGGATATAATCACGTATTGATGTTCTGAGATCCTCTGGAAATGTTATGGTTGAGATAGGGAAGGATTTGGGTTACCTACATAGAGCTCTCAGTACGACATGAGCCTTTAATGGTAAACTTGTTAGATAATGTCTATACAATGCATACAATGTTCAGTGGTATGGATTAACTGGCTAGGATTTTATTGAGATAAGCACTCATGTATCTCAAACCCCATAGCTTTAATGGTAAGCTGGACATACATCTGAAGGCAATAGAGAGGGAGATCTGGCATCCAACATAGTGGAATCTGATGTTGAAAACTGGTGTGCTGAGCGATGCTGACCTCATGTGGACACAGTTTGAGCTATACCTTGTTTTTCATCTCGCACCGTGACCATATTATAAGTAATGATTCAGTCCCATTGTAATGTGGTTATTGCAGTGAGTGTGATTAAGTTCATGTCTGTGGCTTCTCTGCATCACATTAAATAAATAAAAAATAAAAAGTATTTGAGAACCTCCCAACCTCCTTATTCTGACCATCCCTATACATAGAACTTCACTAAAGTCCCATTCTAAAGAGAGCTCGCACCAGGCCATGCCCTGACTGTACTCTGTGTCTCCTGAGGTGACGTTTGAGGACGTGATAGCCGAGCCCCCCTCGGTGCGGAGCTTCGATAAGGTGTGGCTGTGGAGCCACGCCCTGTTTGAAGTGTCCCGTCTCTGGTGCTACCGGCTCATCTCCCTCCTCCTGGCTGTGCCCATCTCTCTGGTAGCAGGGATCCTCTTCGCTGTCCTCAGCTGCCTACACATCTGGTGGGTCCTCTCACCTTTGACCTCCTCTGATGTGGTCCATTCAATGTTTTCAGTTGGTGCTTGATGGAGTTGAATGATGCGCCTGTTGTTTCAGTGCATTGTGTATAGTATAAACTTGCTTTAAAAGATATTGCACTGGCCTGTTAATGCTCAATCTGTCTGTCTGTCTGTCTGTCTGTCTGTCTGTCTGTCTGTCTGTCTGTCTGTCTGTCTGTCTGTCTGTCTGTTTGTCTGTTTGTCTGTTTGTCTGTCCGTCCCCAGGCTGATCATGCCCTGTATGCAGCTCTTCCTGATCAACATGCACTGGGTTCAGACCGTGTGGAGCAGTTTGTTAAACATCGCCATCACTCCCTTCTTTAAGAGTATGGGAAAGTGCTGTGGTAGCATCAACATCCGACTAGCCAGGGACTGATGTTGGGCTTTGCCACCTTCTATGGGAGTGTGGAGGGATGGTGGAGGGAGGGTGGAGGGAAGGAGGGAGGGAGGGTGGAGGGAGTGGGCTGGGCTGAAGCACACGACATTGGCACTGGTTGTTTGCAGTCATGTCTTATTCTCAAAGAAAAAACTACTTTGCAACCTTTACTCTGCAAAGGACAAATTTTGAAAAGCAGAACTTGTCATATTTATTTAGTAAATCTGTTCAATTATATTACACAGTATCTAAAAAGGATATAATTTATGTTTTTATTTTAGTACAAAATACAAATTTAGAACTATTATTGGTTCATTGGAGTCAGTTTCATCTCTAAACCATAGCTTGATAAAACAGAAGGAGCTACTGACTTGCCTCTGGAGCCTAAATAGACTTAGGCAATTATAGCTGCCCCAGCAATTCAAATTATGTAAACTTTAAAAGCACCGCACAGCTGTTGTGAGATGTTAATGCACTCTACCGTACTAATCATTGGTATTTCTGACCCTTAGCATGCATACACTACCATTTTCTGGAGCTAGGAGCTGTGCAAAGATACAGCAGGGGAAAGGGCCAAACTTATGAAGCAACTATTTTTGTGATACAGTTCATTTTCAATGGAAATTGCAGTGAACCTTGCCTATACCACAGGGATACATTCTTCAACTTCTCTGGGATTGTAAGAAACCCTTTTAAGTTGTCTGGTGGACCGTACTGTTCAGTAAAGAAGTCAACATCAACGTCAAAACATCTAGGAGTCTTAGACAGTCAATTTCACTCCCATGAGGTCTATCTGTGGGGGTGCCATCTGTCTGTCTGTCTGTCTGTCTCAGTCTGTCAGTCAGGACCCACTGCAGTTTACAGCATTGACACACACAGGAGACACAGGCATGCCCTCCGTGACAATCAGGGATCTATTTCTATCCCTCCTCCTTCTCCGTGCCTCGACCCCCAGCCCACCAGACCCCAGACCACACTCTGATCCCATTCCACCACTCCCTTTTCCTCTCTCCTACCCCCTATTTCCATCTCTCCCACTCTCTGCCTCTCTGCCCAAAGGGAACTGGTACAGGGAACATGATCAAGCCACTGCTCTTCCCTAAAGACACACTTCACTTGACTCAATACAGTATTTTTTGCATGCTACTGGACAGCAGTCTGTTGATGGAGATAAATTGCAACAGGCTTACAATAGTGATACACTGCTATTACTGTTGCTTGCTTAGCTAACGCTTCTTTTTCCTCCTCTCCTTCCTCCCTCTTTTCCATATCATCATAATGTATCTATGGTCTTGTTTATGCAACAAGTAAATATAGGATGCAATGACTGATCGTGACAACTGTAAGGAATCCTAAATCAGATGATACATTTATTTTGAGAGAGTATTGCGTTTTATAGGGGTATGTAAGCAGTTGGACAGAGCTGACACTGTAAATCATGAAAGATCCCAGTTGAAATTATTTTTTGTGCATTGGTGTCATCATCTCAACATAATATGCATGTGAGAGGGACCAAAATTGTTTCTGTTCTACTATGGGATATATTGGTAGTGGTATATACTGTATAAGTTTATTTTTCATATTAGGAGGTCAAATCTGCTTACTCATCTTTAACTAGTTAATCAAAACATTTGTATTTCAATCAAATGTATTTATAAGGCCCTTTTTACATCAGCCGATGTCACGAAGTGCTATACAGATAAGCGCTACACCGGATAAGACAGGAGAAATACTCCAGATATAACAGACTGACCCGAGCCCCCCAACATAAGCTTTTGCAGCATAAATACTGGAGGCTGAGACAGGAGGGGTCGAGAGTCACTGTGGTTCTGTTGGTTTATGGACCCAGTTTTCCCATCTCGAGGCCATAATACCCACTTTAAAATACCCACTTTATAATACCCACTTTATAATACCCACTTTAAAATACCCACTTTATAATACCCACTTTATAATACCCACTTTATAATACCCACTTTATAAGACCCACTTTAAAATACCCACTTTAAAATACCCACTTTACAATACCCACATTACAATACCCACTTTAAAATACCCACTTTATAATACCCACTTTATAATACCCACTTTAAAATACCCACTTTACAATACCCACATTACAATATCCACTTTATAATACCCACTTTATAATACCCACTTTAAAATACCCACTTTATAATACCCACTTTATAATACCCACTTTATAATACCCACTTTAAAATACCCACTTTATAATACCCACTTTATAATACCCAATTTATAATACCCACTTTAAAATACCCACTTTATAATACCCACTTTATAATACCCACTTTATAATACCCACTTTATAATACCCACTTTAAAATACCCACTTTATAATACCCACTTTATAATACCCACTTTAAAATACCCACTTTATAAGACCCACTTTAAAATACCCACTTTAAAATACCCACTTTACAATACCCACATTACAATACCCACTTTAAAATACCCACTTTATAATACCCACTTTATAATACCCACTTTAAAATACCCACTTTACAATACCCACATTACAATACCCACTTTATAATACCCCCTTTATAATACCCACTTTAAAATACCCACTTTATAATACCCACTTTATAATACCCACTTTATAATACCCACTTTAAAATACCCACTTTATAATACCCACTTTATAATACCCACTTTAAAATACCCACTTTACAATACCCACATTACAATACCCACTTTATAATACCCACTTTATAATACCCACTTTAAAATACCCACTTTATAATACCCACTTTATAATACCCACTTTATAATACCCACTTTATAATACCCACTTTAAAATACCCACTTTATAATACCCACTTTATAATACCCACTTTAAAATACCACTAAAACTGATGATGTCCATAAGAAGTAGAGATCATTTGTGTGGGCTTATAATACAGAATAGATACAAAATGCACTGGTGAGTTAGTTGAGCTTTTAAGGATGATAAATAATACAAATAATAATAAAGGCTTATGCGAAGTCAATGACATGCTCTTGCTTTCTTCATACAGAATGCATGCCATCAAAGAGGTGGATCCCTAGTATCTATCACCTACAGTACAATGACGAGTTTGAGTATGCTCTTTCCCTGGTAGAAGATGGATGTGCCTGGGTTGACGGGAGACATGGGATAAAACACCCAATTTCTTGTCTCCAAAGTACTCTAATTTAATATTGATTTTGATTTGTCAATGAAATCAGCTACTACTAACTAGGGTTGCAAAATTCTAGGAAAATTGAATGAATTCCCTGGTTTTCCAGATGTTCTATGGTCCCACTTGTTCTGTTCTGTCTTGCCCTGAGACTCACAAGGACATTCTCCTCTGCAGATAAAACAGGCTTTGATGACATCAGCTGTTCCAGTAAAGTCAACACCGCCAACACTCTCCTTGTGAGATAGATACTTCGTACTTCATAGTGTAGAGGAGTCTAAACAGAGAGTGCAAAGGGATTTTGCCAATACTCTGATTTTCTTTTGCACACAAACTGTTTTGAGTTGACTTTAAGTCGAATACTTAGAGACAATATCATAAAGGGTGATTGCTACAGAGACATACATAATCATACATTGATTCAACTGTGTTGAATTGTATTTTTTTTATTGTATTATTTTGTCTGGTTTTGCAATGGAATTGCCACTGTAGTGTTGTGGAAGCTATCTTTAAAATACAGCACCAACCATTTAGGTACATTAAAACATTTAAATGTAAATAATAATAATAATTAAAGGTTTGATTCCCTTACAATCCCATTTCAAAACGAACTGTATATTTACAAACATATACAGTTATTCTCAATACTTAATCTAAAAGGGCATATAGCCTATATCTATTATATCTGGAATATCAAGGTGGAATTGTCGTGTCCTGTACATCCCTCATTGCTTCCTTGCCTATCTTTTTAATAAAAACTTTCAGCATCACCCTGTCTCAGCATGATCAACTTATACCACTGTTAAATAAACAGTGGTTACCTCAATCAGCAGCACTTTTATTAGTAGTATCTATTCATATTTTATTGATGATTATTTATGAACATTATTATTACGTTTTACAGTAACTAGTCTTCCCAAAATACATTGGCACTGACTCACTACTATGTGCTGTCCAGCTATATGCCATAGGTCAATGAAATACTTTATAGTGGACGTATTGAGACAGTGACACACTGCACAGTGTTCTCCCACCAGTGAGGCTTGACTCATAAATTAAAATGTCATTTTATTTTTTATTCTAATTGCTCGCTGTACAGCCCATAGAATTTGTTAATAGACATAAAGGAAGTTGTATAATATGTCACTGACAGCTTGTTAACTGTAACATTTTCAATGTCAGCGGTAGTTTATCAATATAAAGCTGGACAAGATTCTCAATAAAATATTTTTTTTATCACAGTGGGTGACAGCTTACTGATGACTGAAAATGAGCACCTCAACAGGGCATTTGCCTACAGGGCTAGCTGAAACTCATTTGACATTGTATAATGATGGTCAGTTCACGGCTGAACTGCACATCATCCGTTGCTTATTAAAAGTAATTACATTCCAAAAGATGCATATGTAAAGTGCATGTTTCTAATTGTTAATGTAGGTATGCGTCAACACCTGCTGAACTACAGTATGCTTTCTTGTGCTTTCATCAATACATGGATGAGTAGAGGTGGACGAGTTTTACTTCAATGACCGGTGAGGATACAGAGAGAGGATCACGTTCACCTTTTATGAATGAAGGGAAGCGGTAAAGACACCAAGCTGGGATTACAACATAAACCTTGTGCTAGTGACCAGAGGGCTGAGGACTGTTACATAGTCAAACAACATTCAATTACTTTTGGCCTCTATAAAAACAAAAACAAATCATACAACAACAAAACATGGATGAATGATGAATGATCTGGTAAATCCAATATGTATCAATTAAGTATCTTGTTTTGAAAATGTTCTATGCATTCACATATACTTTGTTGACTAAGCATAATACAGTGGATTTCTGTTTATGACAAAGTCCTACATTCTTCCTGTCTGGAAGTTGTTGGTCAGTGGGGATGGTACTGTAGTGAACTGTTGGTGTTAGTGGGAGCAGGAGTAGGAGAGTCATCACTGCATCACCCTAGAGTGGAAATTCATGCTACCATGTAAGCCCTGCCCTGCTGACCCCACAGCCCAGTGTGAAATTTGACACGGCCATGGGGTCCCCTTTAAGACATGCTTTTGCTGTGTGTGTGTGTGTCTAGGTGTGTGAGTCTAGGTGTGTGAGTCTAGGTGTGTGAGTCTAGGTGTGTGAGTCTAGGTGTGTGTGTGTGTGTGTGTGTGTGTGTGTGTGTGTGTGTGTGTGTGTGTGTGTGTGTGTGTGTGTGTGTGTGTGTGTGTGTGTGTGTGTGTGTGTGTGTGTGTGTGTGTGTGTGTGTGCATGAATGTGTGTGTTTGTGTGTGCGCATGTGGGGGCAGCAGCTGTCCACTGGAATTTCAGCCGTGTCGTCACAGTAGTAACAGGGAGGATCAGTGTGACTGAGGGGGCTGCCTGCAGTCTGCTTCAGTGGGTTCACACTCACTGTCCTCTGCCCCAGCCCTCCACGCCCCACTACTCTCCCTGCCTCTGCCCCAGCCCAGGCCCACGGCCCCACCATGGCCGACCAGTACCAGTACAACACCAATGAGGAGAAATTTGTGAAAGACAGCCACACCAAGGAGATCGACCTGATCAACAGAGACCCTAAATTGATCAATGAGGATGTGATCAAGGTAGGTAAACCATGACGACACCACCCACTCACACACACACTGAATCTACAGGTTGAACTCTTTTTACCTCAAGTAAGGAAAGACAAGTTTTAAACCTTTAAAATTAAGTCTAAAGTCTAAACTTAAAGCCAACACTGTACACTTCAGTATGTTGCTGTGTTGCTGCCATGAAGGTCCCAAAATAGTCCCAGGCCTATTCCTGGGTGCCCCAGCACGGCACCCAGGGTTTATTTCTGGAATGGGGCTAAAGGGCTGTGACAGACAGGGATATTATGAGGTGGTTTCTTTTCAGAGCTTTATCGCTTCTTTTCCTGTGTTTGTTGTCATGTTTACATACAGTAATATCTATCATGCGCTACATTTCCCCAGAGCTCAGGAGAGCGTGGAAGAAGATAGTCTACTGCCTGGCTAAACAGGGTGTATGGAAAAACGTTTATTGACTTGAGTGAGTCATCTGTTAAGTATAGCATGTACAGTGGGGTCAGAAATTATTGATGAAGATGAGCAATAATGACTGTATAAAATAAAAAACATAAATACTAAACTATATTGTATGCAAATCATTTTTGGGGGGAAATTATATTATTTTATACTAATATAATTGCTCAGAGAAGGTAATGTATTTTTTCTCAAAAAGGTAGGGGTCAAAATTGTTACCCCTAAAGATTTGTATAAATAAATTAATCGAAAGTTTAGTATTTGGTCTCATATTCCTAGCATGCAATGACTGCATCAAACTTGTTGGAAGCATTTACAGTTCATCTTGGTTATGTTTTAGATTATTTTGTGCTCATTATAAATTAATGTTAAATAATGTATTGAGTCATTTTGGAGAGACATTATTTCTAAATAAGAGTAAACCATGTATCTAAACACTTCTACATCAATGTGGATGCTACTACGATTACAGATAATCCTGAAAGAATCGTGAATAATGGTGAGTGAGAAAATTACAGAGGGTCAAAGATTGTAATGTACCCCCAAGACATGCTAACCTTTCCTGTTATTGGTAATGGTTAGCATGTCTTGGGGGTGTGATCTTTGACCCTCTGTGTTATTCACGATTCCTTCAGGATTATCTGTAGTCATGGTAGCACCCACATTAATTAATGTAGAAGTGTTTAGAAACCTATTATTTACAATAAAAGTGACTCCAGAATGACACAATACATTATTTAGCATTTCTATAGTGCACAAAATTATCTAAAACCCAATCCAAATGAACTTCAAATGCATCCAAAAAGTTTGTAGTCACAAGCTTGACGTAGTCACCGCATGCTAGGAATATGGGACCAAATACTAAACTTTTGACTACTTTATTTCTAAGAATCTTTCGGGGTGTCAATATTTTTGAGAGAAATATTTTATATATTTTTATAGAGAAAAAAAGTTTGACTTGTTAAACATTTTCTTTCAGCGTATACTATAGCTCAGTATTTTCATGACTTACAGTGGCTTGCAAAAGGATTCACCCCCTTGGCATTTTTCCTATTTTGTTGTTAAAATGTATTTTGGGGGGGGTTTGTATCATTTGATTTACACAACATGCTTACCACTTTGAAGATGCAAAATATTTTTTATTGTGAAACAAACAAGAAATAAGACAAAAAAACAGAAAACTTGAGCCTGCATAACTATTCACCCTCCACCCAAAGTCAATACTTTGTAGAGCCACCTTTTGCAGCAATTACAGCTGCAAGTCTCTTGGGGTATGTCTCTATAAGCTTGGCACATCTAACAACTGGGAATTTTGTCCATCCTTCAGGGTTGCAGCTCCTTCAGGGTTATCTTTGGTCTCTTTGTTGCCTCTCTGATTAATGCCCTCCTTGCCTGGTCCGTGAGTTTTGGTGGGCGGCCCGCTCTTGGCAGGTTTGTTGTGGTGCCATAGTCTTTCCATTTTTTATAATGGATTTAATGGTGCTCTGTGGGGTGAGCAAAGTTTCTGATATTTTTCATAACCCAACCCTGATCTGTACTTCTCCACAACTTTGTCCCTGACCTATTTGGAAAGCTCCTTGGTCTTCATGGTGCCGCTTGCTTGGTGGTGTGCCTTGCTTAGTGGTGTTGCAGACTCTGGGGCCTTTCAGAACAGGTGTATATATACTGAGATCATGTGACAGATCATGTGACACTTAGATTGCACACAGGTGGACTTTATTTAACTAATTATGTGACTTTTGAAGGTAATTGGTTGCACCAGGTCTTATTTAGGGGCTTCATAGCAAAGGGGGTAAATACATATGCATGCACCACTTTTCAGTTTGGAAAGCATGCCTACAGCCAATTTTAAAGTTGTGTTAATTAAAATGAATAGACTGTGATTCAGTAGTAATATTTCAAATTCTAGAAAATGGTTTACATGTGTTAGGCATCTGTTGAGTGTAACAAGTTAATTACCATTCAGATGTCTATGCAACAGTGAGTCAGGATTTTGTAAGGACCAGGTGTTGGATACTGAATACAACAAGCAATTACAAACTGGGCCATCATAGACATGCATTTTACGTGAAGAAACTCTGGGTTTCCAGAAACTTTATCCAAATCGTCCTCTGAGAAAAGTTTGGACTATGCATATTCATCAATAGTGCGAAACTGTGGGACATTTTGAGCAAATTTTTGAGATAAATGCAAAGTAACAAACAATACCATATGAGGGTGAAAGTTGACAGGGTTCTCATCACTCATAAATAAACAAAGATATAGGCCCCTTTTCGGTACACAACACAATGACGTCACGCACTGACTTTTGGAGGCAGAATGAAAGCCATCACCATCTGCGTCCATTCAACATAGACCGCATTTACATACTGTAGTTATTACTTCTAAACAAAACAAGTTTTTGGGGTTCTCATACGCTTACAATGTTGTTTTGGTTATTGCTTGAGCAGTTGCTAAGAGTATATTTAGTTGTGATCTTTACCAAATACCTATTTTGGATTCAGTAGTTAACGCTCATTGATATAGTCTGTAGCAAAGTTAGCAAAGGGTATGTTTACTGGTTGAAGTTTAAGTGTTGTTTAGTTTTTTTTCCGTATAATGCAGTTGATGGGCAATGATGACACACACATTATAATAAGCAGGTCATTCATACAAGCTTTACAATCCAATCATAATCCAAGGTAGTGTGAAATGCACTCATAAGCAACATGTAAATGGAGGCTTTTTTGCTAGTGGTCTATAAGAACTACCTGTGTCCCTCGTGTGGCAATGTTTGCACAGTACACAGAACAGATTTAAGGGTGGTATAGGTCCTAGGTATAGTTGTGTTTATTTCATCCACTATGTATCCCAGGCACTACTAATGATAACAGTAATATCGTTAAGTCACAATAACGCATGTCTTTTTGCATAATCATAACCATTGATTTGTGAGGAAACTGGGCAGGGATTCAATCAAGGGTGCACTGTTGCCAAGCGCATTGCTCTTGACTTTAAAAGGGAATTTACACTTGTACCGACATTCACAGCATTTACCATGACTTTTCCGTGAATATTATGAAAATTACCGTCGAAAGGCATATTGTCGACAGTGCAATGGGTTTGTTGACAACAAGTCGTTGATTAAATCATGGCCCTGGTGTTAGGTACTCAGAAAACACTAGACTTCCTTTCATCAGTGAGAATTCACTAACGTCGTCCATGGTATTCCTTCCCTGCAGGTAGAGTTTGAGGATGTAATCGCAGAGCCCGACGGCACACACAGTCTGGATGGGGTGTGGAAGCTCAGCTACACCACCTTCACCGTGTCCAAGTACTGGTGCTACCGCATCCTCTCAGCCATCTTCGGCATCCCCGTGGCTCTGCTCTGGGGCTTCCTCTTCGCCTGCATCTCGTTCTGTCATATCTGGGCCGTGGTGCCCTGCATCAAGAGCTGCCTGATCGAGTCACAGTGCATCAGTCGTATCTACTCCCTCTGCATCCAGACCTTCTGTGACCCCTTCTTTGAAGCCCTGGGCAAGATCTTCAGCAGTGTGAAAGTGGCCCTGCGCAAAGAGGTCTAGACACTCACACCAGAGGTGGCTGGTGAGGGGAGGACGGCTCATAATAATGAATGAAATGGAGTCAATGGAATGAATCAAACACATGGAAACCATGTTTTTAATGTGTTTGAGACCATTCCATTATTCTGTTCCAGCCATTACTGTAAGCCTGTCCTCCCCATTTAAAGTGTCACCAGCCACCACTGACTCACACCCACCACAGTGTTTACATGTGTTTGGATGAAATGTTGCACCCTTTTTATATGCCAGACCAGATGACCAGTCCTGGTGTCCTCATATTTCCCAAGACAACCCCCGTTACCCTCACCCTGCCCGAAGCCCTGGGCCCCGCCCTGCCCGTCTTGCCCTTTGAGTCCTGACATGCTACGAGCAACCAGCGCCATTAGAGGCTCTGTGATAGCTGCAGCATGGTTGGGTGACAGCTCTGGCTCCGTTGGAAGGCAGAGAGCTGCCTGTTCATTGAGGGAATAGAGTGCTGGCAGCCATGGCATGACCAGGACTAACATAGCGAATGTATCTTGAGATGCTGAGGACAGTGGCTTCTCGGTCACATGACATAAACACCCGAGTTACTCTAACAACATTGCAGCACCTGTAGGACAATACTGTCTACACAGGGCTCTCCAACCCTATTCCTGAAGAGCTCCCATCCTGTAGGTTTCCGCTCCAACCGTAATCTAGCACACCTGATTCTAATAATTAGCTGGTTGATAAGCTGAATCAGGTTAGTTACAACTGGGGTTGGAGCGAAAACCTACAGGAGGGTAGCTCTCCAGGAACAGGGTTGGAGAGCCCAATTCTGAATTAATATACAGTATATTAAACAGTCAGATGTGTGTGTGTGTGTGTGTGTCTATGTGTGTGTCTATGTGTGTGTATTGTGTGTGTGTGTATTGTGTGTGTGTGTGTGTGTGTGTGTGTGTATTGTGTGTGTATTGTGTGTGTGTGTGTGTGTGTGTGTGTGTGTGTGTGTGTGTGTGTGTGTGTGTGTGTGTGTGTGTGTGTGTGTGTGTGTGTGTGTGTGTGTGTGTGTATTGTGTGCCTGCTGATAAACTAGTTGATGTTGTACAATAGAAAAGAGAATTGTACTGCTTCAACAAGATTATATCACCTTTAACAGAATCAATAAGATGCATGTTCTCTACTGAATAATTTTGATTAAACACATTCTAAATTGTAAATTTTGCTTCACATTTCTTTCACATAAGCTACCAATAGCTTGACTGTGTGGCTGTTGAAACTGTAAGAATGTTAGAAAGAAAGGAGACTCAGGTTTTAAAATGATAAGTGGAATTTTCTATTTGCAGGTCCTACAATTCAGCCAAGTATGTGGCATCAGAGTGTATGCCAACTATCTCACTAAAGATATACGACATTGGTATTATTGCATTTGTTTATATATTGATTGAGAAAGAGAAGTACAAATATCTGTTGTCGATTTATGATGAGTGGGGCCTAACCTAATCTGTGGGGAATTTGCTCTATCAGCATTTGCACATAATTATTTGATGGATAAGACTGTGGCTATAAATATTCCAGAGCAGTATTTGTGTTTCTTTGAATTGATATCACAGATTATTATTATTTCTAAACATTCACAAGAGTCTTGAGACCTTGAGACCACAGTACAATAGTGCAGCATCCTCTTGGCCTCTATAGATGTAGGATCTTAATTTGAACCAGTTTGCTACAGTAGTAAAATAATCCTGCAGGCAACAGGACATTTTAATTATTATGTGGATTATAATACATTTTTGTAGGGGTTGATAAACTTTTTGTAAGGGAAAATCAAGTCTGAGATTTTAAAGTGGAAATTACAAACTTATTTTTGTAACCAGGTGGACCAGTCATTCTCATTGGAAGGTAGGGATAGAAAAGCCATCTGAGAACCAGTGGTCTGGATCCAAACACGTAAGGCCATGCCTATAAAAGTAGCATTATCCCATCCCAAGTCTTTTTCCTATCTTTCTATGACATGTATGTATGTGCACAATAATTACAATTTAAGATTACAGAAGTTCAACATACTTTATGAGCTGGGTCATTCCTACAATGTGGTGCCTTTTCTGTCCCCAGGAAATATCACTTATTATTTAGTGTAAAATGTGGATTCCAAAAGGCTTTAATAAGTAGAAGGTCAGTGTCCTTTACCTTAAAAACACAAAAATATGTATCTTGACAGGGAATTCTATGCATTTTGAACACTTTTTTTCACTGGATATAGGTGTTTTTGACATGTCCCTGGGTGTTATCAAATCAAATCAAAGTTTATTTGTCACGTGCGCTGAATGCAACAGGTGTAGACCTTACAGTGAAATGCTTTCTTACAGTCTCTAACCAATGGTGCAAAAAATGTGCTAGGTGAACAATAGGTAAGTAAAGAAATAAACAACAGTAAAAAGACTATAAAGGCTATAAAAGTAGCGAGGCTACATACAGACACCGGTTAGTCAGGCTGATTGAGGTAGTATGTACATGTAGATATGGTTAAAGTGACTATGCATATATGATAAACAGAGAGTAGCATCAGCATAAAAAGAGAGGTTGGGGGGGCACAGAAATGCAAATAGGCCGGGTAGCCATTTCATTACCTGTTCAGGAGTCTTATGGCTTGGAGGTAAAAACTTTTGAGAATCATTTTTGTCCTAGACTTGGCACTCCGGTACCGCTTGCCATGCGGTAGTAAAGAGAACAGTCTATGACTGGGGTGGCTGGGGTCTTTGACAATTTTTAGGGCCTTCCTCTGACACCGCCTGGTGTAGAGGTCCTGGATGGCAGGCAGCTTAGCCCCAGTGATGTACTGGGCCGTACGCACTACCCTCTGTAGTGCCTTGGGGTCAGAGGCCGAGCAATTGCCGTATCAGGCAGTGATGCAACCAGTCAGGATGCTCTCGATGTTGCAGCTGTAGAACCTTTTGAGGATCTCAGAACCCATGCCAAAGGTTTTTAGTTTCCTGAGGGGGAATAGGCTTTGTCGTGCCCTCTTCACGACTGTCTTGGTGTGTTGGACCATTCTATTCATCAACTTCCACGAGAAATATTAGCATTGAAATAATAATATATTTATTTTATAGTCCTAGTTAAATTCTCTATCAACAATAATGTTTTTTTCATGATTATTGTATTTATTATTATTTTATTTAAGATTTGCTGTGTGCCCTTGATATCACTTTGAACCGTGTTAGTTTGTTATAGTTCTCCATTAACATTTCAAAATGTTAAAATATGTTTGGTAGAGAAGTAAAAATCCTGTTGAGGGGTTATGCAAGCTCAATCTTGCTCACTCACAGAGCTATGGCTAATTTGGGCTCCAAATTTACACCCTGTTAGGATTATGGACCTAACAGGTAGAAAAATGGCCACCCTTTTTTATCATAGAATAGTATTTTTTTTAAATAAAATATATTTTTTTCTAAAGTTATGAGGTCTAAAAGGCTCAACTCCATTTGATGCACAAAAAAATTCATTTCAGACTCACTTGATAGAACACAAACAATTTATTTCAAATAAATAAGAGATACATACAGTACGTACTTTCCAAAATACAACACTCTAAATGCAAATAAGGTAATTATGTTTTCTATTAAAAGTTCAGTAGGTTTAAGGATAAATTGAAAATCATGACGTTTACAGTAAAAGCAGAAGCCAACTTTGTAAAAAGTAAAATAAAATAATACTGCCATTTGTGATGTGCAGAAGGACCAGAGTTTCAAGTAGCTTCATAATTAAGGCAGGTCACCCTCTTTATGCAATAGGTTCTAAATTACATTGAATAATCCAGATAGATCAAAGCAGGATTCATGAAATTGCTCTCCCAATTCTGAGTGTTCTGAGTGTGTGTAATCCATTTTCTCAATCCTATTTTGCAATGAAGAAGACGTCAGCCTACCACTCAAAAAGTACAGACAGAGTCATTATGTAGGAACATTTTTGCCAATGTACACCACAATCTTCATAGAAATACATTTGGATGTTTGTGTTCATCCTAGAAGAAAATGGTAGCTAGTTTATTGAGTTGCCTTCTGTAAAATTAAGTAAGTAAACATTTACAGCATGACAGATATGGCAGTTGTCATTTCACAAACTGTGTAATAGTTGAAACCTACTGTGTGTGTGACCTAACGGATGGTGTGATGCAACAGACATGAGCAACATAGCACAGAAGACATCCTATATGTCAATATGTGCAAAGGAATGTAAGAGGAGAGTAGCTTTACCTTCAGGCTGACAAAATTAATAAGAATTGTCACTCTGTCTTGGTCAGTATTCACAATCCAAACCACCATAAAAGATCTGATTGACACGAAGTCTGTGGCATGGGAGGCCTATGTTAATGGACTTTAAGTCCATGGTGAGGAGAACACAGCTCCCTCCTCTCCTTGGTTGGGAGTGACAGACAGTCAGTGCTTCATTTTTCATTTACCATCTCCTGTCCTCCTCCACAGACCAAATATGTAAATCCATCAGTCTGAAAACACAATCAATGGATGACTCACTCTGAACTGCGACAGGATATTTCCCTGTAAGTGGAGGCGTTCAACATGTCCCCAAATAAATCTCCATCAGTACAACAATCAATTGTTCAATTTACTCTTGACAAACCATGTCTGAGACGAAATATAAAAATCAGTGCAATAGTTTTAGGTGAGCCTCCCCCGGAGCAGGACAACAGTAGGGGAAGGAGAAATGTGGGTCTGGGGCGGTGTTGGAGGGTGTGTGTGAGGGGTTTACAGTTCTGACTGGGGGGGTACCATTGTGGGGAGTGAGGGCGTCTCATGTGGTGGAGGTCTGTGTGACGCTCCTCTGGCTACTGGTGCTCTTGATGACGTAGGTGGAGGAGTTGCTTTTGCGGCTGGAGTCATTGTCACGCTCGCAGTGGCACTGGGAGGACTTGAGGTAGCGGGCCGAGCAGCACACAAAGTTCTGCCTCAGGTCTGAGAACAGGTGGCCCGCAAAGCACATGTAGATCCACGGGTTACAGCAACTGTTCAGACTGGCCAGCAGCATGGAGATGATGAAGGGCATGGCTGGGGAAACAAGACACACACAAACACTTAGATTTTTATTGATTGCAAATTGCCTATACATTTTTAAAGATGATATCTGATTGGATCGATCGATTTCCATTGATCTCATTCACACGTTGTAATGATCTACATTTCAGACAGTGCTTAACATCTTATAAACATGACTGCTGGTCTCATTATGAAATTATCCTCTGGTTCTTCTAAGGACAAACATGAGGAAACCATTTACATCTTAATTATCTCTCCCTTTCTCCTTTCTCCTTTCACCCTTTCTCTCTCTTTCTCTTCCCCAGGGATTTTACCCACACACCGCTACTGATTGGATAGCCTATCTATGGGGCTAGTTTGGGTCCGTCAATGTGTCATTAAATGCTTTCAATATGTGTATATGCAGTGGCGGATTTAGGTATAGGAGACATGGGCAGACGCCCAGGGTGGCATCTTACCGGGGTGAGCTGCACAAAAAAAAAATCGTAAGGGTGACATTTGCGCGATTGGTTTTCTATCGCTCATTTGCACGTCACGTCAATGATATCATGTCACTGTGTGAGACTGTGGGTCAATTAACTTTGTCGGAGTGGGCGGCCTTATTCTAGTTTGTGAGCAAGGCAGGCTACTGCCTGGGAAGGTCTCCCATTCAGAAGTACGAGATGGGGAGGGGGGCTGAGGTAGGTTGACCTCAGGTCTCCCCACTGGAATCCCGAGGTAGGGAGAGCGGGGGTAGGTTGACCTCAGGTCTCCCCACTGGAAGCCCGAGGTAGGGGGTGCGGGGAAATCTATCAAATAGCGCACCTCTAACTTTGAACAGTACTAATGCAATTAGTAAAATCATCACTACGAAATGCTACCAAATAAACCACAATTCATTCATAACACTGTGAATATATAGTTTCACAGACATATTGATGCATTTTTTTTATGGTTTGTGCGAAATTGTTAAGAATAATATAAAACCAGTCTGCACACCACCAAGGTGAATTGGTTTAGTCTTGACTCTTGGTTGACAGTGTTGGGGGATGGGTAATGTATTGATGCCTGAGTGCCAAATCAACACAAATTTGTTTCTATTTGTCTTTGTTACTTCTTTTTGATATTTAAGAGGCTTATTTTTGTATTTATTTTTATATTTATATCGTTTTAAATGTTATGATTATTTATTTGTGTTGTTCCGAATGTCTGAATAAAAATGACAGTTAGTGCAGAATGGTGCTTTTCATTTTTTGGCGGGGGGCTGAAGGGGGGGGTTCGCCCAGGGAGCCATACAAGCTAGCACCGCCACTGTGTAAATGAATTTCAAAAATGTATAGTAGATTTCATTTTTTTAAGTCATTGGATTTTGGTGATGTTGACATTTAAAAATATTGTTCCATGTACATTGTCTAATATACTGAAGGTCCCTAACTAGCCCCGTAAGGATATCAAATGCCAAACCAAATTGACCATGGGCATTACGATTGGGTCGCGTGCAGTGCAGCTGCGTTCCGAATTGATGATTACTTGGGTGCTGCCAGCTGTGGGCATTTGGGCAAGATTGAAATAAATCCAACCCAATGAAAACTGTTACGGTATCCTTCATTCTGTGACATACCATTTTTTCCTACCATCTCGCAAATCTCTGTTTGGGACGAGACTGACTTTATGACCAATTTTATCCTATTTACACTTAGTAGTCAATTTTGACACTAGAAAACATTTTCTGAATTGGAATTCTTTAATGGAATTGTCTCATATCCTGTATTTAACCTCTTCTTGGTGATTGCTAATCTCTCTCCATATGTCCCTCTCCTCCAATATTCCTCTCACATCATCTTTAATGGCTGGCCCTCTAGCTCAAATACGAAGGTTGCTCAAATCTAAATCACTGGGAGCAATCAGCAGAAGGGCACAGGAGCACAACCGAGTAAATAGGGACTAATTGATCCGTCAGTCATTAAGGCTGTGAGTTATATGAGCACAAGTGTCCCGATGTGAACACTGTAACCCATTCTTTTGTCTGGTGATTACAGTGTCAGAGCAGGGAGGACACACATTTACCGGGGATAGGGCCGACATGTGGGAAACAACTTTCAGTATGCAAGAGTGAAGTGGAATTGATCTACTAGATAACTACAATGTAAAGGTAATACAAAACAAAGTAAACTCAGTCATATGACAAGTCATTATGTCCTGCAGCATTAGGATGTCCTGCAGCATTAGGATGTCCTGCAGCATTAGGATGTCCTGCAGCATTAGGATATCCTGCAGCATTAAGATGAACTGCAGCATTAGGATGTCCTGCAGCATTAGGATGTCCTGCAGCATTAGGATGTCCTGCAGCATTAAGATGTCCTGCAGCATTAGGATGTCCTGCAGTATTAGGATATCCTGCAGCATTAGGATGTCCTGCAGCATTAGGATATCCTGCAGCATTAAGATGAACTGCAGCATTAGGATGTCCTGCAGTATTAGGATGTCCTGCAGCATTAGGATGTCCTGCAGCATTAGGATGTCCTGCAGTATTAGGATATCCTGCAGCATTAAGATGAACTGCAGCATTAGGATGTCCTGCAGTATTAGGATGTCCTGCAGCATTAGGATGTCCTGCAGCATTAGGATGTCCTGCAGCATTAGGATATCCTGCAGCATTAAGATGAACTGCAGCATTAGGATGTCCTGCAGCATTAGGATGTCCTGCAGTATTAGGATGTCCTGCAGCATTAGGATATCCTGCAGTATTAGGATGTCCTGCAGCATTAGGATGTCCTGCAGCATTAGGATGTCCTGCAGCATTAGGATATCTTGCAGTATTAGGATGTCCTGCAGCATTAGGATGTCCTGCAGCATTAGGATGTCCTGCAGCATTAGGATGTCCTGCAGCATTAGGATATCCTGCAGTATTAGGATGTCCTGCAGCATTAGGATATCCTGCAGTATTAGGATGTCCTGCAGCATTAGGATGTCCTGCAGTATTAGGATGTCCTGCAGCATTAGGATATCCTGCAGTAATAGGATGTCCTGCAGCATTAGGATGTCCTGCAGCATTAGGATGTCCTGCAGCATTAGGTTATCCTGCAGCATTAAGATGAACTGCAGCATTAGGATGTCCTGCAGCATTAGGATGTCCTGCAGTATTAGGATGTCCTGCAGCATTAGGATGTCCTGCAGCATTAAGATGAACTGCAGCATCAGGATGTCCTGCAGCATTAGGATGTCCTGCAGTATTAGGATGTCCTGCAGCATTAGGATGTCCTGCAGCATTAGGATGTCCTGCAGCATTAGGATGTCCTGCAGCATTAGGATATCCTGCAGCATTAGGATGTCCTGCAGCATTAAGAGGCAGCATTAGGATGTCCTGCAGCATTAGGATGTCCTGCAGCATTAGGATGTCCTGCAGCATTAAGATGAACTGCAGCATTAGGATGTCCTGCAGCATTAGGATGTCCTGCAGCATTAGGAGGAACTGCAGCATTAAGATGAACTGCAGCATTAGGATGTCCTGCAGCATTAGGATGTCCTGCAGCATTAGGATGTCCTGCAGCATTAGGATGTCCTGCAGCATTAGGATGTCCTGCAGCATTAGGATGTCCTGCAGCATCAGGATGTCCTGCAGCATTAGGATGTCCTGCAGCTAGTGAAGTAGGTACTCTGTAATTCCATTGCTTTGTAGCTTACTTTGAGCCACAAAATGACACAACTTAAATCTCAAAGGAACACAAGGCAGTATGAAAGATGAATTAATAACTCAATACGTTTCCTCTCTCACACTCATAACCGTGCTCTTGGATAGATGTGAGGTAGGGAGGGATATGAATGAATGCATCTTGGCATTGAATCGATTATCTTTTCACTGAGGCATGACAGGTGGTTGAGACCCAGAGACACCACAAGGGGCACTAAGCAGCAGTCAAACAGACAAACACGGGCTAACACTTACACACAGCTTCTTTGAAGCTCTGGCAAATCCAGAGCTTCCGTGTTTGGAAGTATTTACCAGTAATAATAATGGTCCAAATGTAAATGAATGTTCTGTGTATGCTACAGTACATTCAATATATACTGTATGCTATGCTAAATAGCATACAGTATATGGGCTCCTGAGGGGTACAGCGGTCTAAGACACTCCATCTCAGTACTAGAGGTGTCACTACAGACACCCTGGTTCAAATCCAGGCTGTATTACAACTGGCTGTGATTGAGAGTCCCATAGAGCGGTGCACAATTGGCCCAGCGTCATCCAGGTTTGGCCGGTGTAGTCCGTCATTGTAAATAACAATTTGTTCTTAACTGACTTGCCTAGTTAAAAAAATGTCTTGCCAGATCATGTCTATAAAAATGTTTTATGGCTTTGTAAAAGGTGGAGCACGGGTGAGAATGGGGCCAAGATGTCATTTGAAGGAAGGAATTATGATGATAAATAACCTTTGGTAGATTAGCTCATGGTGCCATTTACCAAGAGACAATCAATCACACTAAACTGGCAAATTAGAATCTTTCCCTTGATTCGTAAATCTGCTGTCAGGTCCTGACTGATGGCCACGGTTTAGGCTCTTTAGCACATTCATAAAGGCTGACACAACATCAAACTATTTTATTTCCTCTTCTAAGAAAGACAATTATTTACAATCATCTGAGTTTAATATCAAGACTGCACTTCAGATGATTCACTGCCAGAGAAGCTAAGCAGTAGAATTCCAAAACAAGACTCTGTTTTGGCTCTCAGCCAACCACTGACCTGGCTATCAGATGCACTACACTATTAATTCCTTAAATGGAAGCTGGTACAATAACTCTCTATTTAGTCTCTAATCACAGATTGTTTGAGTCAACACAACTGAAAAGGACTTCCGTATTTTAATAAAAGGCGCATCTAACATTATATTTAATAACACTTTACTAAGGCCTCCACAGTGCTAGCTGTGCCAATAGAGATTCTGAGTTTGAGTCCAGGCTCTGTCGCAGCTGTCTGCGACCGGAAGACCCATGGGGCGGTGCACAATTGGCCCAGAGTCCGGGTTAGGGGAGGGTTTGGCTGGCAGAGATGTCTTTGTCCCATCGTGTATGGTGTTTCCTCTGACACGGTGGTGCAGCTGGCTTCCAGGTTAAGTGGGCATTGTGTCAAGAAGCAGTGCGGCTTGGTTGGGTTGTGTTTCAGAGGATGCACGGCTCTCGACCTTCACCTCTCCCGAGTCTGTACAGGAGTTGCAATTGGATACCATGAAATTGGGGGAGAAAAGGGGGTAAAAAAAATATATATATATATTTTAAAAAGAAAACTTTACTTTCTGAATGACAATAACAACAATGAGGCTTGGTGTCTCTTTAATAAAGCTTCTTTAAATGCAGGGAGGAGCACACCGTGGCCATGGACAAAAGGAGTCCATGGGGACAAGGCAGACTTGTGGAGGAAATTCATATTCATTACATACTAAACTGTTTAATTAGACATAATGTTTTTTATTTAAATAATTGTCCATTATTACATGCTAGTATTTTTTACTGATACAAACTTTTTGGGTGCGACCGCAGTATGTGACCTCCTGTGCTTGCGATCGGCAGGAATTTAGCTATGTGGGAATTGCTGGGAGGAACAGAGAATGGTGGCAATATCAGCTATCTTGATCTACACAGACGAGCTAAATTACTTTTTACAACTCTGTTCCCAGGGCCTGTTTCTGTACAACTGCTAACTGTCACAAAGATAAAAGGATGTACTTTCTATAAAAGGAGAGAGACAACTCTGTTCGTTGAGCTTTCAACTCTGAACTATTCTTAGTGATGGTTGATTCCTTCATTTCTGCAAATCTTATAATAATGTTGTTGTTTGAAAGAATCTGAAGTCTCTCTTACTATAGAATTTCTACCACAGAATGCTGATCGATGGAGTCACTGCCAGTCAGCATCATACAGCAGAGCAGAGGGTGAGGCAACTTGGGGAGTATGAAGGCTATACACTCAGGTATGGATGGGCATGAACATAACTCATAGATGGGATGCTGCAGATCAGCACCTGATAATCAATATTGAGACAACATAGGCAGCAAACTTTGTCTTGGTAAAAAACATTTACGGTTTAGCCAGTTTTCTTCATTATGTTGCCATTCAAAACAAATTACAATATAGTGTTAAACCCACAGGAACAAGCTCAAGATACCCACATGAAAAAAGACTATAGTACTGTAGTATTACTATATGTATATATTATACACTGAGTGTACAAAACATTAAGAACACCTTCCTAATATTGAGTTGTACCCCCAGGAGGTCACATACATAGCTTTCACCTGCACTTCACGGTAAGGTCTACATCTGTTGTATTCTGCGCATGTGACAAATAACATTTGATTCTTTTTGACTTGATTCACCTGGTTAGTCTATGTTTTGTACACTGTGTGTGTGTGTGTGTGTGTGATTATGTATTTACATGTGTGCACTCTAGAGTGCGTTTGTTTATATGAGTAGGAGAAGGTATTCAAGTCCTAAATCCCTTAAATGTGAGCTATGGTACTGTTGTGTAGCAAGAGGGAGGAAGCACAGGTCCACATGAAGCTTCAATCAATGATATTGCTGTGGGTTGCTGTTTGGGAATCATGTTTCTGCTGAGTTCACCCCTTTTCAGGGAAAGCAGGAAACAGAGAACTTGAACTTTTGTGTTTGCAGTTTGATTTTATTGCGAGAGTGGTGGAAAATTCTCTTATTTGAGCCCATCTCTGGGGAGCCAATGTATAATGGTTTTCGAGGAGGAAAAACACCACTGACAACCATTCTGTACTAACTGATGTTTCCAATTTACAGTTTAGCTTCTCTGTGGCAAGAAAAGGAAGCTACAGGTTATTTTAGCTCTATCAAGGGGTATGTCAAATAATCTGCTCTGTAATAAAGTGTCATGACTTAAATCCTACATTATAGTTTAATCAGAATAGTATTACAAGTGTGTCTTGATAGGTTGTTATCTGAATGTGAATAGGTGTAATGCTGACATCATTTTCTGCCATGATGGAGGTAATAGGCAGTGTGATGTGGTCCTTATCAAACATTAGCAAAGTACTGCATGTGTTACTAATGGCCTCCTCAGTAATAGCCATTAGTCTGTACGGCTGTCTGGGCTCACTCTGCTGGCTGTGGTGCTGCTAGCTAATGGAAACCTTATCTCTCCATAGCCACATGCAGCCAGGTTCTCTTCCACAATGGCTGCTTTCAAATAGTTTATAAGCTACTTTCTTTCCATTTTAAAGCCAATATATTATGGATTTTCCAATTGTATTTTATGGAAACGTATAGTGAAAATAAACTATTTGCACCATGTTGCATCCCCTGTGTATCCGTGAGAGTTAATGCCCAATATGGCAATACAACTGCATTGGCCTTACTGCTGTTAGTCCATAGAAACTCAACAAATAAAAGATTCACTACATGGAACAACAGATAGTCTAGCGTGTGCTCTGGGAGTCGGGAAGCAAGTTCAGGGAGTGAATCATTTAATCAATAAACGGAACATAATACAAAACAAGAAACACGAACAACGCACAGACATGAAACTGAAACAACAACACCTGGGGAAGGAACCAAAGGGAGTGACATAAATAGGGCAGGTAATCTAGGAGGTGATGGAGTCCAGGTGAATGTCATTAGGCGCTGATGCGCGTGACGATGGTGACAGGTGTGCGCAATAATCAGCAGCCTGGTGACCTAGAGGCCGGAGAGGGAGCACACGTGACAGTACAACCTCCCCGACGCGCGGCTTCAGCCGTAGGATGCCGACCAAAATGACAATCCCGGGGACCAGGAGCGAACCGGTCACCTGCTGAGGCGCGGGAACCTGTCGATCCAGCTGAGGCACGGGAGCATCGCGACCTAGAGCGCTGGAGAGAGAGCACATGTGACAGTACCCCCTCCCTGGCACGGAGCTCCAGCCGCAGGACGCCAACCAAAGGGACGATCCCGGGCAACAGGAGCGGACCGGTTGCCTCCACTGAGGCGTAGAAACCTGACAAACCAGCTGAGGCGTGAGAGCCTGATGACCCGGCTGAAAACTCCCCGGTTGCGTCGGCTGAGGCACGGGAATCTTTTCACCCAGCTGAGGCATGGGAGCCTATCGATCCCAATAAGGTATGGAAACCTGTCGAGCCAGCTGAGGCAGGGGAACCCGTCGAACCCGCCGAGGAATGGGAACATGTCAAGCCAGCTGAGGCAGGGGAACCTGTCAAGCCAGCTGAGGCAGGGGAACCCGTCAAACCCGCCGAGGCATGGGACCCTGTCAAGCCAGCTGAGGCATGAGAGTCCGACGAACCACCTGAGGCCTCCCTGGTAGCTCCGGTACTGACACCCGGACCCGACCACCTCCAACACAAAAACAAAAAAAAACACTTCCTTTTGGTGAGGCGTTATTCTGTAAGTCGGGAAGCATGTCCAGGGAGTGACTAATTTAATCAATAAACATAGTGTCTGTTCTATATCAGAAAGATATAAGAAAGATCAGGAAATTATTATCTATTTTGCCCATACAAAATATTTGGGGGCACTAAACCACTTCCATATATACTGTACTTCCTTCAGATGAGTCTTGTGAGGCTGGTGAAAAACAAGTCTCATCTTTCCATAGAGTGGTCATATTTGTCTGTAGGGCAAACCGTTCTGACGCTACAGACGTTTCTGTGACAAGACCGATTTTTGGGATGTCTCATGGTCTGACAAACACAGCTGTAGCTTGGCCACCTTCCAACGCATATGTTGAAGGCTGCCATTGGCGGATGCGTTGGATTGAGACGCAGCCCTTGCAAAAACTGTTATCTCTAGCTTAAACAGATGGATTTGGATGGGGGGTTTTGATTATGCTAATTATATTTCCATGGGGGCGCGGACATCTACTCTACTTTTTACAAAAAAATAACTTTGGCTGAGAATTGTTATTTCTATACTTTTCCATACACTTGTAATGCAAGATTGTTTGGGGATTCTAATAACTGTTTACCACCTCGTTTTATTTCCTGGTTTTTGTCTTGAAATGTTGGGAAATCATTTGTGATGCTGCTGCTGTGGAAATCAGAAGGGAACAGAACAGAAGAGAACAGTTGTGTTGAATATTATTATTTGACCCTGCTGGTCATCTGTGAACATTTGAACATCTTGGCCATGTTCTGTTATAATCTCCACCCGGCACAGCCAGAAGAGGCAATCACAAGCCTGCTGTTCACTAGCCTGCAAAGCAATCACTAGCCTGCTGTTCAGTGGAATGGCTGTGTGGTCCCAAGTCTAAGATTAAGGGTCTCTTTTCCTAGTTTAAAAATATAATCATTCCACATTGGCCATGCTGTCAATGAAGCATGATTTGTGCTGCACTCAAAACAACTGTTAACTCGGAACTGCAAAATCTGACTTTAGTGAGTTCAAGATAACTGAGAACTCTGGAAAAATGAGCCACGACTGGAAAAATACATTTGGAACTTTCATCCAACTCGGAATTGTAAATTGGGAACTCGGGCCTCTTTCTAGAGCTATGACCTGAAGATCGCTGACGTCATCATGATTCAAACTTTTTTTCTGCGAGTTCCCAGTTCTCTTGAAAGCACCATAAATCCAGAGAATGCCAAACTTTGATGACAAAGTTTGATGATAAAATTTGTCCACAAGAAGGACCGCCGCGCCACCTTCCTGTTCAAGTGAGCACAGCACAACAAGGTGAGTCCAAAAATGGATTGTATGCTTC
This sequence comes from Salmo trutta, assembly GCF_901001165.1. Lineage (NCBI taxonomy): Eukaryota > Metazoa > Chordata > Actinopteri > Salmoniformes > Salmonidae > Salmo > Salmo trutta. Next base: position 30,772,711 of record NC_042972.1, on the reverse strand, counting down.
TGCATAAATTATGTAATATGGCAGGGAGATATATATACTGTAGCTAAGAAGGTAATACTAAGTGTATGTTGTGTAGTAAGCTGTTAGTAGCCCATGTGCCTCACTCTAATAATTTGGTCTATTTTCACCTCTTAAAATGTTGCTTACTGTTCTGACTTGGTGGTGCACATGTAGCCTATAACCTGTTTTTGAGAAACGTAATGATCAAATCAAATCAAATGTTATTGGTCACATAAACATGGTTAGCCTGTCTGGGGTATGTGGGACGATTTCGTCCCACCTACGTAACAGCTACTGATATTCCAGTGGCGCGATTTTTGAATCGTTAGAAATACTATTACTTCAATTTCTCAAACATATGACTATTTTACAGCTATTTAAAGACAAGAATCTCGTTAATCTAACCCCACTGTCCGATTTCAAAAAGGCTTTACAACGAAAGCAAAACATTAGATTATGTCAGCAGAGTGCCCAGCCAGAAAAAATCAGACAGCCATTTTTCAAGCTAGCATATCATGTCACATAAACCCAAACCACAGCTAAATGCAGCACTAACCTTTGATGATCTTCATCAGATGACACACCTAGGACATTGTGTTATACAATACATGCATGTCTGTTCAATCAAGTTCATATTTATATCAAAAAACAGCTTTTTGCATTAGCATGTGACGTTCAGAAAACGCATAACCCCCGGCAAACTTCCGTTGAATTTACTAACAGTTTGCTAAATTACTCACGATAAACGTTCACAAAAAGCATAACAATTATTTTAAGAATTATAGATACATTACTCCTCTATGCACTCGATATGTCCGATTTTAAAATAGCTTTTCGGATGAAGCACATTTTGCAATAATCTAAGTACATAGCCCGGCATTACAGGGCTAGCTATTTAGATACCCACCCAGGTCAGCATCCACCAAAATCACATTTCCTATAAGAAAAATGTTCTTACCTTGCTTGTTCTTCATCAGAATACACTGCCAGGACTTCTACTTCAATAACAAATGTTGGTTTGGTCCCAAATAATCCATCGTTATATCCAAACAGCGACGTTTTGTTCGTGAGTTCTAGAATGCTTCTTCCCGGTTTCGCGCATGGCGCATTGGCGTGTCAAAAATGTCTAAATATTCCATTACCGTACTTCGAAGCATGTCAACCGCTGTTTAAAACCAATTTTTATGCCATTTATGTCGTAGAGAAGTGATAATATTCCGACCGGGAGTATGCATTGAGCCTAAACAGCCGAATAAAATTTCTCCTCAGAAGCGACTCATGCACGCGCATCATTCAAAGGTCCTCGGAGCATCCACTTACAAAAGGCGATAATATGTTTCAACCTGAGGCTCCCTCGTAAACCTTCAGTTATTTCGCGGGCTCTGAGAGCCTATTGGAGCCCTGGGAATTGTCACGTTACAGCTAAGATCCTTACTTTTCAATAAAAAGATGCAAGACGCACGACTCCTTGTCAGACAGGGTACTTCCTGCTTGAAACCTTGTCAGGTTTTTGCCTGCCATAGGAGTTCTGTTATACTCACAGACACCATTCAAACAGTTTTAGAAAATTCAGAGTGTTTTCTATCCAAACCTGAACAATAATATGCATATTCTAGCTTCTGAGTTGGTGTAGGAGGCAGTTAAAAATGGGAACATATTTTTCCAAAATTCTCAATACTGCCCCCTAGCCCAGACAGGTTAGCAGATGTTAATGCGAGTGTAGCAAAATGCTTGTGCTTCTAGTTCTGACCATGCAGTAATATCTAACAAGTAATCTAACAATTTCACAACAACTACCTTTTACACACAAGTGTAAAGGAATTAATAAGAATATGTACATAGAAATATATGGATGAGCGATGGCCGAACGGCATAGGCAAGATGAGAATATTGTAAGAGCTTTCATTGTCTGCTTATATGCCTATTTTATTTATCTTATGGTTCTGACTTGGTGTACAGGGAGAGCACTGTAAGGGCGGCCCATGTTCTGAATTATTTCGCTGTACATTTAAAATGTGTTGAACAAATAGTTAAATTGACTATGTCTGTCCTAGCTCGCTCATTAATGTCTTAATCGAAATTACGTATTTCCTCTTATTCGCTTTTCGTCCCCTTATGCCATAGTTTGTACATCTCAATTGTCAGAAGAAACCACATTTGTTTAAACAATTCAGCCATATCAGCTGTTTTTTTAAAAGACAGTAAATGAGGCTGAATGAACTGTTTCGCTGCCAGACAAGGCTCTGCTGATAGCCATGTGTAGCAGTGGTAAGGTGTTGGAAATGCTGTTGGGACTCTGCTGTTGGGACTCAGCTTTATGTAGACCCTAACAGTTTGTGGGCACCGTTTGTCACCGTTACAGTGCAATTCATGTATTGTTTAGTGTTGTGTTGTGGACTGGCTTTGCTGGCATACATCCCACTTTTTTTTTTGCACCACCAAGATTTATATGCTAAAATCGCCACTGCCAACAGCAAAAGCATATTTGACGAAAACCAATGAATTAATGAATAACATTGGATGTGGCCATAAAACGGGTCATTAAGAGATTAATTGCAGTGGACTGTCCGCTGCGCCATCGAAGAGCTCTAGGTGTCGTGCCGTGCCGCTGCCCTGTGTGCTGGACTGAGGAGATGACATGCGTGGCCCCACTTGCACGCCGATGTGCCGCCCAGGTAACAATAGCTCGGCGTACATGTATAATCAGACTAATGATTAACTGCAGGCAGGCTCGGATGCTTGGGTGGGCCTCAGAGATGCGCGCAAACCACGCAGGTTACACTCATGAAAGACTGCTTCCAGTGATTTATTTTGCTTGCATGTAAATTATCGTGCGTAGGATAATTTGCTTCGCTTCAGTGGAGGGGTATTGTAGCCTAATAAGATCACTGTTGTCAATGTTGTTGTTGTTCGTTATAGAGAGTGAATCAAATGGACGGTGGTGGTGTTTTTTTGTCTTCATAAAACAAACTGTACCAATTCTGGACAACCATTGTCAAATTCAAAACTTTTCAAAAATGAAGGATATGTTGATGGCTTATATAGGCCTATATGAAATTAATAAAACGAATAATGTTTTTTTTGCAAATGTAACATTATTCCATACATATTCGGATTGTTGCACCCGCATCTCCACAAGTCACCATAACATTCGATAGGTGAGCAGAGCTTCATTTGCAACATGGCATTTTGGTTGGCTGGAGGCATATAATGAGATGCTGCGAAATTATCTAAATTTCTGTTGTCATTTCATCCACTGCCTGTGTGGGTGGGCGGCTACTCCATATGATGCGTCTAATCTTACAAATACATCCTCTGGCATACATCCTCTGACGTTCCTGAGGTTGGCCAACATTTTATGTGTAAAAGTGCAGTGTCCAATATTGTGCGAATTTCAATTGACTGTCAATGGCAAAGGCTGTATAGTGTATCTTTGTATATTTGTATTACCATCGAGGCTATTTGCTATTCGTAATGATTTAAGTATTTACGTACACCATTACTGGAGCTGTGGGCTGCTCCGGTGCGCAGAATGCCGAAGTCTGATAAATAATAGTACACCGCATGCAACATTACGCACGCCGCATGATACACTCCAAGGCAGAATACGTTCTGAGCGCTTAAATTAACCATGGACATTCATTGTCGTTTAACTTTAAAATGTACATATAAATAATTGCTTCCGTCTAGAATTGCGAAGCCCCTCGTTAAAGTAGCTCCTATTACGCACATAATCTCACCGCACTGCATTGTACTGGTTATTTTCGAGGTGAAGTTTAAATTTACCTTCCCGGGGCGCCGCTGGATCCCAAGCCGTCCACATCTGCACGGTGAAGAAAGGTGTCCAGCAAACAATATACGCCAGGACTATGACAAATGTCATTTTAACGGTGGTTATCTTCGCTTTGGAGATGAGCTTTACACTGCTCACCCGGGCGAGCGCATGGCCTTTCGAAGTCTTCGGGGTGAGGCTTATGCACTGGTCCCTCTTGGTTTTCATTCTAAAGTTTTGCCATATCTTAAAGCTTATTAGCCCATAGCAAAGGCTCAGTATGGCCACTGGTATAATGTAGATGGTAAGGCTAATCCAAGTTATATACGCTTTGGCACCCCAGGGCTCCACGAAGTCGCCCCAACAGTCATACACTCCGGCTCCAACGTCCTTCAGAGAAAATATGTACATCTGTGGGCTGCTGAACAATAGGCTGAGGACCCACGATATAATCACATAGAAGCGGTCCTTTCTCTTTTGCAGAGACCGAAGCGGCTGACAAATCGCCAAGCACCTGTCTACGGACATCAAAACAAGCACATAGGTAGAGGCGAACATCCCGACGATTTGAAGGTATTTCACCAACCTGCACAGGATATCGGGTCCATAGAAACGGAAAGTAATGTCCCAGATAAGTTGTGGCAGGACCTGAAATATAGCCACCACCAGATCAGCGATGCTGAGGTGTTTCATGAAGTAGTACATTCGGGACTGGGTGTGCTTGGTGGTGTGGATGGCCACCAGAACACACAGGTTCCCAGCCAGGGCCAGGAACAGGACCAGGGCGAGCACGGTCACCTCCACTTTAGCCACCTCATCGTTCCGTTTCAGGGGGTTAGTCTGGTTTCCCCCCGTGGTCCCGTTGCCAAGGGTTGAGTTCCTCCAGGATTTGTTGAATGACCAAAAGTCCTGCTCATTTAATATGGTACTTTCCATTGCGTTGACCGTATCCTCTGCCAGTCCTCGTGCGACGCCCAAAATGCACTTGCAGCAACGTCCAGCCACCTTTAAACAGTGGAGGGTTGTTTTAAAGTACCGCGTATTCTTTGGCTTTTCGTCTAACAGGTGTCAAGGCAAAGCGTCCTAGTGTGGAGCCGTGTTGTTACCTTTTACGCACGTGGGAAAATGCAATCGCAATTTTGCGCTGAAGCCTTATTTCTTATTCATATCCGAATAGGAGCAGACACTGAAGGAGAGGAAATAGAGGAAACCCATAAACACCTTGTTTTAATTCAAAACAATTCAATTATATATACCAAATTAAAGGGGCAATCTGAGATTGCTGCATCCATTTTTGTAATTTAAAATGAATGCGATTTGGCTACCCGTAGCTTTTAAGAATATAGCTTATACATGCCTCGTGAGCTTAGTTCAACTGTCGAACCCCATCAGAACCCAAAATATATGCTCATTTAATTGTAAACAAACATTTTACAGTAAAAAAATATGGTTAAAACGATAATTTTGATAGCATGGAAGGTCTTTGTATTCATAGCTCTGTCTGCTTTGTTATTGTTTGAAATGTAGATAGCCCCTTTAAACGAAAATGGAACAGAACCACATATGATTGTAGAAATGATTGATAGAGGCTCACCAATGTCTAACACATTGTCTATGCATATTCTTCAGACATCCAAATGATATTTTAACATAGCCTACAAGTAATAAATAGCCTATTATGATGGGTTTTCCTAATGTAAATGTAGACTACTTACATGTGCATCTGCTTTACTCTCTGTCTTGTAAATAGAATACTGGAACGCGACAGTGTTTTTTTTTCTTCATAAACCATAAACCAGCCTCCCTCACTAGCAGCGATCAGAATGGCCAGGATCATGATATTTATACCACTTGTATCCCTGGCCAAGATCACACGATAAATGGATTTACACATTATTTCCACTAGGTGTCCATATGCGCCACTCTTATGGATGATGGCCTGGTACTGAACAAGTCACTTCATCTGAAATGAAAAACTGACAACTGTTCTATTTCCGAAAACGAAGTGGTCATCATCATCATCATCAGAATCATCATTTATCCTAAGCCTATAATGACAAACATAACGAACAATCATAATTAAATGGCCAATTAAAGAACTTCACACTAGAGATTAAATATATGGACACTAGCTTTACAGTCGACAATACAGCCAATCTGTAAATAGCATACCCGACTACCCCATCCCCATATTGTTACTTATCCTCTTGCTCTTTTGCACCCAGTATCTCTACTTGCACATCGTCATCTGCACATCTATCACTCCAGTCTTAATGCTAAATTGTAATTATTTTAGCCTCTATGTCCTATTTAATTGCCTACCTCCCTACCCTTCTACATTTACACACACTGTACATAGATTTTTCTATTTTTCTTTTGTGTTATTGACTGTATGTCTGTTTATGTGTAACTCTGTGTTGTTGTTTTTTTCGCACTACTTTTGCTTTATCTTGGCCAGGTCACAGTTGTAAATGAGAACTTGTTCTCAACTGGCCAACCTGGTTAAATAAAGGTGAAATAAAAATAATAATACAAAATGGCTAGGCTAGTGCAACATTCCATTTCATTCCATGAATGCCTCTGAAACAATTGTGGAACAAATGTTATCCCACTGAGCCCACATGTTGAATCAATGTTGTTCCCATGTCATTTCAATTAAGTTATGTTGAACCAACGTGGAATAGAAGTTTAATTTGTGCCCCAGTAGGTTCTTTCTTCGGCAGCCTGCTGCTCAAGGTACGTAGGTACATAGGCAAATTATTGATCGAATTTAGGATGGTTGTAAATACAAATGTTGACTACATCCATGCCATGCATAACCTTGAAATTGCATATTTGTCTCATTGATGATGTTTTATAAAGGCGTTCGGCACAGAAATCTATTCTGTATGCCTGTGATGAACCACACCGCACTACCCCAGCCACTGAAAGGAATGAGCTCGCCTGCATCCGAGTCCCCCAGGGCAGCAGACAAACTTCTTCTGAATTCTAAAAGTCAACAAGTTCCCAAAAATAGCCATAAGAAGAACTAAGAAGTATGGGGTTGCTGGACGATTATTGAGGAAGAAGTCAGCCTATGAGATACTGTGCAGATAGCCTTAGAAGAGACTACAATGTGTGGACTGACTTGTCTTGGCCTAATCTTAGAACATTATTATAGGCCTAGTTACCGCTCCTCTGCTTCCTGACTGCAGGTCAATCAGCCCACATGCTGATGTTACATGCCATTAGTTTCGCCACTGCTGCTGCTTTTTATGTCACACACATTAGTTTAAAACATGGCAAAGGTTAAAGGGGCTTATTAAAATAATTAGTCAATTAGTCAATGGTGATCCCCTTTGTAGATCACTCATTAAAATGTTTGCCTATCCTTAAAAGCAGTTGAGCTGACAGCCATTTTGCACTGTTTCACTATGGTTTTAGTCAACAATCTTAGTCAACACACTATGGTTTTAGTCAACAAACCCCCCCCCCCCCCCCCCAGAAATCTTTGTCCTTTAGCTTTCACCTGGAATTGTTCATTTATGTCTGATAAAAAAAATAAAAAAAATAAACCCATATGATCTAGTACACAATAAAAGTATAATAAAGCAAATATAGGATGTTTGTGAATAAATCCAAAATGATAATTTTGAAAAAATGTTTTATTGTGAATGAATAATCTTTTTCATACTTAATAATATGTCCATATATAGTTATATCCTGTTTTTGGAACATCTACCCAAAATATTTCACCTTCTTTATTACTTTACCAAACATATCATTGCATTAGTGATAGTCAAAATCTGTTAATATTGTGAATGTCTAAATCAACATTTGGGCCATTTAAACAGCATTTCTCCCTCATAGACAAGGGGAGATGGGCTGGATTTTGTCATTCTGAGCATATGCAATGTCTCTGCCTCACACGTAAAACAAATGTTTGACTTCCACACAATATTACTTATTTACTTATTTTAGGTTTAAGGAAGTGTGTAGATTGCATGCTTTATTATAGTTATATGAAAGTTATGTATTTAGATCTGCCTGCTCGCACAAATTCAGCGATTTCTTTGCCATGTCTGTGCTGTGAAGCAGTCGAGCTGGATAAATGTTTTTCTAAGGAATGCCCATCTAACCTAAAGTTGCAGTGAAGTGATATAAATTGATGTAATGATGCAGCTGACCACCAGAGGGAGGGAAATACACATTTATTAGACAGAGGACGTTTACGTGGTCCGAGGAAGCTCTGGATGGTGAACAAGGCCTTGGGTAGAAGTTTTCTATATCAAACTGTGCTCTTCTTTCTCCTTTGAAGGGAGCTGAGGGGAAAAATAATAATGTTTTAACTTAATTATCCACCCCCTCAAACATAATCTGTTTCCATTAACTACATAGTTCACATTTTTTAAGATATACTGAACAAAAATATAAACACAACATGCAACAATTTCAAAGATATTACTGAGATACAGTTCATAGAAGGAAATCAGACAATTGAAATAAATATGTTTTTTCCAACAAAAGGTCTTTATTACAGACAGAAATACTCCTCTACCCAGAAATACTCCTCAACTATGTGACATAAATCACTCCCAAAATCTACTGTAGCCCACATCCCACCCAGAGCTCATCCCAGTCACTTCTACATTCTCCCACAGATTCCAGTGGCTGTGGAATTTCCACTGACGCAGGGGCCAGCTACGGAGTTAATTATTCTATAGCCCTGATGATGAGGATGGTGATATCACTAACAAAAGGATCATTGGTTGCATAAGCACACCCCGGGGCCCAGACCCTTCTCTTCTCTTCCCCTCTCTGTTAGTCGAGGCACATGGCCAGCAGACCCAGGTTACACATTTTAACAGGATGTGTTGTGATTCTACCCTTTAAAGTAACTGTTCTGTGTTTCCAGATTTCTATGAACATAACCCATAATAATTAATTACAATATGAGTGAAATGGTTTTCCTTCTAAAAATGTGTAATTATGTTTAAAAAACAGCTTTTCTATGTTAGAATGGTGTGGGTGCACCCCAATAACAGAATGTGAGTAGACCGCTGATTGGCTAGCTCAGCCTATGAGCCAACATGACATCATCTTCTGTGAGGAAATAGCAAGCATTTTTTAAATTATCTGTTTAAATACAAGTTTGAGGTGGGGTGCTTGAAGTATTTTTTCTCCGATTTATGCTTCGGCCACAAATAGTGGCCCACTCTGACAGCCTCCGCAGAGCCTCTTCAGAGCCTGACTCAGTCTTTTTGTAAAGTCAGGAACCCAGCCCTCTCGCTCCCAAGCAATAGCAGGATGAAGCCTCCTGTGGTGTCTGTGGAGTGCCTCTGGGAGAGGTGTTTATTTGGGTTAGCCCAGTCTGAGGGGCACGGCGTGGGCAGGGGTGGTCAACCCTGGCCGCTCCTCAGGGGGAAATGAAACTAACAAGTCCAACCATATCCGTCTTTCATTTCAGAGGATTATGCCCTGTTCATATGGAACACAACACAACAAGCGAGGGTGCTGCTGTCCTGTATTTGGATCCAGTGTTAACTGAGCAACCAATTGTTTGTAATTCACATTTTGCCTGTCTTCATGATGAAAACATCCATTATCATAATAGGTGGATGTGGATGAGTCATGCTTCTCTATTTCTAGGAGGAGTAAAGATGGAAACAGCTAGAACACAGTGATTCGAGGTGTTATTTTCATCCACTTTTCATTACAAGTGGAGTCGATGTCAGACCGGAATAATTGGGTTTTCTGAATTCCCAATCTTATCGGCAACAGTCCTAAAAAAGCTAAAATATGACTGTTTTTTCAGCTCCTCGTTAGTTTGACAAAAGAATACACAGCGGCTTGTCCGGTTCTCTTTCCAATACATATTCAACAAGGAACAGTTTATGTACCCATTGGGTACAGATGTAAATAAAATAAAAATTCCACAATGGTTCAACGTAATTTAATTGAAATAACGTGGAAACAAAGTTGATTCAACCAGTGTGTGCCCAGTGGGTAGTCCCTCTCCTCTTGCAGCTGTGCTGCAGCTTCTTTACCAACTGTATTATTTCATACTTCAGAAATAAGTATACTTTTATTCTTAAGACAAATTTATATGAAGTGGGGACACGCTTGATAAAGATGAATAAAAATGACTGTATAAAATAAATACTTCAAATACTGAGCTACTGTATATTGTATGCTCAAAATATGGGAAAATTATATTATTTTATACTAATACAATTCATGCTTTCTCATTTTGATGCCAAACCCACCAATGGTGTGCGTGGCCAAAGAGCTCTATTTTCATGTCAGCTGACCAATCCAAGTGCCAATGTCATTTAGCAAACTCCAGGCATTTCCATTTGTTAAATGACATGAAAATTCAGCTCTTTGGCTACGCACACCAGTGGTGGGTTTGGTGTCAAAATGAGAATACATGAGCAGAATAAAAACCTAGACCTACTGTAAAATATGGTGGTGGATCTATGATGTTATGAGGCTAATTTGCTTCCACTGGTCCTGGGGCCCTTGTTAAGGTCAATGGCATTATAAACTTTACCCAGTACCATCGATCTTCCAGCAAGATAATAAATAAATGGTTAATTTTACACAAAATCAACGTTTCACAATGGCCATCTCAGTCTACGGACTTGAGACCCATTGAAAACCGGTGGTTTGAATTGAAAAGGGTAGTCCATAAGCGCAGACAAAGGATATCAAGGATCTGGAAGGATTCTGTATGGAGGAATGGTCTAGGATCCCTCCCAGTGTGTTCTCCAACAAATGTTCTTGTTGTTGAAAAAGGCTCAGTGTCATTATCATCGCAAGGTGAGGTATTGAAAGATATTAAAAACAGGGGTGTCAATAATCTGACCCTTACCTTTTTGAGAAAAAAATGTATTACTTGTTCAACATAACATTTTTCTCAGAGTAATTGTATTAGTATTAAATAATATAATTTCACAATTTTTTGGTTGCATGAATACAGCTTAGTATTTGAATAATATATTTTATACAGTCATTTTTGCTCATCTTTATAAGGGTGTCAATCATTTCAGACCCCACTGTGGGTAGCCTAGTGGTTAAGAGTGTTGGGACAATAGCCAGAAGGTCACTGGTTCGAATTCCTGAGTGAAAAAGGTTCAAATTCCTGAGTCAAAAAGATGAACAATCTATAGACGTGCCCTTGCGCAAAGCGCTAAACCCTAATTGCGCCTGTGAGTCGCTCTATTGCTTTATTGACCAGACAATATGGATCTGCACGAGAGGGAAATGTTATTGTCCAGTTACACCTGAGTACAAAGTCAACCAGCTGACAATCAATCAAATTTATTTATAAAGCCCTTTTTACATCAGTTGATGTCACAAAGTGCTGTACAGAAACCCAGCCTAAAACCCCAAACAGCAAGCAATGCAGATGTAGAAGCACGGTGGCTAGGAAAAACTCCCTGGAAAGGCCGGAACCTAGGAAGAAACCTAGAGAGGAACCAGGCTGTGAGGGGTAGCCAGTCCTCTTCTGGCTGTGCCAGGTGGAGATTATAACAGAACATGGCCAAGATGTTCAAACGTTCATAGATGACCAGTAGGGTCAGATAATAATAATCACAGTGGTTGTAGAGGGTGCAACAGGTCAGCACCTCAGGAGTAAATGTCAGTTGGCTTTTCATAGCCGATCACTCAGTTAGAGACAGCAGGTGCTGTAGAGAGTGAGTCCAAAACAGCAGGTCTGGCACAAGGTAGCACGTCCAGTGAACAGGTCAGGGTTCCATAGCCGCAGGTAGAACAGTTGAAACTGGAGCAGCAGAATGACCAGGTGGACTGGGGACAGCAAGGAGTCATCAGGCCAGGTAGTCCTGAGGCATGGTCCTAGGGCTCATGTCCTCAGAGAGAAGAGAGAAAGAGAGAGAGAAAGAGAGAGAGAAGGAGAGAGAGAAGGAGAAAGACAAAGATAGAAAAAGAGAGAGAGAATTAGAGGGAGCATGCTTAAATTCAGACAGGACACTGGATAAGACAGGAGAAAAATACTCCAGACATAACAGACAGACCCTAGCCCCCCGACACAAACTATTGCAGCATAAATACTGGAGGCTGAGACAGGAGGGGTAGGGAGACACTGTGGCCCTGTACAACGATAGCCCCGGACAGGGCCAAACAGGCAGGATATAACCCCACCCACTTTGGCAAAGCATAGCCCCCACACCACTAGAGGGATTTCTTCAACCACCAACCTACTACCCTGACACAAGGCCCGAGTATAGCCCATGAAGATCTCCCCCACGGCACAAACCCAAGGGGGGCGCCAACCCGGACAGGAAGATCATGTCAGTGACTCAACCCACTCAAGTGACGCACCCCTCCTAGGGACGGCATGGAAGAGCACCAGTAAGCCAGTGACTCAGCCCCCGTAATAGGGTTAGAGGCAGAGAATCCCAGTGGAGAGAGGGGAAGGGTGGTTCGTCGCTCCAGTACCTTTCCGTTCACCTTCACATCCCTGGGCCAAACTACACTCAATCATAGGACCCACTGAAGAGATGAGTCTTCAATAAAGACTTAAAGGTTGAGACCAAGTCTGCGTTTCTCACATTGATAGGCAGACCATTCCATAAAAATGTAGCTCTATAGGAGAAAGCCCTGCCTCCAGCTGTTTGTTTAGAATTTCTAGGGACAGTTAGGAGGCCTGCGTCTTGTGACCATGGCGTACGTGTAGGTATGTACTGCAGGACCAAATCGGAAAGATAGGTAGGAGCAAGGGCATGTAATGCTTTGTAGGTTAGCAGTAAAACCTTGAAATCAGCCCTAGCCTTAACAGGAAGCGAGTGTAGAGAGGCTAGCACTGGAGTAATATGATCACATTTTTTGGTTCTAGTCAAGATTCTAGCAGCCGTGTTTAGCACTAACTGAAGTTTATTTAGTGCTTTATCCGGGTAGCCGGAAAGTAGAGCATTGCAGTAGTCTAATCTAGAAGGGACAAAATCATGGATACATTTTTTGCATCATTTTTGGACTGAAAGTTTCAAATTTTTTGCAAGTTTACGAAGATGGAAAAAAGCTGTCCTTCGTCAAAAGAGAGATCAGGGTCCAGAGTAAGGCCGAGGTCCTTCACAGATTTATTTTAGATGATGGTACAACCATCAAGATTAATTGTCAGATCCAACAGAAGATCTCTTTGTTTCTTGGGACCTAGAACTAGCATCTCTGTTTTGTCCGAGTTTAAAAGTAAAAAAATTGCCACCATCCACTTCCTTATGTCTGAAACACAGGCTTCCAGGGGCTTCACCATGTTTCATTGAAATGTACAGCTGTATATCGTCCGCATAGCAGTGAAAGTTAAAATTATGTTTCCAAATGACATCACCAAGAGGTAAAATATGTAGTGAAAACAATAGTGGTCCTAAAACGGAACCTTGAGGAACACCGACATTTACAGTTGATTTGTCAGAAGACAAACCATCCACAGAGACAAACTGAAATATTTCCGACAGATGAGATCTAAACCAGGCCAGAACTTGTCTGTGTAGACCAATTTGGGTATCCAATCTCTCCAAAAGAATATGGTGATCGATGGTATCAAAAGCAGCACTAAGGTCTAGGAGCACGAGGACAGATGCAGAGCCTTGGTCTGACGCCATTAAAAGGTAATTTACCACCATCACGAGTGCAGTCTCAGTGCTATGATGGGGTCTAAAACCAGACTGAAGCGTTTCGTATACATTGTTTGTTTTCAGGAAGGCAGTGAGTTGCTGCACAGCAGTTTTTCCCAAATTCTTTTTGAGAGGAATGGAAGATTCGATATAGGCCAATAGTTTTTTATATTTTGTGTCAATGTCACGTCCTGACCATAGTAAGATGTTATTTTCTATGGTAGAGTAGGTCCGGGCGTGACAGAGGGCTTTTTCTACGTTTTCTATTTCTATGTTGTCAGGTTCTAGTTTTGTATTTCTATGTTGGGATTTTGTTTGGGATGATCTCCAATTAGAGGCAGCTGGTCCTCGTTGTCTCTAATTGGAGATCATACTTAAGTAGGGTTTTTTTTCCACCTGGGTTTGTGGGAGATTGTTTTTAAGTAGTGTATGTTTCACCTCTGTGTTACGGTTTGTTGTTTTGTTCTTTAGTTTATGTATTGCATAGTTTCATAGTGTAAATAAAATGTGGACCGTCACACGCCGCACTTTGGTCCGCTTCTCCTTCCTATGACAACTGTGACAGTCAAGGTTTGGCTTTTTCAAGAGAGGCTTTGTTACTGCCACTTTTAGTGAGTTTGGTACACATCCGGTGGATAGGGAGCTGTTTATTATATTCAACATAGGAGGGCCAAGCACAGGAAGCAGCTCTTTCAGTTGTTTAGTTGGAATAGGGTCCAGTATGCAGCTTGAAGGTTTAGAGGCCAATACTTTTTTTCATCATTGTGTCAAGAGATATAGTGTTAAAAAACTTGAGTGTCTCCCTTGATCCTAGGTCTTGGCAGTGTTGTGCAGACTCAGGACAACTGAGCTTTGGAGAAATATGCAGATTTAAAGAGGAGTCTGTAATTTGCTTTCTAAGGATCATGATCTTTTCGTCAGAAGTTCATGAATTTATCACTGCTGAAGTGAAAGCCATCCTCTCTTGGGGAATGCTGCTTTTTCATTAGCTTTGCGCAAAAATAAATGTAGGATTGTTCTTATTCTCCTCAATTAAGTTGGAAAAATAGGATGATCGAGCAGCAGTGAAAAAAATGTCGGAAGACATTCCAGTTTGGTGTAGCGCCATTTCCGTTCCAATTTTCTGGAAGCTTGCTTCCGGGCTCGGGTATTTTATGTATACCAGGGACCTAGTTTCTTATGACAAATGTTTTTTGTTTTTAGGGGTGCGACTGCATCTAAGGTATTACGCAAGGTTAAATTTAGTTCCTTAGTTAGGTAGTTAACCAATTTTCGTACTCTGACGTCCTTGGGTAGGTGCAAACGTAATAAAATGGTGGTCCGATAGTCCAGGATTATGAGGAAAACATTAAGATCCACAATATTTATTCCACTGGACAAAACTAGGTCCAGAGTATGACTGTGGTAGTGAGTAGGTCCGGAGACTTGTTGGACAAAACCTACTGAGTTGATGATGGCTCCAAAAGCCTTTTGGAGTGGGTCTGTGAACTTTTCCATATGAATATTAAAGTCACCAAAAATTGGGATATTATCTGCCATGACTACAAGGTCCGATAGGAACTCAGTGAGGAACGCAGTATACGGCCCAGGAGGCCTGTAAACAGAAGCTATAACGTTATTTAGTAGGCTGCATAGATTTCATGACTAGAAGCTCAAAAGACAAAAACGCAGTCATTTTTTTGGGAGGCAAATTGAAATTTGCTATCGTAAATGTTAGCAACACCTCCGCCTTTGCGGAATGCGCAGGGGATATGGTCTCTAGTGTAACCAGGAGGAGAGGCCTCATTTAACACAGTAAATTCATCAGGCTTAAGCCATGTTTCAGTCAGGCCAATCACATTAAGATTATGATCAGTGATTAGTTCATTGACTATAACTGCCTTGGAAGTAAAGCCATCCTGTGGAAACCAGTTTATAGCTCATGACTGATCCTGTCCAGTCAATAGCCACACGTGTCTCAGCCACTGGTCCTCTGCCTGTCTAGTATCAACATTAGCCAGGGTTTAGGGATCACGCTATCACACCTGGCAGCTTAATGTTGTTTGTCTTTATCGACAATCACACACAGCTCTGTACGTCTGTTTCAGAAATAATCTCTCTTTCCCATTGCCACTATGAGATTATACATTTAAATTAATTAATTAAATTACTGATTTCTGTTAGAGAGTTGTAGGCTCTACTCTCTGAACTTCTATTTCAGATAAATGTATGTTTTCCCACAATGGACCAGCGTCAGCTCAAAAGTTAGAATCCAGTGCAATAAAATTGAACAATCAATGAAGTGCAGGTTGACCTTCAGAACACCACCATTCTGAGCAGGGCTCTCCTCTGTCTGTAAAAGCAGAAGGACCTTGAAGCCAAAGCTAATGCAAGGACAGGCTGGGAGCTGGGAGGGAGCTGCAAGAGCAGTGTAGGGCTGTAATGCTTGCTAATGGACGGTGCGTAGGCTGAGCCAAGGGCACTGTGGCCATGATCGGGAGTGGACTGGACACCCTTCTAAAGTCACATGATACAGAGTCTGACTCACCACCACTGGATTGTCAATGTCACATTCACAGCAAACTGACTGGCAGCAGAGAGACATGCACTGTGAGATGGAGATACCACTTTCACTAAGGAAATCAAGGTTTCTTAAATTGAAGTTAATGGTTATGAAAATAGTCCAGTCAAAAACATAATCATTATAGCAGTAATTGCTACAGTGCATTCGGAAAGTATTCAGACCCCTTCCCTTTTTCCACATGTTACGTTACAGCCTTATTCTAAAATTGATTAAATTACTTTTTTTCCTCATCAATCTTGTGTGTACAATACCCCATAATGACAAAGCGAAAACAGACATTTTTACAAATTTATCCAAAATTTGAAACAGAAATAGCTTATTTACATAAGTATTCAGATCCTTTGCTATGAAATTCAAAATTGAGCTCAGGTGTATCCTCTTTCCATTGATCATCCTTGAGATGTTTTTACAACTTGATTGGAGTCCACCTGTGGTAAATTCAAAGGATTGGACATGATTAGGAAAAGCACACACCTGTCTATATAAGGTCCTACAGTTGACAGTGCATGTCAGAGCAAAAACACAGCCATGAGGTCGAAGGAATTGTCCGTAGAACTCCGAGACAGGATTGTGTCGTGGCACAGATCTGGGGAAGGGACCTTCAATGCTTCAAAAATTCTGCATCATTGAAGGTCCCCAAGAACACAGTGGCCTTTGTCTTTCCTAAATGGAAGAAGTTTGGAACCACCCAGACTCTTCCTAGAGCTGGCCGCCCGGCCAAACTGAGCAATAGGGGGAGAAGGGCCTTGGTCAGGGAGGGGACCAAGAACCCGATGCTCACTCTGACAGAGCTCCCGAGTTCCTCTGTGGAGATGGGAGAACCTTCAAGAAGGACAACCATCTCTGCAGCACTCCACCAATCAGGCTTTTATGGTAGAGTGGCCAGACTGAGTAAAAGGCACATGACAGCCCACTTGGAGTTAGCCAAAAAGGCACCTAAAGGACTCTCTGGTCTGATGAAACCAAGATTGAACTCTTTGGCCTGAATGCCAAGCGTCACACCTGGAGGAAACCTGGCACCATCCCTACGTTGAAGCATGGTGGTGGCAGCATCATTCTGTGGGGATGTTTTTCAGCGGCAGGAACTGGGAGTCAGGATCGAAGGAAAGATGAACAGAGCAAAGTACAGAGAGATCCTTCATGAAAACCTACTTCAGAGCACTCAGGACCTCAGACTGGGGGAAAGGTTCACCTTCCAACAGAACAACAACCCTAAGCACACAGCCAAAACAATGTAGGAGTGGCTTCGGGGCAAATCTCTGAATGTCCTTAAGTGGCCCAGCAAGAGCCCAGACTTGAACCCGATCAAACATCTCCGGAGAGACCTGAAAATAGCTGTGCAGCGACGCTCCCCATCCAATCTGACAGAGCTTGAAAGGATCTTTAGAGAGAAGAATGGGAGAAACTCCCCAAATACAGGTGTGCCAAGCTTCGAGGCTGTAATCGCTGCCAAAGGTGCTTCAACAAATTACTGAGTAAAGGGTCTGAATACTTATGTAAATGTGATATACATTATTATTTTATATAAATTAGCAAAAAAAAATTGTTTTTCGTGGAGATTGATGAGGGGGAAACGATTTAATCCATTTTAGAAGAAGGCTGTGACTTAAAAAGAATTGTAAAAAGTCAAGGTATCTGAATACTTTCCAAATGCACTGCATAGATGTGGGAAGACAAAAATAAGTCATGATTACTGAATGATGTTCATATTTTTCGGACTAATTTAGCGTTTGTCCATGTGACCAAGGTAAGACTGCTCTACCCTGTTCTTATTTTGTCTCTAAATTAGGATTTAAAAGGTATTGTCCAGCCCAACTGTTGTCCTACCATCTTATTGCTCTCCATCACTACTCAGGTAATGTAGAGAGGATGATAAGAAACAGGTTATTGGACTCCCATGTTATAAGTCCGAACAGACCCAGCAGAAGCATGTTTGTGTGTGTATAGTATATGCATGTGTGTGTATGCTTGTGTGTGTGCAAGAGTATGGGAGGATAATCATCCTTCCCAGAAGGGGCACATAGCCTAGTGGTTAGCGAGTTGGGCCAGTAACCAAAAGGTTTCTGGTTTGAATACCCAAGCCAACAAGGTGAAAAATCTGTCCATTGTGAGAAAAAAAAATGTTGTGTGTTTATCCTGACCAATACACCTGATCACTGTGGGGTTAGGTGTATGTGGACTGGAGAGGGTTAGTTGGGGCTCTCATATTTCACACCAGTGGGACGGCGTCCACGGCTCTGCTCTTTGGCAAGGGTTTAGCTTCTGGCTCTCATTTCAGATTTAATTCATGTCAGACCAACTCTGCTATCTGTCACAACGTCATGGTGAGTTAGCATACCACAAGGGAGCTCACAGTCAGGAAAACAACTCCAGTTATGTTTCTTTCTCGTGAGAAATATGTTTTAGCATGTTTATGTTTTGAGTTAGGATGGGAACGAAGTTGGTAAAAATGCTAGTCATTATTGTATCCCAGCAGGCAAAATTTGCCATGGTTACATCATAAAGACGTTTCTCACTTCACTGATTTTGGAAGCAGGGCTTCTTATAAAGACAAAATTAAATAACAGAGGGAACATAAAAAAACACAGAACGCTCTCTTTTCAATCAAACTAAAATCCATTGGATTGTGGACAGATTGTGATTGATCAGCCATAGATGGAATGAATAGACTAAGTGCTGCCAGGTCAGAGGAAGCATCTGAAGGTTTGGCTTGGCCCACAATGCACTGGAGCACCTGAGATTTGTATTATTATCCCTTAATCCCTCTCACCTCACCTCTCCACAAGGTTATTGTTCAGCTGTTTTGACAGTACGGTGAGGTAAGAGACAAAAAGCCTCAGGAGGACTATACAGAAATGTCAGATAATGGGAAATATGAAAATTTATAGGCTCATATAAAACTATTTCCCCCATATTTTAAGGTTAAGAACAAAACAGAACAGTAAGGTACATCCAAAAAAGCTCTTTTGAATAATCCATGGGCTGTTGTAGATTGATGATATCTGCCTAGCAGATTGCGGAAGCTTGCGTAACACTTATACAGTTGCAGAAAGCCATAGCGTGCAGGAGACTGCTCTTAGTAGCTTTAAGAAAAACCTGCATGTGTCAGAAGTCATAAGAGTTTAATTATGTTATTGTTGGGCAGTAGGTGGGAATTACAGGAGTGAACTTTTGCCCCACTCCCAATCTCAGCACCAAGAGCATGAAATCACCGTCTGATAAATCTCATTTACTTGAAACAAAACATAATCCTCTTAGCTCATGACATTTAGCTTATTAGTAAGGCAGGGTGAGCCCATTAAAACTCGCTCCGCTCTTTTGTTCAGTTTGTCGGTCATCCTACAAACATTTGTCAAGCTAGTTGGAGTTTTTCACTCCATTCACACTTTACAGGTGAGAGAAAATAATAATACACATTATATGCATAGCCTACTGCTGAATGACCACATAGTGAGAGAGAATCAGTGGTTTGTTACATGCCCGAGACATTACTCCATAGGCAATGTTACAGCTGGGCAGTTATCTGACTACAGAGAAGGCAACTCCAGTCAACCCATTTTCACTCCAGCTTCTCCTTCAATCTTTACAAGACACAAGAAAGTTGATTCTAGAAAAGGAATGAGAGTAAAGGGGATTCTTCAGATGAAGGAAATATCTGACGGTTTGGCAGGCAGCCCCAGCCAAGGTGATGCTTTGAAGCTCTCAGTGTTTAATCCTTCCCAGTTTCTTTCTCCTCTTCCTCTCAATTTCACCCAACATTCCTGTCTGGTTTACTAATCCCATTTCACTTCCCTGTCCTCCTATTATTGTTTATTTTGTTTGTTTGTTCCTTCTCTCCTTAAAGCCGGGTCTCGTCAGATGCAGTGTTTGTTATCACACGGTGCTTGTCTTGGTTGCCCACGCCCATCGGTCGCCATAGATATAGCCTTTCCAATTACTGGACCAATTTGGATTACAGGACATGATATCAGTTCAATGAAGAGGATCCCATCAAATAAAAATGCAATAATGCGCATGCACTGATGTTAGAGATGAACTAAATAACTTTCCCTAATATCCTGCTTGGATGGAATATGGGTCAAAGGTGTCGGGAACTCAAATAAAGTAAACGGAGGAATTAGCAGGAGAAAATACAGAAACTCAGGACCAGGGGGTATTCAACTCTTACCCTACGAAGTCCGGAGCCCACTGGTTTTCTGTTCTACCTGATAATTAATTGCACACGCCCGGTGTCTCAGGTCTAAATCAGTCCCTGATTAGAGGGAAACAATAAAAAAAATTCAGTGGACCTGGCTTCGTGGTCCAGAGTTGAGTTTGAAGGCTTTAGACTTTGAAGGCTCACTTTATCACTGAATTCTATCAAATACCAATCATGGCCAATAAGAAAATATTGACCATGACACTAATATTTAATTACCATTTATGATGTGCTGTACTGCACTGTGTGTACTATGATCAGAGCTTGGAATTTAAGACCCCACAGGAGATCTTAAAGTAGATCTCAGTGTAATTGTGATTTTATAAAACAACTATTTGATCCTTTATCTGATTTGCAGCTTGCCAGATCATTTTAATTCACTGTAGAATCTATAAAATGGACCTCAAATAAGATTATACTAGATTAGATTACTTGTGATTACTTAGATTTATTCCAGGCAAATGTAGTGGTCTACCTGAAACATAAAGCACTGATCACGTTGAATGTTACAGTTGCTGATAAAAAAAAACAGAACTGTAGGTCTACATTTGGAATACCTCATCAACCTGTAGAAAACAGCCAAGCTTGGTGCATGCTCAAATATGGAGTTTGCTCAGATTATCGTCTACATTGATACTCTTTACATGATGGGCAATTATTAATGGACTTTTCAGGTTGTGGCATTATGTCATGCCAGGGTAATGAAGAGCACTTAATCAATCAAGTAAACATGGTGTTCTTACATTTTCGAGGCCCTATTTGTAATGGAAAATCTGGTTCATAAGTGAGTTATCAAAAACTGGTTTGACACAGAAAGGAGCACAAACAAGTGATACAGTACTAAAGTGAAATTCACTTAAAAATGTTATGGGTCCCAATCAGCTACATGCAATCTCTATGACAGGACAGAACGAGTGTGTCAGAGCGGCTCCACTAAGAACATGTCTGGCAAGGACATTGACCATTACTGTAGAAGTCTAAAAGTAGTAAACGTAATACTGTGTGAAAACTGGATGGCACCATTTCTTTTCCATTGATACTTGAATGACCAGGCAGAGGATGGGATGTTCAAACCATTGAAAATACTGCTGACATAAATGACAAATCGCAATGTCTTAAGAACATTCTAGAAAGAAAGTATCCATTTCTATTTCGCAGGAAATTTGTTTGAAAAAACCTTCTGCTTTCTAACCCATGGTATTTCAATTACACTGGGCAAATCAGCATATTTTAAGACAGGCTACACGATTAAAGACCCAGTGCAGTCAACATATTTTTTTCCTGTGTTTGTATCATATTGTACAAGAGCTGATGAAACTAACACTGTAAAAGTGTGAAAAAATATCCTGTTAGTTGCTGGTTGAAAATACAATATACACAGGACCTTCTAATCAGCAGGTTTTCATGGGCGGGAGGTTCAGCTTTCATTGGTTACATCACCATGCGGTAAATTGGTTAATAGACCAATAAAAAACATTGTTCCCAACCTCTCTGCCAATAAAATCAAGTTTTCAGTATTTATGCCCATTTTAATGAAAATCTATTACAATAAGGTACTTCATTGTTACCCAGAAATTATTTGATATTGACGTAAAAATGGCTGCATTGGGCCTTTAATTATTTACAACAGTTGAGTCGAAATTGAATTGGGGTTGGCTTGAAAATGATAGCTTTATCAAAAACACTTCAGAAACTCTTAGAATGGTAAGACTGTGAAACTGAAGCCATTACACAGCTAATCTGATAGAAATCTGTTTGTTGTAATATAAAAAAATATTCAATATGATCTGTGGCTAATGAAAACTGCTTTGTTGCCTAAAGGAATGGAAGAAAGTGAGAAATCCTGGGCATATTGGATTTCAGTTTGCATTTTGAAAGACTTAAATGCCAGTTCCGCTTCTTTTGATGTTTTGTCTTAGTGCCAATGTCTTGCTGTTCATCTTAATGAAATGTGCACAAACCTGTACTACACTCTAAAAAGAAATGGTTCCTGCAGGATCCTTCAGGAAATGTTAAGGTAAAACATTAACCTTAAGGTTCATGTAGGATCCTTTAGGAAATGTTAATGTAAAACATTAACCTTAAGGTTCATGTAGGATCCTTCAGGAAATGTTAAGGTAAAACATTAACCTTAAGGTTCATGTAGGATCCTTTAGGAAATGTTAAGGTAAAACATTAACCTTAAGGTTCATGTAGGATCCTTTAGGAAATGTTAAGGTAAAACATTAACCTTAAGGTTCATGTAGGATCCTTTAGGAAATGTTAAGGTAAAACATTAACCTTAAGGTTCATGTAGGATCCTTTAGGAAATGTTAAGGTAAAACATTAACCTTAAGGTTCATGTAGGATCCTTTAGGAAATGTTAATGTAAAACATTAACCTTAAGGTTCATGTAGGATCCTTCAGGAAATGTTAAGGTAAAACATTAACCTTAAGGTTCATGTAGGATCCTTTAGGAAATGTTAAGGTAAAACATTAACCTTAAGGTTCATGTAGGATCCTTTAGGAAATGTTAAGGTAAAACATTAACCTTAAGGTTCATGTAGGATCCTTCAGGAAATGTTAAGGTAAAACATTAACCTTAAGGTTCATGTAGGATCCTTTAGGAAATGTTAAGGTAAAACATTAACCTTAAGGTTCATGTAGGATCCTTTAGGAAATGTTAAGGTAAAACATTAACCTTAAGGTTCATGTAGGATCCTTTAGGAAATGTTAAGGTAAAACATTAACCTTAAGGTTCATGTAGGATCCTTTAGGAAAATATAAGGTTAAAACCTATACTCTGCCGTCAGTTAGTTTTTTTAACCTTTGTAGGCTTTGAAGAACCCTTTTCAAAAGAAAGGTTTGTTTTAGAATCAGTGGTGCACTCATGAGTAAAGGGCGCTCGTATGTGTAATTCAAATTGAGAACGTTGGTTAAAAGACTGGAAGCTGGAAGTGCACGGATGGTTGGAGACGCGACAGAGGATCGACGGGGAAGGTGAGCGAACCTTTACTATTCGCTAGCTAAGATAATAATTAATCAAACTATCAAAAAACAAAAAAACAATAATGTACATCATGTAGTGTACTCTTCATTTTTCATCAGCAAAGCTATAGAGTGCAGCTTAATGTTAGCTGGTAATTGTTGTAGCTATAATCTTTGGTAGCTACATGTATATTTTAGCTAACGTTAGCTAACTTTAGCTAGATAGATTCAATATTTAGACATTTTTGTCCTAATTTAAACAAAATGATACACATTGTTAATGTAAATTACTATTGTAGCTGGAAATGGCTGACTTTTAATGGAATATCTACATAGGCATACAGAAACCCATTATAAGCAACCATCACTCCTGTGTTCCAATGGCACGTTGTCACTAGCGGTTCTGGGGGGAGGGGGGAGGGGGGGGGCAGTTCCCCTGTGACAACAATTTTGGACCCCCTTGTGGCCCCCCTAAATGTGGAGTATGAAATCATTTTTACATAACTAATTTTTGCTATCGTTCTTTTTTTACATCCGTTATTAGACAGTGGCAACGATGATGATTATGAACATGGTCTTTTGCCTGCTAATGCCGGCAATGCAGTGAAGAAAACGATATGACAACAATAACGTCTAATGTAACTGACCCCTCTAACAGTACAACTGGCCCCAGCTTGGCCCCCCCAGTTGAAATGGTCTAGAACCGCCACTGCACATTGTGTTAGCTAATCCAAGTTTATCATAGCTAATCCAAGTTTATCAAGGCTAATTGATCATTAGAAAACCCTTTTTCAATTATGTTAGCACAGCTGAAAACTGTCATGCTGATTAAAGTAGTAATAGAACTGGCCTTCTTTAGACTAGTTGAGTACAACAAATACACACAAATGTAAAGGGATGAATAAGAATATGTACATATAAATATATGGATGAGCGATGGTGTGCGGCATAGGCAAGATGCAGTAGATGTTGTAGAATACAGTATATTCATATGAGATGAGTAATGTAGGATATGTAAACATTATTAAAGTGGCATTTTTTTAAAGTGACTAGTGATACCATTATTAAGTCTGTTTATTTAAGTGGCTAGAGATTTGAGTCTGTATGTTGGCAGCAGCCTCTCTATGTTAGTGATGGCTGTTTAACAGTCTGATGGCCTTGAGATAGAAGCTGTTTTTCAGTCTCTCGGTCCCAGCTTTGATGCACCTGTACTGACCTCGCCTTCTGGATGATAGCAGGGTGAACAGGCAGTGGCTTGGGTGGTTGTTGTCCTTGATGATCTTATTGACCTTCCTGTGACATCGGGTGCTGTAGGTGTCCTGGAGGGCAGGTAGTTTACCCTCTGGAGAGCCTTGTGGTCGAGGGCGGTGCAATTACCGTACCAGGTGGTGATACAGCCCGACAGGATGCTCTCAATTGTGCATCTGTGAAAGTTTGTGAGTGTTTTAGATGACAAGCCAAATTTCTTCAGCCTCCTGAGGTTGAAGAAGCGCTGGTGCAACTTCTTCACCACGCTGTCTGTGTGGGTGGACCATTTCAGATTGTCTGTGATGTGTACGCTGAGGAACTTAAAACTTTCCATCTTCTGCACTACTGTCCCGTCGATGTGGATGGGTGGGGTGCTCCCTTTGCTGTTTCCTGAAGTCCACGATCATCTCCTTTGTTTTGTTGACGTTGAGTGAGAGGTTATTTTCCTGACACCACACTCCGAGGGCCCTCACCACTCGTCGTTATTGGTAACCAGGCCTACCACTGTAGTGCGTCGGCAAACTTGATGATTGAGTTGGAAGCGTGCATAGCCACGCAGGGAGTACAGGAGAGGGCTGAGAACGCACCCTTGTGGGGCGCCGGTGTTGAGGATCAGCGGGGTGGAAATGTTGTTTCCTACCTTCACCACCTGGGGGTGGCCTGTCAGAAAGTCCAGGTCCCAGTTGCACAGGGCGGGGTCGAGGCTCAGGGTCTCGAGCTTAATGAGGAGTTTGGAGGGTACTATGCTGTTAAATGCTGAGCTGTAGTCAATGAACAGCATTCTTACATAGGTATTCCTCTTGTCCAGATGAGATAGGGCAGTGTGCAGTGTGATGGCGATTGCATAGTCAGGGGACCTATTGAGGCGGTAAGCAAATTGGAGTGAGTATCAGGTAGGGTGAAAGTGATATGGTTCTTGACTAGTCTCTCAAAGCACTTCATGATGACAGAAGTGAGTGCTACAGGGCGATAGTAATTTAGTTCAGTTACCTTAGCTTTCTTGGGAACAGGAACAATGGTGGCCACCTTGAAGCATGTGGGGACTGGGATACGGATTGGTTGAATATGTATGTAAACACACCAGCCAGCTGGTCTGCGCATGCTCTGAGGACGCGGCTAGGGATGCCGTCAGTTAAGAACAAATTCTTATTTACAATGACGGCCTACACCGATCAAACCTGGAACGACGCTGGGCCAATTGTGTGCCGTCCAATGGGACTCCCAATCCCAGTTGTGATACAGCCTGTCTTCATCAATCTACAAACAATACCCCATTATGACAAAGCAAAAAAACATTTTCTTTTTGCTAATTTATTAAAAATAAAAAACTGAAATATTACATTTACATAAGTATTCAGCCCCTTTATTCAGTAATTTGTTGAAGCACCTTTGGCAGCGATTACAGCCTTGAGTCTTCTTGGGTGTGACACTACAAGCTTGGCACACCTGTATTTAGGGAGTTTCTCCCATTCTCTCTGCAGATCCTCTCAAGCTCTGTCAGGTTGGATGGGGAGCGTTGCTGCACAGCTATTTTCAGGTATCTCCAGAGATGTTCGATCGGGTACAAGTCTGGGCTCTGGCTGGGCCACTCAAGGACATTCAGAGACTTGTGCCAAAGCCACTCCTGCATTGTTTTGGCTGTGTGCTTAGGTTTGTTGTCCTGTTGGAAGGTGAACTTTTCCCCCAGTCTGAGGTCCTGAGCTCTCTGGAGCAGGTTATCATCAAGGATCTATCTGTACTTTGCTCTTTTCATCTTTCCCTCAATCTTGACTAGTCTCCCAGTCCCTGCCGCTGAAAAACATCCCCACGGCATGATGCTGCCACTACCATGCTTCACCATAGGGATGGTGCCAGGTTTCCTCCAGTCGTGATGCTTGGCATTCAGGCCAAACAGTTCAATCTTGGTTTCATCTGACCAGAGAATCTTGTTTCTCATGGTCTGAGAGTCTTTAGGTACCTTTTGGCAAACTCCAAATGGGCTGTCATGTGCCTTTTACTAAGGAGTGGCTTCCGTCTGGCCACTCTACCATAAAGGCCTGATTGGTGGAGTACTGCAGAGATGGTTGTCCTTCTTGAAGGTTCTCCCATCTCCACAGAGGAACTTGGGAGCTCTGTCAGAGTGAGCATCGGGTTCTTGGTCACCTCCTTGACCAAGGCACTTTTCCTCCAATTGCTCAGGTTTGGCCGGGCGGCCAGCTCTAGGAAGAATCTTGGTGGTTCCAAACTTCTTTCATTTCTTGGGGACCTTCAATTCTTTAGAAATGTTTTGGTACCCTTCCCCAGATCTGTGCCTTTACACAATCCTGTCTCGGAGCTATACAGACAATCCTGTCTCGGAGCTATACAGACAATTCCTTCGACCTCATGGCTTGGTTTTTGCTCTGACATGCACTGTCAACTGTGAGACTTTTATAGACAAGTGTGAGCCTTTCTGAAACATGTCCAATCAATTGAATTTACCACAGGTGTAGTCCAATCAAGGTTTAAAAACATCTCAAGGATGATCAATGGAAACAGGATGCACCCATCTGTCACGACTTCCGCCGAAGTCGGTGCCTCTCCTTGTTCGGGCGGCGCTCGGCGTCGCCGGTCTTCTAGCCATCGCCGATCCACTTTTCATTTTCCATTGGTTTTGTCTTTGTTTCCCACACACCTGGTTTTCATTTCCCAATTACTGGTCATGTAGTTAACCCTCTGTTTCCCCTTGTCTTTGTGTGTGTTTGTTTATTGTTCAGGTCGGTACGTTTCCGGCAGTTTTTTTCCGGGTGCTGTTTTCACTCGTGTTTTGTGGCAACCGTTATTGTTCGCACATTTGGTATGTTTACTGTGTGCTATTTCTTTAGTAAAGTGCGTTGTTCACTCATCTCTGCTCTCCTGCGCCTGACTTCCTGCACCAGCTACACTCACCGTCTGACACAAGCTCAATTTCTAGTCTCATAGCAAAGGGTCTGAATACTTATGTAAAGTATTATGTATTATGTACATTATGTACACTTATGTACATTTGCAAAAATGTCTAAAAACCTGTTTTTGCTTTGTCATTATGAGGTATTGAGTGTAGATTGATGAGGAAACATTTTTTTAAATTAATTTTAGAACAAGGCTGTAATGTAACAATATGTGGAGAAAGAGAAGGGGTCTGAATACATACATACACACACACACACACACACACACACACACACACACACACACACACACACACACACACACACACACACACACACACACACACACACACACACACACACACACACACACACACACATACATACATACATACATACATACTTGTATTTGAAGTGTGATTAAAGTGTGTTCTGTGTTATTCCTTTGTCTTTTCCAATACTAACTGAATGGTGAAAGAATGTATTTACAGTGTAATTATTGTGTGTTATGTTACTCCTGTCTCTGTCCTCCATACTCTTCCTCTCCATACTGTCTTGTCATAATCACTGCAGCTGATAGCATAGCACATATTAAACTTTTACTTGATAATAATCAACGCCATCAAACAATGTAATTTGTATTCCAAACATAATTGTTAATCTAAATGTAATCTTGTATTTTTCTATTTTGCTTTAGGTACCCCTCTAACCAGAAATACATAGATGTGGGCACAGCACTCATTCAGAAGTACTCCTCATTGAGAGACCACAAGGGGAAGGGATTTGTAAGAATTCTTCAATTTTCATTCTCACATTATTCACACACTAATAACCTTTTTACACCACATTGTGCCTACCCAGATCATAATGTGCTGGTTTGGATTTTTTCTTGTCATATTGTTTATTCCATCACATTTTTAGCAGCATAACGAGACAATCGCAAGTTATGTAATTGACTGAGTCTGCTCCTCTGACCTCGGTCAAATGCAAAGTTAGAAGTAATACTGTGTAAGGTCAAATCAAATGAAATAACATTTTATTTGTCACATGTGCCAAATACAACAGGTGTAGACCTTACAGTGAAATGCTTACTTATAAGCCCTTAACCAACAATGCGGTTTAAAAATAAATAAGTATTAAGTAAATAATAAATAAGTTTTAAAAAATGTACAAAAATACTAATAATAAAAGAGCAGCAGTAAACAGGGGGTGCAGGCTATATACAGGGGGTGCAGGTAAAGAGTCAATGTGCAGGAGCACCGGTTAATCGAGGTAATTGAGGTAGTATGTACATGTAGGTAGAGTAAAAGTGACAATGCATAGATAATAAACAGAGAGTAGCAGCAGCGTAAAAGAGGGGAGGGGGGCAATGCAAATAGTCTGGGTAGCCATTTGATTAGCTATTCAGGAGTCTTATGGCTTGGGGGTGGAAGCTGTTAAGAAGCCTTTTTTACCTAGACTTGGCGCTCCGGTACCTCTTGCCATGCGGTAGTAGAGAGAACAGTCTATGACTAGGGTGGCAGGAGTCTTTGACAATTTTTAGGGCCTTCCTCTGACACTGCCTGGTCTTGAGGTCCTGGATGGCAGGAAGCTTGGCCCCCGTGATGTACTGGGCCATACGCACTACCCTCTGTAGTGCCTTGCGGTCGGAGGCCGAGCCGTTGCCATAACAAGCAGTGATGCAACCAGTGAGGATACTCTCGATGTGCTACGTTGTTAACTTACTTAGAAATATGACTTAAACTTAAGCAAACTTAATCTTATTTTTTCTTCTTAGTGTGTTAAGTTCCCATCACCTACCATGAGAATAGTTGGGAATCCCTTTGAGGATGAGAGCCACGTTCAAGTCTTCCTGGATGGAGAGGAGCTACTCACTGAAGAGCCTGAGGACATCTCCATGTGATTGGGACTGGCATGGGGGTCCATTTCCTTTTTCATATTTAGTATGCAGCATCAGTGAAAAGCACTATGCTGTGCATTCAGAAATTGCTAAACAGAAGTTGAATGACAAACTTTTTGCTGTGGAGAGGGATAGGGGAGACCAGAGCACGAAGTAACGGGAGGTCAGTTGTAACAGCCACACAACTCAAATTAGAAACCACTTAGAAGCTGTTATTCAATGTGCTAATGCTTTAAGTGTCTCTACATGCCTATGAGTTTTATTATTGGCCTGTGAAATATTTTTTATGTAAACATATCATTTGTATCTGTAAAATGGGGTATTTTGATTGGTGTCACGTCCTGACCAGTAAAAGGGGTTATTTGTCATTGTAGTTTGGTCAGGGCGTGGCAGGGGGTGTTTGTTTTGTGTGTTTCGGTTTTTTGGGGGGTTTAGGTTCTATGTTCTCTATTTCTATGTTTATATCTAGTTTTCTACTTCTATGTTGGGTTTTTGGCAATGACCTCCAATTAGAGGCAGCTGGTTGTCGTTGGCTCTAATTGGAGGCCATATTTAGTTGTGTTTGTTTCACTTGTGTTTTGTGGGTGGTTGTTTTCCTGTATAGCTTGTGTTGCCTTACGGAACTGTTTTGTCGTTTTGTTTATTTTGTTCAAGTGTTATCTTTAATAAATTAAGAAGATGAGCACTTTACCCGCTGAGCCTTTGTCCAATCCTTACGACGCCTATGACAATTGGAATAGTTAATAACAATAATTGTTATTGTGTTTTTATTTATTGATTGCATATTTGGATTTCTGTAACTTTCAAAGTTAATACAATTAATTTGTGACTTCAAGTTTGCCATTCAATGTTTTTTGTATTATTATTATTGTTAAGTATTATTGTTATTATTAATAGAATACATGGGACATAAAAGGTTCCTACAGAAATGTAAAACCCTAGAAAGTTCTATGAGGAACCTTTTTAAAAGGTTCCTCAGGGAAAAGGTTCCTGAAGGCACCTTTAGGGGTTCTGCCGGTGTTGCAATCTGAGGAGCCCCTAAAGGTGCCTTCAGGAACATTTCCTTTTGAGTGTACATCCCACGTGACTGAGATCATGGATGTTATCCCTGATATTCTCTCACACTAATGTGTATTCCCTATCCCATGTTACCTGTAAGAATGGGATGATATGGCACTATGATGACAAATGACATTCACCTGGCCTCCTCAGTACAAATGAGAGAGGAGGATGGGTTCTTTAACTACAGTATATACCCCCGTAGGAAATTGGAATGGATGTTAGTTTTTCATATGGGACTAAAGGACCTTTACACCACCACTCCCCCGTACTCTATGTTTACTAAAGATAACAAAGGCCTTACGGTCCATCATCAGTGTCAGTCATGATGGATGAGGAATGTCATCATCCATACTCTGTAACCAGAGAGCCATGTCCGCAGCCAGTATGCCCCTGCATAGTCGGCTAGTTTGACATGGAACTGGCTGTGGATATGGATACACATCCCTAGGGGCAGAGGGATGTGATATGTATCATATCAAAATGAGACAGAGTGAGAGGGAGAACAAGGAAGAGAGAAAGAGAGAATGTAAAGGTAATGGGGCTCATTTCAGAGGTGCTAATGAGGCCCACGGAGGCCAGTAATAACTCCGGACCAGCCGCTACAGCCAGCCACGTTTGCTCTGCTGTACTGCAGCATGCAGCAGAGAACATTTGGCCTAACAGAATGTTGTCTGCACTGTTTGTCCTACAACTCTGTCTACATCCGTCTGTAGTCAGACCAGTGG
Organism: Salmo trutta; assembly: GCF_901001165.1. Lineage (NCBI taxonomy): Eukaryota > Metazoa > Chordata > Actinopteri > Salmoniformes > Salmonidae > Salmo > Salmo trutta. The sequence continues at coordinate 30,741,774 of NC_042972.1, read as the reverse complement.
AAGAGACATCCACAGCCTGTAGCAGGATGTCTGGCCCAACACAGCCCAGGGACGGAAGCCTAGCTGCAGGTCCAGTCCGGGAAACTCCACCCTGGGGCATTCCTCAGGTTCTGACTGGATTGTTAGAACCTCCCACAGGTGTACAGCTCCCAGTTTGCGGTCCATAGAAATGTAATGATATTTCTATTTCTATGGTGCAGCCTGCATGGTGGAATGGATGTTTGTTCTGAAATATTCAGTGGAACTGTGACGCAATGCTGGAGAGAGGTCCCAACTTGAATATAACTAAGCAAAAGAGAAAAGAGATTTGGATAGTGAAGACATGGGATCGGTCAATTGCATGCTTTGAATGGTAGAGGTCTGCTTTGATGCAGCATGTTGACAGATGCATATGGTTCAGAGGATTTATGGATGTGACTTCACACCTAATATGTGGTAAGTAGGAAGATATACAGTAGTAGTCATTTGCAGGTGGAAATTATACCTCTACCACATGCATCATCTGTCAGTAAGTGCAGTCCTGGAAATTCAATCTTCCTTAGCCCATCTCGTTCCCTCCTCTTGAATTATATACTGCTGGCATCTAGTCCAGTAAATAACATGTAAAGGAGCTAAAGTGGTTATTACATAGTAACAACACACTGCACTATAAGGACCTGTCTCTGGTGAGCTGAGCAGCCTTGCAGTTAAGCAGCTTCGACATTGTGAACATAATGTGCTGTCGCCAGGGACCCATTTAATTTCCCAGCCATTGGAATTATTACAGGCTCTACGTTCGGTTCAATACTAATTCATAAAAGTGCGGATGGCTCCTTTATCCCTCATCTTATTACGCTCCTTTACAATCCCCATGACAACTGGAGGTGCCTTAATCAGAGAGGTCCATTAAAAACATATTTCACCCTCTCCATTTCACATTCTGTCACAGGACCCAACACGGCTCCTTATGGCTCCACAGACAGGAATAGAATTATGGAGATGGGAAAGAATCAGGTCTCTTTAATACACATCAGATCTATGTCAGCGCTCAGCTCAGCACTCAGCCATTCCAACGAGCAGAGCAGACAGGCACGCCACTGTGCACCTTTTTAATTATATCCATCTCACACTCATAAAATGTTAACCTAGACCTCATCACTGGCTGTAATCCTGAGTCTGGCTATAGGAATATAGCACTACACAAATTCACACTTTCATTCTGGACATCTGCGTTATAAGATCTGTATTTCTCTGAGTGAAGTTGTGGTTGCGTGGTCTCCAAACCCTCGAAAGAAATGTGAACCTCAATGTTCCGTGCACTTTCATCACCTAGTAAATCTCCTCACACTGTAAGTATGGAGAGGGATCCCTCCTGCAGCAGTGCCAAGTGCCCCCTCAATAGACCAAAGATAAACATAATAACATGTAAATGGGCATATTTATATAATGACTAAAGGCTTCAGTTATACAAAAACTATACTTATATCCAAACTGGTTCTCTAGCGGATTAGTAAGAATGGCTCACCCCGTGTTCAAGATTGGCCCTTTTCACTTCATTCAGATTACATCCTCTCACTTTTGGTTATTTGAAAATGAAATGATCTCCAAAATATTGCTATTTTTAAAACAAGCCATAGAAAGCTGGTTAATATTTCAGTTTAATCCACCTGAAAAGACAGAAAAAATATTACAACAAATATTATGGTTCAATTAAAATATACTAACTGATTCCCTCACACATGCAGTTAACAGAAATATATGGAAATGTCTGCTCAATCCCAAAATTACAACCAACTGATTGCAGCATTATTGCAAAAAGTGGAAAGGGTAGAAAGTAAGGAACTTGTCTGTCGGCATTAAAGACGAAAGAAAATTGTGCAAAACAAAAAAGTATGCCAGTTCCATTTAAGGACCAAAAAAAGTACAGCTGTGCCATACAGGTTGCAAAATAATTGGCAGGATATTTTTGATGTACCCATTCCATGGGTACATGGTTTATGTCACGACTTCCGCCGAAGTCGGCTCCTCTCCTTGTTCAGGCGGCGTTCAGCGGTCGACGTCACCGGTCTTCTAGCCATCGCCGCTCCGCTTTTCATTGTTCCATGTGTTTTGTCTTGTTTCCCCGCACACCTGGTTTACATTCCCTAATCCCACTACATATATATTCCCTCTGTTCCCCCCAGGTCTTTGTGTGGAATTGTTTTGTTACATGTTTTGTGTGACGCGCCAGGCTGGTTTTTCCCCGGGTACCGTGTTTAGCTCAGTTGGTAGAGCTGGTGTTTGCAACGCATGGTGTTTGCAACGCCAGGGTTGTGGGTTTGATTCCCACAGGGGGGCCAGTACGGAAGAAGAAAAAAATATGTATGAAATGTATGCATTCCCTACTGTAAGTCGCTCTGGATAAGAGCATCTGCTAAAATGTAACCCGAAGTATGTTTAATTGTTAAGCATTTGCATCATTGTGACTGTTGTCGCACTTTTGCCATTGGCTGGAAGTTTTTTGACGCAGTTGCGTCCGTCTGTTGTTGCTTCTGCCAAATAAAGTGTGCAACTGATCACAACTCTCTGCTCTCCTGCACCTGACTTCTATACCAGTAGCGCACAACCTGACAGTTTATGAACTGATACACAAAACAATGCCGGATTCAAAACGTAGAGTTTTTCTATTTAAATTATTATACAGGATTCTGGCAACCAATATAATGTTCTATATTTGGGGGATACAACCATCCCAGCTATGCAGATTTTGCTGCGAAGAGACAGAATCATTAGATCATTTGTTTTGGTACTGCCCATATGTAACTTGTTTTTAGTTGCTAACTTGGAGCTAACTCTGAAAATAGCACTGTTGGAAGATTTGAAAAGTTATTGTCAATCGATCAATAATATAATAATACTCTTGGCAAAAACGTTATCTTTACAATCTGTAGCAACTATGAGAATAGAAATATTCTGAACTTTTGTTAAACATCACAGCACAGTGGAAACATATATGGCAGCTAAAACTGGATGGTCTTCAGAGATAAATGGGAGGGGTTGAGGGTAGCTGAAGGCTGGGACAAAAACAAACAAAAGATAACTAATGTAAAATATAGTGTGCCCGTAAAATGTATATAGTATGTTTAAGCTGGAAGTAGAAGTATTGTGGTCCATTAGTTTACTCCAAATAGCGTAAGGGTGGCAGGGTTAGGGGGAAATAATAAAGAAGGAAAATATATTTCAAAAAATATATACAGTTGAAGTCGGAAGTTTACATACATTGAGGTTGGAGTCATAAAAACTTTACAACCACTCCACAAATTTCTTGTTAACAAACTATAGTTTTGGCAAGTCGGTTAGGACATCTACTTTGTACATGAAACAAATCATTTTTCCAACAATTGTTTACAGACAGATTATTTCACTTATAAATCACTGTATCACAATTCCAGTGGGTCATAAGTTTACATACAGTAAGTTGACTGTGCATTTAAACAGCTTGGAAAATTCCAGAAAATGATGTCATGGCTTTAGATGCTTCTGATAGGCTAATTGACATCATTTGAGTCAATTGGTGGTTTACCTGTGGATGTATTTCAAGGCCTACCTTCAAACTCAGTGCCTCTTTGCTTGACATCATGGGAAAATCCAAAGAAATCAGACCTCAGAAAAATAATTGTTGACCTCCACAAGTCTGGTTCATCCTTGGGAGCAATTTCAAAACGCCTGAAGGTACCACGTTCATCTGTGCAAAGAACAGTACACAAGTATAAACACCATGGGACCACACAGCCGTCATACCGCTCAGGAAGGAGACGCGTTCTGTCTCCTAGAGATGAAGGTACTTTGGTGCAAAGTGCAAATCAATCCCAGAACAACAGCAAAGGATCTTGTGAAGATGCTGGAGGAAACAGGTACAAAAGTATCTATATCCACAGTAAAACGAGTCCTATATCGACATAACCTGAAAGGCCGCTCAGCAAGGAAGAAGCCACTGCTCCAAAACCGCCATAAAAAGCCAGACTACGTTTTGCAACTGCACATGGGGACAAAGATCGTACTTTTTGGAGAAATGTCCTCTGGTCTGATGAAACAAAAATAGAACTGTTTGGCCATAATGACCATCGTTATGTTTGGAGGAAAAAGGGGGAGGCTTGCAAGCCGATGAACACCATCCCAACCTTGAAGCACGGGGGTGGCAGCATCATGTTGTGGGGGTGCTTTGCTGCAGGAGGGACTGGTGCACTTCACAAAATAGATGGCATCATGAGGAAAAATATGTGGATATATTGAAGCAACATCTCAAGACATCAGTCAGGAAGTTAAAGCTTGGTTGCAAATGGGTCTTCCAAATGGACAATGACCCCAAGCATACTTCCAAAGTTGTGGCAAAATGGCTTAAGGACAACAAAGTCAAGGTATTGGAGTGGCCATCACAAAGCCCTGACCTCAATCCTATAGAAGATTTGTGGGCAGAACTGAAAAAGTGTGTGCGAGCAAGGAGGCCTACAAACCTGACTCAGTTACACCAGCTCTGTCAGGAGGAATGGGCCAAAATTCACCCAACTTATTATGGGAAGCTTGTGGAAGGCTACCCGAAACGTTTGACCCAAGTTAAACAATTTACAGGCAATGCTACCAAATACTAATTTAGTGTATGTACACTTCTGACCCACTGGGAATGTGATGAAAGAAATAAAAGCTGAAATAAATAATTCTCTCTACTATTACTCTGACTTTTCACATTCTTAAAATAAAGTGGTGATTCTAACTGACCTAAGACATGGCATTTTTACTAGGATTAAATGTCAGGAACTGTGAAAAACTGAGTTTAAATGTATTTGGCTAAGGTGTATGTAAACTTCCGACTTCAACGGTATTTAAAATGATATATACAGTACCAGTCAAACGTTTGGACACACCTACTCATTCCAGGGTTTTTCTTTATTTTTACTATTTTCAACATTGTAGAATAATAGTGAAGACATCAAAACTATGAAATGACACACGTATGGAATCATGTAGTAACCAAAAAACTGTTAAACAATTCAAAATATATTTTAGATTCTTCAAAGTAGCCACCTTTTGCCATGATGACAGCTTTGCACACTCTTGGCATTCTCTCAACCAGCTTCACCTGGAATGCTTTTCCAACAGTATTGAAGGAGTTCCAACATATGCTGAGCACTTGTTGGCTGCTTTTCCTTCACTCTGCAGTCCAACTCATTCCAAACCATCTCAATTGGGTTGAGGTCGTGTAACGCTCGTCGTCGGGTGATAAGGAAGCGGACCAAAACGCAGCTGGGAGCGAACACATGTTTATTTAGACACAAATAAACACGTTACCAAAACAGACAAAGAATAGACGAAACGTTAACTTGCTCAAACAAAAGAGGCAACAACCCACAAACATCGTGGGGGAAAAGGAACTTAAATGTGATTCCCAATCAGACTTCACAAGCGACAGCTGTCTGATTGGGAAATCACCCCCGAGCCCAACATAGAAATAAAACACAAAGAAAGGCTATAACCAAAACATAGAAAATAAACCATAGAAATGCCACACCCTGACCAAAATAGCAGAGTTCACCTGGTCAGGGCGTGACAGTACCCCCCCTCCAACGGTGCGTACTCCCGGCGCACCAACCTAAAGTCTATTAGGGGGGGTACCCGGGTGGGCGCCTCACCCTCGGTGGAGGCTCTGGCCCCGGGCGTGTTTCTCCCCCTGCCTCCACCCTAGCCCTACCCCTCTGGCCCGGACTGGACCACGGTGGAGCGGCATGCTCAGGCTCCGGAGCGGAGCCGCCGACCGGAACAAGACTGGTCACCTGTGGACCGAACACAGGCCGTGCCGGACTGTGGACACGCGCCGTGGGCCTAGTGCGGGGAACAGGGACGGGCCGGACAGGACCGGGGACACGCACCACCAACCTGGTGTGGGGAGCAGGGACGGGCCGGACTGGACTGGGGACACGCACCACTGGCTTGGTGCGGGGAGCAGGGACGGGCCGGACTGGACTGGGGACACGCACCACTGGCTTGGTGCGGGGAGCAGGGACGGGCCGGACTGGACTGGGGACATGCACCACTAACCTGGTGCGGGGAGCAGGGACGGGCCGGACTGGACTGGGGACACGCACCACTGGCTTGGTGCGGGGAGCAGGGACGGGCCGGACAGGACTGGGGACACGCACCACTGGCTTGGTGCGGGGAGCAGGGATGGGCCGGACAGGACTGGGGACACGCACCGTGGGCTTGGTGCGAGGAGCAGGGACGGGTCGGGCCGGACTGTGGACACGCACCGTAGCCTTGGTGCGGCGAACAGGGATGGGCCGGACAGGACTGGGGACACGCACCACTGGCTTCGTGCGGGGAGTAGGGATAGGCCGGACAGGACTGGGGACACGCACGACTAACCTGGTGCGGGGAGCATGGACGGGTCGGGCCGGACTGTGGACACGCACCGTAGCCTTGGTGCGGCGAACAGGGATGGGCCGGACAGGACTGGGGACACGCACCACTGGCTTGGTGCGGGGAGCAGGGATGGGCCGGACAGGACTGGGGACACGCACCACTAACCTGGTGCGGGGAGCAGGGACGGGCCGGACTGGACTGGGAACACGCACCACTGGCTTGGTGCGGGGAGCAGGGATGGGCCGGACAGGACTGGGGACACGCACCACTGGCTTGGTGCGGGGAGCAGGGATGGGCCGGACTGGACTGTGGACACGCACCACATTCGCCCGGCAAGGGCGAGGTGCTGGCACAGGACGTGCTGGACCGTGACCGCACACCGGCGACACAGTGCGCATTAGCGGCGCCGGATATCCTGGACCGAGGAGGCGCACTGGAGGTCTGGAGTGCACAGCTGACATCACCCGTTCTGGCTCAACGCCCACCTTAGCCTGGCAAGTGTGGAGCGCTGGCACAGAACGCACTGGGCTGTGCAGCCGTACCGGAGACACAGTGCGCGTCCTCGGCGCAGGATACATCGGACCGAGAAGGGGCACCGGAGGCCAGGAGCGCTGAGCTGGCACAACACGTCCTCGCTGAACACTCCCCCTAGCCCGGCAAATGCGGGGCGCTGGCACAGAGCGCACTGGGCTGTGCAGGCGCACTGGCGATACCGTGCGCACCTCTGCCACCCAAGGCTCTTCCTCCACACTGTCCCTACGCAGGTCCTCCAGGACCTGCCACATCTCTGCCTCCTCCTTCGCCGTTATCCCCCACGAGAGCAGTGGTCTGGGCTCTTCGTCTGCCCTTCCGGACCACCCCATTAGCCCCCCCCAAAAAAATTATTGGGGGTGTCTTCCGGGCCTCCTCGACCGCCGCCTGCGACTCCTTCCACCGGCTGGCATCACCTCCTCGACCTGGGAATCCCTCCGCCAGGGTCCTTTCCCCGACATGATCTCCTCCCAGGTCCAGAACTCCTTTCCCTCGCGAGCCCATCTCTCGCGCTCCTTTTCCTCCCGCTGCTTGGTCCTGGTTCGGTGGGTTGTTCTGTAGGTCCTGGTTCGGTGGGTTGTTCTGTAACGCTCGTCGTCGGGTGATAAGGAAGCGGACCAAAACGCAGCTGGGAGCGAACACATGTTTATTTAGACACAAATAAACACGTTACCAAAACAGACAAAGAATAGACGAAACGTTAACTTGCTCAAACAAAAGAGGCAACAACCCACAAACATCGTGGGGGAAAAGGAACTTAAATGTGATTCCCAATCAGACTTCACAAGCGACAGCTGTCTGATTGGGAAATCACCCCCGAGCCCAACATAGAAATAAAACACAAAGAAAGGCTATAACCAAAACATAGAAAATAAACCATAGAAATGCCACACCCTGACCAAAATAGCAGAGTTCACCTGGTCAGGGCGTGACAGGTCGGGTGATTGTGGAGGCCAGGTCATCTGATGCAACACTCTCCTTCTTGGTGAAATAGCCCTTTCACAGCCAAGAGGTGTGTTGGGTCATTGTCCTGTTGAAAAACATATAATAGTCCCATTAAGCACAAACCAGATGGTATGGCGTATCACTGCAGAATGCTGTTGTAGCCATGCTGGTTAACTTGTTATGGATAGGGGGCAGTATTTTCACGGCCGGATAAAAAACATACCCGATATATTCTGGTTATTACTGCTGCCCAGAAACTAGAATATGCATATAATTATTAGCTTTGGATAGAAAACACTCCAAAGTTTCTAAAACTGTTTGAATGGTGTCTGTGAGTATAACAGAACTCAAATGGCAGGCCAAAACCTGAGAAGATTCTGTATAGGAAGTACCCTGTCTGACCATTTCTTGGCCTTCTTTGCCATCTCTATCCAAAACAAAGGATCTCTGCTGTAACATGACATTTTCTAATGCTCCCATAGGCTCTCAGAAGGCGCCAGAACGTTGAATGATGACTCTCCAGTCTCTGGCTGAAAAACAGTAGCGCATTTGGTAAGTGGTCGATCTGAGAACAATGAGACGGGGGCGCGCGTGTCTTTGAACGAAAACAACGACTCCCGGTCGGAATATTATTGCTTTTTTACGAGAAAAATCGCATAAAAATTGTTTTTAAACAGCGTTTGACATGCTTCGAAGTACGGTAATGGAATATTTTGAATTTTTTTGTCACGATACGCGCCGGGCGCGTCATCCTTCGTTACCCTTCGGATAGTGTCTTGAACGCACAACAAAACGCCGCTATTTGGATATAACTATGGATTATTTGGAACCAAAACAACATTGGGTGATGAAGTAGAAGTCCTGGGAGTGCATTCTGATGAAGAACAGCAAAGGTAATCCAATTTTTCTTATAGTAAATCTGAGTTTGGTGAGTGCCAAACTTGGTGGGTGTCAAAATAGCTAGCCATGATGGCCGGGCTATCTACTCAGAATATTGCAAAATGTGCTTTCACCGAAAAGCTATTTTAAAATCGGACATAGTGATTGCATAAAGGAGTTCGGTATCTATAATTGAATCCTACAGACGAAGAACCGTATATGTGACATTTTTCAAAAAAAAGAGATATACATGAAAAATCATTATTGGACATCCTTTTTCTATAGTGAACCGGTTTCACAAGCTTTTCACGCGCTAATTAACAATATTTTTAAATTTAAAGATAGGCTCTCGTGGAATAACCGTTTATGTGCACCACTCAGAATGGACGGACAAGCGCACAACTTTTCTGTTGCTGATGAAAATCGCCGAAATGTGGGAAAGAAACGTAAAACAAAACTAAAAGAATGGAAAGACAGGCAAAGGAAGATCTTACGGGATGTGGGAAAACCCTATACAAATCGTAAGGGTCAAGATAAAACTGTGAAAAGCTGTCCAAAAGAGGTATGTGGAAGAACCGTATATCAAACAATCAAGCTAGCTAGCTATAGAGTACAGTAACTAACATGTATGTTCTGGGTTGTCTAATTTGTAACTATAGAGAAAACATATTAGCTAAAGTTCGTTGGCTACTAATTTATACACTATCGTTACAAATGTTATTGCTCGATTATAGAAGAAACATAGCTAGCTACTTTTTCCTCCATCCACCGGATGATTCGACATGGCTACAGTAGCTAGCTAGTTATATGTAACGTTACACTGTATCCTGCAGGGAAGAGCGTGTTCCACGACGTGCAGAAGGATTGTGGAAAGTTGACTGATGAGCGCAAGCTGCATCTGTTCAACAGTTTCTACACTGTCCCATACGAGAAACAACAAGCGTTGATTCTCTCCGGCTTAGAACAGGTTAGAAACAGGACAAAAAACAGCTATATTGAACACTTGCATAGTTTAACTTTGACAGTAATGATACGTACATTAACTCTAAAAGTGCAGTGTTACACAATGGTGCAATACAAACTCATTCTGTGTATAGGTTGGGAGTGTGTGAAAGATGGGGGTCCTGATCAAGCAATACCCTGAATGTGCTACAGTATATGTTTTACTATCAATAAATGTATATGTTCTACAAAGAGAAGAATACCACATCATCTGCAAAATTCTGGGTTTATAGGGACATTTTCAAACAGCAGAGTCTCAATTTCGGCCAACCCAGGAGTGACACCTGTGGCAAATGTGAGGCATTCTTCACTAAGATGTCAGCAGCAACATCTGAAGAGGAGAAGAGGAAGATTGCAGTTGAAAGTGAGTTGCACCATCGAAAAGCCGAAAAGGCCTACACACAGCTTCAAAGTGACACAGTGGGCTAAAGCCAATGCTGACTGCCATGTCATTTCTGTGGATCTACAGGGGGTGATGTACACCCCTAATCTGACCCACTCCAATGTCTACTATCAGCGGCAGCTGTCAAATTTTAACCTTTGCATCCAGGAACTTGGAAAAGAAGATCCTGCATACATGTGTGTTTGGCATGAGGGGATTGCACACCGAGGGTCCATTGAGGTAGCAAACTGCATATTGAAGTGGGTGAAGACAAAATTCACATCACTCACCAAACCAGAGGTGCGCAAGTTGATCATCTTCAGTAACAGATGCTGTGGGCAGAATAACAACTGGCGGATGCACAATCTGATGTCGATGCTCGTCTCTATGGGTTACTTTACCCAAGTTGAGCAGAAGTTCATGGTCTCTGGTCATTCTTTTCTTCCTTGTGATCGATCTTTTGCCACCATCGAGAAGAGGTGCAAGGAGTCAGTCCTTCATACACCTGATGATGTTTCAAAGATGATACTTGAAGCACAACCAGCAAAACCATTCAAGGTGATGAGGATGCAATGTGAAGACTTCAGGCACCTTCCAGATTCTGTCCTCAAGCGACCAGCTGGACTACAGATCACCTCAGTGAGGTGGTTAAAAGTCACAGGTATTGCACAGAAAATAGTTTACTAACATCCCATCAACATGTAACATGTTGTTCTAACAATAAAATATCCTAATGATTCCCTTTTTTTATTCATTACAATATACAGTACATCTCTCTGTCACCACATTTAGCATTAACTCTAAGCAGTTAATACTTATTTACTGCTGTCACCTCAGTACAGAAGGACATTTCTTGCCTTTAGCATGGGTTTAACGCATTTCAAAACTTAATTGCTGATCATAGTGTTAAAGGCAAAGAGAATGGTTTTCTGAACGTTTTGTAATATTGACCTTAGGGACCTGGATAATGGACATGCATATTGGCACATCACATTGATCCATATTTGATATGTACAAGTTGTGCTTCTTTTGATTGAATTAATTTAATTGTATTCTATTTTTGTAGTTATTCTATGGTATGTTCACATTGAGGGCTTCATTTTAAATGAGACTAAGATTTCATGACTCAACTTTTAAGAAAAGTAATCAGTGCTAAAGTTGATAGACCACCTTTAAATGAACCTCCATACAAATTAATTAACTACATATTGCATTTAAGTTATTTACATGAAGGGCATCTGTACTTGAAAGTACTTAAAACATCATATCAGGTGTTAAAAAAGGACATTTTACAAGTGTCATGCAAAATGTCACATATACTGTTCTTCCACAAACTGAAATCATCGCTGGAGATATACTGTTCTTCCACATTCTAAAAATGAAAACAGCAATAAAATAAGTATTTTTTGAAATAACAAAAAAATATCAATTGTTGTTGGAAGATATGAGTATGGTGAATTATTTGTCAACCATAAAACACCTAATGTGGTACACACAATTAATAATATAAAAATAACTGATTATCTTAAAATGGAAAAATTGTCACATATATGGTTCTTCGTCTGTAGGATTCAATTCTTAAAATAATTATGTTTTTTGTGAACGTTTATCGTGAGTAATTTAGTAAATTCACCGGAAGTGTTCGGTGGGAATGCTAGTTCTGAACGTCACATGCTAATGTAAAAAGCTGGTTTTTGATATAAATATGAACTTAATTGAACAAAACATGCATGTATTGTATAACATAATGTCCTAGGAGTGTCATCTGATGAAGATCATCAAAGGTTAGTGCTGCATTTAGCTGTGGTTTTGTTTTTTGTGACATTATATGCTAGCTTGAAAAATGGGTGTCTGATTATTTCTGGCTAGCGGAACACCGCTCCAAAATCCAATGATAGGGCGTGGCGCGAAATACAAACTCCTGGAAAATCCGAAAACTTCCATTTTTCAAACATATGACTATTTTACACCATTTTAAAGACAAGACTCTCCTTTATCTAACCACACTGTCCGATTTCAAAAAGGCTTTACAACGAAAGCAAAACATTAGATTATGTCAGGAGAGTACCCAGCCAGAAATAATCAGACACCCATTTTTCAAGCTAGCATATAATGTCACAAAAAACAGATTAAATCGGGTAAGTTTTTTATCCGGCCGTGAAAATACTGCCCCCTATCCATAACAGGTTAAACTCTGTAACCATGCACAAAGGGATATTCAGTGTCTGTTTCAATAAAAAAAAGCCGATTTACCAATAGGTGCCCGACCTTCTTTGCGATGCATTGGAATAACCTCCTTGGTCTTTGTGGTTGAGCCTGTGTTTGAAATTCACTGCTCGACTGAGATAATTATATGTGTGGGGTACAGAGATGAGATAGTCATTAAAAATCATGTTAAACACTATCATTGCACACAGAGTGAGTCCATGCAACTCATTATGTGACTTGTTGAGCACATTTTTACTTCTGAACTTACACTACATGACCAAAAGCATGTGGACACCTGCTCGTTGAATGTCCCCCCTTTGCTGCTATAACAGCCTCCACTCTTCTGAGAAGGCTTTCCACTAGATGTTGGAACATTGCTGCAGGGACTTGCTTCCATTCAGCCACAAGAACATTAGGGAGATCAGCATTGATGTTGGGCGATTAGGCCTGGTTCGCAGTTGGCGTTCCAATTCATCCCAAAGGTGTTCGATGGGGTTGAGGTCAGGGCTCTATGCAGGCCAGTCAAGTTCTTCCACACAGATCTTGACAAACAATTTCAAACTCATCATCAAACTTTGATTATTTGAATCAGCTGTGTAGTGCTAGGGCAAAAAACAAAAGTGCGCCCAGGACCGAGTTTGGAAAACACTTGCAGGCTATGGGCTCTCCAACCATGTTCCAGAGGTCTTGGGCCTATAGGCTACGTTTGGAGTTATTTGGCCATTTCAGTTGTGATACAAACCTTAGCAAAACAAATAGGCTTGTGGGCTAGGTTACATGATGACTATGATTTGAAAAAGTCACAAAAGAAATGCATGGGCTGTGTATCATCCACAAGTGCTAATTTTCTCACCATTCAGACTATTCTCAATTTAATCTTGTCTTTACCAGTACTTACTTGAGCCGGGTCCTGCCGGAACAGGTCACTGCACCTCTCTGTTTTGGACTGTTTCGTTCCAGAATCAATTTGGCCGGATCCGGTACCTCACAATGCATGAAAAACAAATTTCACTTTTTGCAATGTAAAAATTATAATAAAGCAAATCAAAGTTTATTCGATTTGCCTCTCCAGTAGTTCTCCTGCCACATAATGTGAAAATCTGTAAGTCATGCAGACAAAACAAGTAATCCTTCAAATACAATCGTGGGAAAATACAGGTTGAAAAGCAATGACTCCTGCTGAAAAGAGAAGACTCCAATCCTTATGCTGTAGGCTACCAAAATATTGATCAAGTTCCAAATATTGTTTTAAGTAAAACAAGAGCGAGATAGGCTTTTGGCACATACGCATCAGCCATCACCAGCGAGTGAGCTGCGCATCAATGGGTGAGTCAGAGAGACTGGAAAGCATTTTTGAACATGACCTTTGCCTCTCCCGAGTCCGTACGGGCGATGAGACAAGACTGTAACTACCGATTGGATACCACGAAAATAGGGGAGAATGTTTTTGAAAGGTGCCGGAACAAAAAGTGAGCTCAAGAAGGGGGTGACCTGGGGAGCGGAATGCATGATTTAAAAAAAATCACCTTTATAATGAAGCATTGCATGCATAGCATCACATTTGCATAGTGGCATAGAACAGTAGAGTTAAGGCACTTAATGAAGTTGCACACATGGGGAACATTTTTAGTAGCCTAGGATTCCAGAAAAATGTGTCCTTTTATAAACGCATTTCATGCAAGTCATTTTAGATGACTGGAGACAGGCAAAATCTTTTTTAATATCGCACAAATTATCGAAATGACAGGCTACTTCGACACTGACAAACTGAGATCAATAAAAACGACCTTGTCTTGAATCCATCAATAGCCTAGGTCTAAGTGTATGTGGAGACGCACATATTGTAGGCTCAAGTTTGGTAGGCTACTAATGATCATCAGAGGCATCAGAGCACAGTTTTGGAGAAGGCTAGTTACCATGACCGCAGTCATGACTCCTGACTGCCGATAATATTGACACCATAACAGCCCTATGTTTGGCACCTACTACCATACCCCATTCAAAGGTACTTAAATCTTTTGTCTTGCCCATTCTCCCTCTGAATGCCTCACATGCACAATCCATGTCTCAATTGTCTCAAGGATTACAAATCGTTCTTTAACCTGTCTCCTCCCCTTCATCTACACGGATTGAAATGGATTTAACGAGTGACATCAATAAGGGATCATAGCTTTCAGCTGGATTCACCTGGTCAGGCTATGTCATGGAACGAGTAGAGCTGTGTTCGAGACCTAAAGATGGCACAGGAGGGGAGGGCTGCCGTCTTATCGGCTCTTAATCAAGCATGCTATTTTGTTGGTTTTTACGCGTTATTCATAACTTGTTTTGTAAATAATGTTGCTGCTACCATCTCTTATGACCGAAAATAGCTTCTGGACAGCAGAACTGGGATTACTTTCCTCAAATTGGACCAGGAGTTATTCTTCAATGAGTCGGACGCGAGGGATGTACAACAGACACCTGACCAGGCCCAGATCCCTGTGATTTGCTGGAAAAGGAAACGTAGGTTTTGCGGAAAAAGATCAGGATGCCTTGCGAGGATCAGGCGATGAGTGGCTAATCTGCCCTTGCCTTTCGTTCTGCTAGCTAATGTTCAATCGCTGGAAAATAAATGGGACGAACTGAAAGCACGTATATCCTACCAACAGGACATTAAAAACTGTAATATCTTATGTTTCACAGAGTCGTGGCTGAACGATGACATTAAGAATATACAGCTGGCAGGTTATACACTCTATTGGCAGGACAGAATAGCAGCCTCTGGTAAGACACGGGGTGAGGGCCTATGCATATATGTAAACAATAGCTGGTGCACAATATCTAAATAAGCCAAGGTTTTGCTCGCCTGAGGTAGAGTATCTCACGATAAGCTGTAGACCACACCATGTACCTAGAGAGTTTCATTTGTATTTTTTGTAGCTGTCTACATACCGCCACAGACTGAGGCTGGCACTAAATCCGCACTCAATGAGCTGCATTCCGCCAAAGTCAAACAGGAAAACACTCATCCAGAGGCGGCGCTCCTAGTGGCCGGGGACTTTAATGCAGGGAAATTTAAATCAGTTTTACCACATCTCTATCAGCATGTTAAATGTGCAACCAAAGGGGAAAAAATTCGATACCACCTTTACTCCACACACAGAGACCTGTACAAAGCTCTCCCTCACCCTCCATTTGGCAAATCTGACCATAACTCTATCCTCCTGATTCCTGCTTACATGCAAAAATTAAAGCAAGAAGCACCAGTGACTCGGTTTTAAAAAAGTGGTCAGATGAAGTAGATGCTAAATTACAGGACTGTTTTAAAAGAAATCCCGCTATGCCCTCTGCCAAACCATCAAACGGGCAAAGCATCAATACAGGATTAAGATTGAATCGTACTACACCGGCTCTGACACTTGTTGGACGTGGCAGGGCTTGCAAACTATTACAGACTACAAAGGGAAACACAGCAGAGAGCTGCTCAGTGAGAGCTGCTCAGTGACACTAACTTACCAGACAAGCTAAATAACTTCTATGCTCGCTTCGAGGCAAGTAACACTGAAATATGCATGAGAGCATAAGCTGTTCTGGACGACTGTGTGATCACGCTCTCCGCAACCGATGTGAGTAAGACCTTTAAACAGGTCAACATTCACAAGGCCGCTGGGCCAGACGGATTACCAGGACGTGTACTCCGAGCATGCGCTGACCAACTGGCAAGTGTCTTCACTGACATTTTCAACCTTTCCCTGTCCGAGTCTGTAATACCAACATGTTTCAAGCAGACCACCATAGTCCCTGTGCCCAAGAACACTAAGGTAACCTGCCTACATAACTACCAACCCGTAGCACTCACGTATGTAGCCATGAAATGCTTTGAAAGGCTAGTCATGGCTCACATCAACACCATTATCCCAGAAACCCTAGACCCACTCCAATTTGCATACCGCACCAACAGGTCCACAGTGATGCAATCTCTGTTGCACTCCACACTGCCCTTCCCCACCTGGACAAAAGGAACACATATGTGAGATTGCTATTCATTGACTACAGCTCAGCGTTCAACACCATAGTGCCCTCAAAGCTCATCACTAAGTTAAGGACCCTGGGACTAAACACCTCTCTCTGCAACTGGATCCTGGACTTCCTGACGGGCCACCCCCAGGTGGTAAGGGTAGGTAACAACACATCCACCACGCTGATCCTCAACACGGGGCCCCTCAGGGTTGCGTGCTCAGTCCCCTCCTGTACTCCCTGTTCACTCATGACTGCACGGCCAGGCACGACTCCAACACCATCATTAAGTTTGCTGATGACACAACAGTGGTAGGCCTGATCACCGACAACGATGAGACAGCCAATAGGGAGGAGGTCAGAGACCTGACCGTGTGGTGCAAGGACAACAACCTCTCTCTCAAAGTGATCAAGACAAAGGAGATAATTGTGGACTACAGGAAAAGGAGGACCGAGCACACCCCCATTCTCATCGACGGTGCTGTAGTGGAGCAGGTTGAGAGCTTCAAGTTCCTTGGCGTCTACATCACCAACAAACTATCATGGTCCTAGCACACCAAGACAGTCGTGAGGAGGGCACAACAAAACCTATTCCCCCTCAGGAGACTGAAAAGATTTGGCATGGGTCCTCAGATCCTCAAAAGGTTTTACAGCTGCACCATCGAGAGCATCCTGACTGGTTGCATCACTGTCTGGTATGGCAACTGCTCGGCCTCCGACCGCAAGGCACTACAAATGGTAGTGCGTACAGGCCAGTACATCACCGGGGTCAAGCTTCCTGCCGTCCAGGACATCTATACCAGGCGGTGTCAGAGGAACGCCCTAAAAATTATCAAAGACTCCAGCCACCCTAGTCACAGACTGTTCTCTCTGTTACCGCACGGCAAGCGGTAGCGGAGCGCCAAGTCTAGGTCCAAGAGTATTCGAACACAGCTTAGGTGTTCTTAATGTTTTGTATAGTCAGTGTACATCTCCAGTTTGGCTTGTCTCTTCTGTTCCAGTTTGCAGCAGCACTGACAGATGTGTTGACATGACAACTGTGTGGGAGTTTTGAATGACTCTTCCCCCCTTTTGCTCCATGCTGGCTGAAGACCTAGCTAGCCCGTAACTAGGTAACACCAGGCACAGATGAAAGGGAAAACCTATAAGTATCTTTGCCATAAATAAATAGGGAAAACCTGCAGTTTTATTTGCTGACACCCTACAGTAAAATGTTGGCACTAGACTAGCTAGCTAGCTATGTAAACCACACCATTCTGCGAACATGCTTGCTGCAATGACGGTTACAAGGGGGTTCTGATTTAAATTAGGTAAGAGATAAGACGTTACCATTGATGCATTCAAATGAGAGGCTTCATGTGATGTCACACTAAGCCCTTAATAATCCTGCCTCCTAAATTCAAGTTTTTGAATATTGCCGTTCCAGAAAATTGGAACGGAAATGGCGCCACACCAAACTGGAAGTCTTCCGACTAGCTTGGAAAGAAAGTACCGTGCAGTATCGAAGAGCCCTCACTGCTGCTCGATCATCCTATTTTTCCAACTTAATTGAGGAAAATAAGAACAATCCGAAATTTATTTTTGATACTGTCGCAAAGCTAAGTAAAAAGCAGCATTCCCCAAGAGAGGATGGCTTTCACTTCAGCAGTAATAAATTCATGACCTTCTTTGAGGCAAAGATCATGATCATTAGAAAGCAAATTACGGACTCTTTAAATCTGCATATTCCTCCAAAGCTCCATTGTCCTGAGTCTGCACAACTCTGCCAGGACCTAGGATCAAGGGAGACACTCAAGTGTTTTAGTACTATATCTCTTGACACAATGATGAAAATGATCATGGCCTCTAAACCTTCAAGCTGCATACCGGACCCTATTCCAACTAAACTACTGAAAGAGCTGCTTCCTGTGCTTGGCCCTCCTATGTTGAACATAATAAACAGTTCTCTATACATCGGATGTGTACCAAACTCACTAAAAGTGGCAATAATAAAGCCTCTCTTGAAAAAGCCAAACCTTGACCCAGAAAATATAAAAAACTATCGGCCTATATCGAATCTTCCATTCCTCTCAAAATTTTAGAAAAAGCTGTTGCGCAGCAACTCACTGCCTTCCTGAAGACAAACAATGTATACGAAATGCTTCAGTCTGGTTTTAGACCCCACCACAGCACTGAGACTGCACTTGTGAAGGTGGTAAATTACCTTTTAATGATGTCAGACCGAGGCTCTGCATCTGTCCTCGTGCTCCTAGATCTTAGTGCTCCTTTTGATACCATCGATCACCACATTCTTTTGGAGAGATTGGAAACCCAAACAAGTTCTGGCCTGGTTTAGATCGTATCTGTCTGAAAGATATCAGTTTGTCTCTGTGAATGGTTTGTCCTCTGACAAATCAACTCTACATTTCGGTGTTCCTCAAGGTTCCGTTTTAGGACCACTATTGTTTTCTCTATATATTTTACCTCTTAGGGTTGTCATTGGAAAACATAATGTTAAATTTCACTGCTATCCGCCCTTGCTGTCTCTGCCTGGCCGGTTCCCCTCACTCCACTGGGATTCTCTGCCTCTAACCCTATTACAGGGGCTGAGTCACTGGCTTATTGGTGTTCTTCCATGCCGTCCCTAGGACGGGTGCGTCACTTGAGTGTGTTGAGTCACAAGTGCCCCCCCTTGGGTTGTGCCATGGCGGAGATCTTTGTGGGCTATACTCGGCCTTGTCTCAGGATGGTAAGTTGGTGGTTGAAGATTTCCCTCTAGTGGTGTGGGGGCTGTGCTTTGGCAAAGTGGGGTTATATCCTTCCTGTTTGGCCCTGTCCGGGGGTATCGTCGGATGGGGCCACAGTGTCTCCTGACCCCTCCTGTTTCAGCCTCCAGTATTTATGCTGCAGTAGTTTATGTGTCGGGGGGCTAGGATCAGTCTGTTATATCTGGAGTATTTCTCCTGTCTTACCCGGTGTCCTGTGTGAATTTAAGTATGCTCTCTCTAATTCTCTTTTTCTCTCTTTCTTTCTTTCTCTCTCTCGGAGGACCTGAGCCCTAGGACCATGCCTCAGGACTACCTGGCATGATGACTCCTTGCTGTCCCCAGTCCACCTGGCCGTGCTGCTGCTCCAGTTTCAACTGTTCTGCCTGCGGCTATGGAACCCTGACCTGTTCACCGGACGTGCTACCTGTCCCAGACCTGCTGTTTTCAACTCTCTAGAGACAGCAGGAGCGGTAGAGATGCTCTCAATGATCGGCTATGAAAAGCCAACTGTCATTTACTCTTGAGGTGCTGACTTGTTGCACCCTCGACAACTACTGTGATTATTATTATTTGACCATGCTGGTCATTTATGAACATTTGAACATCTTGGCCATGTTCTGTTATAATCTCCACCCGGCACAGCCAGAAGAGGACTGGCCACCCCTCATAGCTTGGTTCCTCTCTAGGTTTCTTCCTAGGTTTTAGCCTTTCTAGGGAGTTTTTCCTAGCCACTGTGCTTCTACACCTGCATTGCTTGCTGTTTGGGGTTTTAGGCTGGGTTTCTGTACAGCACTTTGAGATATCAGCTGATGTAAGAAGGGCTATATAAATACATTTGATTTGATTTGATTTTGACACGGGGGAAGGGGTCAGTAACTTTATGATCAAACTTTATAAATGTACCAGCAACAGTAATCTTTTATACTTTGGTTATCCTACTTTTTTGATCTGGTTTCATTAAAATATAATCAAAAGTGCATTGCACTTTTATTGGTGTAATGCAGTGCTCTCCAAACCTATTCCTGGAGAGCTAGCCTGTAGGTTTTTGCTCCAGCCCCAGTTGTAATTAACCTGATTCAGTTTATCAACCAGCTAATTATTAGAATTGGGTGCGCTAGATTAGGGTTGGAGCAAACACCAGGAACAGGTTTGGAGAGCTCTGGTGTAATGTGTATGTTGTATTTTTCTTTTCTGTACCATCATAATAAATTAAATACTATTGTGTTGACATCAAATTACCTGATACGAAACAAAGTCACTGAGGTGATCTGATTACATCATTGTTATCCACTAAAGCAAGGGTTCTTAAACTTTTTCAGCCTGGGACCCAAATTAGAAATTCTGTGTTTTCCTGGGACCCAAGCTTATAAAAACATGCAACTATAAGTAAATATTGGTACATTTCATTGCCCTTATGCTTAACACAAATGCAATATAGGCAAAAACAAATAACAATTAAATGAAATACCCATATAAATATCAATTCATGTTTATTTTTCCCTATTAATAACACATACATATCTGTCTAGGTTGGAACTGTTGCTGTTAAAATACAATAAATGCTTTTCATTCTGAACTGGAATAAACTGATTGATCACATCATACAGATGTATAACAGAAAACACAAACACACTTCTAATGAGAGGTGTGTGGCTGGTTGAAGTTTTCAACAAGCAGGTCTATTCTGGGCTCAGTTTTTGACAGTGCAGCACTGAGGTCATGCTCAGCATTGAGTCTGTTTCTGTACTTGTTTTTTAAGTACTCCAGAGTTGAGAACCCTGACTCGCATATATATGTGGTGCCAAACTGGATCAGAACATCTATTGCTTTCTCAGCCAGGCAGGAGACCGCTTCCTGCTGTAGATGAGCAACCCAGAACTGTATGAGTGTGTTTGCCTCAAAAAGCATCTTGCTGCCATTGCTTGCTTGCAATGTCACTAAGGCCTCTATCTCTGTCAGACAGTCCTAGGTCTGATGAGGACACTGCTTGAAAGGGATATCTCACCCATTGAAGTTTTTGAGATCTCTGTTGTTTAGGGAGTACCAATCAAAGTTCTGCTGCAGGCTGGCCATGTGATCAGCCATGTCCTTCTTCACAGCTTCACACATGGGTGAATCGATCTGCTCAGTTCCCACACCCTCTCCAGGACCCTCCCCCTGGAAACCACCTAACCTCACAATAAAAGAGCAGGTGCTCATGGTCTGCTCCCATCTCCTTGCAAAGCTCTCTGAACAGCCTTGTTTGAAGAGGTCTCTTCTGGATCAGATTCAACACCATTACAACTGAGTCAAAAACGGCCCTTAGGTAAGGTTTAATGCTTTGCTGGCCAAAGACTACCTGTGCAGAATACAATGTGTCAGCTTCACGTTAGGCACCACTCTGCAGACATGCGCTATGAAGTCATGCATCTTGCACCATCAGTGATGATCCAAACACAATTTCCCCATTCAAGTTGCAAGTCTTTCAAATGAGTGTCTACCACCCTGAACATGTCCTCTCCCCTTGCTGTTGTTTGTATATGGTCACAGAAAATAAATTCCTCATCATCAAATAAGTATCTTGCATATACCATCAACTGCGGAATTCCAGCCACATCCACTGACTCATCCAATTGAAGAGATCATTTATTGTGCTGTTTAATCTTTTCTATCACAGATGCTTGTATGTCAACTGACATATCTCATTCTTTTGCCCACTGTGTCATTGGAAAGTATGACTGAGTTCACTTTTTTTGCTCCCTCTTCACCCAAGAGACACAGCCATCCCTCAGGCAGGGTTTGATGAACTCCTCTCCTATATTGTGGGGCTTCTTTTTTCCCTTGGCAATATTCACACTCACCTGGTATGAAGCTTTGAGGATAGCTCTGTTCCCTTTGAATGCCTGTTAGCCACCTACAATTAACTATCATGCACAAAAATGAATTCGAAATATGTTGAATTGAATTCGACCTACTCTTGATTTATCTTATCAGCTGTGGGTGTGTGTTCTGGTCTACATCTGTGTGATGGGTTTAATCATTTTCTTCCAGTTCAGAATAAAAATTATTTGTATTTTAACAGCAACAGTTCCAACCTAGACTTGTTTTCAACAATAATTTCTACAGTAAGATGTACAGCATGCCTGATCATTTTTCATCTTCATCTGTACTGTTACTTAGGGTTGCACTAAGTAGCTAGCTAGCTTGCATTGGCTAACATTAGATAGCTAGCCATTAGCTGTGTACAAGGAGATTGTTTGAAAGAGAAACTCACATCTACTACTATGAGAGATAGTACTCCCTTTTTTCTGCTTATCATCACCTGTTATAAAATGACAACATTGCCTTGCTAGTTGACTTACTCTTCCATTGCCAAAACACTGTTTCCTGAAGCATTATGCCCTGTTCTGAAAGTAGTCCCTGGGTTTAACATCATGCTGTGGATGTTTGGTCAGGATGTGTCATTATTAATTTGTTCGTTTTGAGAGACTAATCACTAAGCACTTCCCTGCACAAAAAACATTGTGGGCGCTCCTTGTTATTTATCAAAGTTTGTATGAAACCGAGAGAGAGAAAGACATTGCTGTATTTGCATTTCATGACGATTGAGCTCAGTCAGAACTTGTGGCTAGCTTGAGTCCATTCGATGACATCGGTGAGTGATGGCGAGTGGGAATGACAAGTCAGTGGCTGACAGTGCATCATCTGCTGCTGAACGACAGCGCTGCAGCGTGTGGGTCGCGGAGTGATCTTGAAGAAAACTGCAGATAAAAGATCTGGCAAACAGCGAAGCACATGTGCATCTCTCTCCCACTCACGCAGCTGCCAAACTGAGCAGAGACACCGCAGCTAAGCAGAGAGCTCAGTTGCACTTGGCCAAATCAATTCCAGTAATTCATGAAATAATTATACTCTGACACGTCGTGACCCACCATTAACATGTCCGCAACCCACATTTTAAGAAAGGCAGCAATAAAGGTGTAGCAGGACTTGTCATAGACTACTCAGAAATATCTCATCCATCCTATTCACACATACAATGACACACCAACACCAACAAACACACACAAACACAACGCCAACTACATTACCTCCTGAGATCATTTTCTTAATCGGCACGGCCGTGTATATCCCAACCCAAGCCGACACCATGACAGCTCTCAAGGAACTACACTGGACTTTGTGCAAACTCGAAACTGCATATCTTGAGGCCGTATTTATTGTAGCTGGGGAATTTTAAAAAATGTATCTCAGGAAAACGCTACCAAAGTTCTATCAACACATCTCCTGTGCTACTCGCACATCGAGATCTCTGGACCATTGCTACACCCCCTTCCGGGATGGCAACAACACTTTTCCACGACCCTCCCTTCTGTAAATCAGATCACACTTCCATTTTTCTACTCCCCTCCTATAGGCAGAAACTTAAACAGGAAGTACCTGTGGTAAGGACTGTTCAACGTTGGTCTGACCAATCAGAATCTATGGTTCAAGATTGTTTTGATCACGCGGACTGGGAAATGTTCCGGGTTGCCTCTGATAATGACTCGGTGACAGAGTTCATCAGGAAGTGCATAGTGGATGTTGTTCCCACTGTGATGATTAGAACTTATTCAAACCAAAAACCGTGGATAGAAAGTGCAAACCACAGCATTCAACTATGACAAGGTGACTGGGAACATGGATGTGCACAAACAGACCAGCTATGGCCTCCGTAAGGCAATCATAGAGGCAAAATGACAGTCGCAATTCAATGGCTCTGACACCAGACGTACAGTACCAGTCAAAGGTTTTGACACACCTACTTATTCAAGGGTTTTTCTTTAGTTTTAAAATGCTCTACATTGTAGAATAATAGTGAAGATATCAAAACTATGAAATAACACATATGGAATCACGTAGTAACCAAAAAAGTGTTAAACAAATCAAATCAAATCAAATTTATTTATATAGCCCTTCGTACATCAGCTGATATCTCAAAGTGCTGTACAGAAACCCAGCCTAAAACCCCAAACAGCAAGCAATGCATGTGAAAGAAGCACAGTGGCTAGGAAAAACTCCCTAGGAAAAACTCCCTAGAAAGGCCAAAAACCTAGGAAGAAACCTAGAGAGGAACCAGGCTATGAGGGGTGGCCAGTCCTCTTCTGGCTGTGCCGGGTGGATATTATAACAGAACATGGTCAAGATGTTAAAATGTTCATAAATGACCAGCATAGTCAAATTATAATAATCATAGTAGTTGTCGAGGGTGCAACACGCACGTCCGGTGAACAGGTCAGGGTTCCATAGCCGCAGGCAGAACAGTTGAAACTGGAGCAGCAGCACGGCCAGGTGGACTGGGGACAGCAAGGAGTCATCATGCCAGGTAGTCCTGAGGCATGGTCCTATGGCTCAGGTCCTCTGAGAGAGAGAAAGAAAGAAAGAGAGAAAGAGAGAATTAGAGAGAGCATATTTAAATTCACACAGGACACCGGATAAGACAAGGGAAATACTCCAGATGTAACAGACTGACCCTAGCCCCCCGACACATAAACTACTGCAGCATAAATACTGGAGGCTAAGACAGGAGGGATCAGAAGACACTGTGGCCCCATCCGATGATACCCCCGGACAGGGCCAAACAGGCAGGATATAACCCCACCCACTTTGGCAAGCACAGCCCCCACACCACTAGAGGGATCAAAATATATTTTATATCTGAGATTCTTCAAAGTAGCCACCCTTTGCTCGTTCTGATATTTCATGATATTTCATCATTTCGTTATTTTTATTTTTGTAGAACCAGGAACAGATATAGCCCTTGGTTCTCTCCAGACCTGACTGCCCTTAACCAACACAAAAACATCCTGTGGCGTTCTGCATTAGCATCGAACAGCCCCCGTGAAATGCAACTTTTTAGGGAAGTTAGAAACCAATATACACAGGCAGTTAGAAAAGCCAAGGCTAGCTTTTTCAAGCAGAATTTGCTTCCTGCAACACAAACTCAAAAAAGTTCTGGGACATTGTAAAGTCCATGGAGAATAAGAGCACCTCCTCCCAGCTGCCCACTGCTGCACTGAGGATAGGAAACTCTGTCACCACCGATAAATCCACTATAATTGAGAATTTCAATAAGCATTTTACTACGGCTGGCCATGCTTTCCACCTGGCCACCCCTACCCTGGCCTTCCCTGTGGCTCAGTTGGTAGAGCATGGTGTTTGCAACGCCAACATGGTGTGTGCAACGCCAGGGTTGTGGGTTCGATTCCCACGGGGGGCTAGTACAAAAAAAAAATGCATGAAATGAAATGTATGCATTCACTACTGTAAGTCGCTCTGGATAAGAGCGTCTGCTAAATGACTAAAATGTAAATGTAAAAATGTCAACAGCACTGCACCCCCCACAGCAACTCGCCCAAGCCTTCCCCATTTCTCCTTCTCCCAAATCCAGTCAGCTGATGTTCTGAAAGAGCTGCAAAATCTGGACCCCCACAAATCAGCCGGGCTAGACAATCTGGACCCTTTCTTTCTAAAATTATCTGCCGAAATTGTTGCAACCCCTATTACTAGCCTGTTCAACCTCTCTTTCGTGTCGTCTGAGATTCCCAAAGATTGGAAAGCAGCAGCGGTCATCCCCCTCTTCAAAAGGGGGGACACTCTTGACCCAAACTGCTACAGACCTATATCTATCCTACCCTGCCTTTCTAAGGTCTTTGAAAGCCAAGTTATCAAACAGATCACCGACCATTTTGAATCCCACTGTACCTTCTCCGCTATGCAATCTGGTTTCAGAGCTGGTCATGGGTGCACCTCAGCCACGCTCAAGGTCCTAAACAATATCTTAACCGCCATCGATAAGAAACAGTACTGTGTAGCCGTATTCATTGACCTGGCCAAGGCTTTCGACTTTGTCAATCACCACATACGTTTTGTCACCAAAGCCCCATATACTACCCACCACTGCGACCTGTACGCTCTCGTTGGCTGGCCCTCGCTTAATACTCGTCGCCAAACCCACTGGCTCCAGGTCATCTACAAGACCCTGCTAGGTAAAGTCCCGCTGGTCACCATAGCTGCACCCACCCATAGCACGCGTTCCAGCAGGTATATCTCACTTGTCACCCCCAAAGCCAATTCCTCCTTTGGCAGCCTCTCCTTCCAGTTCTCTGCTGCCAATGACTGGAACGAACTACAAAAATCTCTGAAACTGGAAACACTTACCTCCCACACTAGCTTTAACCTGTCTAGGACCGGCGGGACGAATTCGTCCCACCTACGTAACAGCCAGTTGAATCCAGTGGTGCGATTTTCACAACCTTTGAAATGCTATTACTTCAATTTCTCAAACATATGATTATTTTACAGCTATTTAAAGACAAGACTCTCGTTAATCTAATCACACTGTCCGATTTCAAACAGGCATTACAACGAAAGCAAAACATTAGATTATGTCAGCAGAGTACCCAGCCAGAAATAATCAGACACCCATTTTTCAAGCTTGCATATAATGTCACAAAAACCCAGAAGACAGCTAAATGCAGCACTAACCTTTATTGATCTTCATCAGATGACACACCTAGGACATTATGTTATACAATACATGCATGTTTTGTTCAATCAAGTTCATATTTATATCAAAAAACAGCTTTTTACATTAGCATGTGACGTTCAGAACTAGCATACCCCCCGCAAACTTCCGGCGAATGTACTAACAATTTACTAAATTACTCAAGATAAACGTTCACAAAAAGCATAACAATTATTTTAAGAATTATAGATACATTACTCCTCTATGCACTCGATATGTCCGATTTTAAAAAAGCTTTTCGGTGAAAGCACATTTTGCAATATTCTAAGTAGATAGCCCGGCATCACAGGGCTAGCTATTTAGACACCCACCAAGTTTAGCCTTCACCAAAATCACATTTACTATTAGAAAAGTTTGATTACCTTTCCTGTTCTTCGTCAGAATGCACTCCCAGGACTTCTACTTCAATAACAAATGTAGGTTTGGTCCAAAATAATCCATAGTTATGTTCCAACAGCGACGTTTTGTTTGTGTATTCTAGACACTATCCCAATGGTAAATAACGGTCGTGCGCACGGCGCATTTCGTGACAAAAGATTTCTAAATATTTCATTACCGTACTTCGAAGCATGTCAACCGCTGTTTAAAATCCATTTTTATGCCATTTTTCTCGTAAAAAAGCGATAATATTCCGACCGGGAATCTGCAATTAGGTAAACAGCCGAAAGAAAATACTGCACGGGGTGGAATCGGGCACGCGCCTAATTCCATTGTCCTCTGATAGACCACTTGGCAAAGGCGATTATGTGTTTCAGCCTGAGGCTGCCTCGTCATCGTTCAGGTTTTTCCCGGGCTCTGAGAGCCTATTGGAGCCGTAGGAAGTGTCACGTTACAGCTAAGATCCTGACTCTTCAATAAACAGAAGCAAGAACAACAACACCTTGTCAGACAGGCCACTTCCTGCATGAAATCTTCTCAGGTTTTTGCCTGCCATAGGAGTTCTGTTATACTCACAGACACCATTCAAACAGTTTTAGAAACTTTAGGGTGTTTTCTATCCAAAGCCAATAATTATATGCATATTCTAGTTACTGGGCAGGAGTAGTAACCAGATTAAATCGGGTACGTTTTTTATCCGGATGTGAAAATACTGCCCCCTAGCCCAAAGAAGTTAAGCACCAGCTGTCACAGCAGCTCACAGATCACTGCACCTGTACATAGCCCATCTATAAATATTCCAAACAACTACCTCTTCCCCTATTTTATTTATTTATTTAGCTCCTTTGCACCCCAGTATTTCTACTTTGCACACTCATCTACTGTCAAATCTACCATTCCAGTGTTTAATTGCTATATTGTATTTACTTCGCCACCATGGCCTATTTATTGCCTTTACCTCCCTTATCTCACCTCATTTGCTCACATTGTATATAGACTTATTTTTCTACTGTATTATTGACTGTATGTTTGTTTAACTCCATGTGTAACTCTGTGTTGTTATATGTGTCGAACTGCTTTGCTTTATCTTGGCCAGGTCGCAGTTGTAAATGAGAACTTGTTCTCAACTTGCCTACCTGGTTAAATAAAGGTGAAATAAATAAAAAAAAACTCACCCACAAACAGGACCAAGCCTGGCCTGTTGAGGAGTGACGGACTCCATCCTAGCTGGAGGGGTGCTCTCATCTTATCTATGAACATAGTCGGGGCTCTAACTCCCCTAGCTCCACAATGAGATAGGGTGCAGGCCAGGCAGCAGGCTGTTAGCCAGCCTGCCAGCTTAGTGGAGTCTGCCACTAGCACAGTCAGTGTAGTCAGCTCAGCTATCCCCATTGAGACCGTGTCTGTGCCTCGATCTAGGTTGGGCAAAACTAAACATGGCGGTGTTCGCCTTAGCAATCTCACTGGAATAAAGACCTCCTCCATTCCTGCCATTATTGAAAGAGATTGTGATACCTCACATCTCAAAATAGGGCTACGTGATGTTAGATCCCTCACTTCCAAGGCAGTTATAGTCAATGAACTAATCACTGATCATAATCTTGATGTGATTGGCCTGACTGAAACGTGGCTTAAGCCTGATGAATTTACTGTGTTAAATGAGGCCTCACCTCCTGGTGTCACGTTTGTCGTATGAAGGAGCGGACCAAGACGCAGCGTGGGTATCGTTCCACATTTTTATTTAACTGTGAAACTATGCAAGACATACAATAAACTAATAAACAAAAACAACAAACCGTGACGAAGAGGTGCAACATACACAAACTCAAAATAATCTCCCACAAAACCTAGTGGGAAAAACAATAACTAAATATGATCCCCAATTAGAGACAACTATGACCAGCTTCCTCTAATTGGAGATCATCCCCAAAAACAACAACATAGAAATACAGAAACTAGAACCAACCAAAATAGAACATTTAAACTAGACAAAACGCCCTGTGACGCCCTGACCTACTCTACCATAGAAAATAAAAGCTGTCTATGGTCAGGACGTAACAGTACCCCCCCATAGGTGCGGACTCCGAACGCAAAAACCTAAACAACAAAAAAAAACAGGGAGGGTTAGGGTGGGTGTCTAATGCCGGTGGCGGCTCTGGTGCAGGACAAAGAACCTCCTCATCCTGCTTATTCACCAGCATAGGAGGTGGCTCCGGGTCGGGGCGTAGCCCCCGATCTGCCAGCTGATCCCTCCGCTTTCGTGTCACCGGACCGTGGCTCATCGCCGGAGGCTCTGGACTGCGGACCGCTGCTGGAGACTCCGGACTGCGGACCGCCGCTGGAGACTCCGGACTGCGGACCGCCGCTTGAGACTCCGGACCGCGGACCGCCGCTTGAGACTCCGGACTGCGGGCCGTCGCTGAAGCCTCTGGACTGCGGGCCATCTCAGGAGGTTCCGGACTGCGGGCCGTCTCAGGAGGTTCCGAACTGGGAACTGTCAAACTGGACTGGGAACTGTCACCGGAAGCTCTGGACTGGGAATGCGCACTGGAGGCCTGATGCATGGGGCTGGCACAGGTGGTGCCAGACTGGTAACACGCACCTCAGGGCAAGTGCGGGGAGCAGGAACAGGACACACCGGACTGGAGAGACTCACTGAAGGCCTAGTGCGTGGAGCCGGGACAGGTGGCCCCAGACTGGTGACACGCACTTCAGGGCGAGTGCGAGGAGCAGGCACAGGGCGTACTGGGCTGTGGTGGCGCACTGGAGGTCTGGAGCGTAGGGCTGGCACAATCCGTCCTGGCTGGATGCTCACTTTAGCCCGGCAAGTGCGGGGCACTGGCACAGGACGCACTGGGCTTTGAATGCGCACTGGAGACACCGTGTGTATCACCGCAAAACATGGTGCCTGACAGGTCACACGCTCCCCACAGTGAGTACGGGGAGTTGGCACAGGACGTACTGGGCTGTGAAGGTGCACTGAAGACCTAGTGCGTATAGCCGGCCTCATTTGTACCGGAACTTTAACACACTCCTCGGGATGAATACGGGGAGCTGACTCAGCTCCTCAGGGATGGCTAACACGCTCCTCAGGGAAAACATACTACGCCGTACATACTACGCCAAACCAACAACTCTCTCTCATCACCCCCCTCAAATATCTCACAGTACTCCTCGCTCAGTCTCTCCCAATATTCCTCTTCGCTCTCAGACTCACCCCTCGGCTTTGCCGACCAATCCGTGTGCCCCCCCCAAAAAATAAATAATTGGGGCTGCCTCTCGTGCTTCCGTCGTCGTTGTGCTAGTTCCTCGTATCGTCGCCGCTCTGCTCTCGCTGCTTTATTCTCCTCCTTCAGATGGCGATACTCCAGGGTCCTCTCCCGTCCAGGATTTCCTCCCATGTCCATTTGTCCTGACCACACTGATTGGTTCTTTGGTGGTGGGAGATTCTGTCACGTTTGTCGTATGAAGGAGCGGACCAAGGCGCGGACCAAGGCGAACTCAAAATATTCTCCCACAAAACCTAGTGGGAAAAACAATAACTTAAATATGATCCCCAATTAGAGACAACTATGACCAGCTGCCTCTAATTGGAGAAATACAGAAACTCGAACCACCCAACATAGAACATTTAAACTAGACAAAACCCCCTGTCACGCCCTGACCTACTCTACCATAGAAAATAAAAGCTTTCTATGGTCAGGACATGACACCTGGTTACATTAGTAACCATATCTCCCGCACATCCTGCAAAGGCGGAGGTGTTGCTAACATTTATGATAGCAAATTTAAATTTACAAAAAACCCGACGTTTTCGTCTTTTGAGCTTCTAGTCATGAAATCTATGCAGCCTACTCAATCACTTTTTATAACGGTTTACAGGCCTCCTTGGCCATATACAGCATTCCTCACTGAGTTCACTGAATTCCTATCGGACCTTGTAGTCATGTCAGATATTTTACAATTTTTGGTGACTTTAATATTCACATGGAAAAGTCCACAGACCCACTCCAAAAGGCTTTCGGAGCCATCATCGACTCAGTGGGTTTTGTCCAACATGTCTCTGGACCTACTCACTGCCACAGTCATACTCTGGACCTAGTTTTGTCCCGTGGAATAAATGTTGTGGATCTTAACGTTTTTCCTCATAATCCTGAACTAACGGACCACCATTTGATTACGTTTGCAATCGCAACAAATAATCTGCTCAGACCCCAACCGAGGATCATCAAAAGTCGTGCTATAAATTCTCGGACAACTGAAAGATTCCTAGATGCCCTTCCAGAATCCCTCCGCCTACCCAAGGACGTCAGAGTACAAAAATCAGTTAACCACCTAACTGAGGAACTCAATTTAACCTTGCGCAATACCCTAGATGCAGTCGCACCCCTAAAAACCAAAAACATTTGTAATAAGAAACTAGCTCCCTGGTATACAGAAAATACCTGGGCTCCGAAGCAAGCTTCCAGAAAATTGGAACGGAAATGGCGCCACACCAAACTGGAAGTCCTCCGACTAGCTTGGAAAGACAGTACCGCGCAGTATCGAAGAGCCCTCACGGCTGCTCGATCATCCTATTTTTCCAACTTGAGGAAAATAAGAACAATCCAAAATGTATTTTTGATACTGTCACAAAGCTAACTAAAAAGCAGCATTCCCCAAGAAAGGATGGCTTTCACTTCATCAGTGATAAATTCATGAACTTCTTTGAGGAAAAGATAATGATCATTAGAAAGCAATTTACAGACTCCTCTTTAAATCTGCGTATTCCTCCAAAGCTCAGTTGTCCTGAGTCCGCACAACTCTGCCAGGACCTAGGATCAAGGGAGACACTCAAGTGTTTTAGCACTATATCTCTTGACACAATGATGAAAATAATCATGGCCTCTAAACCTTCAAGCTGCATACTGGACCCTATTCCAACTAAACAACTGAAAGAGCTGCTTCCGGTGCTTGGCCCTCCTATGTTGAACATAATAAACGGCTCTCTATCCACCGGATGTGTACCAAACTCACTAAAAGTGGCAGTAATAAAGCCTCTCTTGAAAAAGCCAAACCTTGACCGAAAAATATAAAAAACTATCGGCCTATATCGAATCTCCCATTCCTCTCAAAATGTTTTGAAAAAGCTGTTGCGCAACTACCTTCCTGAAGACAAACAAAGTATACGAAACGCTTCAGTCTGGTTTTAGACCCCATCATAGCACTGAGACTGCACTGTGAAGGTGGTAAATTACCTTTTAATGGCGTCAGACCGAGGCTCTGCATCTGTCCTCGTGCTCCGAGACCTCAGTGCTGCTTTTGATACCATCGATCACCACATTCTTTTGGAGAGATTGGAAACCCAAATTGGTCTACATGAACAAGTTCTGGCCTGGTTTAGATCGTATCTGTCGGGAAGATATCAGTTTGTCTCTGTGGATGGTCTGTCCTCTGACAAATCAACTGTAAATGTCAGTGTTCCTCAAGGTTCCGTTTTAGGACCACTATTGTTTTCACTATATATTTTACCTCTTGGTGATGTCATTCGGAAACATAATGTTAACTTTTATTCATGCTTTTGTCACTAGTAGGTTAGACTACTGCAATGCTCTACTTTCCGGCTACCCGGATAAAGCACTAAATAAACTTCAGTTAATGCTAAACAAGGCTGCTAGAATCTTGGCTAGAACCAAATAATATGATCATATTACTCCACTGCTAGCCTCTCTACACTGGGTTCCTGTTAAGGCAAGGGCTGATTTCAAGGTTTTACTGCTAACCTACAAAGCATTACATGGGCTTGCTCCTACCTATCTTTCCGATTTGGTCCTGCCGTACATACCTACACGTACGCTACGGTCACAAGACGCAGGCCTCCTAACTGTCCCCAGTCCACCTGGCCGCGCTGCTGCTCCAGTTTCAACTGTTCTGCCTGCGGCTATGCAATCCTGACCTGTTCACCGGATGTGCTACCTGTCCCAGACCTGCTGTTTTCAACTCTCTAGAGACAGCAGGAGCGGTAGAGATACTCTGAATGATCGACTATGAAAAGCCAACTGACATTTACTCCTGAGGTGCTGACCTGTTGCACCCTCGACAACCACTGTGATTATTATTATTTGACCCTGCTGGTCATCTATGAACATTTTAACATCTTGGCCATGTTCTGTTATAACCTCCACCTGGCACAGCCAGAAGAGGACTGGCCACCCCTCATAGCCTGGTTCCTCTCTAGATTTCTTCCTAGGTTCTGGCCTTTCTAGGGAGTTTTCCCTAGCCACCGTGCTTCTACACCTGCATTGCTTGCTGTTTGGGGTTTTAGGCTGGGTTTCTGTACAGCACTTTGAGAAATCATCTGATGTAAGAAGGGGTTTATAAATACATTTGATTTGATTTGGTTTGATACAGTGCCTTCAGAAAGAATTCACAACCTTTACATTTTTTCACATTGTGTTGTGTTACAGCCTGAATTCAAACACATATCCAACACAAAACAACACATCACTGAGAAACACTTCATATTTTCAAGCATGATGATGGTCACATCATGTTATGGGTATGCTTGTCATTGGCAAGGTCTAGGGAGTTTTTTTTGTATATAAAAATAAATGGAGTAGAGCTACGCACAAGCAAAATCCTAGAGGAAAACCTGGTTCAGTCTAAGGGGTGTGA
The DNA here is from genome assembly GCF_901001165.1 of Salmo trutta. Classification (NCBI taxonomy): domain Eukaryota; kingdom Metazoa; phylum Chordata; class Actinopteri; order Salmoniformes; family Salmonidae; genus Salmo; species Salmo trutta. Next base: position 30,708,134 of record NC_042972.1, on the reverse strand, counting down.
ATACTTATATAAATACATGTTTCACTGTCAATAAATGTGCAATAAAATTCTAAAAACATGTTTTCACTTTGTCATTATGGGGTAGTGTGTAGATAGGTGAGCATTTAAAAAAAATATTTAATACATTTTTAATTCATGCTATAACAACAGCCTTCCCTGTAGCTCAGTTGGTAGAGCATGGTGTTTGCAACACCAGGGTTGTGGGTTCGATTCCCATGGGGGGCCAGCACAGAAAAAAAAAAAAAATGTATGATATGTATGAAATTGTATGAAATGTATGTATTCACTACTGTAAGTCGCTCTGGATAAGAGCGTCTGCTAAATGACAAAAAAAAAAATGTAAAAAAATGTAAATGAAGTCAAGGGGTATGCATACTTTCTGAAGGCACTGCATGTTCTTGCATTTCTAGGAAAGTTGTCTCAATCAATACATCTTAAGTGGACAATTCTAATGGTTAGTTGAACCTCACAAATGAATGCAATTACAGAGCAGATCAGACAACGAACTGTATTGAGTCAGCAGAGAGCATGGTCTGAATGTATAGCTAGGCTATATAGGTTGGGCAGTCAATAACAAAAGAGACCCCACTCTCCTAATCAAAACGCAGTACAGAAATTCACAATTGCAATACACAAAGCTGATAAGTTTGACTTAAAACTGCATTGAGTGGCGAGTGACACCCACTTGATAATTTCATGTCCATTTCAGATTTTATATTTGTCATTTTGCTTCCTTTGTTGCCATTGTCTAACAAAAACAGAACATTAATACATTTGAAGTGTGAAGATTGCAGGAATGAAAACAGACAGACGGGTCTAGGAGAGAAAGGCCAGTGTGCTTCCCTGTTTCCTCCAAATAGAGTGATAATTATACAAATATTCCATTGGATTTCATATTCAACTTGTACTAATTTCTCTTGGCTGAAGTGCTCACCATTGTTGAACAGTCTCCACTGACTGAAAGAGCAAGAACAGAACAGGCCGATGAGTGGGGTTCCATGGCACCAAATAGAGGGGCTCCCTTCACAAATAATTAGGATGAAAGTGGATGAGGGGATGATAGTGTTTCTAAAAGAAGAGGCCTTCATTGAGTTGTATTTTACCTGCTAATTAAACCTCTTGTCCATTTCATTAGCAGATATCTTGCCCCCGTTCCCCAGGCCCCTCCCCCTCTGCATCTTAACTAGCTGTGGGAGGAGGAGGACTGACAGGGGAGCTGAGGTTACGTGCGGGAGCAGAGAGAGTTTCAGTCGGCTCATGTTAGTCAGCTGACTCTAGGGAAACTGTCTGGCTTCATCATGTCTTTCCTGAATCACATCATTACCAGCTGTCATGTAGCCTTTGATAAAGCGTATGTCAGCAAAGAAAGTCTTTTAGAGTCCTCGATGGGAATCTGCCTATTCATCTTTGTTGATATGCTATTAAAAAACACAAGGCAATAGTTTAATCACCAACTCCAATCATTAACTACTTTACACGTTAATCATTGTGTATTAATTCCTTGTGTTATAATTGTTTTTCTATAATTTTCTCTTTACATTGATGGGAAGGTCCCGTAAGTAAGCATTTCACAGTAAGTCTACACCTGTTGTTTACAAAGCATGTGACACATGCAATTTGATTTGATTTTGACAATCCAGTTTCTTTCTCTCGCTCTGCCAAGTAGTGAAAATGAAGTTTCTCCCATGAGGGTAAAGAATTCTGCCTTTCTTCTCTATCATTATCACTTCAACAGGTGAACATGGCAACAGTGTAGTCGAGCAGAGCTCTGGTCTGGGGAAATGACTGAGAGAATGCTTCATGCTTTGTAGCTATTGGGAATCAGAGTCAATTACAGGCTGTCCAATGACTGATTGGAGAGGCACTCCAGACATCCCTGGCACTAGACTGCTACGCACTAAAATGGAACAGAAACCATCCACAAGGAAATGTACTTTTTGAGGTCAATGGTGTGTGTCCGTGAGCCAATTTTCTAGTTACAAAACCCATCTGTTGATTGTGACCACACAATCAAATAAAATTGTCAAATACACATATTTTGCAGATGTTATTTCAGGTACAGCGAAATACTTATGTTTTAGCTTCAACAGTACAATATACCTAACAGTACACACAATTCCCCCTCCCGCCCAGTATATAAATACACTGAAAAAAAATATAAACGCAACATGCAACAATTTCAAAGATTTTACTGATTTACAGTTCATATAAGGAAATCAGTCAACTGAAATTAATGCATTAGTCCCTAATCTATGGATTTCACGACTGGAATACAGATATGGGTCTGTTGGTCACAGATACACTATATATAAAAGTATGTGGACACCCCTTCAAATTACTGGATTTGGCTATTTCAGCCACACCAGTTGCTGTCAAGTGTATAAAATTCAGCACACAGCCATGCAATCTCCATAGACAAACATTGGCAGTACCAGTGGTGTAAAGTACTTAAGTAAAAATACTTTTAAGTACGACTTAAGTAGTTTTTTGGGGTATCTGTACTTTACTATTTAAATTTTTGAAAACTTTTACTGCACTACATTCCTTAAGAAAATAATGTACTTTACTCCTTTCATTTTCCCTGACACACAAAAGTAGTCATTACATTTAGAATGCTCAAGCATGCCAGAATTATGGCACCTATAAATATAACGCTTTGTCATCCTGTAACGGCTGTCTTCGGGTAGAGAGGACCAAAACACAGCGGGTTGCGTGCTCATCATTATATTTATTAAATAAATGAACACGGAAAAACAATAAAACGACGACAGGAAACAGTTTAGCAGGCTATACACATAACAGCAGTGCTAAAACACAACTACCCACAAAATCCCCAGGTGAAAACAAGCATCTAATATATGACTCCCAATCAGGAACAACGACGCACAGCTGTTCCTGATCGGGAGCCACACAAACCACACAGAAATAGACAGACTAGAAAACCATAGAAAACCAACACTAGAACATATACTCAAACCCCACACTACATAAACCAAACACCCCTTTAATAACACACACAACCCCAACCATACAAAACAAATACCCTTCTGCCACGTCCTGACCAAATATTAATACAATTACTCCCTCTGCTGGTCAGGACGTGACACATCCCTACTGTCTCTGATCTGGCGGACTCACGAAACACAACTACTGTGTTTGTAAATTATGTCTGAGTGTTGGAGTGTGCCCCTTTCTGTCCATAATTAAAAATTATATGAAAATAGTGCCGTCTGGTTTGCTTAATATAAGGATGTATAGCATTTACTTTTACCCAAGTATGACAATGTAGTACTTTTTCTACCACTGTACTTAAATACACTGCTCAAAAAATAAAGGGAACACTTAAACAACACAATGTAACTCCAAGTCAATCACACTTCTGTGAAATCAAACTGTCCACTTAGGAAGCAACAGTGATTGACAATAAATTTCACATGCTGTTGTGCAAATGGAATAGACAACAGGTGGAAATTATAGGCAATTAGCAAGACACTCCCAATAAAGGAGTGGTTCTGCAGGTGGTGACCACAGACCACTTCTCAGTTCCTATGCTTCCTGGCTGATGTTTTGGTCACTTTTGAATGCTGGCGGTGCTTTCACTCTAGTGGTAGCATGAGGCAGAGTCTACAACCCACACAGGTAGTGCAGCTCATCCAGGATGGCACATCAATGCGAGCTGTGGCAAGAAGGTTTGCTGTGTCTGTCAGTGTAGTGTCCAGAGCATGGAGGCGCTACCAGGAGACAGGCCAGTACATCAGGAGACGTGGAGGAGGCCGTAGGAGGGCAACAACCCAGCAGCAGGACCGCTACCTCCGCCTTTGTGCAAGGACGAGCAAGAGGAGCACTGCCAGAGCCCTGCAAAATGACCTCCAGCAGGCCACAAATGTGCATGTGTCTGTTCAAACGGTCAGAAACAGACTCCATGAGGGTGGTATGAGGGCCCGACGTCCACAGGTGGGGGTTGTGCTTACAGCCCAACACCGTGCAGGACGTTTGGCATTTGCCAGAGAACACCAAGATTGTCAAATTTGCCTGACTGCCATTAGGTACCGAGATGAGATCCTCAGACCCCTTGTGAGACCATATGCCGGTGCGGTTGGCCCTGGGTTCCTCCTAATGCAAGACAATGCTAGACCTCATGTGGCTGGAGTGTGTCAGCAGTTCCTGCAAGAGGAAGGCATTGATGCTATGGACTGGCCCGCCCGTTCCCCAGACCTGAATCCAATTGAGCACATCTGGGACATCATGTCTCGCTCCATCCACCAACGCCACGTCGCACCACAGACTGTCCAGGAGTTGGCGGATGCTTTAGTCCAGGTCTGGGAGGAGATCCCTCAGGAGACCATCTGCCACCTCATCAGGAGCATGCCCAGGCGTTGTAGGGAGGTCATACAGGCAAGTGGAGGCCACACACACTACTGAGCCTCATTTTGACTTGTTTTAAGGACATTACATCAAAGTTGGATCAGCCTGTAGTGTGGTTTTCCACTTTAATTTTGAGTGTGACTCCAAATCCAGACCTCCATGGGTTGATAAATTGGATTTCCATTGATTATTTTTGTGTGATTTTGTTGTCAGCACATTCAACTATGTAAAGAAAAAAGTATTTAATAAGATTATTTCATTCATTCAGATCTAGGATGTGTTATTTTAGTGTTCCCTTTATTTTTTTGAGCAGTGTACATTTAAAACCAGATACTTTTAGACTTTTACTGAAGTAGTATTTTATTGGGTAACTTTCACTTTTACTTGAGTCATTTTCTGTTAAGTTATCTTTACTTTTACTCAAGTATGACAATTGAGTATATTTCCACCACTGGGCAGTACAATGGCCTTATTGAAGAGCTCATTGACTTTCAACGCGACACCGTGATAGGATGCCACCTTACCAACAAGTCAGTTGTCAAGTTTCTGCCCTGATAGAGCTTCCCCGGTCAACTTTAAGTGCTGCTATTGTGAAGTGGAAACGCCTAGGAGCAACAACGGCTCAGCCGGGAAGTGGTAGGCCACACAAGCTAACAGAACGAGATCGCCGAGTGCTCAAGAGCATAGTGCGTAAAAATCATCTGTCCTTGGTTGCAACACTCACTACCGAGTTTCAAACTGCCTCTGGAAGTAAAGTTAGCACAATAACTGTTTGTCGGGAGCTTCATGAAATGGGTTTCCATGGCCGAGCAGCCGCAAACAAGCCTAAGATCACCAGGCGCAATGCCAAGCATAGGTTGGAGTAGTGTAAAGCTCGCTGCCATTAGACCCTGGAGCAGTGGAAACACGTTTTCAGGAGTGATAAATCAGCTTCACCATCTGGCAGTCCGACGGACGAATCTGGGTTCAGCAGGTGCCAGGAGAACGATACCTGCCCGAATGTCAACTGTAAAGTTTGGTTGAGGAGGAATAATGGTCTGGGGCTGTTTTTCATGGTTCGGGCTAGGCCCCTTAGTTGCAATGAAGGGAAATATTAACGCTACAGCATACAATGGCATTCTAGACGATTCTGTGCTTACAACTTTGAGTCAACCGTTCGGGGAAGGCTCTTTCCTGTTCCAGCATGACAATGCCTCCGTGCACAAAGCAAGGTTCATAAAGAAATGGTTTGTCGAGATGGGTGTGGAAGAACTTGATTGGCCTACATAGAACCCCATCGAACACCTTTGTGATGAATTGAAACGCTGACTGCGAGCCAGGCCTAATTGCCCAAAATCAGTGCCCGAACTCACTAATGCTCATGGCTGAATGGAAGCAAGTCCCCAGAGCAATATTCCAAACTTGAAGGTCACTTTTTGCCCACTGAAGTCGGTTACGACACTGAACTGCAGTCAGATCAAGACCCTTGCTAAGGACGATGCGCTTCCCTGAGACGGTTTTGAACAGTTTGTGCAGAAATTCTTTGGTTGTGCATACCCAGTTTCATCAAATGTCCGGGTGGCTGGTCTCAGACGATCCCGTATTTGAAGAAGCCATATATGAAGGTCCTGGTTTGGCGTGGTTACATGTGGTCTGCGGTTGTGAGGCCAGTTGGACGTACTGCCAAATTCTCTAAAACGATGTCGGAGGTGTCTTATGGTAGAGAAATTAACATTAAATTATCTGGCAACAGCTCTGGTGGACACTCCTGTACTCAGCATGCCAATTGCACTCTCTCTCAAAATTTGAGACAACTGTGGCATTGTGTTTTGTGACTAAACTGCACATTTTAGAGTGGCCTTTTATTGTCCCCAGTACAAGGTGCAACTGTGTAATGATCCTGTCAGGAGGATGGATTATATTTGCAAAGGAGAAAGGCTCAATAACAAGGATGTAAACAAATTTGTGCACAACATCTGAAAGAAATAATATTCTTGTGCATCTATTTCTGGGATCTTTTATTTCAGCTCATGAAACATGGGACCAACACTTTACATTTTGAGTGTATATTTTTTCAGTGATTTAAAATGTATATAATGGCGTGTATTGACATTACGGACAGTTTATGAATAGGAAAGTTGTGTACAGCAGTATTTATATAGGTGGAGCCTTGACTACAATAGAGTATATACATATGAACAGTGCCTTCAGAAAGTATTCCTATCACTTGAATTTTTCCACATTTTGTTGTGTCACTGGCCTACACAAAATACCCAATAATGTCAAAGTGGAATATGTTTATATAAATGTTTACAAATGACCAAAAAATGTAAAGCTGAAATGTCTTGAGTCAATAAGTATTCAAACCCTTTGTTATGGCAAGCCTAAATAAGTTCAGGAGTAAACATTTGCTTAACAAGCCACAATAATTTGCATGGACTCACTCTGTGTGCAATAATAGTGTTTAACATGATTTTTGAATGACTACCTCATCTTTGTACCCCACACAATGCCTTGCAAAAAGGGCACCTATTGGTAGATGGGTAAAAATAAAAATAAACACATTGAATATCCATTTGAGCATGGTGAAGTTATTAATTACACTTTGGATGGTGTATCAATACACCCAAAACATGCATCCTGTTTGCAACTAGGCACTAAAGTAATACGGCAAAAAATGTGGCCAAGCAATTCACTTCTTGTCCTCAATTCAAAGTGTTATGTTTGGGGAAAATCCAACACAACACATTGCTGAGTACCACTCTCCAAATGTTCAAGCATAGTGGTGGCTGCATCATGTTATGAGAATGCTTGTAATCGTTAAGGAATGGGGAGTTTATTCAGAATAAAAACTAAAAGGAATGGAGCTAAGCACAGGCAAAATCAGAGGAAAAGCTGGTTCAGTCTGCTTCCAGCAGACACTGGGAGATGAATTCACCTTTCAGCAAGACAATAACTTAAAACACAAGGCCAAATATACACTGGAGTTGTTTACGAAGATGACATTGAATGTTCCTGAGTGGCTTAGTTACAGTTTTGACTTAAATTGGCTTGAAAATCTATGGCAAGACTTGAAAATGGCTGTCTAGCAATGATCAACAACCAACTTGACAGAGCTTGAATAATTTAAAAACGATAATGTGCAAATATTGTACAATCCAGGTGTGCAAAGCTCTTAGAGACTTGCCTAGAAAGACTGGCAGCTGTAATCACTGCCAAAGGTGATTCTAACATGTATTGACTAAGAGGTGTGAATACTTACGTAAATTCAATTTCTGTATTTCCTTTGTCACTATGGGGTATTGTGTGTAGATTGGTGAGGGAAAAATATATTTAATACATTTTGAATTCAGGCTATAACACAACTAAATATGGAATAAGTCAAGGGTTATGAATACTTTCTGAAGGGCAGCAGTCTCTAAGGTGCAGGGTAGAGTACCAGGTGGTAGCCGGCTAGAAACAGTAACTAAGTTCAGGGCAGGGTACTGGGCGGAGGCCGGCTAGTGCTGACTATTTAACAGTCTGATGCCCTGGAGATAGAAGCTGTTTTTCAGTTTCTCGGTCCCTTCTTTGATGGACCTGTACTGTCTCCGCCTTCTAAATGGTAGCCGGGTGAACAGGCTGTGGCTCGGTTGGCTGAGGTGATACCAGGTGCTGTAGATGTCCTGGAGGGCAGGCAGTGTGCCTCCGGTAATGCGTTTCGCTGACCACAACACCCTCTGAAGAGCCCTGCTGTTGAGGACGGTGCAATTGCCGTACCAGGCGGTGATACAGACTGACAGGATGCTCTCAATTGTGCATCTGTATTAGTTCATGAGGGTCTTAGGGTCCAAGATTAATTTATTCAGCCTCCTGAGGTTGAAGAGGCACTGTTGCACCTTCTTCACCACACTGTCTGTGTGGATGGAGCATTTCAGGTTGTCAGTGATGTGCACGCTGAGGAACTTTTCACCCTCTCCTCTGCGGCCCCATCGATGTGGATGGGGGGTGTGCTCTCTTTGCCTCCTCCTAAAGTCCACAATCAGCTCCTTCGTTTTGCTGACATTAAGTTGGTTATTTTCCTTACACCACTCTGCCAAGGCCCTCATCTCCTCCCTGTAGGCTGTCTCGTCATTGTTGGTAATCAGGCCTACCACTGTTGTGTTGTCAGCAAACTTAATGATTGAGTTACCACAATCACCCAATGAAACATACCACAGCCGCCGGGATGATTATTCTTTTTCCTGGAGAGTTCTTTCTTCCTGTCCGTGCAATGGACAGAGTACCCTAATGGTTGAATGGACGGGGACAGTACATCCGGAGAAAGCTGTGATTCCGTAAAACAGAATATGTGACAGTCCCTGATGTCTCTCTGGAATGAAATCCTCGCCCTGAGCTTGTCTACTGTATTGTCCAGTGACTGAACGATAGCTGGTAACATACTCTGAAGCGTTGGATGGTATTCACACCTCCTGGGTCTGACTAGGAGCCCAGACCTTATTCCTCTTCTCTGTCAACGGCGTCTCGGGGCAGCCGCCGGGATGATTAGAATTACCTTGTGGGAGTTACAAACAAAGGATCACATTATACTGTATCTGAATATCTAAACAACATGGAGACAAACAAGCTTGATGTGTTGTATGCAGTCACAGTGAAGTTCTGTACAATAGCTCCAACCCAAACGCAGCTGTTGGTAAAGTTCAAAACCAGTGTAAATGAGGAAAGAATGAGGTTTTGCAAATCAACTTCCATTAACAGGATATAAAAGAACACTACAAATAATGTTCAGAAATCTCAATCAGGGTAATAGCAGACAAAAAACTACCAATCATGTGGGTATGTTTGTGATATTAAATTCACAGTACTAGTCTATTCAGCAGTGATGGGTACTATGTCTGACAATTCCTCATTAATTTATTCTGCTGTTATTAGGGTTGCCAAAGGAGGGTATATCTCTGGTAACTTTCAAAGTTTAAACTACCCACATTTTTGTAACTTCAAAGTTAGTGGCCTTTTTGGGTACTTCAGATTATCACAAGTGTCTGTAATTATCTTTGGCCCTCTGTGTGACATTATTATATGTAAAATATATAAAATAATAAAATAAGCTGTCTTTGATATAAATATTTTGGTGCCAAACTGGTGGCATTTGTGAAAAATGTCAATAGCTGAAAGAGTTGCAAATGCCACTGTTGATTGGATATATTTTTTCCTTAATTAGGATATTTTCTCTTGAACCATATGGTCTATCAACTAGAAACGAATGGACAATATGTAGATACCAGACATGGATAGTATAGTATTATTCTATCACACATTCAATAGTCAGTCCTCTGGACATTGTAACAGAGAGATACATTTTGGCCCCTTAGAGGGGGAATGGCTGACTAGTCCTTGGCCATTGTCCTTTGTGTTTCCTTGTGTTCCTGGACCATTTGCAATGCAGCTCCAGGTGACAGAGAGCACATACATTAGGGCCAAGCCTACATTACCATAAATTGCCATAGATTACCTGTTAATTACCAAAATTACTGAAAGTTCTAGGTAACTTTGGTAAATTACCATTAGCTTTGCAAGCTGTCATGTTACATAGAAACATACATGAAACATATTGTACATCTAATCTCTTTTCTATTAAGAGTTCCTCAGAGAATTTGGACCAAGTCCAAGTTGGACCACCCCCCTGTCCCCGAGGTCATCGCTCAGTGTCGCCGTCACTTGCTTGTCACACTCTGCACCCTCCACCCCTTTCCCCCCAGTCTGAAGGGCAATGATGAACCTGCTCACGTTCAGAGCTCCTAGGAGATGTGCTGGTGGCACACAATGTGACATCCTTCCCCTCTGACACACATACACACACACATACACACACAGGTCTGCAGGGCAATGGACGGCTACAGATGTTGTTAAGCATACGTCTCCATTGATGCAGCACTGATTAGCCACCCATAATGACTCTGACCTTTCCAGTGAAACTCCTTACAGACTAAACATGACGCACAAACACCACTACCACACTGATAATTAAAATGAGGTACAGGGACAAGAATAGTCCAATTCAACAGCAACAAAACAAATGCTCAGAGCCCTAGGCATAGACACTATGACACCAGCTCTGTGCTCCCAACAAAGAGTTTACCGCAGGGATCCATTTCCATATTGCTATCAGCACTATTATGTTGCTGCAGTCATCCAGCACTGCGTACAGTACCTTCAAATCAAATGTTATTGGTCAGATACACATATTTAGCAGATGTTATTGTGGGTGTAGATAAATGCTTGTGTTCCTAGCTCCAACAGCGCAGTAGTGTCTAACAGTGCAGTAGCATCTAAAAACGGTTCACAACAATACATACAAATCTAAAAGTAAAAGAATGGAATTAAGAAATATATAAATATTCGATGGAGCAATGTCAGAGTGGCAATAACTAAAATACATTACAATATAATACAGTATATAAATATGAAATGAGTAAAGCAGTATGTAAACATTATTTAACCATTATTAAAGTGACTAGTGTTCCATTATTAAAGTGGCCAGTGATTCCAAGTCTATGTATATAGGGCAGCAGCCTCTTAAGGTGCAGGGTTGCGTAACCGGCTGGAAGCCGGCTAGTGATGGCTATTTAACAGTCTGATGGCCTTAAGTTGGCAATCAGCTTTGATGCCCCAGCTTTGATGCACCTGTACTAGAGGTCGACCGATTAATCAGAATGGCCGATTAATTAGGGCCGATTTCAAGTTTTCATAACAATCGGTAATCGGTATTTTTGGACACCGATTACATTTTAATTTTTTTTACGCCTTTATTTAACTAGGCAAGTCAGTTAAGAACACATTCTTATTTTCAATGACAGCCTAGGAACGGTGGGTTAACTGCCTTATTCAGGGGCAGAACGACAGATTTTTACCTTGTCAGCTCGGGGATTCAATCTTGCAACCTTACGGTTAACTAGTCCAACGCTCTAACCACTTGCTTTACATTGCACTCCACGAGGAGCCTGCCTGTTACGCGAATGCAGTAAGAAGCCAAGGTAAGTTGCTAGCTAGCATCAAACGTATCTTATAAAAAACAATCAATCAATCAATCATAATCACTAGTTAACTACACATGGTTGATGATATTAATAGTTTATCTAGCCTGTCCTGCGTTGCATATTATCAATGAGGTGCACATTCGCGACTGTCATTGCTCCAACGTGTACCTAACCACAAAAATCAATGTCTTTCTTAAAATCAATACACAAGTATATATTTTTAAACCTGCATATTTAGCTAAAAGAAATCCAGGTTAGCAGGCAATATTAACCAGGTGAATTGTGTCACTTCTCTTGAGTTCATTGCACGCAGAGTTAGGGTATATGCAACAGTTTAGGCCGTCTGGCTCGTTGCGAACTAATTTGCCAGAATTTTACGTAATTATGACATAACATTGAAAATTGTGCAATGTAACAGGAATATTTAGACTTAGGGATGCCACCCGTTAGATAAAATACGGAACGGTTCCGTATTTCACTGAAAGAAAAAACTTTGTTTTCGAGATGATAGTTTCCGGATTCGACCATATTAATGACCTAAGGCTCATATTTGTGTGTTTATTATATTATAATTAAGTCTATGATTTGATATTTGATAGAGCAGTCTGACTGAGCTGTGGTAGGCACCAGCAGGCTCGTAAGCATTCATTCAAACAGCACTTTCGTGCGTTTTGCCAGCAGCTCTTCGCAATGCTTCAAGCATTGCGCTGTTTATGACTTCAAGCCTATCAACTCCCAAGATTAGGCTGGTGTAACCGATGTGAAATGGCTAGCTAGTTAGCCGGGTGCGTGCTAATAGCGTTTCAAACGTCACTCGCTCTGAGACTTGGAGTAGTTGTTCCCCTTGCTCTGCATGGGTAACGCTGCTTCGAGGGTGGCTTTTGTCGATGTGTTCCTGGTTTGAGCCCAGGTAGGAGCGAGGAGAGGGACGGAAGCTATACTGTTACACTGGCAATACTAAAGTGCCTATAAGAACATCCAATAGTCAAACGTATATGAAATACAAATCGTGTAGAGAGAAATAGTCCTATAATTCCTATAATAACTACAACCTAAAACTTCTTACCTGGGAATATTGAAGACTCATGTTAATTAAAAGGAACCACCAGCTTTAATATGTTCTCAAGTTCTGAGCAAGGCACTTAAACGTTAGCTTTCTTACATGGCACATATTGCACTTTTACTTTCTTCTCCAACACTTTGTTTTTGCATTATTTAAACCAAATTGAACATGTTTCATTATTTATTTGAGGCTAAATTGATTTTATTGATGTATTATATTAAGCTAAAATAAGTGTTCATTCAGTATTGTTGTAATTGTCATTATAACAATTAAATAAAAAATAAAAAAATCGGCCGACTAATCAGTATCGGCGGTTTTTGGCCCGCCAATAATCGGTAGCGGTATCGGCGTTGAAAAAAAAATCATAATCGGTCGACCTCTAACCTGTACTGACCTCGCCTTCTGCATAATAGCAGGGTGAACAGGCCATGGCTCGGGTGGTTAATGTCCTTGATCATTTTTTTGGCCTTCCTGTGACATTGTGTGCTGTAGGTGTGCTAGAGGGCAGGTAGTTTGCCCCCGGTGATGCGTTGGGGAGAATGCGCCACCCTCTGGAGAGCCCTGCAGTTGCAAGCGGTGCTGTTGGTCGTACCAGGCGGTGATACAGCCCGACAGGATGCTTTCAATTTTAATCTGTAAAAGTTTGTGAGGGTTTTAGGGGACAAGCCAAATGTCTTCAGCCTCCTGAGGTTGAAGAGGCTCTGTTGCGCCTTCTTCACCACATAGTCTGTGTTGGTGGACCATTTCAGATCGTCAGCGATGAGTACGCCAAGGAACTTGAAGCTTTCCACCTTCTCCACTGCGGTCCTGTCGATGTGGATAGGGGCGTGCTCCCTCTGCTGTTTCCTGAAGTCCATAATCAGCTCCTTTGTTTTGCTGACGTTGAGTGAGAGGTAATTTCCTGGCACCACTCTCCCAGGGCCCTCACCTCCTCCCCTGTAGGCTGTCTTGTCATTGTTGGTAATCAGGCCTACTATTGTCTTGTCATCTGCAAACTTGATGATTGAGTTGGAGGCGTGCATGGCCACGCAGTCATGGGTGAACAAAAGGGGGCTGAGCACGCATCCATGTGGGGCCCCTGTGTTGTTTCATATGTTCACCACTGGGGGGCCGCCCATCAGGAAGTCCAGGACCCAGTTGCACAGGGTGGGTTTCAGACCCTGGGCCCCGAGCTTAATGATGAGCTTGGATGGTACTATGGTGTTGAATGCTGAGCTATAGTCAATAACAGCATTCTTAGATAGGTATTCCTCTTGTCCAGATGAGATAGGGCAGTGTGCAGTGCGATGGCGATTGCATTGTCTTTGGATCTATTTGGGCGGTAAGCAAATTGTAGTGGGACTAGGGTTTCAGGTAAGGTAGAGGTGATATGATCCTAAACTAGCCTCTCAAAGGACTTCATGATGACAGAAGTGAGTGCTATGGGGCGATAGTCATTTTGTGCAGTTACCTTTGCTTTCTCGGGTACAGGAACAATTGTGGACATCTTGAAGCAAGTGGGGACAGCAGACTGGGACAGGGAGAGAATTAATATGTCCGTGAACACTCCAGCCAGCTGGTCTGTGCATGCTCTGAGGATGCGGCTAGGGATGCCGTCTGGACCGGCAGCCTTGCGAGGGATAACACGTTTAAATGTCTTATGTCAGCCACGGAGAAGGAAAGCCCACAGTCCTTGGTAGCGGGACGCGTTGGTGGCACTGTGTTGTCATCAAAGCGGGCGAAGAAGGTGTTTAGCTTGTCCGGAAGCAAGACGTCAGTGTCCACGACATGGCTGGTTTTGCCTGTGTAGTCCGTAATTGTCTGCAGACCCTGCCACACACGTCTCGTGTCTGAGCTGTTGAACTGTGACTCCACTTTGTCTCTGTAGTGATGTTTTGCGGCCATATTCCCAGTCACCTTGCCATGGCTAAATGGCTACCCGGAACATATCCCTGTCCGCGTGATCAAAACAATCTTGAAGCATGGATTCCGATTGGATAGACCAGCGTAGAAAAGACCTTAGCACGGGTAATTCCTGTTTGAGTTCCTGCCTATAGGAAGGGAGGAGCAACATTAAGTTGTGATTAGATTTGTTGAATGGGAGGCAGGGGAGGGCCTTGTAGGCATTTCAAAAAGTTGAGTAGCAGTGGTCCAATATTTAACCAGCGCGAGTACTACAGTCAATGTGTTGGTCTAACTTCGGAAGTGCTTTTCCCAAATTTGCTTTGTGAAAATCCCCAGCTACAATAAATGCGGCCTCAGGATATGTGGTTTCCAGTTTGCATAAAGTCCAGTGTAGTTCCTTGAGGGCCGTAGTGGAATCAGCTTGAGGGGGAATATACACGGCTGTGACTATAACCAAAGATAATTCTCTTGGGAGGTAATACAGTCGGCATTTGATTGTGAGGTATTCTAGGTCGAGTGAACAAAAGGACTTGAGTTTCTGTATTAATCATGAGTGGTTAATCATGAAACATACACCCCCGACTTTATTCTTCCCAGAGAGTTCTTTATTCTTGTCTGCGCGATGGACTAAGAACCCAGATGGCTGTACGGATGGGGGCAGTATATCCCTGGGGCTTAGGATAGTCGAGGTAATATGTATATCTACAGTTGAAGTCGGAAGTTTACATACACCTTAGCCAAATACATTTAAACTCAGTTTTTCACAATTCCTGACATTTAATCCTTGCAAAAATTCCCTGTCTTAGGTCAGTTAGGATCACCACTTTATTTTAAGAATGTTAAATGTCAGAATAATAGTATAGAGAATGATTTATTGCAGCTTTTATTTCTTTCATCACATTCCCAGTGGGTCAGAAGTTTACATACACTAAATTAGTATTTGGTAGCATTGCCTTTAAATTGTTTAACTTGGGTCAAACGTTTCAGGTAGCCTTCCACAAGCTTCCCACAATAAGTTGGGTGAATTTTGGCCCATTCCTCCTGATAGAGCTGGTGTAACTGAGTCAGGTTTTTTAGGCCTCCTTGCTCGCACACACTTTTTCAGTTCTGCCCACAAACTTTCTATAGGGTTGAGGTCAGGGCTTTGTGATGGCCACTCCAATACCTTGACTTTGTTGTCCTTAAGCCATTTTGCCACAACTTTGGAAGTATGCTTGGGGTCATTGTCCATTTGGAATACCCATTTGCGACCAAGCTTTAACTTCCTGACTGATGTCTTGAGATGTTGCTTCAATATAGCCACATAACTTTCCATCCTCATGATGCCATCTATTTTGTGAAGTGCACCAGTCCCTCCTGCAGCAAAGCACCCCCACAACATGATGCTGCCATCCCGTGCTTCACGGTTGGGATGGTGTTCTTCGGCTTGCAAGCCTCCCCCTTTTCCCTCCAAACATAACAATGGTCATTATGGCCAAACAGTTCTATTTTTGTTTCATCAGACCAGAGGACATTTCTCCAAAAAGTACGATCTTTGTCCCCATGTGCAGTTGCAAACCGTGGCCTGGCTTTTTTATGGCTGTTTTGGAGCAGTGGTTACTTCCTTGCTGAGCGGCCTTTCAGGTTATGTCGATATAGGACTCGTTTTACTGTGGATATAGATACATTTGTACCCGTTTCCTCCAGTATCTTCACAAGGTCCTTTGCTGTTGTTCTGGGATTGATTTGCACTTTTCGCACCAAAGTACATTAATCTCTAGCAGACAGAACGCGTCTCCTTCCTGAGCGGTATGATGGCTGCATGGTCCCCTGGTGTTTATACTTGCGTACTATTGTTTGTACAGATGAACGTGGTACCTTCAGGGTTTGGAAATTGCTCCCAAGGATGAATCAGACTTGGGAAGGGCTACATTTTTTTTTCTGAGGTCTTGGCTGATTTCTTTTGATTCTCCCATGATGTCAAGCAAAGAGGCACTGAGTTTGAAGGTAGGGCTTGACATACATCCACAGGTACACCTCCAATTGACTGAAATGATGTCAATTATCCTATCAGAAGCGTCTAAAGCCATGACATCTTTTTCTGGAATTTTCCAAGCTGTTTAAAGGCACAGTCAATTTAGTGTATATAAACTTCTGACCCACTGGAATTATGATATAAGTGAAATAATCTGTGTCATGCACAGAGTAGATGTCCTAACCGACTTGCTAAAACTGTAGTTTGTTAACAAGAAATTTATGGAGTGGTTGAAAAACAAGTTTTAATGACTCCAACCTAAGTGTATGTAAACTTCCGACTTCAACTGTAGGTAGATATAAAGTGACTATGCATGGAGAATAAACAGAGAGTAGCATTAGCGTAAAAATGCAAATAATCCGGGTAGCCATTTGATTAGCTGTTCAGGAGTCTTATGGCTTGGGGGTAGAAGCTGATCAGAAGCCTTTTGGACCTAGACTTGGCGTTCCTGTACCGCTTGCTGTGCGGTAGCAGAGAGAACAGTGTATAACTAGGGTGGCTGGAGTTTTTGGCAATTTTTTAGGGCTTTCCTCTGACACCGCCTGGTATAGAGGTCCTGGATGGCAGGAAACTTGGCCCCAGTGATGTAATGGGCCTGTACACACTATCCTCTGTAGCGCCTTGCGGAGGGAGGCCGCAAGTTGCCATACTAGGCAGTGATGCAACCAGTCAGGATGCTCTCGATGGTGCAGCTGTAAAACCTTTTGAGGATCTAAGGACCCATGCCAAATCTTTTCGGTCTCTTGAGGGGGAATAGGCATTGTCGTGCCCTCTTCACGACTGTCTTGGTGTGTTTGGACCATGATAGTTTGTTGGTGATGTGGACACCAAGGAACTTGAAGCTCGTAACCTGCTCCACTACAGCCCCGTCGATGAGAATGGGGATGTGCTCGGCCCTCCTTTTTCTGTAGTCCACAATCATCTCCTTTGTCTTGATCACGTTGAGGGAGAGGTTTTATCCTGGCACCACACTGCGAGGTCTTTGACTCCTCCCAACAGGCTGTCTCATCGTTGTTGGTGATCCTTGCCCTGAGCTTGTCTACTTTATTATCCAGAGACTGAACATTAGCGAGGAATATACTCGGAAGCGATGGATGGTGTGCATGCCTCCTGAGTCGAACTAGAAGTCCACTCCGAATACCTCTTCTCCGCCCGCGGTGTTTTGGAGCAGCCTCTGGAATAAGTTCAATTGCCCTGGGGGGTAAAAACAAAGTATACAATTCGGAAAAGTCGTATTTATGGTTGTAATGCTGGTGACTTACCGCCACTCTGATATCCAAAAGTTCTTTACGGCTGTATGTAATAACACAAAAAAATGTCTGGGCTAATAATGTAACATAACACACCTGGCCTCCTAATCTTTATTTGGCGATGCACAAGGCTGCAATATTTAGATAAATAGAAAGGCTCCGTGTTCATGGCTGCATGCTTAATATTAAAGTGGAATCCTGTAGTGTTGATTAACCATTTTTGCCTGTGCTAGCCTAAAGATCTGGGCTCTGATAGCACATAGCTCAGGCTGCTAACATGCCTCTGGGGAATGCATTGCAATTCAGTGGCAATTAAATGGGTACTTTTCATCACTCTGTAGTCCGTACCACAGCACACCGCACACATATTCACCAGTCACTCACAGGATGTCTAAAGTTTAAACAGGCTGTCAAACTCTGCCCCTCGTCTCAGAATTAAGTTAGAACTGATTTTCAGTTTAGTATTTGACTGCCTGCTTCATGTGTCATTACGCATACTGCAGCATTTACAATATGCCTCTGAAAATAAATGCAATTAGAAAGGGAGGAAATGCAATAACCCATAAATGAACCTCATGAACGTGGGTGAAATGCTTTTCCCCCATCTGAATGTGAGAAGAGCAACCCAGCGCTAAGACAGACTGGGGCTCTAAGGCAGGAACTCAATATAACCCCTCATAGCAATGTTAATACAGTGTCTTTGTTTACAAGACTTGGCACATCTTATTCTGAAAATTGGAAAGGTGAAACTAGGCCCTGCTCTGTACTGTGTAAATGCTGCATTGCAGTAGTAATTGAATTGAGCCCATAATGTACTGCCAACCCAGCAGTGGAGGAGTTCAGCAGGGCAGACAGGGTGGTGTGGTGCATGACTGGCTGTGTGTGAAGGAGAGTTGGATAAACTGGCCCTGCCCGAGGGAGAGATTGCTCTGATCCCTGACTGTGACATTGAGATTTGACCCCACTCTCTGGAGGCTGGTGGTCACCCTGAGGGTCTTAACTGGGACAGCTCTACTGTCTTCTAGGATATTCTTGTACCTTTTGTTACAGGTGTTGCACCTGTCGCCTTGATAGTAAGTCATTAGTTTCATCTGTGCTGGCACAGGTGATATTTAATAGCTGCAGAGCCAATGCTCCAGGTGGCATGAGAGATGTTAGAAGAGCTAGACTGCTGTTTAACTCTCACTCTTTAAAGCTGCACTATGTAACTTTTTGGACAGCCTGACCATATTCATATAAAAATGTGTTATAGATGTGGCATTCTCATTGAAAGCAAGATAAGAAGCGGTAGATGTTCTGTGTGTGCTATTTCTATGCTTCCCATTCTGTAACGGCTGTCTGAGGAAGAAGTGGACCAAAATGCGGCGGAGTTAGGGTTCGTCATATTTAATTAAACGAACACTATGCAATTTACAAAACAACAAAAACTGACAGCCAACACAGTCCTGTCAGGTACAAGCACAATGACATGAACAATTACCCACAACCCCACAAGGCAAAGTAGGCAACTTATGTGTGACTCCCAATCAACCACAACCCTCCACAGCTGTGCCTGATTGGAAGTCACACGGCCAAAATCAATGAAACAATAAAAAACACACTCCCTTCTGCCACGTCCTGACCCAACTACCCCCTCTACTGGTCAGGACGTGACAGTACCCCCCCCTCAAGGTGCTGACGCCGGGATGCACCTAAAAAAGGAAAACATGAAAATCCTCAACAAAATTTAACACCTAAACAATAAGGGAGGGAAGGGAGGGTGGCTGCCGTCACCGACGGCACTGTGCTACACCCTCCCTCCCCAACCCACCTATCCTGGAGGTGGCTCAGGTGCAGGACGTGGACCTCGCTCCACCTTCGGCGTCGCCCACTTTGTTGGCGCCGATAGCTGCGCCGGGCAGACGGGCCACTCGGGCTGACCCTGGCAGACGGACCACTCTGGCTGGGTCGGAAGACATGCGGGCCACTCGGGCTGGGCCGGAAGGCATGCGGGCCACTCGGGCTGGGCCGGAGGGTAGGAGGGCCACTCGGGCTGGGCCGGAGGGCAGGAGGGCCACTCGGGCTGGGCCGGAGGGCAGGAGGGCCACTCGGGCTGGGCCGGAGGGCAGGAGGGCCACTCGGGCTGGGCCGGAGGGCAGGAGGGCCACTCGGGCTGGGCCGGAGGGCAGGAGGGCCACTCGGGCTGGGCCGGAAGGCAGGAGGGCCACTCGGGCTGGACCGGAGGGCAGGAGGGCCACTCGGGCTGGACCGGAGGGCAGGAGGGCCACTCGGGCTGGACCGGAGGGCAGGAGGGCCACTCGGGCTGGACCGGAGGGCAGGAGGACCACTCTGGCAGATCCTGACAGGCCGGGCACCCTGGCAGATCAGGGCAGGCGGGCACCTCTGGCAGAACAGGGCAGGCGGGCCACTCCGGCGGTTCAGGGCAGTCTGGCCACTCCGGCGGTTCAGGGCAGTCTGGCCACTCCGGCGGTTCAGGGCAGTCTGGCCACTCCGGCGGTTCAGGGCAGTCTGGCCACTCCGGCGGTTCAGGGCAGTCTGGCCACTCCGGCGGTTCAGGGCAGTCTGGCCACTCCGGCGGTTCAGGGCAGTCTGGCCACTCCGGCGGTTCAGGGCAGTCTGGCCACTCCGGCGGTTCAGGGCAGTCTGGCCACTCCGGCGGTTCAGGGCAGTCTGGCCACTCCGGCGGTTCAGGGCAGTCTGGCCACTCCGGCGGTTCAGGGCAGTCTGGCCACTCCGGCGGTTCAGGGCAGTCTGGCCACTCCGGCGGTTCAGGGCAGTCTGGCCACTCCGGCGGTTCAGCGCAGTCTGGCCACTCCGGCGGTTCAGCGCAGTCTGGCCACTCCGGCGGTTCAGCGCAGTCTGGCCACTCCGGCAGTTCAGCGCAGTCTGGTGACTGTTGACTGGCGGGCAGCTCTGGCGACTGTTGACTGGCGGGCAGCTCTGGCGACTCTTGACTGGCGGGCAGCTCTGACGACTGTTGACTGGCGGGCAGCTCTGACGACTGTTGACTGGCGGGCAGCTCTGACGACTGTTGACTGGCGGGCAGCTCTGACGACTGTTGACTGGCAGGCAGCTCTGACGACTGTTGACTGGCGGGCAGCTCTGACGACTGTTGACTGGCGGCCAGCTCTGACGACTGTTGACTGGCGGCCAGCTCTGACGACTGTTGACTGGCGGGCAGCTCTGACGACGGTTGACTGGCGGGCAGCTCTGACGACGGTTGACTGGCGGGCAGCTCTGGTAATGGTTGACTGGCGGGCAGCTCTGACGACTGTTGACTGGCGGGCAGCTCTGGTGATGGTTGACTGGCGGGCAGCTCTGACTGTTGACTGGCGGGCAGCTCTGGTGACTGTTGACTGGCGGGCAGCTCTGGTGACTGTTGACTGGCGAGGCTGGGCTGACGCACTAGACTCCTGATGCGTGGGGCTGGTATTGGACTTGCCAGCCTGGAGACACGCACCTCCATGCTAGTGCGTCTAGCGGGAAACACCGGACCGAAAGGGCACACTGGCGGTCTTGAGTGCAGGGTTGGCATCACCCCTTCCGGCTCGATGCTCCCCTTGCCCTGGCACCTGCGGGGCGCTGGTACTGGGCGAACTGGGCTGTGCGTCCGTATAGGCGAGATGGTGCGTACCACAGCGTAACATGGCGCCCTCCACCTCATACGCACCTCCCTGTAATCACGGGTAGCTGGCTTACGGCTCTTCCCTGGCCTGGCCAAACTACCCGTGTGCCCCCCCAAAAAAAAATCTTGGGGCTGCCTCTCGGGTTTGAACGCTAGTCGTGTACCTCGGAAACGTTCCCGGTGGTTCCTCTGTCCAGCTGCCTCCGCTCTCCTGAGTGCCTCCACCTGTTCCCATGGGAGGCGATCCCTTCCGGCCAGGATCTCTTCCCAGGTGTAGGCTCCCTTGCCATCCAGGACGTCCTCCCATGTCCATTCCTCCTTTTTTCTCATCCGCCGCTTGGTCCTGGTTTGGTGGTGGGTAATTCTGTAACGGCTGTCTGAGGAAGAAGTGGACCAAAATGCGGCGGAGTTAGGGTTCGTCATATTTAATTAAACGAACACTATGCAATTTATAAAAACAACAAAAACTGACAGCCAACACAGTCCTGTCAGGTACAAGCACAATGACATGAACAATTACCCACAACCCCACAAGGCAAAGTAGGCAACTTATGTGTGACTCCCAATCAACCACAACCCTCTACAGCTGTGCCTGATTGGAAGTTACACGGCCAAAATCAATGAAACAATAAAAAACACACACTCCCTTCTGCCACGTCCTGACCCAACTACCCCCTCTACTGGTCAGGACGTGACACATTCTTAAGTTTTGTTTTTGCGTCTTTTACTTTCGGTTTTGCACACCAGCTTCAAACAGTTGAATACAATATTTTTGGTCATGGAAAAGATACGTAACAGCAGTTTAGATGGTAGAATTATTATCTACACTATACTTGCTTTTTTTTGGCACAAACTGAAATTAGGCAAACTGATTTGGCAACCAGGAAATGGCTATGTGATATTTGCATAGTGCATCTAAGTTTGCTCTTCAGCGTGCGGGACGGAGGGAGGAAAACTGGGAGAGAGTGAGGAAGCAGTGTGCCGGGATGAGCACGTCACTTTAATATTGGGCCAGTGACTGTATCTCTGTGCCGCAGTGAGGTGCCCCTGTCCGTCTTTGCTCAGTGTCCAGTCAGTGCAGTTGGCCCCTGCAGTGTGAGGGGTCGAGACACCTCCCTGCTCTGGTCCAGTGACTGGAGCAACACCATATCACGGTCCGGCCTTGCTCCAGCTATGCTGTTTTCATTTGAGGTCAGGTCTCCAAAGTGCTCCTGCTTCTTCACCCCTACATAGAAAACCGGCAGGCCTCCTCCTTACAGTTCTCTCGCTCTCTTTTGTTTTCTTTCTGACCTTGACTACATATTGAATTATATTGGCCCGCTCTATGCTTTCAAACAAACCCAAAATCAGTTTGAGAGCTGTTTATACATAGGCGCTCAGCGTGAATTGAAAATGACAGGCAAATCCAACCCGTCTCAGCTCCAGCTAATCTGTGGCAGACAAACAGCAGGCCAGGCATGGGAGCAAACACCTGATGCGGGGATTGAGGGTCGGACAGACTAAAGGAACAGATTAACATTGAAACAACCACATCACACATCCAACAACTGCACAGGCACAGAGCTGGGGAAGGGCAAGGTGAATTACCAGAAGAATCATCCTGGTCTTTCACATAACTTTCCTCTTAAATTTGTAGTCCCTGGGGTCATTTGCACAGCTGCAATCTTAAGCACAATAGCAGAGCTCCTCTAGAGAACATCTCACCTAACCCCTGCAAATGTGTACCAGAGGTCTTTGTGCACAAAACCACCTGTATATTGAGGCCCCGGTGCACTGCTATCATGGGTGTCATGCACGAAGTATGTGAGGAAGGGGGGGGGGGTCGTTATTCTATAACTAGAGGACGCCTGATATCGCCAAGTATACGTTGTCTAGTATTGTCTCTTTGCTACAGTTGAAGTCGGAAGTTTACATACACCTTAGCCAAAAACATTTAAACTCAGTTTTTCACAATTCCTGACATTTAATCCTCAAAAAATTCCCTGTTTTAGGTCAGTTAGGATCACCACTTTATTTTAAGTATGTTAAATGTCAGAATAATAGTAGAGATAATTATTTATTTCAGCTTTTATTTCTTTCATCACATACACTCAATTAGTATTTGGTAGCATTGCCTTTAAATTGTTTAACATGGGTCAAACGTTTCGGGGAGCCTTCCACAAGCTTCCCACAATAAGTTGGGTGAATTTTGGCTCATTCCTCCTGACAGAGCTGGTGTAACTGAGTCAGGTTTTTTAGGCCTCCTTGCTCGCACACACTTTTTCAATTCTGCCCACAAATGTTCTCTAGGGTTGAGGTCAGGGCTTTGTGATGGCCACTCCAATACCTTTACTTTGTTGTCCTTAAGCCATTTTGCCACAACGTTGGAAGTATGCTTGGGGTCATTGTCCATTTGGAAGATCCATTTGCGACCAAGCTTTAACTTCCTGACTGATGTCTTGAGATGTTGCTTCAATATATCCACATAATTTTCCTCCCTCATGATGCCATCTATTATGTGAAGTGCACTGCAGCAAAGCACCCCCTCAACATGATGCTGCCATCCCCGTGCTTCACGGTTGGGATGGTGTTCTACGGCTTGCAAGCCTCCCCCTTTTCCTCCAAACATAACGATGGTCATTATGGCCAAACAATTCTATTTTTGTTTCATCAGAACAGAGGACATTTCTCAAAAAAGTACGATCTTTGTCCCCATGTGCAGTTACAAACCGTAGTCTGGCTTTGTTATGGCTGTTTTGGAGCAGTGGCTTCTTCCTTGCCGAGCGGCCTTTCAGGTTATGCCGATATAGGACTCATTTTACTGTGGATATAGATACTTTTGTACCTGTTTCCTCCAGCAGGTCTTGCCTGATTTCTTTTGATTCTCCCATGATGTCAAGCAAAGAGGCACTGAGTTTGAAGGTAGGCCTTGAAAAACATTCACAGGTACACCTCCAATTGACTCAAATGATGTCAATTAGCCTATCAGAAGCTTCTATAGCCATGACATAATTTTCAGGAATTTTCCAAGCTGTTTAAAGGCAGTCAACTTAGTGTATGTAAACTTCTGACCCACTGGAATTGTGATACAGTGAATTATAAGTGAAATAATCTGTCTGTAAACAATTGTTGTAAAATGTACTTGTGTCATGCACAAAGTAGATGTCCTAACTGACTTGCCAAAACTATAGTTTGTTAACAAGAAATTTGTGGAGTGGTTGAAAAACGCGTTTTAATGACTACAACCTAAGTGTATGTAAACTTCCGACTTCACCTGTATGTAGGGCCATCTACTTGAAGCGTTGTCTGTCTTCCCAGTAGCCTACGTGGTGTCTGAACTGCTGACTGCTCATAATTTGCAGATGATCGTTGACACATCAACCAGGATTAAGGGGCAGGGCAATTTGTGACTGTTGTTGTTTCCGTAATCAGTGGCTGTATTGGAGGGGAAATGGTATCTCCTCTCCTAGGCAATCAGCAATTACACTTAACAAAAATATAAATGCAACATGTAAAGTTGGTCCCATGTTTCATGAGCTGAAATAAACATCACAGAAATGTTCCATATGCACAAAAAGTGTATTTCTGTAAAATGTGGTGCACAAATTTGTTTACATCCCTGTTAGTGAGCATTTCTCATTTGCCAAGATAATCCATCCACCTGACAGGTGTGGCATATCAAGAAACAAATTAAAAAGCATGATCATTATTACCCAGGTGCACCTTGTGCTGGGGACAATAAATGGACAATCTAAAATGTGCAGTTTTGTCACACAACACCACAGATGTCTCAAGTTGAGGGAGTGTGCAATTGGCATGCTGACTGCAGGAATGTCCACCAGAGCTGTGGCCAGAGAATTGAATGTTAATTTCTCTACCATAAGCCTCCAATGTCGTTTTAGAGAATTTGGCAATACCGGCCTCACAACCGCAGCCCACGAGTAACCACGCGAGCCCAGGACCTCCACATCCATTTCACTGGTCACCCCCAAAGCCAACTCCTCCTTTGGCTGCCTTTCCTTCCAGTTCTCTGCTGCCAATGACTGGAACAAATTGCAAAAATCACTGAAGCTGGAAACTCATATCTCCCTCACTAACTTTAAGCATCAGCTGTCAGAGCAGCTTATAGATCATTGCACCTGTACATAGCCCATCTGTAAATAGCCCACCCAACTACCTCATCCCCATATTGTTATTTATTTTTTTGCTCCTTTGCACCCCAGTATCTCTACTTGCACATTCATCTTCTGCACATCTATCACTCCAGTGTTTAATTGCTAAATTGTAATTATTTCACCACTATTGCCTATTTATTGCCTTACCTCCCTAATCTTACTTAATTTGCACACGCTGTATATATACTTTTCTATTGTGTTATTGACTATACCTTTGTTTATTCCATGTGTAACTCTGTGTTGTTTGTGTCACACTGCTTTGCTTTATCTTGGCCAGGTCGCAGTTGTAAATGAGAACTTGTTGTCAACTGGCCTACCTGGTTAAATAAAGGTTAAATAAAAAATATATATATATATATTTCTGCTATGCAAGTAACCATTTGGCTGTACCTTTTACACCTTCTGTAGAGACCCATCCACTTAGAAAGATGTGGCCAGTGGTGTAAAGTACTTAAGCAAAAATATTTTCAAGTACTGCTTAAGTATTTTTTGGGGGTATCTGTACTTTACAAATTATATTTTTGGGCAACTTTCACTTTTACTTCACTACACTCCGAAAGAAAATAATGTACTTTTTACTCCATAAATTTTCCCTGACACCCAAAAGTACTCGTTACATTTTGACAGGAAAATTGTCCAATTCATACACTTATCAAGAGAACATACCTGGTCATCCCTACTGCATCTGATATGGCAGACACTTTAAACACAAATGCTTTGTTTGTAAATTATGTAAATTATGTATTGGAGTGTGCCCCTGGCTATCCGTCAAAAACATTTTTTTTAAATTGTGCCGTCTTTATTTATTTATACTTAAGTACATTTTTGCAATTTCATTTACTTTTGATACTTAAGTATTTTTAAAACCAAATACTTTTAGACTTTTATTCAAGTAGTATTTTACTGGGTGATTTTTACTTGAGGTATTTTCTATTAAGGTATCTTTACTTTTACTCAAGTATGACCATTTAGTACTTTTCCCACCACTGGATGTGGCTGGGGTTTATAGAATTTATTTCACATGACCCATCAATTTAGAGAAGTGTGTCTGAGTAAGCGTAATCTAATATTTATTAAATATTTTTACTTTCTGTTTACCTGGAATTTTTCCTTATCGTAGGCTACTACTTTAAGTCTTAATCTTTACTACACTACTCAAAGGTTTAGCACATGACCTCACATGTGAATCCTTAAAGAGATAGTGGGGTTGGCTTAACAGGGTGTGAACAATGCTGAATGGGTATAGACAAAGGAGAGATCTCCAGTAGTATCAAAACATTCAAAGGTCCTTTTCTCAAAATTGAGGTAAAAAATGTATCAAGTTTCAAAGCAGAATTACTTTCCCATTGTTCCTCAAAAATGCAGTATATGATATACAATTTTGTAGCTCTGAGTCTCTACTTTTATCCAGTGTTAAAAAACATAATTTCCCATATGTGCTCTTTATGACAGACTGTTACAATTAGGTGAAATAAACTGTTTTTTTCGCCACCAAGTTTCACCACTCAAAATGTATCTAATTGGTGGAACAACCCAGTTATAAAATGACAAATAAAATGTATTGCATAACATGCTATATCCTGAAAATGTGCTTAAAGTAATTAGATAGAAAGGTGAAGGCGTTTAACAGAGTTCAGCTCGACTCCTTCCTGTCCTCTTCCCAGGTTTTCCGGGCTCGTTTTCCCAGGACAAGTGGCGGAGAAGAGTCTTCCTCCTTGGAGCAGGAAGCCCGTTTCCCACTCGAGGCGTTCTCCAAAACTCTGGGGAGAGAAATTCTCAGAAGTGAGTCTAGGGCCTTTGATCATATAACAAGCCCCAGGATAATGGAGCAGAAAGGCCAAATCACATTATTAGAAAATAATCAAGTAGGACAATGCAGGACATCTATGGAGATATTCTCTCACAGACAAATGGAACAGCAACAGCTGTCTATTAGCCCGGATGAGTCCTGGTTCATGTGGTTGATCCGGGGGAAAGAACAGAAGAACACTATGGTTATATCTCCCATCCCTATGTGGTATCACCACTAATGATATAGCTAGATTAAAGCACTCCTTGGCAACAGTGTTTCCAGGGAAACGATGCTGATGTGTTGAAGTGTTGGTCATGGTGGTCAATGCAGTACAGTGCAGATCCTAATTGACTGTCTACGGTCACTGCAGATGGCTAATAACATAAAGGATCTCCCTGTTCTGCTCTGTTCTCTTCTCACATTCCCTTGTGGCCACATACCCATGAATACAGACAGAAGGTCAACATGTGGAGGTCATGTCTCTGCAGAGGGCAGCAGGTCACAGACCCCCTCTACACTGTCAGGCTCAGTAGGGCCCTGTGGAGTGAATATAAAACATCACTACATGTAAAGCAGGGATAGGCAACTTTGATGGGAGTGGGGGCCACAGAAAAACGGAACTCATCCTGGGGGGCCGCAGTGGCTCATGGGTCTGCAGTACCCACATCCATACACCCCTCCTGCAATTCAACACATTTTGCCATGGGGCAGAGAGAAGATTTAGCAATTTTATAACGGATTTCCTGCAATTCTACACATTTTGCCATTGGGTGGAGGAAAATGTTTGCAGTTTTTAATATGATAACTGATGATCAATGGGCCCTATCCCGGTTAGTAATTCAACCATTCTTCATACAAGTTTAGATAGCCAGACGCTGGACTAACTTACCAATCTAAAATAGTTTTGCTGACATGGGCTAATTGAGTGACAGCTGATGCACAACCACATTTCGAAATTGCACCTTGTGGATTCTATTATTCTAACTCTTAACAGTAAGTTATTGGTCCGCAGTTGCCCATCCCTGACGTAAAGTGTCAGCCTGGCAGGGTGCTGCAGCTCAAAGAGCACAGTCTCAATAAGAGCTACGGTGGCCCTTCAGGTCACCCTCCTAGGATTTTTTATTCTATTTCACCTTTATTTTAGCAGGGAGTCCAATTGAGACCAAGGCCTCTTTTTCAAGGGAGCTCTGCATGAACACAAAATATAAAATGTAATAATAGCATACAATACTAGAATTCATTTAAGAAGCAAAACACATTCTTCAACAATGAGGTCCTTCATTATCAACTTGAACTGCCCTAAAGGCACCAGAACATCAAGGTGCAGAGAGCTCTGCAGATCATTCCATATACAGGGCGCATGCAGATATACCTAATTCCGTAGAGATCAACCGGACATCTAGAGTTAACCATCCCTGTGATCGGGTCTGCTGATACGTATGTCTGTAATTTAACAATGAAGTAAGGTATGGCAGAAGTTTGCAAAAGAGGGTTTTATAAAGAAATAGAGAACAGTGCATTGATCTACGAGAGGGCCAGCCTAC
Source organism: Salmo trutta (assembly GCF_901001165.1). Lineage (NCBI taxonomy): Eukaryota > Metazoa > Chordata > Actinopteri > Salmoniformes > Salmonidae > Salmo > Salmo trutta. Next base: position 30,679,448 of record NC_042972.1, on the reverse strand, counting down.
TTTCTGATACAGAATGGAGTGATGTGTACTGAAACTGTAGCCCACAAGAAAGTGCAGTGAGTGCACTATGACAAACATCCAATGGTTTCAATACAGCAGTAGCAGCATTCATATAGACAATATCACCATAATCTATAACCGGGATGAATGTCAACTGAATGTCTGTTTTTTTGTTGTTGCTATTTAACGAAAGGCATGACCTATTCCTATAAAGCAGTGTTCACCAACCGGTCGATCTCCAAGCAATTCCTAGTTGGTCACCAAACATTTCTGTAAAAAAAAATAATAAAATCTTTCTTCACGCTGTTAACAGTAGGTGCACTTGATTCAGCAGTGTAATGTCGTGTGTGTAGGTGGCAGGGAAGTCAGGCGCAGGAGAATCGAACTTGGTATAAATGGAGTAGTTTGATAACGTTTAACAAATCTCCAAAACCAAAGTACATAATAAGAGGGATGGTGAGTCAGGTGGGAGGCAGCCTCACCACTGCTCTCTCCTCTGACTGACCATCAGATAGATGCAAGCCATCAGTCCAGTAAAAAAATTAAAAAATGATTATGCTCACTCAGCTGTCACTCACAAGTATTACAACAAATGATCTAGTACCAGTGGGATCAAATACCTAAAATGTTGAAATGTAATTTATAAATGGTCTGAGAAGTACCACATTGGCAGAGAAATTCAAGCATGGCCAATATGCAGTGAAAATGTATTGGGCCTATAGTCTACTGCACAAACCTTATCGCTACAGAACAGTTTTTATTTGGTTAATGTTGCATAGGCTTGTTTTTTATGTTTTAAAAAAATCAGAGTGATAGATCTCTGCTTCCATTTTGACTCAGAAAAGGTTGGTGACCACTGCTACAAAGGAAGCCCATTTTAATTCTTAACTAACTCATCAATATGCTTTTTGAAAGATAGCCTTTCTTCAATCCAGATACCCAGATATTTATAAGCCGGGACAAAAACAATGTGGGCACCATCCAAAGCAAATATGCAGAAACCATCAGATACATTTGAAAGCTTTTTGGAAAATAACATACAGTTGAAGTCAGAAGTTTACATACACTTAGGTTGGAGTCATTAAAACTCATTTTTCAACCACTCCACAAATTTCTTGTTAACAAACTATAGTTTTGGCAAGTAGGTTAGGACATCTACTTTGTGCATGACACAAGTACATTTCACAACAATTGTTTACAGACAGACTATTTCACTTATAATTCACTGTATCACAATTCCAGTGGGTCAGAAGTTTACATACACTAAGTGACTGTGCCTTTAAACAGCTTGGAAAATTCCAGAAAATGATATAATGGCTTTAGACGCTTCTGATAGGCTAATTGACATCATTTGAGTCAATTGGCGGTGTACCTGTGGATATATTTCAAGGCCTAGTTTTAAACTCAGTGCCTCTTTGCTTGACATCATGGGAGAATCAAAAGAAATCAGCCAAAAAATTGTAGACCTCCCCAAGTCTGGTTCATCCTTGGGAGCAATTTCCAAACGCCTGAAGGTACATTTACATTTGACATTTTAGTCATTTAGCAAACACTCTTATCCAGAGCGACTTACAGTAGTGAATGCATACATTTCATTAAAAAAAATTCTGTGCTGGCCCCCCGTGGGAATCGAACCCACAACCCTGGCGTTGCAAACACCATGCTCTACCAACTGAGCTACAGGGAAGGCTACGTTCATCTGTACAAACAATAGTACGCAAGTAATTACACCATTGGACCACGCAGCCGTCATACCGCTCAGGAAGGAGACGTGTTCTGTCTCCTAGAGATGAACGTACTTTGGTGCAAAAAGTGCAAATCAATCCCAGAACAACAGCAAAGGACCTTGTGAAGATGCTGGAGGAAACAGGTACAAAAGTATCTATATCCACAGTAAAACGAGTCCTACATTGACATAACCTGAAAGGCCGCTCAGCAAGGAAGAAGCCACTGCTCCAAAACCACCATAAAAAAAGCCAGGCCACGGTTTGCAACTGCACATGGGGACAAAGATCGTACTTTTTGGAGAAATGTCCTCTGGTCTGATGAAACAAAAATACAACTGATTGGCCACAATAACCATTGTTATGCTTGGAGGAAAAAGGGGGATGCTTGCAAGCCGATGAACACCATCCCAAACCTGAAGCACAGAGGTGGCAGCATCATGTTGTGGTGGTGCTTTGCTGCAGGAGGGACTGGTGCACTTCACAAAATAGATGGCATCATGAGGGAGGAAAATTATGTGGCTATATTGAAGCAACATCTCAAGACATCAGTCAGGAAGTTAAAGCTTGGTTGCAAATGGATCTTCCAAATGGACAATGACCCCAAGCATACTTCCAAAGTTGTGGCAAAATGGCTTAAGGACAACAAAGTCAAGGTATTGGAGTGGCCATCAGAAAGCCCTGACCTCGACCCTATAGAAAATGTGTTGGCAGAACTGAAAAAGCGTGTGCGAGCAAGGAGGCCTAAAAAACCTGACTCAGTTACACCAGCTCTATAAGGAGGAATGGGCCAAAATTCCCCCAACTTATTTGGGAAGCTTGTGGAAGGCTACCCGAAACGTTTGACCCAAGTTAAACAATTTAAAGGCAATGCTACCAAATACTAATTGAGTGTATGTAAACTTCTGACCCACAGGGAATGTGATGAAAGAAATAAAAGCTGAAAAAAATATCTCTCTACTATTATTCTGACATTTCACATTCTTAAAATGAAGTGGTGATCTTAACTGACCTAAGACAGGGAATGTTTGCAAGGATTAAATGTCAGGAATTGTGAAAAACTGAGTTTAAATGTATTTGGCTAAGGTGTATGTAAACTTCCGACTTCAACTGTATACTTATTTTTCCCTGCATTAAGTACCAAGTCCAGTTCAACAAAGGCTTTCTGAAAACCATAAAAGTTCTGAAAGAGCCTTGTCAACAGAAGGGCCAACAGAACACACTAAAGTATCATCCACATACAAGGGGAGTTTACAATTTCTTAAAAAAAAAAAAAAAAAGTTTATATAGATAGAAAAAGTACAGGGCCCAACATCGACCACTGGGGGACAACTTTTCATAATATCAAGGAATCCTGATTTAACACCATCAGAAGAAACACATTGTGTCCTGTCTGTCAGGTAGTTTTAAAACCAATTGCAGTCTGCCTGACCCAGGCAATTTACAATGCCATTTATCACCAAAGAAGCAACAGACATAGTGCTATGAATGGCCTGAAACCAGACCGATGGACACTAAGCTGAGTGTTTATTAAAGATTCAACATTTTTCGCTAAGCAAGACAGTTTAGAGATCGGCACCACCTTGGGGAGCACATGAGGAGCCTTCCAGGCCCTAGGGATCACACCCGAAATACAGTCAGGTCCATAATTATTGGCACCATTTAATAAAGATGACCAAAAATAAATACAAATACTGATCTATATTGTATGCTGAAAGAAATGAGGAAATAATATTATTTTATACTAATACAATTGCTCAGGGAAATATATTTTGCTTAGCAAGTAATAAAACAAATCTCAAAAAGATGGGGTCAAAATTATTGGCATCTCTGTTTTCAATACTGTTTTTCAATAACCTTTTAAAAAAGTTTTATGACATTGGAAAACACTTTGGGAGGGATCTTAGACCATTCCTCCTTACAGAATCTTTCCAGATCCTTGATATTCTTAATCTACTCATATGAACTGCCTTCTTCAATTCAAACCACAGGTCCGGAGGCTAAGATGACCATTGCAAAATGTTGATTTTGTGGTCAATTAACCATTTTTCTGTGGATTCTGATTAGTACTAGGGGTTATTGTATTGCAGGAAGATCCACTTGCAGCCAAGTATCAGCCTTCTGGCAGAGGCAACCAGGTTTTTGGCTAAATTGTCCTGGTAATTGGTAAAGTTCACAATGCCGTTGACCTTAACAATAGCCCCATGACCAATGTAAGCAAAATAGTGCCATAACAGCAATGATCCACCACCATATTTTACAGTAGGTATGCGGTACCTTTCTGCATATGCTTGTTTTTCAACCTGTTTGCCTTCCAGCAAGACAATAACTCCAAGCACACATCAAAATCCACAAAGAAATGATTAATTGGCCACAAAATGTACATTTTGAAATGGCTATCTCAGTCAAAACAGGGGTGTCAATAATTTTGACCCCTACCATTTTGAGAAAAGAAATGATTACTTATTAAACAAAATCTTTTTCTAAGAGCAATTGTATTAGTATAAAATTATACAATGATTGTACAAAACATTAAGAATACCTTCCTACTACCGAGTTGCACCCCCCAATCAATAAGGAATCATAGCTTTCACCTGGTCGGTCTTTGTCATGGAAAAAGCCGGTATTCATAATCTTTTGTACACATTTCCCAGTTTTTTGCCTACAATATAGCTCATCTTTTGAATTATTTATTTTATACAGTCATTTTTGCTCATCTTTACCAAGGGTGTTAAAAATGTTGGACCCCACTATCTGTGCTCCAGGTCTGAATTAAATGCCCCACCTGACTTTCCAAGGCCTGCTGATTTCCTCTCCGAAATGATGAAATCTCAGAGACGACGCGCATTTCCTATTGCTTTCTCCTGAACTTTCTCACCTCTTTCTCTCTCTTCTTCTCACTCTCTCTCCATGTCTCCGGGTCCCGTGTGGCTCAGTTGGTAGAGCATGGTGTTTGCAACGCCAGGTTGTGGGTTCGATTCCCACGGGGGACCAGTACGGAATTATTATTTGAATTTTTTTAAATGTATGCATTCACTACTGTAAGTCGCTCTGGATAAGAGCGTCTGCTAAATGACTAAAATGTAAAATGTAATGTCTGCTCGGCCGCCAATTGCCAGAGTGACACAGAGAAACCTGAGAAGCAGTCACACGATGTTCTCTCAGAGAAAAAACGCATCAAAATTAATTAACACCATGAGTAAGCTGGTTTTCAGGTCGACAATCTGCCCAAATCATTTCCCACCATCTCCATTTCATGTGGAATAACTGGAACAGACTGGCTAAGTAGCCCCGAGATATGGGAAAATGAAGAGAGCAGTATAGAAGAATTCTCTGTGGCTTGAGGTTCACTCTACTTTGGCCAGGGCATGGCCAATAAGTCACACAGCCAATTATCACATCGAGCTTTGTCCGCTTGGCATCCTCGCTATGCAGCAGAATGGATGTGCACTGCTAATGCAATGGCACCACAGAAGAGAAGTTATTATGTACTTCCCTCCCTCTCACAGCAACATTGTTACAATGAGAGAAGACACTTGCCAGGAAAAAAATCTAATTAATAGTTCATTTTGATTGCTGCCTAGTTACTCAACTTTTATAAGCCACCTCCAATTAAACAAAGTTTTACTCTTATACACCAACACAAACACACTAGAGTCGACAGAGAGGGCTGACGTGCTTCTAGCTCTTAGGAAACTTTGCAGTATTTTTTTTTTTTTTTCATGTAATATTTACAGTTGAAGTCGGAAGTTTACATACACTTAGGTTGGAGTCATTAAAACTCGTTTTTCAACCACTCCACAAATTTCTTGTTAACAAATTATAGTTTTGGCAGGTCGGTTAGGACATCTACTTTGTTTACAGACAGATTATTTCACTTACAATTCACTTTATCACAATTCCAGTGGGTCAGAAGTTTACATACACTAAATTGACTGTGCCTTTTAACAGCTTGGAAAGTTCCAGAAAATGATGTCATGGCTATAGAAGCTTCTGATAGGCTAATTGACATAATTTGAGTCAATTGGAGGTGTACCTGTGGATGTATTATTTCAAGGCCTACCTTCAAACTCAGTGTCTCTTTGGTTGACATCATGGGAAAATCAAAAGAAATCAGCCAAGACCTCAGAAAAAACAATGGTAGACAAAAATACAACTCTTTGGCCATAATGACCATTGTTATGTTTGGAGAAAAAAGGGGGAGGCTTGCAAGCCGAAGAACACCATCCCAACCGTGAAGCACAGAGGTGGCAGCATCATGTTGTGGGGGTGCTTTGCTGCAGGACGGACTGGTGCACTTCACAAAATAGATGGCATCACGAGGATGGAAAATTCTGTGGATATATTGAAGCAACATCTCAAGACATCAGTCAGGAAGTTAAAGCTTGGTCGCAAATGGGTTTTCCAAATGGACAAGAAATAATAAAGAAAGAAAAAAAATAATAATAAAGAAATTAAATAAAAGCTGAAATAAATCATTCTCTCTACTATTATTCTGACAGTTCACATTTTTAAAATAAAGTGGTGATCCTACTGACCTAAAACAGTGAATTTTTACTGGGATTAAATGTCAGGAATTGTGAGAAACAGAGTTTAAATGTATTTGTCTAAGGGGTACGTAAACTTCCAACTTCAACTCTACATACATTTTTTTGTGTTATTAAATATATCATAATGGCGGCGCGTGTACAATGCGAGGCTCGGCGTCTACCCAGATTTTGCGAATTAGCAGTAATTTACTTAATAGTTCTTAGTTTATTCACTCAGTACAACTTACAACTTCCACTGGAGATCATGAAGACGCCCCGGGAGACTGAAACATCGCAGAGAGGAAGTGTCCGGAGGCAGCGTTCAGATCGTAAACAAAGGTGAGGAAAGCAGAGTGGCCTACAGGCTAGGCAAACGCTAACCTCACATTGGCTTTCACTATCTAGCCTTTTCCTCGCTAACATCCGGTCACTTGTGAACAAAATGGATGAAATACGACTAAGAATCATCTCACAAAAAAGGATTATGGATTGCAGCGTCATGATTTTCACGGAAACGTGGCTAAACAACAGCATACCCGACAACGCTATTGGGCTAGAGGGGCGTGACGTCTTCAGGGCTGATCGTACGGCAGAGGACTCTGGTAAGACCAGAGGAGGTGGGCTGTGCATTTATGTAAACAAAGCATGGTGTACAGACAGTAACATAACCGGGAGTTACTGCTCAACCAATTTGGAGTACTTGATGATTAGGTGCAGGCCTTTCTACTTGCCTCGGGAGCTTACATCCATTGTTGTTACTGCAGCCTATTTACCTCCGGATGCTAATGCTAAACTAGCAATGAAAGAACTGCAGGTTGCTATTAGCAAACAGCACATCCTGATGGTGCTTATATTGTTGCAGGGGATTTTAACCACTCAAATCAGATTTTTTTTCTCTCCGAAATTCCATGTCTCCTGCCCCCACAATACACTAGACCATGTGTATACAAACATTCCAGAGGCTTACAAAGCCATTCCCCTCCCCCACCTGGGACAGTCTGATCACCTTTCCCTGTTCCTACTCCCCAAGTATTTACCCCTCATTAAACACGTGAAACCATCAGTGAGGACAGTCAAAGTGTGGCCATAGGGATCAAAAGTATTACTACAGCACCAATTTCAACACCAGACTGGAGATTGTTTGCCACTCAGGCCACCCTTGACTCCCATACGGACATTGAAACATATGCTTCTTCCGTTCTGGATTACAACATCTGCATCAACAATGCCACCACCCATAAACTAATAAAGACCTTCCCCAACCAGAAGCCTTGGATGAACAGAGAGGTCCGACTACTGCTAAAGTCAGGGCCAACCTGAAAAAGTCACCACAATGTCACCACCCATAAACTAATAAAGACCTTCCCCAACCAGAAGCCTTGGATGAACAGAGGTCCGACTACTGCTAAAGTCAGGGCCAACCTGAAAAAGATATCAAGATGGCTAAACATGACCACAAAGTGCGGATTGAAGAGCACTTCAACAACAACTCCGACCCTCGATGCAGGTGGTAGGGCATCCAAGCCATCACAGACTACCGGTCAAAAAACCCTACCCCCACAGCCAGCGACGTCTCCATCGCCGACAAGTTAAACAGGTTCTATGCTCACTTCGACAGGGACAACAAAGATCCAGCCATCAAAGCTGAGCTCCCCCCAGATGACCTCCCCCTCAGACTATCCATAGCAGATGTGTTGTCGGCACTGAGCAGGGTGAATGCACGCAAGGCTGCAGGTCCTGATGGCATCCCCGGTTGTGTGCTCAGGCATGTGCTGGGCAGCTGGCCGAGGTCTTCACTGACATTTTCAACCTGTCACTGGCCCAGCCGGTTGTCCCCATGTGCTTCAAGACCGCAACCATTGTGCCAGTGCCAAAGCAGTCGACCGCATCAAGCCTGAATGACTTCTGACCTGTTGCACTCACCCCCACGATCATGAAGTGCTTCAAAAGACTGGTTTTGGCCTACCTTAAGTCCTGCCTCCCTCCATCACTGGATCCCCACCAGTTTGCTTACCGAACAAACATCTCCACAGCTTTACACTCTGCCTTGACTCACCTGGACAAAATCAACACCTATGTGAGAATGCTGTTCATAGACTTTAGCTCAGCATTCAATATGGGCATTCCCTCTAGGCTGGTCACCAAACTACATGACCTATGGATCAGCCCCTCTCACTGTAACTGGACTTTGGACTTCCTAACCAACAGACCCCAGTCTGTCAGGTAGACAACTTCACCTCCTCAACCCTGAACCTGAACACCGGTGTGCCACAGGATTGCGTGCTGAGCCCCCTCCTGTACTCCCTCTTGACCTACGACTGCGTTCCTGTACACGGTTCCAACATTATTGTCAAGTTCACAGACGACACCACGGTGGTAGGCCTGATCAGTGGCAATAACGAGTCAGCCTACAGGGAGGAGGTCAAGCACCTGGCTGCATAGTGCGCTGACAATAACCTGGCCCTCAATGCAAAGAAAACCAAGGAGCTCATTGTGGATTACAGGAAGTCTAAAAGCTGCAGCCACACCCCAGTTCTCATTGATGACACTGAGGTGGAGAGTGTGCCCAGCTTCAAATTTCTGGGTGTCTACATCTCCGAGGACCTCTCCTGGACCCGCAACACCTCAACCCTGCTCAAAAAGGCGCAGCAGCGCCTGTACTTTTGAGGAGGCTGAAGAAGGCCCGCCTGTCTCCCAAGATCCTGGTGAACTTTTACCGCTGCACGGTCGAGAGCATTCTGACTAACTGCGCCACAGTGTGGTTTGGCGGATGCTCCGTGGCTGACAGAAAAGCCCTGCAACGGATGGTGGAAACCGCCCAGCACATCACTAGTGGCCAGCTCCTTGCCATCGTAGACCTACAGCGCAAGCGGTGTCTGCGTAGGGCACGCGACTTCAACAGCGACCCTTCACATCGGTGGCGGTGTCAGAGGAAGGCCCTAAAAATGTTCAACGACCCCAGCCACCCCAGTCATAGACTGTTCTCTCTACTACCGCATGGCAAGCGGTACCGGAGTGCCATGTCTAGGACAAAAAGGCTTCTCAACAGTTTTTACCCCCAAGCCATAAGACTCCTGAACAGGTAATCAAATGGCTACCCGGACTATTTGCATTGTGTGCCCCCCCCAGACCCTCTTTTACACTGCTGCTACTCTCTGTTTATCATATATGCATAGTCACTTTAACCATATCTACATGTACATACTACCTCAATCAGCCTGACTAACCGGTGTCTGTATGTAGCCTCGCTACTTTTATAGCCTCGCTACTGTATATAGCCTGTCTTTTTACTGTTGTTTTATTTCTTTACTTACCTATTGTTCTCCTAATACCTTTTTTGCACTATTGGTTAGAGACTGTAAGTAAGCATTTCACTGTAAGGTCTACACCTGTTGTATTCGGCGCACGTGACACATAAACTTTGATTTAATTTGATTCACGGTACTACTGGACTCTGACATTGCTTTGCAAAGTCTGATTAAGGACATTATTCAGTTGTACATGTACATGTCTACCTCGGTAACCTCATTGCTGCTATCCCTGCATTTCAGTTGCATGCCTCCTTGCACTTTCAATTTGCCTTCATTGCACATTTAGACTTGCCATTTGTACTTGCCATTTGCCTTTATTGCACATTTATACATGCCACTTAATAACATACATTGTACTTAATTGTTTCACTTGTACATTTTTTGCACTCTTTTATTTGCACTTCTAGTCAGATGCTAACTGCATTTCATTGTACTGTACTTGTACTTGTTCAATGGCAAAGTTTAATCCAATTTAATCTAATACAGCCAAGAAGAACTATTGGATATCAGAGCGGCGGTAACTCACCAGCACTAACATCATTATGACCAGGAATACAACTTCCCGAACCGGATCCTTTGTTCGCACCCCCCAGGGCAATTGAACGGATTCCAGAGGCCAACCCATAACACCGCAGGCGGAAGAGAGGTACCCGGGAGTGGTCTTCTAGTCCGACTTAGGAAGCGTGCACACCACCCACCGCTTCCGAGTATATCACTCGCTAATATTCAGGCTCTAGATAATAAAGTTGACGAGCTCAGGGCGAGGATTTCTTTCCAGAGAGACATCCGGGATTGTAACACTCTGTTTCACGGAAACATGGCTCTCTCGGGATATATTGTCTGAGACAGTCCAGCCAGTTGGGTTCTCAGTTCATTGCGCAAACAGGAATAAATATCTCTCCGGGAAGAAGTGCGGGGGTGTATGTTTCATGATTAACGACTCCCAGCCTATAGACAGAAACTAAAACAGGAAGCTCCCGCCCCCAGGTCTGTTCAACGCTGGTCCGACCAATCGGATTCCACGCTTCAAGATTGCTTCGATCACGTGGACTGGGATATGTTCCGCATTGCTGCGAACAACAACATTGATGAATACGCTGATTCGGTGTGCGAGTTCATTAACAAGTGCATCGGTGATGTCGTACCAACAGCGTCTATTAAAACATTCCCCAACTAGAAACCGTGGATTGATGGCAGCATTCGCACAAAACTGAACGCGCGAACCACTGCTTTTAATCAGGGCAAAGTGACCGGAAACATGACCGAATATAAACAGTGTAGCTATTCCCTCCGCAAGGCAATCAAACAAGCTAAGCGTCAGTACAGAGACAAAGTGGAGTCGCAATTAAACGGCTGAGACACGAGAGGTATGTGGCAGGGTCTACAGTCAATCACGGACTACAAAATAAAAATCAGCCCAGTCGCGGATCACGATGCCTTGCTCCCAGACAGACTAAACAACTTTTTTGCTCGCTTTGAGGACAATACAGTGCCACTAACACGGCCCGCTACCAAAACCTGCGGGCTCTCCTTCACGGCAGCCAACGTGAGTAAAATATTTAAACGTGTTAACCCTCGCAAGACTGCAGGCCCAGACGGCATCCCCGGCCGCGTCCTCAGAGCATGCGCAGACCAGCTGGCTGGTGTGTTTACAGACATATTCAATCAATCCTTATCCCAGTCTGCTGTCCCCACATGCTTCAAGAGAGCCACCATTGTTCCTGTTCCCAAGAAAGCTAAGGTAACTGAGCTAAATGACTACCGCCCTGTAGCACTCACTTCCGTCATCATGAAGTGCTTTGATAGACTAGTCAAGGACCATATCACCTCCACCCTACCTGACACCCTAGACCCACTCCAATTTGCTTACCGCCCCAATAGGTCCACAGACGACACAATCACACTGCACACTGCCCTAACCCATCTGGACAAGAGGAATACCTATGTAAGAATGCTGTTCATCGATTACAGCTCAGCATTTAAAACCATAGTACCTTCCAAACTCGTCATTAAGCTCGAGACCCTGGGTCTCGACCCCGCCCTGTGTAACTGGGTCCTGGACTTCCTGACGGGCCGCCCCCAGGTGGTGAGGGTAGGTAAGAACATCTCCACCCCGCTGATCCTCAACACTGGGTCCCCACAAGGGTGCGTTCTCAGCCCTCTCCTGTACTCCCTGTTCACCCACGACTGCGTGGCCATGCACGCTTCCAACTCAATCATCAAGTTTGCAGACGACACTACAGTGGCAGGCTTGATTACCAACAACGACGAGACAGCCTACAGGGAGGAGGTGAGGGCCCTCGGAGTGTGGTGTCAGGAAAATAACCTCGCACTCAATGTCAACAAAACAAAAGCGATGATCGTGGACTTCAGGAAACAGCAGAGGGAGCAGCAGAGACACAGTAGGACCCAAAAGCATAATCAGTGCTCTAACTCCCGCTTGCGCTGGTCTGGAGCAATGAAGTGGTGACGCAGGGTACCGTACTAAACCACAAATGACCAAAAAAAATCAGCTGGCGGGTGGAATGAAAACATTACTTCAATCTGCAGGTCGGCTCGCGGTTAAGTCTTTTTTTTAGAGGGTCGGAAACCTTTAAAAATCGAGATTTAAAAAAATGATTTTATACAAAACCAGGAACTTTTTGTGTTGAATTGTGTTGCGAATCCCATTATGTGAGCGGCGAGGCAGTCATAGCTTAGGCCTAGGCTACCAGCCATGCGAGAGAAAGATGAGCAGGGTGTCATGTAAAAATCTTCCCAGCTTGAAATAGTTCCCAATCGTTCTGCTTGTGTTGTGATTGTGACGGCATGTTGTAAACATTTTCCCAGTCAATAATTGCAGCGCATGTCTGTGTAGATGGCTATAGCTCATGCAGATGTTTCTCTCACACCCCCCTCATCCTTGATTTATCTAGCTAACCAGCATAATTAGCTGTAAACTGGTCGAGATGGCTTGTTCTCAGAGGTGTCCAGTTTTAAGTTGTTTGTATGCTAGCTAATTTAGAAAATGCACATATTTTCTTTATGAAGATTTTTAGAATATTTGCATGAAAATCTGTCACCAATTTCATGGAAACCTAGCTACAGACACACATGCAGAACATTATGGTGACTGATAAGGTAGGAAAACATGTACACACACTCTCTCTCTCTCTCTCTCTCTCTCTCTCAATGAAGTTGTGCAAATGTGCCTCATTTAAGGCTGCTGTCAGTATGGCTGAGATGAATATAGGGGTGGCTCTGCATGTGTTCAGAGTTGGATGCAGCACCGTACCACATACACATTTTAGTTGCATACAAAGCCCTGCTGAAATTTAATCCACTAAGCCTTTTAAGGAACATCAACCCCACACTTTTGTTCGGTGAAAAAAGTTGTCTACACAGATACACACACTCAAATCTGAGTGTGAGAAGTGGACAGCTAAATTCTAATGGCAATTTTTTTTACCCCCTTTTACTCCCCAATTTCGTGATTACGATCTTGTCTCATTGCTGCAACTCCTCAACGGGCTCGGGAGAGACGAAGGTCAAGTCATGCGTCCTTTGAAACATGACCCACCAAGCCGCGCTTCCTAACACCTGCTCGCTTAACCCGGAAGCCAGCTGCACGAATGTGCTGGAGGAAACACTGTTCAACTGATGACCGAAGTCAGCCAGCAGGCACCTGGCCCACCACAAGGAGTCGCTAGAGCGCGATGAGCCAAGTAAAGCCCCCCCCCCCCCGGCCAAACCCTCCCCTAACCCGGACGACGCTGGGCCAATTGTGCGCCGCCCTATGGGATCAAACCCCAAGCTGTAGTGATGCTGCAATACAGCGATGCAGTGCCTTAGACCACTGCGCCACTCAGGAGGCCACACCGAGACTGATGCGGATCAAATTGACATTGACTTCTCCCCAGGATAGACTTTCCTGAAACTTGATAAAACTGTAGAAAAAAGGCACTGATGGCCAACTACATCTGTTGAATGGTAGAGCATGGCGCTTGCAACGCCAGGTTTGTGGGTTCGATTCCTACGTGGGACCAGTATGAAAAAGTTTGAAAAATGTAGGCACTCACTACTGTATGTCGCCCTTGAGAAGAGCACTTGCTAAATGACAAAAATGTAAAGATTTATAAAAAAAACTCTACGGGTCCTTACTCAAACTTTTGCTTAGACCAGAAGCTTAGAACTTTGGTCTAAAATGGCTAGTCGCTAGCTTTTCTCATAAGCAAACCTGGAACAATTAGATACTACGCTAAGTAGGATTAGCTAAGCACCTTGATTATATCCGGTAACAGAATAACGAATCAACCTATGAGAGATCTTACACTGTAGAGCCACCATCCAATTGCATTTGTTAAAACAGGCCAACTTGGCCATCAGAGGGAGATTCTAAAACCTCCAACTTCAAGGTTTACTTTGTTACCATTGGTCAGAGTTAGAAAATAAATGCATAAAATGAGGGATTTTTGTATGGGGTCAATGAGTGTTGAATTTGGTCATCAAAAACTGTTATGGCTAATTTACTAAGTGGGGCTTACTTGATCGAACAGAAGTTTCGTAATGGCTAGGTTACTACGAATGCACTGATATAAATTGGACGCATGTGGCATTTCGGCAACTTAAAAAAAATGACTTTATCGGAGTTGTGCCTGTTGTCATTGAGATAGATAGGACATATCATTGACATAACACATTACATCTTGGACATGGACAAGTAGTCAACACAGTGTGGATTCCTATAAGTTTGGAGCAATCAGCCAATGAAGAACAAAATGTACTACTTTAAAATGGAAATAGCCTTAATTGCGCTGCCAATGTGGTCACAGACGCTATAATGGCACAGATACATAGATGAGTCCTCTCTCTCCATGGCCTGTTGTTCATATGTGTATTTGCCTACTCATTGGCTAGAATACTCCCACCGTATCTCACAGCTGAGTGAGCATAATAATATACAGTACCAGTCAAAAGTTTACTCATTCAAGGGTTTTTCTTTATTTTAAATATTTTCTATAATAATAGTGAAGACATCAAAACTATGAAGTAACACATATGGAATCATGTAGTAACCAAAAGAGTGTTAAACAAATCAAACATATTTCAAAGTAGCCACCCTTTGCCTTGATGACAGCTTGCACACTCTTGCATTCTCTCAACCAGCTTCATGAGGTAGTCCCCTGGAATGCATTTCAATTAACAGGTGTGACTTGTTAAAAGTTAATTTGTGGAATTTCTTTCCTTCTGAATGCGTTTGAGCAGATCAGTTGTGTTGTGACAAGGTAGGGGTGGTATACAGAAGATAGCCCTATTTGGTAAAAGACCAAGTCCATATTATGGCAAGAACAGCTCAAATATGCAAAGAGAAACGACAGTCCATCATTACTTTAAGACATGAAGGTCAGTCAATGTGGAACATTTCAAGAACTTTTAAAGTTTGTGCAGTCGCAAAAACCATCAAGCACTATGATAAAACTGGCTCTCATGAGGATCGCCACAGGAAAAGAAGACCCAGAGTTACCTCTGCTGCTGAAGATAAGTTCAGATTTACCAGCCTCAGAAATTTCAGAAACTGTTCAGAGACTCTGTGAACCAGGCCTTCGTGGTCGACTGCTGCAAAGAAACCACTACTAAAGGACACCAATAACAAGAAGAGACTTGATTGGGCCAAGAAACACAAGCAATAGACCGGTGGAAATCTGTCCTTTGGTCTGATGAGTCCAAATGTGAGATTTTTGGTTCCAACCGCTATGTCTTTGTGAGACGCAGACTAGGTGAAAGGATGATCTCCGCATGTGTGGTTCCCACTGAGAAGCATGGAGGAGGTGGTGTGATGGTGCTTTGATGATGACACTGTCTGTGATTTACTCAGAATTCAAGGCACACTTAACCAGCATGGCTACCGCAGCATTCTGCAGCGATATGCCATCCCATCTGGTTTGCGCTTAGTGGGACTTTCATTTGTTTTTCAACAGGACAATGACCCAACACACCTCCAGGCTGTGTAAGGGTTATTTGACGAAGGAGAGTGATGGAGTGCTACATCAGATGACCTGGCCTCCACAATCACCCGACCTCAACTCAATTGAGATGGTTTGGGATGAGTTGGACTGCAGAGTGAAGGAAAAGCAGCCAACAAGTGCTCAGCATATGCGGGAACTCCTTCAAGAGTGTTGGAAAAGTATTCCAGGTGAAGCTGGTTGAGAGAATACCAAGAGTGTGCAAAGCTGTCAACAAGGTCAAATGTGGCTACTTTGGAGAATCAAAAATATATTTTGATTTGCTTAACACTTTTACGGTTACTAAATGATTCCATATTTATTATTTCATAGTTTTGATGTCTTCACTATTATTCTACAATGTAGAATAAGATCACACTATCTACCAAGAGAGTTCTCATCTATATTATTCGTAGACATCTATTTTCCACCACAAAACGATGCTGGCACTAAGACCACACTCAACCAACTTTGTAAGGCCATAAGCAAACAAGAAAATGCTAATCCAGTAGCGGCACTCCTAGTGGCTGGGGACTTTCATGCAGGGAAACTTAAATCGGTTTTACCTCATTTCTACCATCATATCACATGTGCAACCAGAGGAAAAAAAAATCTAGACCACCTTTACTCCACACACAGACATATATACAAAGCTCTCCACCGCCCTCCATTTGGCAAATCTGACCATAATTCTATCCTCCCGATTACTGCTTACAAGCAAAAACTAAAGCAGGAAGTAGCAGTGACTCGCTCAAAACGGAAGTGGTCAGATGACGCAGATGCTACGCTACAGGACTGTTTTGCTAGCACAGACTGGAATATGTCCCGGGATTCATCCAATGGCATTGAGGAGTATACCACCTCAGTCACCGGCTTCATCAATAAGTGTATCGACGACGTCGTCCCCACAGTGACCGTACGTACATATCCCAACCATGAACATGGATTACAGGCAACATCCGCATCAAGCTAAAGGTTAGAGCTGCTGCTTTCAAGGTGCGGGACACTAATCCGGACGCTAATAAGAAATCCCGCTATGACCTCAGACGAACCATCCAACAAGCAAAGCGTCAATACAGGATTAAGATTGAATCCCATTACACCGGCTCTGACGCTCATGGATGTGGCAGAACTTGAAAACTATTGCGGACTACAAAGGGAAACCCAGACGCGAGCCTACTAGATGAGCTAAATGCCTTTTATGCTCGCTTCGAGGCAAGCAACACTGAAGCATGCACGAGAACACAAGCTGTTCTTCTCAAAGCATGCACGGACCAACTGGCAAGTGTCTTCACTGACATTTTCAAACTCTCCCTGACCAAGTCTGTAATACCTACATGTTTCAAGCAGACCACCATAGTCCCTGTGCCCAAGGAAGCAAAGGTAACCTGTCTAAATGATTACCGGCCCATAACACTCACATAGGTAGCCATGAAGTGCTTTGAAAGGCTGGTCATGGCTCACAACAGCATCCTTCCGGATACCCTAGACCCACTCCAATTTGCATACCGCCCCAACAGAGCCACAGATGACGCAATCTCAATCGCACTCCACACTGCCCTTTCCCACCTGGACAAAAGGAACACCTATGTGAGAAGCTGTTCAATGACTACAGCTTAGCATTCAACACCATAGTGCCCACGAAGCTCATCAGTAAGCTAAGGACCCTGGGACTAAACATCTCCTTCTGAAACTGGATCCTGGACTTCCTGATGGGCCACCCCCAGGTGGTAAGGGTAGGCAGCAACATGTCTGCCACACTGTTCCTCAACACTGGGACCCCTCAGTGGTGTGTACTTAGTCCTCTCCTGTACTCCCTGTTCACCCACGACTGCGTGGCCAAACGACTCCAACAGCATCATTAAGTTGCGACATGCATGCTCTCATCGGCTGGCCCTCGCTACATATTCATCATCAGACCCACTGGCTCCAGGTCATCTATAAGTCTTTGCTAGGTAAAGCTCTGCCTTAGCTCACTGGTCACCCTAACAACACCCACCCGTAGCACGCGCTCCAGCAGGTATATCTCTCTCGTCAATCCCAAAGCCAACACATCCTTTGGCCGCCTTTCCTTCCAGTTGTCTGCTGCCAATGACTGGAACGAATTGCAAAAATCGCTGAAGTTGGAGACATATCTCCCTCACTAACTTTAAGCATCAGCTATCTGAGCAGCTTACCGATCACTGCAGCTGTACACAGCCCATCTGTAAATAGCCCATCCAATCTACCTATCGCATCCCCATAGTTTTTATTTACTTTTTTGCACACCAGTATTTCTAATTGCACATCATCATCTGCACATCTATCACTACTGTGTTAATTTGCTAAATTGTAATTACTTCGCTACTATGGCCTATTTATTGCCTTACCTCCTCACGCCATTTACACACACTGTATATAGACTTTTTCTATTGTGTTATTGACTGTACGTTTGTTTATTCCATGTGTAACTCTGTGTTGTTGTTTTTGTCACACTGCTTTGCTTTATCTTGGCCAGGACGCAGTTGTAAATGAGAACTTGTTCTCAACTGGCCTACCTGGTTAAATAAAGGTGAAATAAAATAAAATAAAAAAGTTTGCTGACGACACAACAGTGGTAGGCCTGATCACCGACAACGATGAGACAGCCTATAAGGAAGAGGTCAGAGACCTGGCATTGTTGTGCCAGGACAACAACCGCTCCCTCAATGTGAGCAAGACAAAGGAGCTGATCGTGGACTACAGGAACAGCGGTCTGAACAGGCCCCCATTAACATCGACGGGGCTGTAATGGAGTGGGTTGAGAGTTTCAAGTTCCTTGGTGTCCACATCACCAACAAACTATCATGGTCTAAACACACCAAGACAGTCGTGAAGAGGGCACGACAACACCCTTTCCCCCTCAGGAGACTGAAAAGATTTGGCATGGTCCTCAGATCCTCAAAAAGATCTACAGCTGCACCATCGAGAGCATCTTGACCGGTTGCATCACCGCCTGGTATGGCAATTGCTCGGCATCTGACCGTAAGGCGCTACAGAAGGTAGTGCGTACGGCCCAGTACATCACTGGGGCCAAGCTTCCTGCCATCCAGGAGCAATATACTTGGCGGTGTCAGAGGGAAGACCAAATAATTGTCAGAGACTCCAGTTGCCCAAGTCAGACTGTTTTCTCTGCTTCTACCCCCAAGCCATAAGACTGCTGAACAATTAATCAAATGGCCACTGGACTATTTACATCGACCCCCCCCCCCCCATTTGTTTTGTACACTGCTGCTACTCGCTGTTTATTATCTATGCATAGTCACTTCACCCCTACGTGCAAATTACCTCGACTAACATGTACCCCCGCACATTGACTCGGAACCGGTACCTCCTGTATATAGCCTCGTTATAGTTATTTTATTGTGTTACTTTTTATTATTTTTTGCTTTAGTTTATTTGGTAAATATTTTCTTAGGTCTTTCTTGAACTGTACTGTTGGTTAAGGGCTTGTAAGTAAGCATTTCATGGTAAGGTCTACACTTGTTGTATTCAGCACATGTGACAAATAAAGTTTGATTTGATTTGAAAATAGTAAAAATAAAGAAAAACCCTTGAATGAGTAGGTGTGTCCAAACTTATGACTGGTACTGTGTATATATATATTTTTTAGGAACTCAGTCGGGGTGTCAACTTACACTTGAGAGTCAGAATAGTAGAATGCACAAGGTACAATTTACAAATTTGGTTGCGCACCAGCAGTTTTTATCTTGTTATGTCAGTCAATCAATTATTATTTAGAGTGGTAAGTAAGTCTAGCCAGCTATCTAAACTTGTAGTAACCATGGTTGATTTCCTGACCATTGGACCCCCATTGATTGTGTTAGTCACTCTCACTCAGAGATCATATTAAAAACCGCAAATAAAATGTCTGTCCTATGGCAAAATGTGTACAATTGCAGGAAATTAGCTGCAAAACCGTTTTTGTTGTTGTTCCCAAAAATGTTCTCTGCGCTCGATGGCAAAATGTGTAGAATTGCAGCAAACTTGCCATAAAACCTGTTTGGGATAGGGGCAGTATTTTCACGGCCGGATAAAAAACGTACCCGATTTAATCTGGTTACTACTCCTGCCCAGAAACTAGAATATGCATATAATTAGTAGATTTGGATAGAAAACACTCTAAAGTTTCTAAAAATGTTTGAATGGTGTCTGTGAGTATAACAGAACTCATATGGCAGGCCAAAACCTGAGAAGATTCCATACAGGAAGTGCCCTGTCTGACAATTTATTGTCCTTCTGTAGCATCTCTATCAAAAATACAGCATCTGTGCTGTAACGTGACATTTTCTAAGGCTTCCATTGGCTCTCAGAAAGCGCCAGAAAGTGTAATGTGGTGTCTGCAGTCTCTGGGCTAAGTACAGCAGCTCTGTTTGTGAGTGGTCAGGCACGAGACTACTCCATTTTTTTCTTTCAGCCTTTGAATGAATACAACATTGCCCGGTTGGAATATTATCGCTATTTTACGAGAAAAATAGCATAAAAATTGATTTTAAACAGCGTTTGACATGCTTCGAAGTACGGTAATGGAATATTTTTAAAAAATTGTCACAAAATGCGCTCGCGCGTCACCCTTCGGATAGTGACCTCAACGCACGAACAAAACGGAGCTATTTCAATATAACTATGGATTATTTCGAACCAAAACAACATTTGTTGTTGAAGTAGAAGTCCTGGGAGTGCATTCTGACGAAGAACAGCAAAGGTAATCCAATTTTTCTTATAGTAAATCTGAGTTTGGTGAGGGCCAAACTTGGTGGGTGTCAAATTAGCTAGCCATGATGGCCGGGCTATGTACTCAGAATATTGCAAAATGTGCTTTCGCCTACAATTACCTGCTATTGGTAATTTCCCTCCATCAGCTAACTCCAAATGACAAAAACACAGCAGAGTGAACTGAGCAGAAGAATGCATTTCTCCAACAGATGACAACAGTGGCAACATGGCAGGAGCTGACATGGGTGATAATTATGATGATGAACATCAGGAGTGTGTTGGTGTGAAGGTTTTGTTATTAACTTTGTCTGAAGATCAGAGTCACTTACTCATAGCATCTGCCAGCGAAGATGTCGGAGACGGAGCTGAAAAAACAGAGAGGAGAACATACCATTAATAAACTTCTCAGAGCATCAATCAGTCATCCCAGCAGGGCATCACCTCATTGAAACAGCAATGCAGCAGCATCTGATAGCAATGCAGTACAAAAGTAACACACAGACAGAGAGAAAGAGAGAAGAGAGAGCGGGAGAGTCATTGGCACCAATACCAACAGGCTATGAATAGGACTATAACACTCCTGAATCTGTCACTGATGTCCATGGGCTTTCACTACTCTTAGCTCAGCATTTATCACACATACAGCCTGCCACAGGGAAAACCTCTGTAAAACATTGCTAAACAAGTCATGCCTCTGAAGGGCATGGTGACTCAGAGCTCTGGTTCTGGGAAAGAATGGGCCTAAGCTGTAGGATTTATACCAGTCAGGATTCTTGGCTGACTGAACCTGGGGGATGATATGGGATTCAGAGATCAGCATGGGGCACACAAACAAGATAAAAGGTCAACCCAGCTTTCAGGAAATGTTGGATCCTAAGCAAACAAGAGGAAAGTTTAGGTACAAAATATATTTTTCTGATCATTGCTAGACAACCATTTCCAGGTCTTGACATAGATTTTCAAGTAGATTTAAGTTAAAACTAACTCGGCCACTCAGAAACATTCACTGTCTTCTTGGTAAGCAACCCCAGTGTATATTTGGCATTGTGTTTTAGGTTATTGTCCTGCTGAAAGATTAATTCATCTCCCAGTGTCTGGTGGAAAGTAGACTGAACCAGTTTTTCCTCTAAGATTTTGCCTGTGCTTAGCTCCATTCCATTTCTTTTTTTATCCTGAAAAACTCCCAAGTCCTTAACCATTATAAGCATACCTATAACATGATGCAGCCACCACCATGCTTGAAAATATGGAGAGTGGTACACAGTAACGTGCTGTATTGGGTTTTCCCCAAACATAACACTTTGTATTCAGAACAAAAAGGGATTGCTTTGCCACATTTTTTGCAGTATTACTTTAGTGCCTTGTTGCAAACAGGATGCATGTTATTCTGTATAGGCTTCGTTCTTTTCACTCTGTCAATTAGGTTAGTATTGGGGAGTAACTACAATGTTGTTGATCCATCCATTAAACGCTAACTGTTTTAAGGTCACCATTGGCCTCAGAGAAACCCCTGAGCAGTTTCCTTCCTCTTTGGCAACTGAGTTAGGAAGCATTCCTACATCTTTGTAGTGACTGGGTGTATTGATATACCATCCAAAGTGTAATTAATAACTTCACTATGCTCAAACGGATATTCAATGTCTACTTTTTTATTTACCCATCTACCAACTAGTGCCCTACTTTCCAAGGTATTGGAAAACCTCCCTGGTCTTTGTGGTAGAATCTGTGGTTGAAATTCAGTGCTTGACTGAGGTACCTTACAGATAATTGAATGTAAGAGGTACAAAGATGAGGTAGTCATTCAAAAATCATGTTAAACACTATTATTGCACACAGAGTGAGTCCATGCAACTTATTATGTGACTCGTTAAGCACATTTGTACTCCTGAACTTATTTAGGCTTGCCATAACAAAGGGGTAGAATACTTATTGACTGAAGACATTTAAGCTTTTCATTTTTTTTTGAAGGGCCTCCGGAGTGGCGCAGCAGTATAAGGCAATGCATCACAGTGCTTGAGGCTCCACTACTGAGTCAGGTTCGATCCCGCACTGTGTCACAGCCGGCCGCGACAGAGTGACCCATGAGGCAGCGCAAAATTGGCCCAGCGTCGTCCGGGTTATGGGAGGGTTTGGTCGGCCGGGATGTCCTTGTCCCATCATGCTCTAGCAACTCCAGTGGCGTGCCGGGTGCATGCACGCTGACATGGTCTCCAGTTGTACGGTGTTTTCTCCGACACATTGGCTGGCTTCCGGGTTAAGCGACCAGTGTGTCAAGAAGCACGACCCTGCAAAGCCGCGCTGCTTCTTACCACACTGTGGGCAAATGCTCTCCTTTGATGGCCCTGGCACGCTGGAGAAGTGTGCTCTTCACAGATTAATACCAGTTCCAACTGTACTGGGCAAATGGCAGACAGCGTGTACGGCGTTGTGTGGGCAAGCGGTTTGCTGATGTCAACCTTGTGAACAGAGTTCCCCATGGTGGCGGTGGGGTTATGGTATGGGCAGGCATAAGCTACGGACAACGAACACACTTGCATTTCATCGAAGGCAATTTGAACGTGATGTGATCCTGAGGCCCATTGTCGTGCCATTCATCTGCCGTCATCAACTAATGTGTCAGCATGATAATGCACGGCCCAATGTCGCAAGGATCTGTACACTATTCCTGGAAGCTGCAAATGTCCCAGTTCTTCCACGGCCTGCATCCTCACCAGACATCTCACCTATTGAGCATGTTTGGGATGCTCTGGATCGACATGTATGACAGCATGTTCCAGTTTCCACCAATATCCAGCTACTTTGCACAACCATTGAAGATAAGTGGGACAACATTCCACTGGACACAATCAACAGCCTGATCAACTCTATGCGAAGGAGATGTGTCAAGCTGCATGAGGAAAATGGTGGTCACACCTGATACTGACTGGTTTTCTGATCCATGCCCCTACCTTTTTTTTAAGGTAAATGTGACCAACATGTGCATATCTGTATTCCCAGTCATGTGAAATCCATAGATTAGGTTTGAATACATTTATTTAAGTTTACTTGGCATTATCTGAACACCCCTGTAGGATCAAGCAGCAATTCATCAGGCCTTTGCAGAGTGCCATAGGGCAGACTATTTGACCGGCTGCTGGCGTTGGCTTGTTTAGCTCATGACTATTCCTGATGGCAATTATAGCCAATTGAGCGTCAGTCGCTCTCTGGAGAAGGCCAGTGGCCTTTTAGCTTTATTGGATGGTCTTACATCTGCTGATCAGACCATACAGGGTGCAGTGCAGACTAGCCGCAGCGGCCCTCAGCTCAGACAGGGGATGTTTCTTTTCTCTGCTTAAAAGACCAGCTACAGTCAACGGTAGTAAATAGCAAGAGGCTTGGGCAATATGGAGCCTAAACAGTTATATAACATTTACATTTACGTCATTTAGCGGACGCTCTTATCCAGAGCGACTTACAGTAGTGAATGCATACATTTCATAAATTTTTTCATACATTTTTTTTTTTTTTTTTCTGTGCTGGCCCCCCGTGGGAAACGAACCCACAACCCTGGTGTTGCAAACACCATGCTCTACCAACTGAGCTACAGGGAAGGCCATATAAGGCAGCTGTTAGTCAAAGTGAAACACCACAGCTGCATAGAACAATTAAAGCAGCATCATTAAAAGGGAGAATAATCACTGTAGAAAGTTTCTGCCACAATCCAATAAGATGTCCATTTCGTTGGTCTGCTTTACTCATTACTCTCCACAGACAACTCAACGGTTGCCACTTATAGCAAAGGGGAAGGTGTGTGGGCGCACATGTGTGTCTCCTGCAATTGTGTGTGGAAAAATCTAATTAAACAATACAAACTAAGTAAAGCTAGTTGTCAAGGCTAGGACAATACAAGAAAGTAATGCAAATGCAATCTGTTCAGGGTGCACCTAAGTGGTTGTAGATGAGATTTTTTTATAGTAAAACATTGCACTGTTCATCTCTATGAGGTGACTCCTATATACCGTACACGCTCCAGCTCAGACAGGCAGAGACCAATGATAGATGAGATGGCTAAACTGGAAGGAGCAGGTCTTAGCCTACTGTTTAGGCTTATTCAGTGCCGGGGTATCTCACTAGAACCCAGTGTTTTCCATTAGCACCTGCTAACGACTAATCAGCTGGTTACAGACTAATTTTCAGACGGATACTTTTTACACTTCATATTAACTAGGTTACTTTTCATTTAAAAGCCCTCTCACGCTAGAATGAACTATATGCATATTCTAGCAATTGATAGAATAGGTACCTGTCAGTCACAAAGCAAGCGATAACAAGGAAACGCAGTCTGCTGTCTGGCTCGCCTCCTGGTACAATGTGTGCATGCCGTGGTTGGTTGCGGTCAAATTTCTTTAAAGAGAGATGCTCGTGAAATTGCACGTCCCATGTAATGTAAGTGGTAACGATGAGAAGAAATCCATGACTTAATTATTGTTTTCTGGCACATTCATTTATTTTCTTTTGCGTGTTTCACATAGCCAGCCACACGGAGTCGTGGCGCATAGTAGGCTGTTTACTATGCTTTGACAACTGAACAGCAAGTGTTGACTAGTTTATAAAAGGGGTCGAACGATCTGAATAAAGTCGATCTCCAATATCCCTTTTCCATTCATAAATCATGCAACGTGGTTATATGTCCATAGTATCGCATCGGAACAAATAAACCAAAGGATTTCATAAGTTTCCTTTCCTAGGATGTCAGGGCTTGCCACTAAAGCGAGTGACTTATCTGTCAGTGTAGCCGACCGAATCGCATCGGTGGGAGAAAACATTTGATGAAGATGGTGAATCATCACTGCAGGAACAAAAGGCAACGGAGAGCCTCATTCTGGTTCAAATATGATAACTAGGGCCCTCACAGAATCCAGACATTAAAACGGAATTCAACAACATATTTTTGTTTTATTAAAATTGTATTAATTTGCCCAAGTTAATCATAAGACATGAACATAATGCATCAGTGATTTGTATTTCTTGCAACTTCTGAAGAGGCAACGAGAATGCCCCTATCTGTGTGTGTGCGTCACTTTGTGTAGCCATTAGCAATGATGCTAACGAAAACAGTCTTCTGGTAAACTGAAAGGCTTTCCCAAAAACCTTCTCAATTAAATATTAACAAGAAAGTAGCCTACGCTTACTTGGCAGAATGATATCATGATTGTTTCTGTTATACCAGTGGGTATTTGTTTAGCAAACTCTGCCATTACATGTGTGCTACAAAAACACCGCTAAACAACAGCCTCTTGCTAGGTGCACACTTGAATTGAAGGGTAACTACACCCAAAAATCTACATTTCTCAGATTTTCCCAGACCTCAAAAGTGGTCTCCTGATGCGGTTTAAAGCTGCAAAATGTTACTTTTTGGGCAAACCGACCAAATCCATATAGATATATGAGTTATAGATTTGTCATTATCATTGAAAGCAAGTCTAACAAGCGGTAGATCTGTCTTATGTGCGCTATTTCTATGCTTCCCGATCTTAAGTTTTGTTTTTTGCGTCTTTTACTTTCGGTTTTGTACACAAGCATCAAACAGCTGAACATACAATATTTTTGGTTGTGGTAAATATATTTCACAGCGGTTTAGATGGTACAATGATTTCTTACACTATACTTGCATGTTTTTCTTACATAAACTGAAATTAGGCAAACTATTCACATTTTTGCAACCAGGAAATGGCGGAGCGATTTCTGCATAGTGCACCCGTTGCAGACTTAGAACATCCAATTTTGTTGTAAAAGTGTGATTTTGAGAACGAAAATGGAAACCTGTCTATTTCTCACCACTCAGAACTTCAACCAGATTGAAAACGCCCGTGACCCACATGGAAACAAATGTGTGGGGAACATGCCGGGAGGAAAGTGGCATTCAGCAGCAAACATATCAAAATGACAGAGAATAAAAAAAACTTTTGGAATAAAATAACCTCCAGTGCTATGACAGTCTTTGTGTGGAAGGGGTGAGTAATAGAGGATGTGATATGATTTTGTTCATGGTTCGCATCCAAAAGAGTTTGAGATCTTCCAAGGACACGCCAACTGTGGACAGACAACTATATCCCATGGTCATCATATCAAGCAGATAGTTTGGGTCTGAATAAATACAAAAGCCAGGATAATGTGAGGTCCACTGAGTATTTTATCCAAAAACAGCAACTGAAAGGATGAGTCAAACTTGGCCTTGGAACAGAGGAACGGAGAGTGTGTGGCGCGAGGCATAATCAAATATGACCCCTTATCAAGCTTAAATCCACTGAGATCAGTGTCTTGGAGCCACGGAGGGCCTGGAAGGCAGGTAAGGACAACCCAGCACAAGGAGCACATGTCTGGGGATTTAAGCAGGTCTTTTTGAAGCTGATTCCAGTGTCATTGGAAAGCTATTAATAATGAAAAGACCAGCGTAAATGCTTTGAGACTAGGGGAAAATGAACAAAAAATAATGAACTAACAGAGAGGAACCTCTAGTGAACTATTGAGTGCTAATAAAGCACACTTTTTCAGCGGATTAACTCTGGCTTTGTAAAAACTACAAAGTCCCCCTGAGTCCATTAAATTAATGAGTCGTTATACTGGGATGGGAGGTGTTACCACATTTTGATTGCCTAATTCAAAGAAACCTAGCTAATTTGACATATACAGTATATTAAGCGCATTTATTTTTTGCCTGCAGAACAGCCTGAATTCTTCGGGCATGGAAACATTGCTCAATTGGTATCAAGGGACCTACCGTGTGCCAGTAAAACATTCCACACACCATTACACCACCGCCACCAACCTGTACCGTTGACGCTAGGCAGGATGGGGCCATTGACTCATGCTGCTTATGCCATCAGCATGACACAACAGGAACCGGGATTCGTTGGACCAGGTGATGTTTTTACACTCCTCAATTGTCCAGTGTTGGTGATCGTGTGCCCGCTGGAGCTGCTTTGTCTTGTTTTTAGCTGATAGGAGTGGAACACGTGTGGTCATCTGCTGCAATAGCCCATCCGTGATGGGTAAACCCTAGACACTGTCGTGCGTGAAAAGCCTAG
This sequence comes from Salmo trutta, assembly GCF_901001165.1. Lineage (NCBI taxonomy): Eukaryota > Metazoa > Chordata > Actinopteri > Salmoniformes > Salmonidae > Salmo > Salmo trutta. The sequence continues at coordinate 30,652,102 of NC_042972.1, read as the reverse complement.
GATGTCGGCTGTTTCTGAGATACTGGAACCGGCGAGCCTGGCACGAACGATCATACCACGCTCAAAGCCTCTTAGGTCACTCGTTTTGCCCATTCTAATGTTCAATCAAACAGTAATTGAATGCATCGATGGCTATCTGCCTGCTTTATATAGCGAGCCACGGCCATCTGACTCACTGTCTGTAGGAGTGAACCATTTTCGTAATAAATTGGCCATTGAGTGTATTTCACTAAATTGTTGTATGGTTTTATCTTCATACAGTGGTACATCCCTGAGAGAAATGTATCGCTAAAGTAAATCCTTATCTTACATTGTGTTATCTTACATTAATCCATGCTTTTGTTACTTCAAGGCTGGACTACTGCAATGCTCTACTTTCCGGCTACCCGGATAAAGCACTAAACAAACTTCAGTTAGTGCTAAATACGGCTGCTAGAATCCTGACTAGAACCAAAAAATTTGATCATATTACTCCAGTGCTAGCCTCCCTACACTGGCTTCCTGTTAAGGCAAGGGCTGATTTCAAGGTTTTACTGCTAACCTACAAAGCATTACATGGGCTTGCTCCTACCTATCTTTCCGATTTGGTCCTGCCGTACATACCTACACGTACGCTACGGTCACAAGACGCAGGCCCTCTAATTGTCCCTAGAATTTCAAAGCAAACGGCTGGAGGTAGGGCTTTCTCCTATAGAGCTCCATTTTTATGGAATGGTCTGCCTACCCATGTGAGAGACGCAGACTCAGTCTCAACCTTTAAGACTTTACTGAAGACTTATCTCTTCAGTAGGTCCTATGATTAAGTATAGTCTGGCCCAGGAGTGTGAAGGTGAACGGAAAGGCTGGAGCAACGAACCGCCCTTGCTGTCTCTGCCTTGCCGGTTCCCCTTTTTCCACTGGGATTCTCTGCCTCTAACCCTATTACAGGGGCTGAGTCACTGGCTTACTGGTGTTCTTCCATGCCGTCCATGGGAGGGGTGCGTCACTTGAGTGGGTTGAGTCACTGACGTGGTCTTCCTGTCTGGGTTGGCGCCCCCCCCTTGGGTTGTGCCATGGCGGAGATCTTTGTGGGCTATACTCGGCCTTGTCTTCGGACGGTAAGTTGGTGGTTGTAGACATCCCTCTAGTGGTGTGGGGGCTGTGCTTTGGCAAAGTGGGTGGGGTTATATCCTGCCTGTTTGGTCCTTTTCCGGGGGTATCATCGGATGGGGCCACAGTGTCTTCTGATCCCTCCTGTCTCAGCCTCCAGTATTTATGCTGCAGTAGTTTATGTGTCGGGGGGCTAGGGTCAGTCTGTTACATCTGGAGTATTTATCTTGTCTTATCTGGTGTCCTGTGTGAATTTAAATATGCTCTCTCTAATTCTCTCTTTCTTTCTTTCTCTCGGAGGACCTGAGCCCTAGGACCATGCCTCAGGACTACCTGGCATGATGACTCCTTGCTGTCCCCAGGCCACCTGGCCGTGCTGCTGCTCCAGTTTCAACTGTTCTGCCTGCGGCTACGGAACCCTGACCTGTTCACCGGACGTGCTTGTTTCACCCTCGACAACTACTATGATTATTATTATTTGACCATGCTGGTCATTTATGAACATTTTAACATCTTGACCATGTTCTGTTATAATATCCACCCGGTACAGCCAGAAGAGGACTGGCCACCCCTCATAGCCTGGTTCCTCTCTAGGTTTCTTCCTAGGTTTTTGGCCTTTCTAGGGAGTTTTTCCTAGGGAGTTTTTCTTAGTCACCGTGCTTCTTTCACATGCATTGCTTGCTGTTTGGGGTTTTAGGCTGGGTTTCTGTACAGCACTTTGAGATTTCAGCTGGGGTACGAAGGGCTATATAAATAAATTTGATTTGATTTTGATTTGCCCATGCTGCTCATAATTAGACTGAAGAGGCAGTCCTTGGTTTAAGCTGGCCCTTGAACTCAGTCATTACTCTCTCAACACTGAAACGGTTTTGTCTCCATGTTTGATGAATGTGTTAGGTAAGAGGTTATAATGAGGGCCTAAGGCCAAAATGCTAACATCTACACACCCTCTTCTATTTTAACTTCCAGTCTCCAAATGTTGTGGCAGGGACAGTCTAAACGTCCCTGTCAAGCAATGTGTAGCATGACCACAACCCTGATGTGAGACCTGACAGGATCCTACAGTAGCTGGTACCATATTCTGTGGACCAGGTATCAGACAGAGAGTGAGAGTGGTAGTGGTGAAGAACATCAGGGTTTGTCTAGCTTCTGTGACTGCAGGACATACACCTCCAAGCATGATGGCGTTCTGCCGTCCTGTGGGTTCCCTGCGGGCTGTATCCTGATGTGACTGCTCAGACCCTGCCTGGATGCACTGAAGATATACTGAGGGATGCTGCAACACAATGACCGAGGGCTTAATACTGACTGTGGAACTAGTACTTTGCAGAAGCTTATCTAAGTTAAAATGATTCCAGCTCTAAGATGGCCTTATTAAGATACAAATTCATCTGGCTATAATTGTTGAAGCCTATGCCTACTCACTGTTTTAGGGTTATTTTTGCATGCTCTTTGATATATTACTCCTCTCTCTGCTCATGGAAGTAAATCAATGCATGCCAGGGGAGCGCAACTTAAAAGTAAAAATCAATAAAGTAAATGTAGGCAGAAGAATCTACAGTTGTGCCTAGAGGGAATGAGATTCACCCGAAAGATAAACCGGAGAACCACAAAAAAGCAAACACATTGGGTCAATCTATCCCTAACAGCTGTTGTGAGCAGCCCTGATTTATCCCATAATGAGCAAAAAGCTGGAAGTAATGAGTCTCTCCTAAACATTAAATCAAAACCAAACAAGGCCCTGCTTTAAGAACACTTAGTATTCACCTCCCTAAGCTGGCCTTTCTATGATTAGAAGACTGCATTAAATGTTCTCTTCAGAGACACTCAAAACACCCAACACCGGCAGAGAGCTCTGCACTACTTCTAAGGAAACTTCAACAAAACCCACCACGTTGAATAAATTAAAGAGATAACTCACTTCAGAAATGAAACTCCTATCAATTTGGTGAGTCTGTGTTCTATGAGTAGGTAAAATAACTATTTCAACCATGATTTAACTACTAAGTGTTGTGTCTGTGAAATAAGGAAATCGTGTTGTAATGCGTCATCACAATGTTCTTGTCACTGGAGATAGGGAATAACTATGACATTTCATAATGCTTTTAAACAATTACTTGCACTCCAGATCACTAAATCAACCAATAGATGGTATGGCCATACATGTCTAGAACACATCCATCCGTCTATATTGTCATAAAGTATACACGACCGTTCAAAAGTTTGGGGTCACTTAGAAATGTCCTTGTTTTTGAAAGAAAAGCAAAACAATTTTACCATTAAAATAACATAAAATGTATCAGAAATACAGTGCAGACATTGTTAATGTTGGAAATTAATATTTTAGCTGAAAACGGCTGATTTGTTATGGAATATCTACATAGGTGTACAGAGGCCCATTATCAGCAACCATCACTCCTGTGTTCCAATGGCACATTGTGTTAGCTACTCCAAGTTTATTATTTTAAAAGGCTAACTGATCATTAGAAAACCCTTTAGCAATTATGTCAGCACAGCTGAAAACTGTTGTTCTGATTAAAGAAGAAATAAAAATGGTCTTCTTTAGACTAGTTGAGTATCTGGAGCATCAGCATTTGTGGGTTCGATTTACAGTTCCTGTTCTGAGAAATGAAGGCTATTCATGCGAGAAATTGCCAAGAAACTGAAGATCTCGTGCAACGCTGTGTTCTACTCCCTTCACAGAACAGCTCAAACTGGCTCTAACCAGAATAGTGGGAGGCTCCAGTGCACAACTGAGCAAGAGGACAAGGCTGTGCTGACCTTCTAGGCAGAGTTTCAAAGAAAAAGCCATAACTCAGACTGGCCAATAAAAAGAAAAGATTAAGATGGGCAAAAGAACACAGACACTGAACAGAGGAACTCTGCCTAGAAGGCCAGCACCCTGGAGTCGCCTCTTCACTGTTGACGTTGAGACTGGTGTTTTGCGGGTACTATTTAATGAAGCTGCCAGTTGAGGACTGGGAAATCTGACTTCAGTGACTGGGAACTCGGGGGGGAAAACGAGCTCCGACTGGGAAAATACGCTTTGAACGGTCATCCAACTCGGAATTATAAGTTGGGAACTCGGGTCTCTTTCTAGAGATACGAAGTGAAGATCACTGACATCATCATGATTCGACCTTGTTTTTTCCCAGTTCCCAGTTGCCTTGAAAGCACCATAAATCCAGTGAATGCCAGACTTTGATGTCAAAATCTGCCCACGAAGGACTGCCGCACCACCTTCCTGTTCAAGTGAGCAAAGCATAACAAGGTGATTCCAAAAATGCCTTTGTATGCTGCTGCATAAATTATGTAATATGCCAGGGAGATATGTACAGAGCATTCGGAAAGTATTCAGACCCCTTAACTTTTTCCACAATTTGTTACGTTAGAGGTTTTTAGTGATGTTTGCAAATGTATACTGCTCAAAAAAATTAAGGGAACACATAAACAACACATCCTAGATCTGAATGAAAGAAATAATCTTATTAAATACTTTTTTCTTTACATAGTTGAATGTGCTGACAACAAAATCACACAAAAATAATCAATGGAAATCCAATTTATCAACCCATGGAGGTCTGGATTTGGAGTCACACTCAAAATTAAAGTGGAAAACCACACTACAGGCTGATCCAACTTTGATGTAATGTCCTTAAGACAAGTCAAAATGAGGCTCAGTAGTGTGTGTGTGGCCTCAACGTGCCTGTATGACCTCCCTACAACGCCTGGGCATGCTCCTGATGAGGTGGCGGATGGTCTCCTGAGGGATCTCCTCCTAGACCTGGACTAAAGCATCCGCCAACTCCTGGACAGTCTGTGGTGCAACGTGGCGTTGGTGGATGGAGCGAGACATGATGTCCCAGATGTGCTCAATTGGATTCAGGTCTGGGGAACGTGCGGGCCAGTCCATAGCATCAATGCCTTCCTCTTGCAGGAACTGCTGACACACTCCAGCCACATGAGGTCTAGCATTGTCTTGCATTAGGAGGAACCCAGGGCCAACCGCACCAGCATATGGTCTCACAAGGGGTCTGAGGATCTCATCTCGGTACCTTATGGCAGTCAGGCTACCTCTGGCGAGCACATGGAGGGCTGTGCGGCCCCCCAAAGAAATGCCACCCCACACCATGACTGACCCACCGCCAAACCGGTCATGCTGGAGGATGTTGCAGGCAGCAGAATGTTCTCCACGGCGTCTCCAGACTCTGTCACGTCTGTCACGTGCTCAGTGTGAACCTGCTTTCATCTGTGAAGAGCACAGGGCGCCAGAGGCGAATTTGACAATCTTGGTGTTCTCTGGCAAATGCCAAACGTCCTGCACGGTGTTGGGCTGTAAGCACAACCCCCACCTGTGGACGTCGGGCCCTCATACCACCCTCATGGAGTCTGTTTCTGACCGTTTGAGCAGACCCATGCACATTTGTGGCCTGCTGGAGGTCATTTTGCAGGGCTCTGGCAGTGCTTCTCCTGCTCCTCCTTGCACAAAGGCGGAGGTAGCGGTCCTGCTGCTGGGTTGTTGCCCTCCTACGGCCTCCTCCACGTCTCCTGATGTACTGGCCTGTCTCCTGGTAGCGCCTCCATGCTCTGGACACTACGCTGACAGACACAGCAAACCTTCTTGCCACAGCTCGCATTGATGTGCCATCCTGGATGAGCTGCACTACCTGAGCCACTTGTGTGGGTTGTAGACTCCGTCTCATGCTACCACTAGAGTGAAAGCACCGCCAGCATTCAAAAGTGACCAAAACATCAGCCAGGAAGCATAGGAACTGAGATGTGGTCTGTGGTCCCCACCTGCAGAACCACTCCTTTATTGGGGGTGTCTTGCTAATTGTCTATAATTTCCACCTATTGTCTATTCCATTTGCACAACAGCATGTGAAATGTATTGTCAATCAGTGTTGCTTCCTAAGTGGACAGTTTGATTTCACAGAAGTGTGATTGACTTGGAGTTACATTGTGTTGTTTAAGTGTTCCCTTTATTTTTTTGAGCAGTGTATAAAAAACAAAAATATGAAATATCACATTTACATAAGTATTCAGACCCTCTACTCAGAACTTTGTTAAAGCACCTTTGGCAGTGATTACAGCCGAGTCCTCTTCGGTATGATGCTACAAGCTTGGGGAGTTTCTCCCAATCTTCTCTGCAGATGCTCTCAAGCGCAGTCAGGTTGGATGGGGAGTGTCGCTGGACAGCTATTTCCACATCTCTCCGGAGATGTTAGATCGGGTACAAGTCCGGGCTCTGGTTGGGCCAATCAAGGACATTCAGAGACTTGTCCCGAACCCACTCCTGCGTTGTCTTGGCTGTGTGTTCAGGGTCGTTGTCCTGTTGGAAGGTGAACCTTCGCCCCAGTCCTGAGCGTCTGGAGCAGGTTTTCATCAAGGATCTCTCTGTATTTTGCTCCGTTCATTTTTCCCACGATCCAGTCCATGCCGCTGAAAAACATCCCCAAAGCATGATGCTGCCACCACCATGCTTCATCGTAGAGATGGTGGCAGGTTTCCTACAGACATGATGCTTGGCATTCAGGCCAAAGAGATCCATCTTGGTTTCATCAGACCAAAGAATCTTGTTTCTCATGGTTTGAGAGTCACTTAGGTGCCTTGTGGCAAATTCCAAGCGGGCTGTCGTGTGCCTTTTACAGAGGGGTGGCTTCCGTCTGGCCACTCTACCATAAAGACCTGATTGGTGGAGTGCTGCAGAGATGGCTGTCCTTCTGGAAGGTTCTCCCATCTCCATAGAGGAATTATGGAGCTCTGTCAGAGTTACCATCGGGTTCTTGGTCACCTCCCTGACCAAGGCCCTTCACCCCTGATTTAGTTTTTTTAAGAATGTGTTCTTGCGGACCTTCAATGCTGCAGACATTTTTTGGTACCCTTCTACAGATCTGTACCATGACACAATCCTCTCTCGGAGTTCTACGGACAATTCCTTCAACCTCATGGCTTGGTTTTTGTTCAGACATGCACTGTCAACTGTAGGACCTTATATAGACAGGTGTGTGCCTTTCCAAATCATTTCCAATCAATTGAATTTACCACAGGTGGAATCCAATCAAGTTGTAGAAACATCTCAAGGATGATCAATGGAAACAGGATGCACCCAAGCTCAATGTCGAGTCTCATAGCAAAGGGTCTGAATACTTATGTAAATAAGGGATCCGTTTTCACTTTGTCATTATGTGTGTAGATTGATTTAGATTTTTTTTTTTTAAATCCATTTTAGAATAAGGCTGTAACATAACAAAATGTGTCAAAAGTCAAGGGGTCTGAATACTTTCCGAATGCACTCTATACTGTAGCTAAGAAAGTAATACTCAGTTTATGTTGTGTAGTAAGCTGTTAGTAGCCATGTGCCTCACCTTAATAATTTGGTCTATTTTCACCTCTTAAAATGTTGCCTACTGTTCTGACTTGGTGGTGCACATGTAGCCTATAACCTGTTTTAGAGAAACTTCATCATTGAATATTGTAACAGCTTTCATTGCCTGCTTCTATGCTCGCTTTACTTATCCTACAGTTCTGACTTGGTGTACTGGGAGAATATTGTAAGAACGGCCCATGTTCTGAATTCTGTCGGTGTACATTTCAAAAGTGCTGAACAAATCGTTATATTGACTACGTCCGCCCTAGCGCGCTCATGAATGTCTTAATTGAAATTACGGATTGCCTCTTATCTGCTTGTCGTCCCCTTATGCCATTGTTTGTACATCTCAATTGTCAGTAGAAACCACATTTGTTTAAGCAAGTCAGCCATATCAGTTGTGTAGCTTGCTAGCTACATCAAATGCTGATACTGACTTTGATATTATCACAGACAGAAGTGGAAACCCAGACACTTCACAGGGGCTATAAAGCAGAAGCATCTGTTTATTACGTTTTCTCACTAGCCAATATGCTAGTGAGAGGAAGTGCAGTAGCGGGTAGCGGGAGAGGATGGACTGAAACTGGCCCGACATTCTGCAAATTTTCTCATCAAAGAAACATCTGATCTCAATACATTTTTCCTTTTTCCAAAACTATAATCAGTTACAAACACAGTGAACTAAGTTTTATAAACGTCACCCTTTGCCAAAGTTTTTTTTAAATTGCGTTGTTTAGAAGGAGAGCAAGATCGAATTGAGTTTGTGAACATGCACACTTCACAGAGGAGGCGTTAAAGGAGTTTTTGTAGGGTTTTTTGATAAACGCTGAAAATAAGGTCTATGATAAACACATTTTTAGGATATCTTACACTTTTGTTTTTTGAGATAATCTTCATCAGCTAATGTTACTTTTTGTGAATTTTGAAGCATTTATGTAGGCTAATTAAAAAAAAACACAAACCGCAAAGGCTTTATAATTCATAAAGGTCAATTCAACTGACTGAAATTATCTCATATAACAAAATGTATAAGATCTCCAAAGCCTGGAGATCTTATACAGGTTAAATTACCAGAGATTCTCACGTCGCTATTATATTAGGCTATCGGTATTACTGGGCTATATCAGCCAATAGGCTAGACGTAGTTTGAAGAGAGCAGAGTTAGAGAGACTTGCACTTTCTCTAAAGCTACGTGTTATAACCTACCTTCCAGGAGAGGGATGATTTTCAGACTTGGGTGATCAATATTTATTTCTAAGCAATGTAGTAAACTTTAGCCTAATCATATTTAGGAATTACATTTCCTTGAAAAGATAACTGCCCCATGCTTCTCCGCCCAAGCATAGGCTTTAGACTACTCTATTTAATTGAGACCACACCCACACCTGGTCTTGCACATATGGCTAATGAACTGGAAACAGCAAGAATGATGAGATTGGACATGTGCACTTTCTCTTGAGCTACGTTTTGCATATAGGATATAGCCTACGTTTTAGGATGATTTGCAGGCAGAGACAAATAAATGGGTAACTATTTAATGAAAATGTGCATCGCTCACTCACCATGGTAGCCTATGCACGCGTTGCGCCTTTTCAATGATGATAAAACATTTTTATTGCACCTTGACTAATGTTGGTTGAGCATCCTCCACTTATTTTCATTTTCCACATTTTATTTACAGACACTGTAGTAAAATATAGACAGCCTACTTAATTTCAATGAGACTACACTACTACTAGGCGCACTTGATCTCGCATGCCCAACATGGATGTAGGCTACTTAACTTTAAGCAGGAAATTCTGCAAGTGTGTGAATAACGTGACAAAGATGTGCTTTTAATACAATAGGTAGGCTAACGCAGAAAGACGCAGAAAGACGACTGTTTCCAAATAATCCGTGGTACAACAAAAATATTTTCCTCACACAATTGTCAGTCTGACTACCCACTCCCAACCGCAGCATGAAAAATACAGACCGTGCTGAAATGTTCCACGGGGATCCAGCTGGAATGCAAGCCCTCTACCTCAGACCTTATTTTTGACATTTATCTCAAAACCCTATTCTTTCCAATTCAATTAATATGCCCCATAGGAATCGTTGAATGAACCACAGGTAACTCGTTTCAGTTTTTTAGTAATGCAAACTGGCAAACTCCTAGTGATGGGTCGTTCGGGAACGAGTTGGCTCTAAGAGCCGGCTCTTGTAGGCAAACGTTGGGAGCCAGCTCGCATATCAGAAGAGCCAAATTTATTTATAAAAATATAAAATTCAAAGAACGAAAAAATTAAATATAGGCCTAAATGCTCAAGCGCACACATTCGTTCTGACTGTCTGCTCAGACTAACAGTCTCACCTGCTGTTCCTGTCAATCAGACACGCAGTGTCAACCAATGAACTAAAGATGCGTGAGGGAGGGCCGAGCCAACTCACTGACAGTCACACACTTAGCAGCAGAGGAGAGAGAGGAAGGACAGCTGTGAAAACATCAGCTGGAAAATAAGTCGGAAGCACAGTAGCATTTGGATACATTTTAATAATGTAGACAATGTTAGAGCACAGTGTAGAATTTGCCAAAACAAAATCTCATAAAGCTGGTTCTACGCACAACCTACACAGGCATATGCGAACTGTGCACCCAACTGTGAAGCTAGCTGTAGCGGAGTTTCGAGAAACCAGCGGGCCTGCTAGTGATAGTGGTGGAGCCAGCACCTCCACACGTGGAGATGTATCCACTCAGTCAAGTAGGCCTACTCTGTGAACCACAGCAACAAAGTCTTCTATGGACCAGTTTATGCCAAAGTCTATGTCTGTAGCAAAACAAGGCCAAATTGATATTGCATTGGTTAAAATGATTGCCACCGATTTCCATCCATTTTCGATCGCGGAGGACAGAGGTTTTAGAACGTATAGCAATAGTCTTAATCCAATGTACACAATTCCAAGCAGGAAAACCCTTTCAAAAATCACTTATTCCATAACTGTATGAGAGCACACAGGCTTCAGTGCGGGAAAGAGTCCAAAAAGCTACTACAGTTTGCCTTACCACTGACTGCTGGACATTACATGTCGGTTACATGTCACGTCACTGAAGATTTTTCGATGTCTAGCTGTCTTCTAGACTGCTTTGAATTCAGTGACAGACACACCTCAGAGAACTTGGCAGAGGAACTGTTGAGGGTGGCCAGAGAATGGCAAGTAGATGGAAAAGTGGTCTGTTGTGTTAGCGACAATGCAGCTAACATAAACAAAGCCATGAAAATGTTTAAATGGACCCATCATCCATGTCTTGCCCACACAATCAATCTGATTGTAAGAGATGCTCTGAAGGTGATGAAGTCCACTGTGGACAAAGTGAAAGCAGCTGTGGAATACTTCCACAGGAGCACAGCAGGTGCTGAAAAAGTCTACACAATGTCAAATGGGGATGCCTGAGCTGAGGCCTAAACAAGACTGCAGAGTCCTGGAACCTTCTGAGCAGGTCACTGTGGAGATGAGTGGAGAGAGGTACATTAAGCAGTTATTACTACATCATTATTTAATCCAGTATTATATATGTATATGAGCAGTAGATGAGAATGTAGTACCAGTAGACAAAACATGAACCTGAACTAATACATTTCTGTTCTCTCTTTTCAGCTATGTGACAGCCTCAAAAAGTATACTCCTGTGTAAGGGACTATAATTTGGAATGGAATATAATTATGTGCTATCAGAAACCGCTGCACTTGATCCCAGGTTTATGAAGTTAGCCTTTAGTGATGCCAGAGTGATTGATGAGGCTCTTCAAAGAATAACCTCAGCAGCAGGGAGGGACAGCCCCAGCAGTCACCTGGCTCAGGCACCAGGGAAACAGGAAGAAGGGGGATCAGATGGAGCAGAAGCACCAGCAGTAGCGCCACAAACGTCTGCTGTTTGGATGCTGTTTGACGAGAGAGCAACTGGGGATGCAGCACAAAGGAATCCCTCAGCAGATGCCAAAATGGAGGTCCGATCCTATTTGGAGGAGCCCCTCCACCAAATCCTCTGAGCTGGTGGAAGAACAAGGCCTCGGTCTACCCACGGCTTACTAAAGTCATGACAGGGAGACTCCGCATAGTGGCCACATCCGTTCTCTCTGAGAGGGTCTTCTCGAAAACGAGAAAAATAATTACTGAAAGAAGAAACCGCATCAGCCCCTCGAAAGTGAGGCAGCTTGCATTTCTGAATGCAAATATCTCATAAAAGCAAAATATGGTCAGCATTGCTGTGGCTGCTGGTTATAACATGGCAATAAAGAAGAGAGAAAAGAGGGACCTGTTTAATGTTTTAAGTGGGATACTGCAGTTTTGCACATTGACATTTATTTTTCTTTGATCTGGTGCAATATTCTATTATTATGCTGTTCAGATTGTATTAGTTTTGAATTTTTACATTTATATGCACTTTGTTTATATACATTAAAAAAGTTATATTTTAAATGCACGTGTAAGAGCATCCTTCTTTTTTACATTTATTTCAATTTGTGGGATACTGCAGTTTTACAAATTGTTATTGATTTTTCTTTGATATGGTGCAATATTCTATTATGCTGTTGAGATTGTATTTATTTTGAATGGCTAGATATATATGCACTTTGTTTATATACATTAAAACGTTATACTTTAAATGCAAATGTTTAATAAACTGTTTGACTTGAAAAAATACAAAACATATTTTTTTAAAGAGCCGTTCGGGAGCCAAAAGAGCTGTCTCTTTTTGGTGAGCTGAGCCGAACGAGCCGGCTTACTGAAAAGAGACGGAATGCCCATCACTACAAACGCCATGCTCAGAGAGTGCATTGCATTGTGGGTTTTATAGATCGACTTGAGCTGCAACCGATTTCCACATGTTGCTACCAACCTTATTATTTAACGAAAAAAATGAAACATGTTGAACATGTTGGAGCGTCTTTCTAAAATAAAGTCAATTTGAACTATTCTGGGCTATAGTGTAGGCAGGCTGTGGGTGTATGATCCTGATTGAACTCTTTCCAGATGCGCGTGTTGAGCTCTGTGTGAGCACCAACGAAATACTCCTGCTGAGAGTCCAACTTTAGCTACATACAAAATGTCTCAGTAATACTACGCACAGGACAGATCTCCTGTTTTGAGAAGTGTGAAGCATTAACACAGAGAAACCCTGAAGACAAGTCAAATGTCTGCTTGTTGAGGAGTGGAGCATCAGCTATTCAGCTTGCACAGGATAACGTTTTCCCAAGGTACAGACATAGGATCAAATTCGGGATACCCTCCTAGGACTGTGGCGGTCACGAAATTTCGACAGCCGGTGATTGTCAAGCAAATAACTGTCGGTCTCACGGTAATTGACCGTTAATTAACATAATCACATTTAGCATCTCTTGGCTTCCACACAGGTGACTACCTCATGAAGCTAGTTGAGAGACTGCCAAGAGTGTGCAAAGCTGTCATCAAGGCAAAGGGTGGCTATTTGAATATATATTTATATATTTTGATTTCTTTCACACTTTTTTGGTTACTACATGATTCCATATGTGTTATTCATAGTGATGTCTTCACTATTATTCTACAATGTAGAAAGTAGTAAAAATAAAGAAAAACCCTTGAATGAGTAGATGTTCTAAAACTTTTGACCGTCAGTGTACATTTTGAAAAGTCGAATAAATCCATGTAATATAGTCTACACCTTCACAATAAATCCATGATTTACTTTAGATAGGTCTAACGAAACATGATATGAAGAAAATGTAGTCTATTTCAGAAGAACAGAATAGCATACTCTGAGTTGACCTTATGTTACCTGGCTATGCCAAATGGCTGTGGGCTACACTAGATTATTTAGCAGACAAAATTTGCTTAGTGGCATTATTTTATAGTATGAAGAATACAATTGAACAAAGCTGAATAAAATAGAAAGGATATTTTCTCTAAACGATTTGAGGGAGTCCACACATGCAGCTATTCTGTGTTGAGCGGTTAAGAAAGAATTAGGTACTGCTATATGCTTAATTAAGAGTTATTCATGTAATGTTCTACAAACGTTGGGCTATATGTTTTGATTTTTAATACATTGAAAGGCATGAGCTCCGCTTTGTTTTTTTGCACCGGCTGTACACACTTCCTCAGTCTCTCATTCACAATTAGAGAAGCACTTGATAATGCCTAAAAATTCCCAGGGGCATCCTCTTTGTGTGGCCATAATACACCGGGGAAAAAAATCCATGCCTTTTGCAGCCCTTCTCCTGGAGTGCTACCTGCTCCAAAGCAATTCTCACTCACAGGCTACAAGTGAAGACAGACATCGGGGGCGCAATTGTGCGCGTCCTTATCCAATTCCTAGGTGCATAATGAAGATATTAGAAGAACTGTCCACATTTACTTTTCGTCAGCCAACAAGATGAGTAGGCCTAACGAACAGCAAAAGCACTAGCCTACGTCAATCTACTATCCCCCATAGTATAAAAGTTGTTCCTATTATATTCTGTGCGAGAAATAAATATTCCATACTCTGGGACAGTTGTGGGATGTGATAGATCCCAAATTAATACAACCACTAGCATCACTCAAACTTTTTTACGCAATGAGGCTGACGCAACAGATCAGAACATTTAGCTTAAAATGTTGATAAACTATTAGGCTATTTCTTCACATTATAAGCACAGCAATGCGCACACGACAGTAAGGGCAAATGTTCCATTAGTGGGAAAACACCATTATCAAAATTGACCACAAATGTGAATATGCATGTAACGCTTTTATTATAAAGGTGCATTTTTATGGTGAAAATGATCTTCCACAAACTTGAAACTCATGCGCTGCTTATGTATACCAGTTAGGCTCTACACCCCTTGTAAAGGGGATTCATGTGCTTAATTTTAAGAAGTTATTTGGCAACTTTAGTTGTGATACAAACCTTATCAAAACATATAGGCCTATGGGCTAGTCTACATGAGGTGCGTGACCATAATTCTAAAAAGTAATTTTACGTTTCTTGCCTTAAAATGGGCTTCATTCAGAAGTGATAATATATAATTCACAAATAAGCTAATAGTCACCCATCAGACTATTCTTGATTTAATCTTGACTTTACATATACTAAATAATGTATGCATAGTCACTTCAGCCCTACCTAGATGTACTAATTACCTAGACTAACCTGTACCCCCACACATTAACTCGGTACTGGTACCCCCTGTATATAGCCTTGATATTGCTATTTTATTGTGTTACTTTTGTATTATTTTTACTCTTTCTTGAACTGCACTGTTGGTTAAGGGCTTGTAAGTAAGCATTTCACATTAAGGTCTACACCTGTTGTATTCGGCGCATGTGACAAATAAAGTTTTATTTCATGTGTGAAATTTGTTTTGATTTAGAATGGACCATTATCATGCACCTGTCTCGAAACAGGGGCAGGGAAAAAATGCATGTCATCTGGACTTACAATAGCAAATGGAAGACGCTTTTCCTGTGGTTAATTTTCATGCTAGCCAGGTAGGTTATACACCTGTCGTAAAGATAAGCAATGTGCTTAATATTTGCTTAATATTAGGAAAGTTGAGAAATAAATAGTTGGCCTAGCCTATAGAAAGATGATGAAATCCTCCTCTTTTTAAGAGGCCATCACTCTGTTTTCTCAAGCAATTTCATAGTCTATAGAAATGTTGCTCATGGGCTCTCATGAAGTGTTTGATTAGATTTTCAATTACATTTGCAATGATGTCAGAGTGATTACAGGGACAATAGAGTGGCTAATATGGTCATCGCAACAGCCCTATACCATCCCCCAAGCCTAACCTTAACCATTAGTGGGGAAAACGCAAAACTGACCCAAGATAAGCGTCTCCGGGCAACTTCACCTTACTCAATTCTGCCGTCTCCTGGGCTCCCTCACCTGCTGATGGACACCTCACTGAGACATGGGCTCGGTGACCTGGAAATGACCGCTACAACAGAAGGCTGCTGCTGCTTCTCAGAGGGCTCCTCCACTGGTGATGTCATCAATACGCAGCAGGCCTCTGAGTCACTGGGGCTGGGATCACTCTGTTCCTGTTGTGCTGCCTTATCTACGGGAAGGAGGGAAAATAACATGGACTGTACACATGATCATAAAACTGGTATAAAATCATTTAGTGGTGAAAATGAGCTACGAGGAATCTGTGCTAGGAAACTTTGCTTGAAATCCATGTCATGGCTTATAATCTGGATCGGTCCTATTTTAACGTTGTAAACATGATTTGAGCAGACTGTGTGATAGATGCTAAAGTCATCCATGTTAAATTATATCTTACCTCATAGATATTTCCTCAAAGTAATGGGGAATACTTTTAACCACAAACACACCACTGTGTCTTCTAGGCAGAGGGCAAAAGGTTCATGACCAGCAGTTAATGATATTCTATATGTGGCTGACATTCTGAAGTGTGACTAATGCATTATGAATATGATTACCTCTGCATGTACTGATGTTTTGGTCTATGATGGGGGATTTCCATGGAAAAATATTAAATGCTTTATTTGGCAACAGTTGATCGCCATGTGGGTGTTTTTTTAAAGGAGCAAGCCAACAGCATGCTAGGTAGTGCTAGGTATCAACAGCAAATCCAGCACGGGCTGGAAGCTATAGCGAGCCGCGATTAGTCAATGTTGCTGCCATATCGCCAATAATTTACAACCTGAAGCCTGGCCTGTTCATGCTCTGTTTGACTATCTCCACTAGCTTCAAACACTTCAGCGCTAGCTTGGTGTTTGGTCTTGCCTTGGTGTTTGGTCTTGCCTTCCACTGAAAATTAATAGGCAGCATCACTTTTTCACCAAGTGTGACCTTTATCAAGACATACTGGGCATGAATCCCAATAGAGCTTGCGGGTGTGTTGCATGTCAGTAAAACATAATATACATAATAAATCATGTGGAAATATGTTTCCAAATGTTATGCAATGCATTTGTTTATTTTTTTGCTTACGTGCAAAGACGAACAACACATGCAGAGTTAAGAGAGTGTATTGTCTTTCATAATGAATTGTACTCTGGGGCTGTAACTCCCTGCACCACATGAGAAAGATGGCATGAGTATGGTGGTGTCAAATCAAATCAAGCTTTGTCACATGCGCCGAATAAAACAAGTGTAGACTTTACAGCGAAATACCTACTTACTACAAGCCCTTAACCAAGAGTACAGTTCACGAAGAGTTAAGAAAATATTTCCCAAATAAACGAAAGTAAAAAATAATAAAAAAACTAACACAATAACATAAAAATAAGGAGGACATATACAGGGGGTACCGGTACCGAGTCAGGGTGCGGGGGTACAGGTTAGAGGTCATTTGTACATGTAGGTAAGGGTGAAGGCACTATGCATAGATGATAAACAGCTAGTAGCAGCAGTGTATAAAACAAATGCCGGGGGGGGGGGGGGGTCAATGTAATAGTCCGGTGGCCATTTGATTAATTGTTCAGCAGTCTTATGGCTTGAGGGTAGAAGCCTTTTGGTCCTAGACTTGGCGCTCCGGTACCGATTGCCGTGCAGGAGCAGAGACTTGGGTGACTGGAGTGTCTGACAAATTATGAGCTTTCCTCTGACACTGCCTATTATATACAGTTAAAGTCCGAAGTTTACATACAATTATGTTGGAGTCATTAAAACTAGTTTTTCAACCACTCCACAAATATCTTGTTAACCTGTTATGGCTAGGGGGCAGTATTTTCACGGCCGGATAAAAAACGTACCCGATTTAATCTGATTATTACTCCTGCCCAGAAACTAGAATATGCATATAATTATTAGCTTTGGATAGAAAACACTCCAAAGTTTCTAAAACTGTTTGAATGGTGTCTGTGAGTATAACAGAACTCATTTGGCAGGCCAAAACCTGAGAAGATTCCAAACAGGAAGTTTGGCGACTGTGTGGTCCCATGGTGTTTATACTTGCGTACTATTGTTTGTACAGATGAACGTGGCACATTCAGGCGTTTGGAAATTGCTCACAAGGATGAACCAGACTTGTGGAGGTCTACAGTTTTTTTTGAGGTCTTGGCTGATTTCTTTTGATTTTCCCATGATGTTAAGCAAAGAGGCACTGAGTTTGAAGGTAAGCTTTTAAAAACATCAACAGGTACACCTCCAATTGCCTCAAATGATGTCAATTAGCCTATCAGAAGCTTCTAAAGCCATGACATAATTTTCTTGAATTTTCCAAGCTGGTTAAAGGCACAGTCAACTTAGTGTATGTAAACTTCTGACCCACTGGAATTGTGATTCAGTGAATTATAAGTGAAATAATCTGTCTGTAAACAATTGTTGGAAAAATGACTTGTGTCATGCTCAAAGTAGATGTCCTAACCGACTTGCCAAAACTATAGTTTGTTAACCTCAAACGTCCCACCCTAGTCAACAGCCAGTGGAATCCCGTGGTGCGATATTCAAATACCTTAGAAATGCTATTACTTCAATTTCTCAAACATATGACTATTTTACACCATTTTAAAGACAAGACTCTCGTTAATCTAACCACACTGTCCGATTTCAAAAAGGCTTTACAGCGAAAGCAAAACATTAGATTATGTCAGCAGAGTACCCAGCCAGAAATAATCAGACACCCATTTTTCAAGCTAGCATATAATGTCACAAAAAACAAAACCACAGCTAAATGCAGCACTAACCTTTGATCTTCATCAGATGACAACCCTAGGACATTATGTTATACAATGCATGCATGTTTTGTTCAATCAAGTTCATATTTATATCAAAAACCAGCTTTTTTACATTAGCATGTGACGTTCAGAACTAGCATACCCCCCGCAAACTTCCGGTGAATTTACAAAATTACTCACGATAAACGTTCACAAAAAACATAACAATTATTTTAAGAATTATAGATACAGAACTCCTCTATGCACTCGATATGTCCGATTTTAAAATAGCTTTTCGGTGAAAGCACATTTTGCAATATTCTCAGTAGATAGCCCGGCATCACAGGGCTAGCTATTTAGACACCCAGCAAGTTTAGCATACACCAAACTCCGATTTACTGTTAGAAAAGTTTGATTACCTTTGGTGTTCTTCGTCAGAATGCACTCCCAGGACTTCTACTTCAATAACAAATGTTGGTTTGGTCCCAAATAATCCATAGTTATGTTCAAACAGCGGCGTTTTGTTCGTGCGTTCAAGACACTATCCGAATGGTAAATAAGGGTTACGAGCACGGCGCATTTCGTGACAAAAAAATTCTAAATATTTCATTACCGTACTTCGAAGCATGTCAACCGCTGTTTAAAATCAATTTTTATGCAATTTTTCTCGTAAAAAAGCGATAATATTCCGACCGGAAATCTGCAATTAGGTAAACAGACGAAAGAAAATAAAGCATGGGGTTGACTCGGGCACGCGCCTAAGCCCTTTGTCCTCTGATCGGCCACTTGTCAAAAGCGATAATGTGTTTCAGCCTGGGGCTGCCTCGATATCGTTCAGCTTTTTCCCGGGCTCTGAGAGCCTATGGGAGCCGTAGGAAGTGTCACGTTACAGCAAAGATCCTCAGTCTTCAATAAACAGAGGCAAGAAGACCAACAACTTGTCAGACAGGCCACTTCCTGCATGAAATCTTCTCAGGTTTTTGCCTGCCATATGAGTTCTGTTATACTCACAGACACCATTCAAACAGTTTTAGAAACTTTAGGGTGTTTCCTATCCAATGCCAATAATTATATGCATATTCTAGTTACTGGGCAGGAGTAGTAACCAGATTAAATCGGGTACGTTTTTTATCCGGCCGTGTAAATACTGCCCCCTAGCCCTAACAGGTTAAAGGGGTATGACTAATGCCCACATTTGAGACATCACTATGACAGAACACGGATCAGAGCCAATATAAGAGGGCTGGCTGGGGTCATAGAGGTTTGAATAAGCTACCTCCTAATAAAGAAGATAGATTAAAGCTTATTGACTGAGCTCTGCTGAGAAGGCTGGGGGCTGTAAGATCTCCTGTGGTGACAGTGTTAACCCCCCTGTTTCATTCCCTCGGCATGCTAATAAGGGTTATGGTGGTACCTGCAGAGCTGGAGCTCACTCCCTGGTCCTCCTCTCCTCCCTCATCCCTTACTTCCTGCTTTATCTCCCTCTTCCTTGCAGTCTCCAGGCGACAGCGGACCTGGGCGATAAGGCGGGAGAACTCACTGTTATGCTGCTTCCCTGCAAGACAGAGGAGAAGGAGGGGTGAGAAACCAGGACAGGCACAAAGAGTACAGACATGCATATACACAGTCTCACACCCAGGCAGACATATCCTGTTTCTGAACTTTGCATAGCAGGAGACCTGCATTTCGATTCCATTTAACACTCAAAGAAAAACCCACATCCAAACACATCGAGAAACAAGTGTGGTTTAAGTCAGATAAATCAACACACCTATGATACAAACTCCCTCCTAAGTATTTTCTTGTTACAGTGAATTCAGCAAGTAGCCTTATTCTAAAATAAAAAAAATAAAAAAAATGTCTGTCAATATACACACAATAACCCATAATGACAAAGCGAAAACAGGTTTGTAGACACTTTTACAAATGTATTAAAAATAAAAAACAGAAATAGCATATTTACATAAGTATTCAGACCCTTTGCTATGAGACTCAAAATTGAGCTCAGGTGCATCCTGTTTCCATTGATCATCCTTGAGATGTTTCTAAAACTTGATTGGAGTCCACCTATCATAAATTCAATCGATTGTAAATTATTTGGAAAAGCACACACCTGTCTATATAAGGTCCCACAGTTCACAGTGCATGTCAGAACAAAACCAAGCCTTGAGGTCAAAGGAATTGTCTGTTGAGCTCCGAGACAGGATTGTGTCGAGGCACAGATCTGGGGAAGGGTACCAAAAAATGTCTGCAGCATTAAAAGTCCCCAAGAACACAGTGGCCTCCATCATTCTTAGAGGAAAGAAGAGCTGGCCTAGAGCTGGCCACCCGGCCAAACTGAGCAATCAGGGCAGAAGGGCCTTGGTCAGGGAGGGGACCAAAAACCCGATGGTCACTCTGACAGAGCTCCAGAGTTCCTCTGTGGAGATGGGAGAACCTTCCAGACGGACAACCATCTCTGCAGCACTCCACCAATCAGGCCTTTATGGTAGAGTAGCCAGACGGAAGCCACTCCAGAGCCCGGACTTGAGCCCGATTGAACATCTCTGGAGAGATCAGAAAATAGCTCTGAAGCGACGCTCCCATCCAACCTGACAGAGCTTGAAAGGATCTGCAGAGAGGAATGGTAGAAACTCCCCAAATACAGGTGTACCAAGCTTGTAGCGTCATACCCAAGAAGACCCAAGGCTGTAATCGCTGCCAAAGGTGCTTCAACAAAGCACTGAGTAAAGGGTCTGAATACTTATGTAAATTTGATATCAGTTTTACATTTTTAATAAATTTGCTAATATTTCTAAAAACCTGTTTTTGCTTTGCCATTATGGGCTATTGTGTGTAGATTGATGAGGGGGAAAAAACTATTTAATACATTTTAGAATAAGGCTGAAACAAAACAAAATGTGGAAAAGGTCAATGGGTCTGAATACTTTCTGAATGCACTGTATATCATAACTAGAGACATGCGCTCTGGAATAGAGACCATGTTAATGTAAGGTCCTGGTGGGAGTTCGAATATTGGGGCCCTCTCTGTGTACATTGTTGAAAACAGCCCAATATCCAGTTGAAGTGAAGGGGAAGGATAGTGTGTCATGAGAGGAGGTTTTTGTTTTGAATAGCAAAAGACAAAGACACTCAGGGTTTTACTAATATGATATATCAACTGACGAGGGAGAACCCCATAAAAAGGCCTCTCCGAGAGCTTATCAGTCTACGCAGAGTCTGTCAAATGATAACAAAAATCAAATCACAAGTTCCTGCTGGTGAAATAAACTCATCAAAACACTGGGCGATTTAGGCAGACAAAGCTAATGGATAAAGTTTGCAGAAGGGATTCAAGTAGAGGGCCAAAACAGATGGGTTCAGTTCAGCAGAACAAAAACATAAAATGTGGGGGGGGGTAAAAAAATACAATAACATAACTGAGAACAAACTCCAGAGAATGTAAAACCAAGAGTATGGAATCGCAATTTCAGGGTTGTTATGGCGAAACAATGGATCTGAGAGAAACAAAACGCTCCAAATATTTCTGCTCAGACCTCATACCTGGTTCCAGATTTAACTGAAAGGACAGTGTTTCATTCCTGTGCATATTAAACTCCTCATAGCATACGTGTCCTGTCAATACAACTTAGGGCCAAAGTAGTCCAGATCACACAGAGAACACACGCACCAGGACAGAATTGCATTACACCCGCCAGTGTAGTTAAGTGATTTCAACATGAGATTCCTTTCCTCTGCTATGCCTGTTATAGCCATGTTCTGCAGGACATTGTGTTCTCTCAGCTAGAGCACAGCTAACCTCCACTCATCTCTTGTGATCTGACTATCTGACTAAAGAAGATCATATGGATAGTAGCGACGGGGGACAAAATTGATAGTTACATGTCGGGATATTATTTTTAAATAGGTACCCAATTTGTTTTCAGCACTTTTATTTCCATGACTGATAAGTTTTCTCATGGCTCTCATCCCTCTGTAGCAGACATAAGGTGAGCAATATGTTTGGATAATGGAATCGCAATAAAGATAGAATTGTGAGGACCGTGATAATATCGTATCGTGAGGTCCTTGGCAATTCCTAGCCCTAATGGATAGATCCTCTGGAATCTGCTCAAGATATTCTTATTCTGATCACTTTCACATCTTGTACTGTAAACCAGTATCTAAAACCACTCGTAAATCACCATAAGACAAGACCAGACATCAGAGTCCTCTCATCGTAAAACATTGTGGACAGATATTCAGCTTCTGAAAGCACTGGACCCTGGCTGCAGCTGCTTAGGCCATTCTTGCAGCACCAAACATTCCGATGGTCAGAGTAAATTGAATTGAAGTGTGTGCGCCCCTGCATGATCCTGCTGCATGGTCCACATTAGGCCTCCATTTCACGCCTCCTTCTTTCCCCGAACCCTGACTCAGCAGTACTGTTCTGTTTGCACATGTACTGTACAGTAAATTAGATTCACCAAGGTGGGATATTCAGTGGCAGAACACTGATAAATTGTACCCGTTTACTTGCTTATCAGCAGGACTTTACAAAGCAAGAACGAAGAGGGCTAACATTATGTTTTGGATTCCAAGGTATAAATATTTATTACAAAATATATATATTTTTTAACTCAGATTAGGCCTACAAGACCAGTGGCTGAATCAGACTAATATTCTGAGGACTGTTTCTGACGTGGCTATGACAGGTTTCCACCTTGAAGAGTCTTGAGTGAGACCACTGATTGAAGGTCAAAGAACCCAAGTTTTATTGGAAGGTCACTGTGATCTGATGGCATGTAATATTTGAATATATTTGGAGGAATGAAAACAGACTTCAGTATATTACACCACCCAGTTAGAGCAGCATTCAGAAAGCCAAGGTGAATATACACAATTCATGGGTTCATTATGATCAGATCAGGTTTGCAATAAATAACTTTACTCAGACCCCCTCTCACCTGCAGAGGGGGAGAAGGGAACTGGTGGGGATTAACCACTCACGTCCTGTTGTAAATCAAGAAGATTATGGTCTGCCTCTCCAATATTCATCAAAGAAATGTACTTTGTTTCAAGATATTTTTTCCAGCTGAAACTCGAACACGTTCAAAAGCAACTACTGGAACAATATTTCTTACCTAGAATGTGGGGAGTGGTCAGAGGCGATCTATAGAACACTGTCTTTTTTTTTTGTAATGTCATTATAGATGTTATTGATGGGTTCTGATTTCTTAACTTTTGAAATCATGAAATATACTTTTTCATTTCACTGAGGGAGAGGGTAACGTATAACATTTACATTATGTCAGGATATGTTATTGTTAGCCATCAGGGATCCAATGGGAGGAGAAGAGACACAGTCTGGTACAAGTCACCATGACAGCCATAAGCTGGGGAGGAGTAAGGAATTTGGGCAGAGGTCAGGTTAGATGAAGTGAGGAAGAACATATCACTAATATTCTGGATAGCAACAGAGGTGTATTGGCTGTTCAGATGTGTAAGGAGGGGCTCAGCAAAGGAGCAAGGGTTAAATATCAGTGCTTGTGTGAATATTTTCTTTGTCTTATGCAGCTATATGACCCAGTGGGCGAATAAACTTAGTTTGAGCTTGATTAAGCGTCCGTTAGGTTCTAAATAAACAGAGTAAAAAAACTAACATTATAAAGGAAATACTGCAACCTAGAACATATACCCACTACATGCACGAAGTTTCCATACTATGCGTTGTGCATGTTAAAACATTATTTTTTTTTTTAAATGAAAGCGTTTTTGTTGAGAGGGATGTGATGAGAAAATAAGAGAATTGTTTTACATAACTTTGTACAAGTGACAAGTCACGCCTCTGAGTGAGGTCAGAGAGCGTGTCAGCTTGACGAAACAGCCACTTTCGAACAAACTATATAAAATGGTGGGTTAAGAAATTAACATAACATACCAGAAAAGCGTTGACCTGCAGCTGTACGTTTAAAGTGGTCTGAACTTTGAATCTCAACACGAGGTAGAGACGATAAACTCACCTCCCGGACAATCACTGGTATGGCTGATTAGCCATCCTAAGTAAAGTATCTTCGAAAGCGAATTTTAGTGGGACCATTCTACTACTCTGCTCAAACCATCATATTACACTACTCTCATCACCCCACTGGGAACCATCGACATGGCTGGCTAGCCTATCTTTAAAGAATCTGAAAGAGCTAATGGAAGGAAAATAAACTCTGTAGTTCTGTTCAGGACTACACAAGGCACCTGACAACTACAGAGAAGAACAACAGTAGAAGACTTGTTGGAACCCTTTTGGATAATCAGAGCCTTACAAGCGTGCCGGGGAAAAGGCACAACTTCCTTTCCAAGGTGGCCCTGTCTACCGAGAGAGATCCGGGAAACAAAGGCATTTCACGTAAATACATTCATGATTTCTTACTCCAAGCAGGCGGCAGTTCCTGAGCAAAGTATGTGATTACTGTAAGAGAGAGTAGTTTCTAAATGTACCAACGTTAAGTGTCTCTGTACCTCTCTCTCTCTCTCTCCATCACTTTTGTAACAAGCAGCCATAATGTTATCAGTCCGCTAGGGACATGTTTTTAATGTAGTAAGTGTGTATTTTTATCCTGTGTTACCATTAATTAGCTAGTAAATAAATATTAAACCAATTTGTGTTGTACTGAATCATAAGTAAGGCTCAGGTTTTATCAGATGCAAGGTTACAACTGTTCAGAATGATGATATGATACAAGGTTATGATTAATAAGTTGACTGTTTATAGATGTGAAAGGTAAAGACCTTTTAGAGTTTAATTCGGGAGATGGTAACTCTTTAAAGAACCGCTCTCGTGGTGCCCCAGATCCTAATGAGTTAAATGATACATGATTAATTTAATCTGGTAACAATTAAACATAGTTAGTTGATTAGATAAATAACAGTCCTCAGATTCATTCTAAAGTCAAGTCACGGCAATTACTTACTTGCCCGTGACTAATCTCGTTTTGGCCAGAGCTTTTCTTCTATTTACATGTCAATACAATATCTGCTCATAGCTATTTGTTGGGTTTAAAATCAATACATGCTATATTTAATTCTGAAATTCATATTAGTCTTTACGAAGCAAATTATAGTTTAACTGAATTAACTTCCATCACTTGTTTGTTTCGTAGCCAGGGACATTCCATGTACAGAGTGAACTCTAACGCGTGCAATGCCTGCTTTCAAAGTTTTGTGGCTAAAAAAATATGTTTCATATGCAGCCCCAGAATGACAAAGCACTTTTATGGCTGTAGTTCAAGTCTAAGCTGTAATGAAGAAATGACAGTTGCATGGACAAATACTGATCATTATCAAACCAGTAATTTACATCTAAACGAGCTCAAGACCTGGTATCTGTTCCAACTTCTATCTGTGTGACATCCTGTCAGCATCTGTTGAAGACCCATACTGCTGCCTTGCTTGCTCCTGTAGCCTAACTGACTCAAAGTGGAGTACATCTTTCTCAGTAGCAGGATGACTGTCTCCAGGAAATTCCATGTTTGATGTGGATCCAATCACACAGTCACCTCGTTCTTATTGGCAACCCGTTAAGTCAATCACACAGGGACCACCACTCTGTGCGCAAACGTCACCATCCGCAACTGATAAAATGTCACAACGACCTGCCTCCAAACATGGGTTCAGCTGGACACAGAGAAAGAGAAAAAGGGAGCAGAGAAGAAAGAAGAGAAGATCATCATCTCCTTTCTCTGGCCTTATCGTCTCAGGCTTTGATCCAGCTCAGGTGAGCAGCTTTCATGAACAATAACAAAACAGATGTCCTTAACAGTGAAACTTCCTTTTACTACTTGATGGCTAGATGGCCAATAGTCGTTAAGATGAAATGATGGGTGTTTAATACTGTGCATGCATGGAGGCAGACAAGAGGGCTAAAGGTTAATTGCAATAAGCCCAAAATAAATGAGGGGTTTAATCGTTTTGAGGGGAAATCGCAGCATCTGGAAATCTGGACAGAAAGAGAAGATGTATGTGAGAACTGACAGAAAAAGGCAACAGATTTTTTCTAATACTGTATTAAACGTTTTGGTCTCTAATCTTAACATTTCAAGATGAAGTTTAATAATAGAGGTAAAATTGCCTTAAAGTTTTTATGTTTTCTTTTGGGGTAGGTTAAGGCCACCATTAGCCATAAGAGCATATGATATTATAATGCACCAGCATAAAGCAACACATGTAGTAAAGGAGTAATTCCAAAAAGAACATTGAATGCAGAGAGACATCCGAGTGAAAAATATAATCATTGTTCAGTTATAAAATGTTGTCAACTGTCAGTAATTGCCTGGGCACAAATAACTGGCTTATTATGAATCACAGATGTTTGATGGAATGAGGAACATGTGCAGAGAAAAATGGTGGTAACCTGGTTTCTTATCTAGATATTCTTCTGTTGGGCATAGGCTGGATCCTGAAGCCAGCTGTCTTGGCAGAGGGTCAGGGTAATAATTAGGTAGATATGATGCTATACACTGTATACAGTGGGGTCCACAATGATTGAAACCCTTGATAAAGATGAGCAAAAAGGACTGTATAAAATAGATTATTCAAGTACTGAGCTACAGGTAACTGCCAAAATAAAGAAAACACTTGAGTAAATGAGGGATACAAAGCATATTGAAAGACAATGCTTTCACACAGGTGTGGTTCCTGAGTTAAGCAATTAATATCCCATCATTCTTAGGGTCATGTATAAAAATGCCCAGTTGCCCATTATTTTGATTACCATGCCTAGAACAACAAATCTCATTGACTTTGAAAGATGGATCTCAAAGGAGCATAGGGGGTTTAAAGTGTGTTGGCACGCGCACCAGTCACCAGATCTCAACCCAATTAAACACTTATGGGAGATACTGAAGAGGCGCCCGAGACAGCATTTTCCACCACCATCAACAAAACCCCAAATGATGGAATTTCTCGTGGAAGAATGGTGTCGCATCCCTCCAAGAGTTCCAGACACTTGTAGACTTTATGTCAAGGCGCATTGAAGCATACAATATACATTTGACCTTAAGAAAGGCCTCAGGACCTGGGGAGGCAAAATCTCCCCATAACATCAACAATCCACCAACATAGAGAATGGGGTCATTTGTGGACATTTCTTTGAGCATACAATACAGGTCAGTATTTCAATCATTTGGGACCCCACTGTATGTTAAAGGACAATTCCCCCACTTTATAACTGAGTAAAACATTAAGGACATCTTCTTAATGTAGCGCTGCACTTGCTCCTTCTGCCCTCAGAACAGCCACAATTCATCAGGGCATGGACTCTACAAGCTGTCGAAAGCATTCAACAGGGGTGCTGGCCCATGTTGACACGAATGCTTCCCAAAGTTGTGTAAAGTTGGCTGGATGTCCTTTGGGTGGTGGACCATTCTTGATACACATAGGAAACTGTTGAGCGTGAAAAACCCATCAGTGTTGCTGTTCTTGCTCATGCCACAATCTATAACCCATTCAAAGGCACTTAAAACTTGTGTCTTGCCCATTCACCCTCTGAATGGCACACATACAAAATCCATGTCTCAGTGGTCTCAAGGCTTAAAAATCCTTCTTTAACCTGTCTCCTCCCCTTCATTTACACTGATAGAAGTGGATTTAACAATTAACATCAATAAGGAATGATAGTTTTCATCTGGATTCACCTGGTCAGTCTGTCATGGAAAGTTCAGGTGTCCTTAATGTTTTGTATACTCGGTGTATATGAACAACAGTAAGATTTGATACACATTGATGTTTTATCGTTTTTTGTTAGTCATACTGCACAATTCCTTGTTTTTGTAATTTTGAAGTTTCTGTATTCCGTTTATGCACGCCCATTTATGCTTTAAAGCTCTGCCAGCCCAACAACTTCCAGTGTAGCACCTGACGCAATCTTCTGTACTGAGAGCTGTCAAAACACAGTAAACACGAAATGTCTTTCTACACCCATTACCTTCAAGACCTCCGCCTTATTACGGTGAACAATGTTCATCGTATCGTGAGAGGATCAGCTGTTGCTTAAAAAAAAGGGATTTAAGCTGTACATAGAGTTACATCAACAACTACTAAGGTGAGGACTCACAACTAGCTAGCTATCAAAACTACCCATTTGTTATTGGGTCAGTTCCCCTTGATTTTGATATTCAGTAATTTTTTCTAAAAGGATAAGTTGTTTTATTTGTATTTCTCAGTTTCCAGCAAGGCTCTTGTGACAAGAGGTTAGTGTGAGGGCAACTTGTTACAGATCAATGAGGAAATCCGAGAAGCAACACAGTTTGAGAGTAGAAAGAATGAATATAGAAAGCACAAGCTTTACTGCTCTGGTTGTTATAAGCAAGTTCCTGGGGATTCATAAAAGTGTCTAAAAATAATGGCATGGTGAGGACACTTGGGAATTGATTAGCTAGATAGTGTAGCCAGCATAGTACACTTCAACAGTCATATTGTAAATAATTCACTAAAGGTGTGAATTTAGGATATGCTCCCCTGAAACTATACTGAACAAAAATAGAAATGCAAAATGTAAAGTGTTGGTCCCATGTATTGTGAGCTGAAATAAAAGATCCCAGAAATGTTCCATGCGCACAAATAATTTATTTCTCTCAAATGTTGTGCACAAATATGTTTACATCCCTGTTAGTGAACATTTCTCCTTTGCCATTATAATCCATCCACCTGACAGGTGTCGCATATCAAGAAGCTGATTAAACAGCATGATCATTACACAATGGCGACAATAATCCACTCTAAAACGCGTAGTTTTGTCACAAACACAATGCCACAGATGTCTTAACTTTGAGAGAGTGCAATTGGCATGCTGACTGCAGAAATGTCCACCAGAGATTTGAATGTTAATTTCTCTACCATAAGCCACCTCCAACGTTGTTTTACAGAATTCCAACCGGACTAAATAACGCAGACCATGTGTAACTGCGCTAGGACCTCGACATCCGGCTTCTTCCCCTGGGTAATCATCGGAGACCAGCCACCCGTACAGCTGATGAAACTAAGGAGTATTTTTGTCTGTAATAAAGCCCTTTTGTGTGGAAAAACTCATTCTGATTGACTGCGCCCCTGCCCAGTCATGAGAAATCCATAGATTAGGGCCTAATGAATGTATTTTAATTGACTGATTTCCTTATATGAACTGTAACTCAGTAAAATCTTGAAATTGTTGCATGTTGCGTTTATATTTTGTTCAATATAGTTTGAGGATTTTGTTCTTTGAATTGTCAGTCTTTCTAATATTCTTGGTTTGTTGACCTATATTTGAACAGCAGTTATTAATTGTTGTTTAATCCTTGAATTATTTTCACAGACTGTGTTAAAGGACTTACTCCCTGTCATCCTGGCCCACTACCGTTGCTCCTGTGTTGCTGGGAATACTTTGTGCAACCTCAGTCGCACTGCTCTACCAGACAGAACACTACTGTCAACTTGGGATTGGTGTGGTTCTCCCTGTCCATAGTTGCACTGAGAGTGAGCAGAGGTGGCACAAGCAAAGAACAATGGTAAGGCTGTGTGTGAATGTTTACTGAAGGCTAATATGAATAATATAAATGAGTGATGTGAATGTGATGATGTAAGTGCCCCTTGGTATTCCTAGGGTGTGAAGCCAGGCCCTGTTAACAGGATGATAGTCCTGCCAACAAGACCCAAAGAGGAGACTGGCTGAGGGAGTGAGGTAAAATGTTTAGCATTCATCATAATCTGAGCTAATTTTTGACAACCGCTTTAAATTTGTGTAGCCAATATGCCTTGATTAAAATAGCCACAGTACATCAGATTATGCCAATCCTGAAACAATCCCTAGTGGTTCCTAACTCTAGACACTTGTGTAGATCCAAAAGGGATAGGTAAAAGCAGCCAATGAAACCAAATCAAATTGTATTTGTCACATGAGCCAAATAAAACAGGTGTAGACCTCACAGTGAAACGCTTATTTACAAGCCCTTAACACTTATTTTTCTTACAACTGCTTTGTTGGGTAAAAAATAGATAAGTAAGTAACAAATAATTAAAGAGTACCACTTGCCGTGTGGTAGCAGAGAGAACAGTCTATGACTAGGGTGGCTGGAGTCAAACAATTTTTAGAGCCTTCCTCTGACACCGCCTGGTATAGAGGTCCTGGATGGCAAAAAGCTTGGCCCCAGTGATGTAATTGGCCGTACACACTACCCTCTGTAGTGTTATACCCTATTTGGAAAAATACCAAGTCCATATTATGGCAAGAACAGCTCAAATAAGCAAAGAGAAACAACAGTCCATCATTACTTTAAGACATACAGAACATTTCAAGATCTTTAAAAGTTTACTCAAGTGCAGTCGTAAAAACCATCAGAGCTATTTCACCAAGGAGAGTGATGGAGTACTGCATCAGATGACCTGGCCTCCACAATCACTCGACCTCAACCAAATTGAGATGGTTTGGGTTGAGTTGGACCACAGAGTGAAGGAAAAACAGCCAACACGAGCTCAGCATATGGCAACTCCTTCAAGACTGTTGGAAAAGCATGTATATCCAATCCTTCTGAATCGACAAGTGTCTAGGCAGCAGGAACCAGGGGTTGTTTCCTGATAGGGCCTATGACTGGAATTCCTTGCCTTTATCACAGGAGTACCTTCTATGAGACAGAGCTACTGTATCTAGTTAGCATGCTTCCTAGCTGGACTGCTACATCCAAAATAATAGTGTTTGCAACAATAACAGCCAATTTTCATCTTAGCGACTGTCTTAAACAGTCCAAACAACATTTATACATTTTACATTTTAGTCATTTAGCAGACGCTCTTATCCAGAGCGACTTACAGTAGTGAATGCATACATTTCATAAATGTTTTCCCCCGTACTGGTCCCCCGTGGGAATCGAACCCACAACCCTGGCGTTGCAAACACCATGCTCTACCAACTGAGCCACACAGGCAAATCATTACAGATTCCTAGTCTATCAGTCTGTATCTTTGGTGCCAATGTAAGCAATGCTAGCTAGCTAAGTAGCTATACCTGCTGCATCTGAAATAAAGTGTTTTCAATGACTACAGACAAATATTATTCAAATCAGAAATCCATTTGCATTGCTAGTTATAGCCTTATGTTAGCTAGCTAACATTGAACCTAGTTTGTTAGCTTTAGCTACTTGCAGATTCATACTGACAATGTTTGTATTGGTAGTAGTAGGAGTTGGGATTATGACGGGAGATTATGGCCGTCTATTGTATTTCATGAACATGTGTGCATGTCTAGACAATAATGGCCCATCCACTTAGCTAAATGTGGCTGGGAGGTGGTTATAGCATTTCCTTCACATGATCCATCAATTTTGACAAGTGTGTCAGGGAAACGTAATCTAATAATGACGTTTACACACTTTGTTTTTGATATTGCTACTATGCAAGTAACCACTTCACTGTACCGTTTACACCTTCTGTATCCTGTGCATGTAACAAATAAACATAGATTTATTTAATATGTGTGTTTACCACATGGCCTCACATGTGAATCCTTAAAGAGATGGGTGGGCTTAAGAGGCTGTGAACGATGCTCAATGGGTATAGACAAAGAAGAGCTCTCCGGTTGGTGTACCAAAACATTCAAGGGCCATTTTCTCAAAAGTGGGGTTAAAAGTATATCAACTTTCAAAGCAGAATTACTTTCCCATTGTTCCTCAACTGCAGTGTATGATACTATTTTCTAGTCTCTACTTTTATCCCCAAAAAACCCCCACAATTTCAAGTTGATACATAAGACCGAATCGAGGAGGTTGGTTTCAGGGATGTAATTGAATTATTATTATTTGAATCAGCTGTGTAGTGCAAGGGGGAAAAAAACAAAACATAGTGCCCCAGGACAGAGTTTGGAAAACTCTGGTGTAAGGCACGGCATGGGCTTTGTACCGCTAATGAAGGTGAAGCACTGTTTGCTTTCTAAACACCTGAAAGAGCAATTTCCTGCAATGTAGCATGAAATATCATGAATTGTGACACAGGAACCAAGACATTTGAAATAAATCTTATTTTATTAACAGGAATAGAGAAACATTACAGGGCTACTTCCTAAATATTTGGGAGAGGAGAGGGGAAGAGTCCAACAGGAGGCCAGCTCTCTATGAGGGGCGAGTCCAACCGGCCTCATCTCGCTTTAACCATTGCAACCAGGTTCTTCGGCACCTGTAAACGCTACCTCTGGAATTCACGTGAGCTGTTAAGGACTGCAGCAACAACGGCAGTTTTGCAGGAGCAATTAAGTAATATGGTGCAGGGATTTCTCTGCCATTTTAACCCATGGGTGGGCCCCCTAAGCATTTCAAACCCCTACGTTATACACACACTAGAGGTGGACCAATTAATCGGAATGGCCAATTAATTAGGGCCGATTTCAAGTTTTCATAACAATCGGTAATCGGTATTTTTGACCACCAATTTGCAGATTTCTTTTTTTACACCTTTATTTAACTAGGCAAGTCAGATTAAGAACAAATTCTTATTTTCAATGACGGCCTAAGAACGGGGGTTAACTGCCTTGTTCAGGGGGGATTCATTTTTGCAACCTTCGGTTACTAGTCCAACGCTCTAACCACCTGCCTTACATTGCACTCCACGAGGAGCCTGCATGGCAGGCTGACTACCTGTTACGCGAGGGCAGCAAGAAGCCAAGGTAAGTTGCTAGCTAGCATTAAACTTATCTTATAAAAAAACAATCAATCTTAACAATCACTAGTTAACTACACATGGTTGATGATATTACTAGTTTATCTAACGTGTCCTGCGTTGCATATAATCGATGCAGTGCCTGTTAATTTATCATTAAATCACAGCCTACTTCGACAAACGGGTGTTGATTTAACAAGCGCATTTGCGAAAAAAGCACTGTCGTTGCACCAATGTACCTAACCATAAACATCAATGCCTTTCTTTAAAATCAATACACAAGTATATATTTTGAAACCTGCATATTTAGTTAATATTGCCTGCTAACATGAAATTGTGTCACA
The DNA here is from genome assembly GCF_901001165.1 of Salmo trutta. Lineage (NCBI taxonomy): Eukaryota > Metazoa > Chordata > Actinopteri > Salmoniformes > Salmonidae > Salmo > Salmo trutta. The sequence continues at coordinate 30,619,019 of NC_042972.1, read as the reverse complement.
TCTCTAGCGTTCATTGCACGCAGAGTCAGGGTATATGCTACAGTTTGGGCCGCCTGTCTCGTTGCGAACTCATTTGCCAGAATTTTACGTAATTATGACATAACATTGAAGGTTGTGCAATGTAACAGGAATATTTAGACTTAGGGATGCCACCCGTTAGATAAAATACGGAACTGTTCCGTATTTCACTGAAAGAAAAAAACGTTTTGTTTTCGAGATGATAGTTTCCGGATTCGACCATATTAATGACCCAAGGCTCGTATTTCTGTGTGTTATTATATTATAATTAAGACTATGACTTGATAGAGCAGTCTGAGCGGTGGTAGGCACCAGCAGGCTCGTAAGCATTCATTCAAACAGCACTTCGCTGTGCTTCAAGCATTGCGCTGTTTATGACTTCAACCCGGGTGGGTATAATTTGTGGAATGTTCCAACAGGAATCTATTCCAAAAACTTCGTAAATAACAATGTTGCCAAAAAAACAACGCATACAAAGTTGTATAGCGGCAGAATAAGATACCTGGTAGGGAGTGGTCTATTTTATTGCATTTTTCACTCATCACGTTTATTCTGAAAAATGTCTGTCCTCACTCTGGTTGCCTATGGACAAACATTAAGAATAAGCTATGTGGTGAGTTGATGCCTATTCGGCAGCTAGTTAGCTAGGTTGGTATGCATTGCTACTTTGTATGCGTTGTTGGTTGGCAACTATTTACTTTACGCTTTTTGGAACAGATTCTTGTTGGAACGTTCCACAAATTATACCCACCCCTTCAAGCCTATCAACTCCCAAGATGAGGCTGGTGTAACCGATGTGAAATGGCTAGCTAGTTAGCGGGTGCGCGCTAATAGCGTTTCAAACGTCACTCACTCTGAGACTTGGAGTAGTTGTTCCCCTTGAAGCAGCGTTACCCATGCAGAGCGAGGGTGGCTGTTGTCGATGTGTTCCCGGTTCGAGCCCAGGTAGGAGCGATGAGAGGGACGGAAGCTATACTGTTACACTGGCAATACTAAAGTGCTTATAAGAACATCCAATAGTCAAAGGTATATGAAATACAAATCGTATAGAGAGAAATAGTCCTATAATTCCTATAATAACAACTACAACCTAAAACTTCCTACCTGGGAATATTGAAGACTCATGTTAAAAGGAACCACCAGCTTTCATATGTTCCCATGTTCTGAGCAAGGTACTTAAACGTTAGCTTTCTTACATGGCACATATTGCACTTTTACTTTCTTCAACACTTTGTTTTTGCATTATTTAAACCAAATTGAACATGTTTCATTATTTATTTGGGGCTAAATTGATTTTATTGACGTATTATATTAAGTTAAAATATGTGTTCATTCAGTATTGTTGTAACTGTCATTATTACAAAAAAATATAATAATAATAATAATATATAAAAAAAAATGGTTTGTTTTTTAGTTTATTTTTTTGTTATTTAAAAAAGTTTTTTATTTTTATATATATATATATATATATATATATATAAAAATACATTTTTATTTTTTATAAAATCGGCCGATTAATCGGTACCGGCAACTTTTGGTCCTCCAAATAATCGGTATCGGCGTTGAAAAATCATAATCGGCCGACCTCTAACACACACACACACACACACACACACGGGATGGAAAAACACTAAGTTTGCAGAAAAGATAATGGACTTGTTTATATTTTTGAATAATATAATCTTTGAGAACTAACAATCACCAAAATAAAAGCGAGACACTTAGGGAGATTTGAAAATCCCCAAAACAATGAATTTAGCAGTATTCATTTTGTTATGTTTGAGCAAAAGAACAGCATTATCCATGGCAAACTGCAGAGAGTTGCAGGAAACTACCTTTAAAACAGCAACATTCTCACATCTACATGGCAAAATGTGCAGAATTGCAGGAAACTAGCTTTAAAACTGAAAAAAAAAATGGATCAGCTCCATGGAGAAATTTGTTCAATTGCACGAAATTGGCTTAAAATGTTCTCTACAGAGCCAAGATGGGGGCCTCTAAAATATAGCCGCGCTGTCGGCCGACCGCATTCATTGCCACGCCCCCTGCCACACCCACCACCTAAGTCCCTTTTTGATCCAGAAAAAAACCTGTGGTGTTCCCTTAAACATGGACAGTCGCCTACAACCAGCTTAATTTGAAGCAATTCTTGACTCCGACCATATGTCCTTCAGTTGTGATGTGAACATTTGTGTCATGAAGTGCACTCATACTGGTGGCTACAGCATTGACTGATGCTGTAACACTCCCTAATCTATTGTCCACAAGGGGGAAATAGAACACAGGGATTGAATTAAGATTATTTTTTATTAGGCCTCTGAATCAACACAAAAAAATGTAATTTACTAAATTACTCCCATCGTTTTTAGTCACTAGGGGTTGACAGTCTGATAAGGAAAAGCTAAAATAAATGGTTTCTAAAGCTACCATAACCAGAAAGGAACTGTGAAGCTTGAACACACTTTCATACACAGAACATCAAAAGTCAGTTCACCTGCGCGTCGCTAGTCTGAGTACCAGTCTCTTTAGACAACATTCCAATCCTTGTCATTGCTAAATAACATACTCAGATTAGCTCATTGCAGCAGTGCTGGCATAATATCACCCATTTCATATTTTGTGTCTGTTAGTTACTAAACTAACTTCCAATCGTTAAAAAATATTAATTACTACTTGCTGTTCAACAGGTTTATGAATCCAAGCTGAATATAATACATTTGATTATGAACAAAACATTTGTCTGCTGGGCTTGATAACATTAGGTACACAGAGCCAGCTAAGCAAACGTTACCTCAGTTCAGGCGATAGATGGTAGATGAACTGTCATTCCAAATATGATTGAATATTTACCATCTAACTCAGACTACACAAACACAGAGAAAGAATCCATTTGTGCATTGGGAAAAACATTTTCACATTAAAGCCATAATCTACACACAATACCCCATAATGACAAAGCAAAAACTGTTTTGAGAAATTTTAGGAAATGAATAAAACACAAAATATTGAAATATCCCATTTACTAAGTATTCAGACTGTTTATTCAGAACTTTGTTGAAGCGCCTTTGGCAGCGATTACAGCTTCAAGCCTACTTGGGTATGACGCTACAAACTTGGCACACCTGTATTTTGGGAGTTTCTCCCATTCTTCTCTGCAGATCCTCAAGCTCTGTCAGATTGAACGGGGACTCGCTGCACAGCTATTTTCAGGTCTCTCCAGAGATGTTCGATCTGTTTCAAGTCCGGGCTCTGGCTGGGCCACTCAAGGACATTCAGAAGCTTGTCCCGAAGCCACTCCTGCGCTGTCTTGGCAGTGAGCTTAAGGTCATTGTCCTGTTGGAAGGTGAACCTTAGCACCACAGACTGGGGCTAAGCACTGGAGCAGGTTTTCATCAAGGATCTCTGTACTTTGCGCCGTTTATCTTTCCCTCAATCATGACTAGTCTCCCAGTCCCTGCCACTGAAAAACATTCCCACAGCATGACGCTGACACCACCATGTTTCAGCGTAAGGATTGTATTGGCCAGATGATGAGCGGTACCTGGTTTCCTCCAGACGTGACACTTGGCATTCAGGCCAAAGAGTACAATCTTGGTTTCATCAGCCCAGAGAATGTTGTTTCTCATGGTCAGTGTTCTTTAGGTGACTTTTGGCAAACTCCAAGCGGGCTGTCATGTGCCTTTTACTGAGGAGTGGCTTCCGTCTGGCCACTCTACCAAAAAGGCCTGATTGGTGGAGTGGTTGTCCTTCTGGAAGGTTCTCCCATCTCCACAGAGGAACTCTGGAGCTCTGTCAGAGTGACCATCCGGCTCTTGATGACCTCCTTGAACAAGGCCCTTCTCCCACGATTGCTCAGTTTGGCCGGGTGGCCAACTCTAGGAAGTCTTGGTGGTTCCAAACTTCTTCCATTTAAGAATGATGGAGTGTTCTGGGGTACCTTCAACGCTGCAGAAATGTTTTCGTACACTTCCCCAGAACTATGCCTCGACACAATCCTGTCTAGGAGCTATACAGACAATTTATTTGACCTCATGGCTTGTCAACTGTGGGACCTTATATAGACAGGTGCCTTTCCAAATCATGTCCAAATCAATTCAATTTATCACAGGTGGACTCCAATCAAGTTGTAGAAACATCAAGGATGATCAACGGAAACAGGATGCACCTGAACACAAATTCGAGTCTCATAGCAAGAGTGTCTGAATACTTATGTAAATAAGTTATCCGTTTTTTTATAAATTTGCAAAAATATCTAAAAACCTGTATTCGCTTTGTCATTGTGGGGTATTGTGTGTAGATTGATGAGGATTTTAATTTATTTAATCCATCTTAGAATAAGGTTGTAACGTAAGAAAATGTGGATAAAGTCAAGGGGTGTAAATACTTTCCGAATTAACTGTATTTGACTAACCTGACTTAACTGTCAACATTCACCTCACTGGTCAAAATGTGGTAAGCTGCAGCAGCAGCAGGTGATAAGACAACCTGGCGCCAATGATTTTTTTCTTCTTGTCAATCACTCAAGCAAGAGCCTGCCGCCTGGCCAGCTCGTGCACATGCTCAGGTCTATCAACATTTCTTACTATGCGAAACAGGAGGGCTGGCATTGAAAAACCAGAGTTTACTTTTTGTAACAGAGAAAAAAAACTCAAGATACTTTGACGGATCTGCATGATTCACGTGGGTTACGAATTTAAATCAGAAAATCCGGAAATTACAAGTGATTCAATACGATAATATTAGGCTATTTGGAAAGGGCACAATGGCTGCCGGAGCTGCAACTTCACTCGGTGATGGTGGGAGTGGTTTTGCTGAATAGAATTATGGGCGTTTGAACCTTGAAAATAAAAATATTGAAGCAAAAGGACAATAAAAGCATTATATAGGCCGTTGAACATCTATTTCAAATATTTACAGATGTTATTAGACAAAGACAACCAGAGGAGCAAAAAGTGCCTTCAGAAAATATTCACGCCCCTTAAACTTTTCCACATTTTGTTGTTAAAACCTGAATTTAAATTAGATTTTTGTCGTCACTGGCCTGCACACAATGCCCCATAATGGTTGAAGTGGAATTATGTTTTTCGAAAATTTTACAAATTAAATTTTAAAAGCTGAAATGTCATGAGTCAATAAGAACTCAGCCCCTTTTATGGCAAGCCGAAATAAATTCAGGAGTAAAACATTTCTTAAGTCACATAGGTTGCATAGACTTAATAGTAATAGTGTATACCCGATATGGAATAGAACCTGTATTAAAATCTGGATGTCACCCAACCCTAAGTGTGAAATAGGACAAAAATACAGTACCAGTCAAAAGTTTGGACACATCTACTCATTCAAGGGTATTTCTTTATTCTTCAATATAGAAAATAGTAAAACTAATAGTGAAGACAACAAAATTATGAAATAACACATATGGAATCCTGTAGCAACCACAAAAGTGTTAAACAAATTGAAATATATTTTATATTTGAGATTCTTCAAAGTAGCCATCCTTTGCCTTGATGACAGCCATGTTCATTAAAAGTGTGCCTTGAATTCTAAATAAATCACCAAGTGTCACCAGAAAAGTACCCCCACACCATCACACTTCCTCCTCCATGTTTCACAGTGAGAACCACACAGGCGGAGATCATCCATTTACCTACTCTGCGTCTCACAAAAGACATGGCGGTGGGAACCAAAAATCTCAAATTTGGACTGATCAGACCAATGAACAGATTTCCACCAGTCTAAATGTCCATTGCTCATATTTCTTGGCCCAAGCAAGTGTCTTCTTCTTATTGGTGCCCTTTAGTAGTGGTTTCTTTGCAGCAATTTAACCATGAAGGCCTGTTTCATGCAGTCTCCTCTGAACAGTTGATGTTGAGATGTGTCTGTTACTTGAACTCTGTGAAGCAATTATTTGGGCTGCAATCTGAGGTGCAGTTAATTGCCGATTTCTGAGGCTAGTACCTCTAAAGAACTTTCTGTGGCATTCCTCATGAGAGCCAGTTTCATCATAGCGCATTATAGGTTTTTGCAACTGCACTTGAAGAAACTTTCCAAGTTCTTGAAATGTTCCGTATTGACTGACCTTCATGTCTTAAAGTAATGACGGACGGTCGTTTCTCTTTGCTTATGTGAACTGTTTTTGCCATAATATGGACTTGGTCTTTCACCAAATAGGGCCATCTTCTGTACACCAACCCTACCTTGTCACAACACAACTGATTGGCTCAAACACAATAAGGAATGAAATTCCACAAATGAAAAGCTGAAATGTCTTGAGTCAGTAAGTATTCAACCCCTTTGTTATGGCAAGACTAAATAAGTTGCATGGACTCTGTGTGCAATAGTGTTCAACATGATTTCGGAATGACTACCTCATCTACGTAGCAGACACATTCAATTATTTGTAAGGTCCCTAAGTCGAGCAGTGAATTTCAAACTCAGATTCAACTCCATAGACCAGCAAGGTTTTCCAATGCCTCGCTATTGGTAGATGGGTAAAAAGCAGACATTGAATATCCCTTTCATGGTGAGGTTATTAATTCGACTTCAGATGGTGTATCAATACATCCAGTCACTACAAATACAGGTGTCCTTCCTAGTTCAGTTCCCGGAAAAGAAGGAAACCACTCAGGGTTTTCATCATGAAGCCAATGGTGACTTTAAAACAGTTACAGTTTAAGGGCTGTGATAGGATAACACTGAGGATGGATCAACAACATTGTCGTTACTCCACAATACTAACCTAAATGACAGAGTGAAAAGAAGGAAGCCTGTACAGAATAAAAATATTCCAAAATATGCCTCCTGTTGCAACAAGGCACTAAAGTAAGACTGCAAAAAATGTGGCAAAGCTAGAAACATTTTGTTCTGAACACAAAGTGTTATGTTTGGCACAAACCCAATACAATAAATTACTGAGTACCACTCTCCATTTTTTTTAAGCATAGCAGTGGCTGCATCATGTTATGGGTATACCTGTAATCGTTAAGGATTGAAGAGTTTCAGGATATTAAAAAAAACGGAATGGAGCTAAGCACAGGCAAAATCCTAGAGGAAAACCTGGTTCAGTCTGCTTTCCACCATACACAGATGAATTCACCTTTCAGCAGCACAATAACCTAAAACACAAGGCCAAATCTACACTGAAGTTGCTTACCAAGACGCCGTTGAATGTTCCTGAGTGGCCTAGTTACAATCTATGGAAAGACCTGAAAATGGTTGTATTACAATGATCAACAAAAAATTTGACAGAGGTTGAAGAATTTTGAACAGAATAATGGGCAAATGTTGCACAATACAGGTGTGGAAAGCTACTACCTGGAAAGACTCCCAGCTGTAATCACTGCCAATAGTGATTCTAACATGTATTGACTCAGGGGTTTGAATGCTTATCTAATGAAGACACAGTATAATAGCTTTTACATGATTTTTCTTACAAATGTTAGAATTTTGACAGAGTATTTTGTGTAGATCATTCACAAAAACCTATTGCATTAGTCATCTCAGGGATCCTACTTGAAACATCACTGAGTAGCAATTTCCGGTTTTGCTCATCACTAAAGTCAATAAACATTCAATCATAAAATGTCAAACTGTGTAAGACTTCAATAAATACTTCATAACTGCCCAAATGTTATAAGTGTAGGAGTTGTTCTTTAAGGGCTGTGGAGACAAACTAATTTCAGTGTGCCCCTGTAGAGGCCCAGGGCTGACAGATTATTAACATAGCCTGCCAAGGGCACAGGAGCAAGCTGCAGTTAACTTTAATTTTAAAAATTAAAATGCAGTTGAAGTCAGAAGTTTACATACACTTAGGTTGGAGTCATTAAAACTCGTTTTTCAACCACTCCACAAAATTCTTGTTAACTATAGTATTGGCAAGTCGGTTAGGACATCTACTTTCTGCATGACACAAGTCATTTTTCCAACAATTGTTTATAGACAGATTATTTCACTTATAATTCACTGTATCACAATTCCAGTGGATCAGAAGTTTACATACACGAAGTTGCCTGTGCCTTTAAACAGCTTGGGAAATTCAAGAAAATGACGTTATGGCTTTAGAAGCTTCTGATAGGCTAATTGACATCATTTGGGTCAATTGGAGGTGTACCTGTGGATGCATTTCAAGACCTACCTCCCAAACTCAGTGCCTCTTTGCTTGACATCATGGGAAAATCAAAAGAAATCAGCCAAGATCTCAGAAAATAAATTGTAGACCACCACAAGTTTGGTTCATCCTTGGGAGCAATTTCCAAATCCCTGAAGGTACCATGTTCATCTGTACAAACAATAGTACGCAAGTATAAACACCATGGGACCACGCAGCCACCATATCGCTCAGGAAGGAGACGCGTTCTGTCTCCTAGAGATGAACGTACTTTGGTGCGAAAAGTGCAAATCAATCCCAGAACAACAGCAAAGGACCTTGTGAAGATGCTGCAGGAAACAGGTACAAAAGTATCTATATCCACAGTAAAACGAGTCCTATATCGACATAATCTGAAAAGCCACTCAGCAAGGAAGAAGCCACTGTTCCAAAACCGAAATAAAAAAAGCCAGACTACGGTTTGCAACTGCACATGTGGACAAAGATCGTAGTTTTTGGAGAAACGTCTCCGGTCTGATGAAACAAAAATGGAACTGTTTGGCCATAATTACCATTGTTATGCTTGGAGGAAAAAGGGGGAGGCTTGCAAGCCAAAGAACACCATCCCAACCGTGAAGCACGGGGGTGGCAGCATCATGTTGAGGGGATGCTTTGCTGCAGGAGGGACTGGTGCACTTCGCAAAATAGATGGCATCATGAGGGAGGAAAATTATGTGGATATATTGAAGCAACATCTCAAGACATCAGTCAGGAAGTTAAAGCTTGGTCGCAAATGGGTTTTCCAAATGGACAATGACCCCAAGCATACTTCCAAAGTTGTGGCAAAATGGCTTAAGGACAACAAAGTCAAGGTATTGGAGTGGCCATCACAAAGCCCTGACCTCAATCCTATAGATACTTTGTGGGCTGAACTGAAAAAGTGTGTGCGAGCAAGGAGGCCTAAAAAACCTGACTCAGTTACACCAGCTCTGGTCAGGAGGAATGGGCCAAAATGCACCCAACTTATTGTGGGAAGCTTGTGGAAGGCTATCTGAAACGTTTGACCGAAGTTAAACAATTTAAAGGCAATGCTACCAAATACTAATTGAGTGTATGTAAACTTCTGACCCACTGGGAATGTGATTAAATAAAAGCTGAAATAAATTATTCTCTAAATGTCAGGAATTGTGAAAACTGAGTTTAAATGTATTTGGCTTAGGTGTATGTAAACTTCCAACTGTGTGTGTGTGTAGAGAGATCTCTCTCTCTCATAATAATAATAATAATAATAATAAAAGCTGAAGTTCACTGAGAGGAAAAAAAATAATTGGTCTCCATTGACAGAGTTCTGTTTGGCATTGTTTTAGGGTCCTGCTCGCAACCTTGCTGTTCAATGACACAACAATAGCACACTGATGGAGGCACATTCATTGAGTGTGCCAATCTTGTTCAAACGTTTGGAAGAGAAAGCGAGACTGCTACCACATACTGCATGTGGCCAACACTCTGTGTTTGTGCGTGTGTCGCCATATCCCTGGTGTCTGCCCATTCACTGATCTAACAGCCATCGGAGTGAGTCATCGCGGGGACGGGCGAGCCTGGCTCTGGTCTGATTAATCAAACTGTTTTCATTTAAGACAGCTATTTATAATACACCCCTCCATGAGTCAGATCAATATTTCAATCTCCACATTTATCAAAGTTAGCACCACCAAGCTATTTCTAGTTCCACCCACCTTTTATCTTCCTCTGGCTATCACAGCCACTTAACCTTGCAAAGTGCCATACGGTCCCCTTACAAACTCTCGCTCTCACTTTGTCTGTCTGTCTGCCCAAGAGGCAAGGCAAACACAATCTGTCTCAGATTCTTCTGCATAAATTAAGTCCCGCTGGGTAAAGGCTATTACAGGTCAGAATTATTCACCAAAAAGACACTGAAACACCCCAGTAAACCTAAACGTTTCCCTCCTTCATGGTGTAACGTCTGCTGCTGTGAGAGTCCCTGATGCTTAATCACTTCATCACAGTTAGAGGCCTTCTCAGAGTATACAGCCACACAGCCACCAGGGGAGCTTATGGTCTTCCTGGCAATTCTCTCCGCTGAAGTGGGTCCTTAGCCATACGAGGGCATAAAGCAGGATCAATGGTGCACCCCTGTTGCACTCCCACTGTATTGATCTGATCTGTATATGTGACAGAGCTGCTCCTCTTATCTCTGGTTCTGGCCTGATTCACTTCACAGCTCTCAGAGGAAGATGACTTCTCCTAAACTGGTACAAGGACTAAAGTGAGTGCACCACTCTAGTGGACTGGAATGACTAAGCACTCTGAAATAATAAACACCGGCAGTGTTTTAGTATCTATTTTTTATTTAACTAGGCAAGTCAGTTAAGAACAAAGGCGGTCATTGTAAATAAGAATAATACAAAATTATATTAGTAAGCACTACATGATCGAGGGGGGAACCTCAGAGGAAAATTACTGGCATGAGCTCCCCAAGGAGATCACGTTCAAATGAAAAAAAGCATCGACATATCTAGCAGCTAACAGTTCAATCGATAAAAACAAATCTAAAGTAAGCACTACGTGGTAGAGGAATACTACAGTGTTTAGTATAGTATTCTACACAGTACACTGCAACATTCTAAAGTAAGCAATACGTGGTAGAGGAATACTAGTGTTTAGTATAGTATTCTACACAGTACACTGCAACATTCTAAAGTAAGCACTACGTGGTAGAGGAATACTACAGTGTTTAGTATAGTATTCTACACAGTACACTGCAACATTCTAAAGTAAGCACTACATAATCAAGGGCTACTACAGTGTGTAGCATAGTATTCTACAAAAATATTATAGTAAGCACTATAGTATAGTATTCTCCAGTACATGACAAAATTCTATAGTAATCAGTACACAATTGAGGGATACTACAGTGTTTGGGTATAGAATTCTCCAGTATATTACAACATTCTATAGTAAGCACTACATGATCGAGAGGGATATTACAGTGTGTAGTATAGTATTCTCCAGTATACTACACAATTCTAAAGTAAACACTACACGACTGAGGGATACTACAGTTTAGAGTATAGGTTTCTACAGCATACTACAGAATTCCATAGTAAGTACTTTAATATTCTATAGTAAACTATAGTATTTTTTGATGTGGGAGGTTTACTATGGATAAATTCATGAATACTTTGCACCAGTGCAAATAGAGTGAGAATACACTCAGAGCCCAGTGATGCTGCTAAACTATTTCTACGCCAACCCTTCACTGAGGTGACGTCAGCTCTGACTCACCAGGAGAAATCATTCAGATTCACTGAGAGACGAAACAGGGATCAACGGTCAACTTAATCAATATCGCACACATCCATTGTAGACAATAATACACATCAGTGCTAAAGTCAATGGAAAAAAGGCCTTCAAAAAACAATTCTGAACTCACACAGCACGTTTCCATCCACAGTTTTTATGCAAATAAAGTCATACTGTATAAAAAGAAATCACGACATCTGTGATGGAAACAGGAAGCTTTGGTACAAAATCTATAGGTGCCGACAGATACATTTGTTTGTTCGACATGCAGGGGATTTTTTTGTGTCGGTAAAATGTATTCTGCGAGAAATGGCAGTGGAAACGCTTTTATGCGCAAATATTCATATAATAACCATCATATTGAATTAAACTTGGATTTACGCAATGATATGGTGTGTGATCCTTCCACTACGACTTGGGAAACCATGCAATTTCTTAGGCTACAGATGAAATAACTTATGATGAACGTCACAGGGTGGTGAGAGAGTACATTGATCTTGATGATCCATTCCAATAAATAGAGGGTCTGATTCTGGTGACATGATGATCAATGCTTGACTGCCGTTTGACAAATAAAATATTCTCGCTCTTATCCATAATAATCTCATCATGTAGACTAGCCTACCCACACAGCCTACCTGCACTGTATGCTGTTGGCAAAATCAGGCACATTTGCTATTTAAACGCAACAGTTTGTGACAAAACTATTGGTAGAGCTGAAAATGCGATGGAAACACATTGAACTTTATCTTTTTTATTCGGTAAATGAAAAATAACATTTTGTGTGCACTACGTCATCACTCACTGATTTCTATCCGTAACAAATCCGTTTGGTGAAAACACCACTGGTGGGAAAATGCGCATATTTTCTTTATGCAGATTTTTGAATATTAGCATTAAAATCTGTCACAAATTGGATAACAACCTAGCTACTGACAACAGATCAATGGAGGAAGCGTACCAGTCAGACATGACTTACTGTAAGTTGAATGCATCTCATCGATTTGCCCCAGACTTTGGTTCTTAGAGAAGACCATAGCCTGCAACACAATTGGACAACAAAAAGACCATGTAAAGTGATCATTTGAACTTCAAGAACACACTAGACCAGGTTGTTTACGAGGGACAAGACCTTTTATTGGACATACTGCCATGTTGGGAACAACAGAAACTATCCGGTGGTCCTGTGGCGCTAGTCAATGATGCTTTGATCCTGTTTTGGTACGTACACTTTTGGTTTTCCCCTGCAGTTGGTTCCTGGCCCTCTCGTTGGCCTCCACTTCTTTGGCGATGTCTTTGGCTATTGAAAGAAGATGAACAGAGACCTTTATGACCCTCTGGATCACAGACATGGCTTGTTTATGTGAACTGTTGTTTTTACCACATTAAGGTATATGACCCAGAGACCACTACTGAGGAAATGAAGTATCCCCAGAGATGCACATTAACTATCAAGTAGTTACATTTTTCTGGGAGATTTGTACACACACGTCTTCTGGCCATTTCATGTCGATTAGTCTGAGCAGGTACTGTTGGATTAGAGAACCTGTCCGCCGAGGTAAAATATATAAAGTAGTGTGTTGTTAACAGCCTTTATCCTCTGACATGCCCAACTACTGACTGGATAGTACAGGCCAAGAGCTAGGTCTAGGAGGACATGCCATTATACACCGAGCATGATCATGTATCAAGGTCACTCACTGACATTCTTAGAGCATGTACAAGTACTGTAATAAACACCCTCAAGACATCACAGAAGCATGGCAAAAGTCAAGGCAAGAAAAATCATTTCAGCTCTAGCAAGTATTTTAAGTCTTGATAGGAGTAGACTCTCAAATCATGTGCTAGGCTCAAAGCAGACCTTGGTGTTTCATTCAAACACTGCTTCCCATCAGAGATGACTATTCTGTTGTACTGAACCTCTGACCGTTCCATGCAGAGGCAGATTCTGTGTCATCATGGGGAAATACTAACTCAGAGAGGACTTGGCAGGGCTGTGACATGGTCTGCAGTGCTCTCCCCAAACACAGTCGTCAGTGGGCCTGGCTCTGTACACACCACACTGGGCTGCTGTAAATTACCTCCGCTACACGCGCACGCACACAAATTGGAACTAGCAGGTGTGATTTCACATTTTTCTTGTAAAGGTTCGTCAATCGTGAATGATAGCTTGGAGTCAAAAATGGCCAAAACATTTATACAACGATGGCTTTGAATGGAGGAAACTACATTTATGGTGGTCAGAAGACTGCTTTGACATTAAAAGCAGATTTGTATCATCAGCCAAGGTTGACGCCCTGTCATCGTCATTTTTCACACAGTGAAAATGGCACTCTTACCTGATTTCGGTTCGAGGGCGTCGCACTGGGCATTGTAGAAGTGTACAAAGTCCTGGTGCCTCCTGACTAGCTGGTCTCTGGTGCCCTGGGCAGAGAGGTGGCACTCCTTCAGCCTCTTCTTCAGCTCCTGCATGGACAGCAGAGTGTATACCAGCTTCCTCATCGGCTTCCTCTCGGCACCTAGGGAGCTGTGCCATATGAAGCCATAGAGAAGATCAGTTTACAACTTGTTATAACATGGTCATTAGACTATTATTCATTCCATGATGAACTACAGTGAGGAAGTGTTGTTATTGCAGCACTCGGACCTCTGGCTGGCCCAATAAGAGTCCATCACAGGGAGGGCACCACAGAAGAAGACAACATAAATGTAATGTCCATAGTTAACCTTCGAATCCATATAAACTAGTGACCCACAGTGTTTGTCATTTTACCCTGATGAAGACAGCTTGTCTGTCGAAACAACGGTTATTAAATTATAGCATCTGAGCTCCTAGAGTGTGAGGCTCTCCTTTTCTTTATTATGGTTAACCTAAGGCCTGATATGCAGGGCGGAGCGAGGCTCTGTAATGAAATTATATTAGAGGCCGGGAGTCACTCCGCTACCACTTGTAAGAACAGACACATATTTGGAGCCAGACATCTTGGCAGCAGTGTATGGTATAAAGCTCTTCGCTATCGCTTACCCAGTGGTGTAAAGTACTTAAGCAAAAATACTTCAAAGTACTACTTAAGTTGTTTTTTGGGGTCTCTGTACATTATTTATATTTGACAACTTTTACTTCACTACATTCCTAAAGAAAATAATGTACTTTTTACTCATACATTTTCCCTGACACCCAAAAGTACAGGTTACATTTCGAATGCTTAGCAGGACAGGAAAATGGTCCAACTCACACTTATCAAGAGAACATCCCTGGTAATCCTTACTGCCTCGGATCTGGCGGAAACCCTAAACACAAATGCTGATTTTGTAAATGATGTCTGAGTGTTGGAGTGTGACCCTGGCTATCCGTAAATAAAATGTAAAAAATACAATTGTGCCGTCTGGTTTGCGTAATATAAGGAATGTGAAATTAGTTATTGTTTTACTTGATACTTAAGTATATTTTTGCAATTACATTTACTTTTGATACTTAAGTATATTTCAAACCAAATACTCTTACTAAGTAAGATTTTACTGGGTGACTATCACTTTTACTCAAGTTTGACAATTGGGTTTTTCCACTACTGCGCTTACCACCCACGTTAGGCTAATAAATATATTGGGGTTTTATCTGGGCTTTCTATGTAATTCTGTTTCAGTTCTGTTGTTGTTCCCCTTTCCTACTAACCATTATGTGAAGTATACTTTCAAATCTCTGCTTTCAGATAGAAAGTCCATGAGGAGACAAGGTTCTGACCACATGGCATCTCATCACCAAGACGCAATGCCTGTATTTATGAGTACAGTAGCATTGAAAACTCATCACCAGCTCCTATTCAGAGCTGAGTGGCAGGTCAAATGTGTTGAAGAGTATAGGAACTTGTGTAATCCATCACTCTGACATCAAGGTCACGAATCAAGGGTTCCGTGCTGTCATGTACACTTTGCCCGTTTATGATGGAGAATCAAATAGCTCAGGACTATATTTATCCTACTGTGGAACCTTCCATTAGATTTCTACAGAAATAAACATTTCCAGGTTGACTTCAAATTTGAAGGTAGAGTAGACAGTACTTTCAATAGAGGAAGGGATATTACATCTCCCCAAACATAAATCTAAACAAAATATACAACACAAATACATGTTAAAATAAATCAAAACATAAGTCACATACCTGACCTAGTGCTAGCTTTACATCAAAGTTAATAGAACATTCTAGGGGAATTCTAAGGGACACTTTTATGAAGTTTCAGCTTAGTTTGGATGTCATCAGTGTCAAGGATGTCTAAAATAAGTAGAAACGTCAAAAAAGTGAACTCTTGAACCCCTGTGAGATGTGTGTTCAATGGTACCTCCTAAGGCTCTCCTTCTTTTCCCCTTGGGTCAGACAGCTGTCCAGGTGCTTGTTGATGAACTGTTCAAGGATGCCCACAGAACACACAGGACACTCCACTGCAAAACACACACAGCAGGATTTATAGACAAACACACATATAGAAAAGGAGAAACACATTGTGAAATGGCCAGAGTTCCATGCAGCATTGAAATCATCCATCATTTAAGGGATAATCCAGTAATTGTGAATGCTTTTTAGCCAGTAGTTCTGAAGGTAGTGCTCAACACCCAAAAGTGGTCCAAAAAGTGGTCCCCTACTACATCACATATGTCCAGATACAGTACCAGTCAAAAGTTTGGACACACCTACTCATTCCTGGGTTTCTCTTTATTTTGACTATGTTCTACATTGTGCAATAACACATATGGAATCATGAAGTAACCAAAAAAAGTGTTAAACCAAAACATATTTTATATTTGAGATTCTTTAAAGAAGCCACCCTTTGCCTTGATGACAGCTTTACACACTCTTGGCATTCTCTCAACCAGCTTCATGAGGTAGTCACCTGGAATGCATTTCAATTAACAGGTGCGCCTTGTTCAAAGTTAATTTGTGGAATTTCTTTCCTTCTTAATGTGTTTGAGCAGATCAGTTGTGTTGTGACAAGGTAGGGGGGTATACAGAAGATGGGCCTATTTGATAAAAGACCAAGTCCATATTATGACAAGAACAGGTCAAATAAGCAAAGAGAAATGACAGTCCATCATTACTTTAAAACATGAAGGTCAGTCAATACAGAACATTTCAAAAACTTTAAAAGTATCAAGGCAGTTGCAAAAACCATCAAGCGCTATGATGAAACTGGCTCTCATGAGGACCGCCACAGGAAAGGAAGACCCAGAGTTAACTCTGCTGCAGAGGATATGTGCATTAGAGTTACCAGCCTCAGATTGTAGCCCAAATAAAATGCTTCACAGAGTTCAAGTAACAGACACATCTCAACATCAACTGTTCAGAGGAGACTGCGTGAATCAGGCCTTCATGGTCGAATTGCTGCAAAGAAACCACTACTAAAAGGACACCAATAAGAAGAAGAGATTTGCTTGGGCCAATAAACACGAGAAATGGACATTAGACTGGTGGACATCTGTCCTTTGGTCTAATGAGTTCAAATTTGAGATTTTTGGTTCCAACCCGCATTGTTTTTCTGAGACGCTGAGTAGGTGAACGGATGATTTCCGCATGTGTGGTTCCCACTGTGAAGCATGGAGGAGGATGTGTGTGAGTGCTTTGCTGGTGACACTGTCGGTGATTTATTTAGAATTCAAGGCACACTTAACCAGCACAGCTACCACAGCATTCTGCAGTGAAATGCCATCCCATCTGGTTAGCGCTTAGTGGGACTATCAGTTGTTTTTCAACAGGACAATGACCAAAAACACCTCCAGGCTGTGTAAGGGCCATTTGACCAATAAGGAGAGTGATGGAGTGCTGCATCAGATGACCTGGCCTTCACTATCACCCAAATGTCTTCACTATTATTCTACAATATAGAAAATAGTAAATATAAAGAAAAACCCTTGAATGAGTAGGTGTGTCCAAACTTTTGACTGGTACTGTATGTGCATCATGTCATTGCTCTCTCGCTCTGCTGTGTGTGTGCATCTTGCAAGCTGTCACTCAGAAGGTGAGGGGCTGAAGCTCATTGGCTAGAACTCAAATTGCTAGGGGGCTGTCCCACATGGGGGAAAATGTAAGAAAAATAGCGTAGCACAGCTTCCAGAAAAACAGTAGCTTTCAATCTAGGGATTTTGTGGCTAATTGAGGTAAAACAGTAATTCTGCTCATAGATTATGCATGTATGAACTACACATCCAGCTCAAA
The DNA here is from genome assembly GCF_901001165.1 of Salmo trutta. NCBI lineage: Eukaryota > Metazoa > Chordata > Actinopteri > Salmoniformes > Salmonidae > Salmo > Salmo trutta. Next base: position 30,601,385 of record NC_042972.1, on the reverse strand, counting down.
CTGGGAGGTTTAAAAAATACTTAGTAGTCGCCAAAGGTCCTGAGCATGTCTTTAATGGACAAGAATATCCTATACAATTAGTAATATGAAAAACAGTACAACCAACACTGCTTTCTCTATGGAGGGCATTTCCATTTTAAGCATAGGCCCATACTGTATGCATTAGAAACACTATGTTTTGGCAGCCAAGTCTCTCATTTTCAAAATGTTCCAATGGAAAATAGAATTAGTGTCTTCACACACACCGAATAATTCCTGGAGACAGTCAGTCAGCAGGCAGGCCTTACCTTTAACTAGAGGCTCCAGGTCCTGTGATGAGGACTGTGAATCAGCCAGGGACAACAGCCCTGTCATGGAGGAGTCAATCTTCTCCATCTTCACAGACACCAGCACCTGGGCCGGTATGTCCTCAATGGGCTCTTCCTTCCCAGAGACCTGATGATCAGGGTCTACTTTCACAGTCTGTGTAGGACAGGGGCTCTCCTTCACTGTTTGGCTACGTAGAGGAGTGCCAGACAGTCTCTTTCTGCAGGGAATAGGTTGCTGTGCTGGCAGGGCCTCTGTAGTGAGAGAAGTTGTGGAGGTTGTGGGCCCCTTTCTGAAAAAGTGATTGAAGATGGAGGCCTCCTTCTTGGGGCCCGTGGTCTGTCTAGGTTTTTTACACTTGACAGATGAGGCCGGGGTCTTCCGGGATATTGGAGGCGAGTCAAAATTAGCGTTTGACAACTGCTGTCTGGGATAAGAACATCAGAGCTTTAGTGTGAATAAATAGTCAATCAGTCACAGCAGAGGAACAAGAGGACAAAGTTGACAAAGTTGACAAATCCTCCAGGTCTAAGTAGTCTGATAAAATTCATTCACAATTTCACACAAATATGTACAACAACCAAAAATCACACACACACAGTGAAACAAACACTCACTAAAATGGCTAAACAAAAACAGTTGCATCTGTTGAGGTGCAGGATTTCTTGGAGGTCTTGTGGCCCATTGGAAAGAGTAATGTGAGCCCCTTGACAGAAACTGCACATGTCCAATTATCTTGCACTTCCCTGCGAGCAAAAAAGACTGGGCCAGTTGGCCACAATCTTGGAAATGTGGAGAGCAAACAAATACAGCTGGTGCCTGGTAGCTGCAGAGCCATTACTGGGCCATAAAGTAGAATCAATGAGGTGTGCAATGCTCTGCTTTCCATATTGAAACCATTTTATTTGTCTTCGCTCTGAGCATTAGAGCAGGTCACAACACACTCCTGCACACAGGGCAGCCAGCACCCTCACAGCACACACTATGCGGAGCAGAAAAAGCCATAAATCCCCCACTAGGACTGCTCACAGTACCATACCCCTAAGTTAAATACAATAGGGTTAGAGCCTTGGGCAAGTAACTACTTCAAATCCCCAAGCCAACGAGATAAAACAAATCTGTCAATCTGGCCTTGAGCAAGGCACTTAACCCTAATTGCTCCCAGGTCGCAGCCAATAATGGCTGATCCCATGCTGTGACCAAACTCTCAGGCATGGGAGGGAGTGGGATATGCAAAAGAATGAATGTCCATTTCACCACACACTGTCCAGGTTATAAGCACCCCCTATTTGGCTTCACTCCAGAGACTACAGTATGTGAGATAACCAGCAGGGTCAAGGACACATTTAGACACCTTTCAGAAGCAGGGGAAAGCATACATTAACAATAAGCAGCAGTAGACTGGCCGTACAGACAATGCACAGACCAAAGACTGAATAAATTGAAGTAGGGAAGTGTTGAAACATAGCCTTTATAGTACCAAAGAAGGTCATGTTGAATACATCCTTTAGACAGGACTGTGTCATGGTGGTTAAATAACTGCTTGCTAACGTGTTATTTTAATGGATGGTATCTTACATTTCTTTGAAGAATTCCAACATTTAGGCCTAGGCTAATGTAATAGTTTAATAGAGGCTGACAGTAAGGCTAAGTATTGACACACATGTAAAGCTTTTTTCTAATTATGTTCGTTTTATCATGTACCCCATTAAAGTCAAAGCAGAAGCAGTATTGTTGTGTAAAAAGTAATGGTTACAATATCAATTTCAGTGATACTGAGCCCAACATTACTTGGTAGATATCAGATCAAAGTCAGATTTAGCAAAGTCCCATCCCTATTCAATAGTAGAAATGCCTCTCCATTAGAGGTCGACCGATTAAATCGGAATGGCCGATTAATTAGGGCCGATTTCAGGTTTTCATAACAATTGGTAATCGGTATTCTTGGACACCGATTTGCCTATTTTTTATTTATTTATTATTTTATAATATTTTTTAACTAGGCAAGTCAGTTAAGAACACATTCTTATTTCAATGACGACCTAGGAACGGTGGGTTAACTACCTTATTCAGGGGCAGAACGACAGATTGTTACCTTGTCAGCTCGGGGATTCAATCTTGCAACCTTCCGGTTAACTAGTCCAACGCTCTAACCACCTGCTTTACATTGCACTCCACGAGGAGCCTGCCTGTTACGCGAATGCAGTAAGAAGCCAAGGTAAGTTGCTAGCTAGCATTAAACTTCTCTTATAAAAAAACAATCAATCATAATCACTAGTTAACTACACATGGTTGATGATATTACTAGTTTATCTAGCCTGTCCTGCGTTGCATATAATCGATGCAGTGCGCATTCGCGAAAAAGGACTGTCGTTGCTCCAACGTGTACCTAACCATAAACATCAATGTCTTTCTTAAAATCGATACACAAGTACATATTTTTAAACCTGCATATTTAGTTAATATTGCCTGCTAACATGAATTTCTTTTAACTAGGGAAAATGTCACCTCTGCAACAGAGTCAGGGTATATGCAGCAGTTTGGGCCGCCTGGCTCGTTGCGAACTGTGTGAATACTATTTCTTCCTAACAAAGACAGCCAACTTGGGCAAACGGGGGATGTTTTAACAAAAGCGCATTTGCGAAAAAAGCACAATCGTTGCACGACTGTACCTAACCATAAACATCAATGCCTTTCTTAAAATCAATACACAGAAGTATATATTTTTAAACCTGCATATTTAGCTAAAAGAAATCCAGGTTAGCAGGCAATATTAACCAGGTGAAATTATGTCACTTCTCTTGCGTTCATTGCACGCAGAGTCAGGGTATATGCAACAGTTTAGGCCGTCTGGCTCGTTGCGAACTAATTTGCCAGAATTTTACGTAATTATGACATAACATTGAAGGTTGTGCAATGTAACAGGAATATTTAGACTTAGGGATGCCACCCGTTAGATAAAATACAGAACGGTTCCGTATTTCACTGAAAAAATAAACGTTTTGTTTTCGAGATGATAGTTTCCGGATTCGACCATATTAATGACCTAAGGCTCATATTTGTGTGTTTATTATATTATAATTAAGTCTATGATTTGATATTTGATAGAGCAGTCTGACTGAGCGGTGGTAGGCACCAGCAGGCTCGTAAGCATTCATTCTAACAGCACTTTCGTCGTTTTGCCAGCAGCCCTTCGCAATTCTTCAAGCATTGCGCTGTTTATGACTTCAAGCCTATCAACTCCCAAGATTAGGCTGGTGTAACCGATGTGAAATGGCTAGCTAGTTAGCCGGGTGCGCGCTAATAGCGTTTCAAACGTCACTCGCTCTGAAACTTGGAGTAGTTGTTCCCCTTGCTCTGCATGGGTAACGCTGCTTCGAGGGTGGCTGTTGTCGATGTGTTCCTGGCTCGAGCCCAGGTAGGAGCGAGGAGAGGGACGGAAGCTATACTGTTACACTGGCAATACTAAAGTGCCTATAAGAACATCCAATAGTCAAAGGTATATGAAATACAAATCGCATAGAGAGAAATAGTCCTATAATAACCTTAACCTAAAACTTCTTACCTGGGAATATTGAAGACTCATGTTAAAAAGGAACCACCAGCTTTCATATGTTCCCATGTTCTGAGCAAGGAACTTAAACGTTAGCATTTTTACATGGCACATATTGCACTTTTATTTTCTTCTCCAACACTTTGTTTTTGCATTATTTAAACCAAATTGAACATGTTTCATTATTTATTTGAGGCTAAATTGATAGTATGTATTATATTAAGTTAAAATAAGTGTTCATTCAGTATTGTTGTAATTGTCATTATTACAAACAAATAAACAAATAGGCCGATTAATCGTCCCGGCTTTTTTTGGGTCCTCCAATAATCGGTAACGGCATTGAAAAACCATAATCGGTCGACCTCTACTCTCCATACAAAGAGCACAACATTGCCTGCTCCACCTAACCTCATTGAAAGATAGTTAATCAAAATGCCAATACTGGATTATGGGAGTAGATAAAACAGCAGGCCACATAACAGGTAATTACTGCCTACTGTCTTCTAATCAGAGTAACATAATGGTGCCGGAAGGGATGGCTGCCATTTTACGGGCTCCAAACCAACATCCAGAAGTGGCGCTTCTAGTGGCCAGGGACTATACTGCAGGCAAACTTAAATCCATTTTACCTAATATTTCTACCAGCATGTCACATGTGCAACCAGAGGGAGAAAAAATAAAAAAATAAATAACTCTAGACCACCTTTACTCCACACACAGACGCATACAAAGCTCATCCTCCATTTGGCAAATCTGACCATAATTATATCTTCCTGATTCCTGCCTACAAGCAAAAATTAAAGCAGGAAGTACCAGTGACTCACTCAATACGGAAGTGGTCAGATGATGTGGATGCAACGCTACAGGACTGTTTTGCTAGCACAGACTGGAATATGTTCAGGGATTCATCCAATGGCACTGAGTAGTATACCACATCAGTCACCAGCTTCATCAATAAGTACATCGACGATGTTGTCCCCATATTGACTGTACGTACATATCCCAAACGGAACCCATGGATTACAGGCAACATCCGCACCGAGCTAAAGGCTAGAGCTGCCGCTTTCAAGGAGCGGGACATTAACCTCTCTAGGGTAGGGGGCAGTATTTGCACGGCCGGATAAAAAACGTACCCGATTTAATCTGGTTATTACTACTGCCCAGAAACTAGAATATGCATATAATTATTGGCTTTGGATAGAAAACACCCTAAAGTTCCTAAAACTGTTTGAATGGGGTCTGAGTGAGTATAACAGAACTCATATGGCAGGCAAAAACCTGAGAAGATTCCTTACAGGAAGTGGCCTGTCTGACCATTTCTTGGGCTTCTACACTCTCTTTATTGAAAACTGAGGATCTCTGCTGTAACGTGACACTTTCTACGGCTCCCATAGGCTCTCAGAAGGCGGCAAAAAGCTGAATGATGTCTTTGCAGCACCTGGCTGAAAAACATTAGCGCATTTGGTAAGTGGTCGATCAGAGGACAATGAGACTGAGGCGCGTGCACGAGTCGACTCCATGTTTACTTTCTCTCTCTTTGAACGAAAACAACGACTCCCGGTCGGAATATTATCGCTTTTTTACGAGAAAAATAGCATAAAAATTGATTTTAAACAGCGTTTGACATGCTTCGAAGTACGGTAATGGAATATTTTGAAATTTTTTGTCACGAAATGCGTTGGGCGCGTCACCCTTCTTTAGTGTCTTGAACGCACGAACAAAACGCCGCTCTCTGGATATAACTATGGATTATTTGGAACCAAACCAACATTTGTTATTGAAGTAGAAGTCCTGGGAGTGCATTCTGACGAAGAACAGCAAAGGTAATCAAACTTTTCTAATAGTAAATCGGAGTTTGGTGAGGGCTAAACTTGGTGGGTGTCTAAATAGCTAGCCCTGTGATGGCTGGGCTATCTACTTAGAATATTGCAAAAATGTGCTTTCACCGAAAAGCTATTTTAAAATCGGACATAGCGAGTACATAGAGGAGTTCTGTATCTATAATTCTTAAAATTATTGTTATGTTTTTTGTGAACGTTTATCGTGAGTAATTTAGTAAATTCCCCGGAAGTTTGCAGTGGGTATGCTAGTTCTGAACGTCACATGCTAATGTAAAAAGCTGTTTTTTGATATAAATATGAACTTGATTGAACAAAACATGCATGTATTGTATAACATAATGTCCTAGGATTGTCATCTGATGAAGATCATCAAAGGTTAGTGCTGCATTTAGCTGTGGTTTGGGTTTATGTGACATTATATGCTAGCTTGAAAAATGGGTGTCTGATTATTTCTGGCTGGGTACTCTGCTGACATAATCTAATGTTTTGCTTTCGTTGTAAAGCCTTTTTGAAATCGGACAGTGTGGTTAGATTAACGAGAGTCTTGTCTTTAAAATGGTGTAAAATAGTCATATGTTTGAGAAATTGAAGTAATAGCATTTATAAGGTATTTGAATAACGCGCCACGGGATTCCACTGGCTGTTGAGTAGGTGGGACGATTTCGTCCCACCTACCCTAGAGAGGTTAATCCAAAAGCTTATCAAAAATCCCGCTATGCCCTCAGACGAACCATCAAACAGACAAAGCGTCAATACAGGACTAAGATTGAATCCTACTGCACCGGCTCTTATGCTCGTCAGATGTGGCAGAGATTGAAAACTATGGTGCACTACAAAAGGAAACCAAGCCGTGAGCTGCCTAGTGTCACGAGCCTACCAGATGAGCTAAATGCCATATATACTCACTTCGAGGCAAGCAACACTGAAGCATGCATGAGAACACCAGTTGTTCCGGACGACTGTGATCACTCTCTCCGTAGCCGATGTGAGCAAGGCCTTTAAACAGATCAACATTCACAAAGCCACGGGGCCAGACGGATTACCAGGATGTGTACTCAAAGCATGCGCAGACCAACTGGAAAGACTCTTACTTGACTCTCCCTGATTGAGTCTGTAATACCTACATGTTTCAAACAGACCACCACAGTCCCTGTGCAAAAGATAGCGAAGGTAACCTGCCTAAATGATTACCGCCCGTAGCACTCACGTCGGTAGCCATGAAGTGCTTTGAAAAGCTGTTTATGTCTCACAACACCAGCCCGCCGGAAACGCTAGACCCACTTCAATTCGCACACCACCCCAACAGATCCACAGATGACGCCATCTCAAATTGCACTCCACACTGTCCGTTCTCACCTGGACAAAAGGAACACCTATGTGAGAATGCTGTTCATGGAGTACAGCTCAGCATTCAACACCATAGTACCCACAAAGCTCATCACTAAACTAATGATCCTGGGACTAAACATCTCCCTCTGCAACTGGATCCTTGATTTCTGACAAGCTGCCCCCAAGTGGTGTCATGACGTTGGCCTGTGGGTAAGGTTTATGACCCCCCCATAAATGCCTTTCTCCCTTCCCTCTCTCTCTCTCTCTCTCTGACTCTACTGAATGACTTTTGAATAGCCTTTGCTAAACATAGAGAGTCTGGGAACATCAAACAAGTGGGGGGAAAGGAACCATATTTCGGTAATCGAACCAGTTGAAAATATGCGTTGGTACTTAATGTATATGATGTCTGTTCGGTGGTCATCTGAGACATTATGACTGATGACATAAACTGTATCTGGGAAAGTCTACACATTATAGTTATCAGATTCACATGGAACTGTTGTGCAATTTAAAATGTTTAAATGTAAAACTATTTGTGAAAAGATGAAATGTAATTTTAGCTTCCAAATGAGAGAATTGGGTTTTCATAAGGTTAGAGCTCTGCTCAAATCAGTGGCCCGCCCCTGTGAAGAGACATGGGTTATGAACTATTAAACACCCTTCTCTCCCTCCACTATATAAGCCCTTGACGAAAATGTAACCTCCTGTTCCGAGGACGATAGGACGACGGTCCATACGTTAAAAAGGACTAAAATGTCAACTACAGAACTAAGCCAACCTCAGCGTGAGCTTTGGTTGTGAATGGTATGAACTTTGAACTCTTATTCACTAAAGTGAGACATCCTAGCCGTTGAGTTAGCAGCGGCCGCTGTAAACGTGGGCTAGAAAGGACGGACGACGATACTACAAAGTATACAATTTACCACCAGTGACATTCTTCCGAGGACAGGAAGATCTCTGTTGGCCAACACGGCCAGCATCGACGACCAACCAACCGAAGCGCAGCTCAGAGTAAATATTTATTGCATTTTCCTTTTCCAAATGGCCGGTAATTTAGAATGCATAAGATACTGTACTTACGATAGCACAACTTCTCCCTTTGTTCCTCAGTCTTCCCGCTCTTTCACTCAAACCCAACCCCCTCCCTTTGTGTAACCAGCCGTCATGTCGGCCCGTCCACCAAGGGTGTTTTCTGTATGACATAATTTGCATTCTGTGTATATGGAATTCTGTGTGATTGGTTAGGTATTTAGTAAATAAACTATTAAACCCAATTTTGTATTGCTGATTCAACTTGTTAGCCAGGGTCCGTGAAGGTAACCAAGAATTTACAACTTTCAGATGAGACTGAAATAAAGTGACGATTAATATTGACTGCTATTGAAATAAAATATTACTAGGTCTTTAAGAGTTTATTCGGAAGATAACAGCTCTAAAAACATTATTTTGTGGTGTCCTGACTTTCTAGTTAATTACATTTACATGATTAGCTTAAATCCAGTAAAATTAATTACAGAGAAAGAATTTTATAGAATAGCATGTCATATCACTTAATCCGGCATAGCCAAAGACACAACAATACTCTGAGTTGTTCTTATGTTAGGTCCTGATCTGGCTATGCCATATGAATGTGGCCTACACTAGATTATTTAGCAGACAAGATTTGCTTAGAACTCCTTTGAAATATTTGTATTATTTTATACTATGACTAATGCAGCTATTCTGTGTTGAGTGGTCAACAAACAGGTACTCCTATATGCTTAATTTAAAGGCAGTAATAAGTAAGCACAAATGTTCCATTTGCGGGAAAACAACATTTGCAAAATTGAAAGCAAATGCCAATATGCATGTAATGCTTTTATTATAAAGACGCATTTTTATGGTGAAAATTATCTTCCCCAAACTTGAAACTCACATTCTGCATATGTATGCCAGTTAGGCTCTACACCCGTTAAGCGGATGTGCTTAATTTTAAGAAGTTATTTGGCCACTTTAGTTTTGATTCAAACGTTATCAAAACATATAGGCCTATGGGCTGGACTATATGAGGTGTGCGACTATGATTTCAGAGTAGTGATGCAGAGTAGCATCCAGAGTAGTGATGCTAGACGGGCGGGCAGGTGCGGGCAGCGATTGGTTGAAGAGCATGCATTTAGTTTTACTTGCATTTAAGAGCAGTTGGAAGCCACGGAAGGCGAGCTGTATGGCATTGAAGCTCGTCTGGAGGTTAGTTAGCACAGTGTCCAAAGAAAGGCCAGAAGTGTACAGAATGGTGTCGTCTGCGTAGAGGTGGATCAGAGAATCACCAGCAGCAAGAGCGACATCATTGATGTATACAGAGAAGAGAGTCGGCCTGAGAAATTAACCCTGTGGCACCCCCATCGAGACTGCCAGAAGTCCGGACAACAGGCCCTCCGATTTGACACACTGAACTCTATCTGAGAAGTAGTTGGTGAACCAGGCGAAGCAGTCATTTGAGAAACCAAGGCTGTTGACTCTGCCGATAAGAATGTGGTGATTGACAGAGACGAAAAGCCTTGGCCAGGTCAATGAATACGGCTGCACAGTATTGTCTCTTATTGATGGCAGTTATGATATCGTTTAGGACCTTGAGCGTGGCTGAGGTGCACCCATGACCAGCTCGGAAACCAGATTGCATAGCGGAGAAGGTACGGTGGGATTCGAAATGGTCGGTGATCTGTTTGTTAACTTGGCTTTCGAAGACATTAGAAAGGCAGGGACATCTACTGCACCTGGTTCACAGGAAGGCCAAGAAGATCCTCAAAGACCTCAGCCATCCGAGCCACGGCCTGTTCACCCCGAAGGCAAAGACAGTACAGGTGCATCAAAGCTGGGACAGAGAGACTGATAAACGCATATGTCCCGAAGCAAGCACCAGCTAGCCTTTTGCTAGCCTCGAGCTAGGCCCATATACCAGCTAATTCTAGGGCTACAAAACCTCTTTTGCCAATTGGCCTGGAAATAATCAGACACCCATTTTTCAAGCTAGCATATAATGTCACAAAAAACAAAACCACAGCTAAATGCAGCACTAACCTTTGATGATCTTCATCAGATGACACGCCTAGGACATTATGTTATACAATACATGCATGTTTTGTTCAATCAAGTTCATATTTATATCAAAAACCAGCTTTTTACATTAGCATGTGACGTTCAGAACTAGCATTCCCACCGAACACTTCCGGTGAATTTACTAAATTACTCACGATAAACGTTCACAAAAAACATAAATTATTTTAAGAATTATAGATACAGAACTCCTTTATGCACTCATTATGTCCGATTTTAAAATAGCTTTTCGGTGAAAGCACATTTTGCAATATTCTAAGTAGATAGCCCAGCCATCACAGGGCTAGCTATTTAGACACCCACCAAGTTTAGCCCTCACCAAAGTCAGATTTACTATAAGAAAAATGTTATTACCTTTGCTGTTCTTCATCAGAATGCACTCCCAGGACTTCTACTTCAATAACAAATGTTGGTTTGGTTCAAAATAATCCATAGTTATATCCAAATAGCGGCGTTTTGTTCGTGCGTTCAAGACACTATCCAAGGGTGACGAAGGGTTACGCGCCCGACACGTTTCGTGACAAAAAAATTCTAAATATTCCATTACCGTACTTCGAAGCATGTCAACCGCTGTTTAAAATCTATTTTTATGCCATTTTTCTCGTAAAAAAGCGATAATATTCCGACCGGGAGTGGTAGTTTTCGTTCAAAGAGAGAGAAAGTAAACATGGAGTCGACTCGTGCACGCGCCTCAGTCTCATAGTACTCTGACCGAGCACTATCCAAACGCGCTAATGTTTTTCAGCCAGGGCCTGCAAAGCCACCATTCAGCTTTTTGCCGCCTTCTGAGAGCCCATGGGAGCCGTAGGAAGTGTCACTTAACAGCAGAGATCCCCTGTTTTGGATAGAGATGATCAAGAAGGCCAAGAAATGGTCAGACAGGGTACTTCCTGTACAGAATCTTCTCAGGTTTTGGCCTGCCAAATGAGTTCTGTTATACTCACAGACACCATTCAAACAGTTTTAGAAACGTTGGAGTGTTTTCTATCCAAAGCTAATAATTATATGCATATTCTAGTTTCTGGGCAGGAGTAATAATCAGATTAAATCGGGTACGTTTTTTATCCGGACGTGAAAATACTGCCCCTATCCATAACAGGTTAACATCAGAAGCCTCCTCCCTAAGTTTGTTTTCTTCACTGCTTTAGCACACTCCGCCAACACTGATGTCCTAGCCGTGTCTGAATCCTGGCTTAGGAAGGCCACCAAAAATTCTGAAATTTCCATCCCCAACTACAACATGGAGTAGAGATGCAATCTACTGCAGAGATAGTCCACAGAGTTCTGTCATGCTATACAGGTCTGTGCCCAAACAGTTTGAGCTCCTACTTTTAAAAATCCACCATTCCAGAAATAAGTCTGTTGTTATAGACCGCCCTCAGCCCCCAGCTGTGCCCTGGACACCATATGTGAATTAATTGCCCCCCATCTACCTTCAGAGTTCATACTGTTAGGTGACCTAAACTGGGATATCCTTAAACACCCCGGTCGTCCTACAATCCAAGCTAGAGGTCCTCCTTATCACGCAAATAATCAAGGAACCTACCAGGTACAACCCTAAAGCCGTAAACGCAGGCACCCTCATAGATATCATCCTGACCAAAATGCCCTGGAAATACACCTCTGCTGTCTTCAACCAGGATCTCAGACATCACTGCCTCATTGCCTGCGTGCGTGCGTAATGGTTCCGCGGTCAAACGACCACCCCTCATCACTGTCAAACGCTCCCTAAAACACTTAAGCGAGCAGGCCTTTATAACCAACCTGGCCTGGGTATCCTGGAAGGATATTGACCTCATTCCGTCAGTAGAGGATGCCTGGTTGCTCTTTAAAAGTGCTTTCCTAACCATCTTAAATAAACATGCCCCATTCAAAAGAAATGTAGAACTAAGAACAGATATAGCCCTTGGTTCACTCCAGACTTGAATGCCCTTGACCAGCACAAAAACATCCTGTGGTGTACTGTATTAGCATCGAATAGCCCCCGCGATATGCAACTTTACAAGGAAGTTGGGAACCAATATACACAGGCAGTTAGGAAAGCAAAGGCTATATTTTTTTAAACAGAAATTTGCATCCTGTAGCACAAACTCCAAAAAGTTCTGGGACACTGTAAAGTCCATGGAGAATAAGAGCACCTCCTCCTAGCTGCCCACTGCACTAAGGCTAGGTAACACCGTCACCACTGATAAATCCACGATAATTGAGAATTTCAATAAGCATTTTTCTACGGCTGGCCATGCTTTCCACCTGGCTACCCCTACCCCGGCCAACAGCTCTGCACCCCCCGCAGCAACTTGACAAGCCTCCCCCACTTCTCCTTCATCCAAATCCAGATAGCTGATGTTATGAAAGAGCTGCAAAATCTGGACCCCTACAAATCAGCCGGGCTAGACAATCTGGACCCTCTCTTTCTAAAATTATCCACCGCAATTGTTGCAACCCCTATTACTAGCCTGTTCAACCTCTCATATCGTCTGAGATCCCTGAAGATTGGAAAGCTGCCGCGGTCATCCCCTCTTCAAAGGGGAAGACACTCTAGACCCAAACTGTTACATACCAATATCTATCATGATCTTCTTGACCTTCCTGTGAACCAGGTGCTGTAGATGTCCCTGCCTTTCTAAGGTCTTCGAAAGCCAAGTTAACAGATCACCGACCATTTCAAATCCCACCGTACCTTCTCCGCTATGCAATCTGGTTTCCGAGCTGGTCATGGGTGCACCTCAGCCACGCTCAAGGTCCTAATCAATATCATAACCGCCATCGACAAAAGAAAGTCCTGTGCAGCCGTCTTCATAGACCTGGCCAAGGCTTTTCGACTCTGTCAATCACCACATTCTTATCGGTAGACTCAACAGCCTTGGTTTCTCAAATGACTGCCTCGCCTGGTTGACCAACTACTTCTCAGATAGAGTTCAGTGTGTCAAATCGGAGGGCCTGTTGTCTGAACCACTGGCAGTCTCTATGGGGGTACCACAGGGTTCAATTCTCGGGCCGACTCTTTTCTGTTCCCATCAATGATGTCGCAATTGCTGCTAGTGATTCTCTGATCTACCTCTACGCAGACGACACCATTCTGTATACTTCTGGCCCTTCTTTGGACACTGTGTTACCAAACCTCCAGACGAGCTTTAATGCCATACAACACTCCTTCCGTGGCCTCCAACTGCTCTTAAATGCAAGTAAAACTAAATGCATGCTCTTCAACTGATCGCTGCCCACACCCGCCTGCCCGTCTAGCATCACTACTCTGGACGGTTCTGACTTAGAATATGTGGACAACTACAAATACCTAGGTGTCTGGTTAGACTGTAAACTCTCCTTCCAGACTCACATTAAACATCTCCAATCCAAAATTAAATCTAGAGTTGGCTTCCTATTTCGCAACAAAGCATCCTTTACTCATGCTGCCAAACATACCCTCGTAAAACTGACTATCCTACCAATCCTCAACGATGTCATTTACAAAATAGCCAACACTCTACTCAGCAAATTGTATGTAGTCTATTACAGTGCAATCCGTTTTATCACCAAAGCCCCATATAGTACCCACCACTGCGACCTGTATGCTCTCGTAGACTGGCCCTCGCTTCAAATTTGTTGCCAAACCCACTGGCTTCAGGTCATCTATAAGTCTTTGCTAGGTAAAGCCCCGCCTTATCTCAGCTCACTGGTCACCATAGCAGCACCCAGCCGTAGCACGCTCTCCAGCAGGTATATTTCACTGGTCATCCCCAAAGCTAACTCCTACTTCGGCCACCTTTCCTTCCAGTTCTCTGCTGCCAATGATTGGAACGAATTGGAGAAGAAAAAAAAAATACAAAATCACTGAAGCCTTATATCTCCCTCACTAAATTTAAGCATCAGCTGTCAGAGCAGCTTACCGATTGCACCTGTTTTTTGCCCCATTGCACCCCAGTATCTCTACTTGCACATTAATCTTCTGCACATCTATCACTCCACTGTTAATGCTAAATTGTAATTATTTCGCCACTATGGCCTATTTATTGGCTTACCTCCCTAATCTTACAACATTTGCACACCCTGTATAAAGATTTTTCTATTGTGTTAATGACTGTATGTTTGTTTATCCCATGTGTAACTCTGTGTCGTTTGTGTCGCACTGCTTTGCTTTATCTTGGCCAGGTCGCAGTTGTAAAGGAGAACTTGTTCTCAACTGGCTTACCTGGTTAAATAAAGGTGAAATAAATAAAATAAAGAGCTTCAATCTCCAGGCCATCGATCTGTAAAACAGTCACCACTAGCCTGCCTCCGCCCAGTACCATGCCCTGAACCTTAGAGACTTCTCTCCGATCTACATAGTCATTGAACACTGGTCACGTCAATAATGTTTACATACTGTTTCACCCACTTTATATGTACAGTATATACTGTATTCTAGTCATGGCTCATCCCATACGACTTGTATTTTTTTCTGGATTACGTGTGTATTGTTTTAGTTTCTTTTGCTATATAACTGCATTGTTGGAGATAGAAACAAGCATTTCACTGCAAATCTGTGTACATGACCAATACACTTTGATTTGATGATGGAGCAGTGACAGCCCGTTCCTCAGACTGTCTTACCGTAGTGAGTTTTTCTATCAGCCCATGATGTATAACCAGTCTACCGTCTTCAGAACTGGATAATAATTGCTTTATTTGGCTCATAAAATAATAGTAAATAAATCATATTGTTTGTTCTCTCTCAGTTTAGTTTATTAATTTGACCACTTAAAAAGAAAAACAAGCACACACACACAACTTCAAAAGCCACAATAAAATCAATAAAAAAAATGTCATTGTGGTCCTCTTGAGACAAGATGGTTAGGCAAGATCCAAAACGGTTGCACACAGTATGACAGCGAGATAATAAAACATAAAAACAAAGAACATCTATCGCATCATTGCAGTTTAATTGTTAGGTACATTCAAATTGGCACAGAAGACATAAAACAGTTTTTTCGTTTATTTTTAAAGCTGCCCTGAGAAGACGTTGTTTTTATGGGCAGAGGCAACACATTCCACTCTGAAGCTCCAGCATACAAGAAAGTACCTTTCCCAGCATTACTCCTGAAACTTTATAAGCACAAATTAGCAACACCTTATCTGGTGCTATGATTGTGTGCATCCCTAACATGGGGAAGGGTAATCAGTAAGATATCTGGGTAAACCAAACCCAGTCTAATCTGGGAAACCCTCAACAAGCAGCCAGTAGAGTTCCTGAAAGCAAAGCAGCACATGTCTATGTGAGTATGTGGACTCACCTTCAATACCACCCTATTCTATCTGGAGATTACCCTTCAGCAGCTTAGATAAGCCCCCAAACCAGGAAGTACTAGCGTAGTCAAAATGGCATTGAATGAGGGCAGTGGCTAGCCCTCTACTGGAGGCCTTATCAGCATATTGGACTTTATAACCAAAAATGTAGTCCTTGCATTAACCTTCCCTAGCACTTTAGTGGCCATACTCACACATCCCAGGATTCCATCAAGGATTCATCCCAGGTAGCTAAGAGGTTTTAGTAGTCAACACCTCACCCCCTAACTCCACTCTGATTTCACAGGACCATCATAAAGTGGTGATTGAGAATAGCCTATGCCTAGGCTATTTTTGAAAGAGACAACTTTAGGACAACACCTTAGGCTAGAATATTTGATAAATAAGCTACTGTTTATAACTTTAACTTGTCTTAAAGCTTATGATAGGCCTAGTAGGTAGTGATGTGCAGTTTGCAAATGATTAGTTATTTTTGAACAACTCTTTTTACTGACTCGAGAGTCATGATTTGTTTTATTGAGTGACACTAGGTTATTGGCCATTTGGTTTTAAACCTCGCATGGAGGGATTTACCCAGATCACGTGAATAATTTATTTCTTAATAAGCTTAAAACTTGATTAAACTTGTCATTTGATTTTTCTATAGGCTATTGATATTGTTGGTTCTCTCTTATTATTAGTCCCCTGGCTACCTTACATTTTTTATGCTATTCAAACAACTTTGAGATGGAACTCCATTACATTCATTGTTTGATTAGAAGAAAGCCATGCATAAAACAATGAAAGTGTAGCCTAAGAGCCCAAAGTCAAATTCATAGCCTATCAAATGGAGAGAGAGAAGGTAATAGAGGCTAAGTTTTTTTAAAACAGCTAGTGTCCGTTTCTCATCTGACAGAGAGAAAAACTATATTTTCTGACTGGCCATTTTGCACTGCTTTGGTGGAATTCTCCATTCTCCATCCCACTATTGCGTTCTGTATATAACATATTTACTGAATTAGGCTATAAAAATAGGAATAGGTCAAGTATCAGAATGTCACGTGGCGCCAGTGAAGTTCAAATAGGCTAAACCATCGTCTGTCACATCACGATGTCATCACCATCAATGACAGCTGTCAATAGATGATGCTGTCCTAATATCGCCCAACCCCTAACACACACACACACACACACACACACACACACACACACACACACACACACACACACACAGTACCCCTATGCCCTCTGGGGAAGAGCGAGGAGATGGAGGACACTGTAGATTTGTAATTTTCCCCCACGAGGTGCGCTTTAGCATGGGTTGAGCCCAGGCGGAGGAGAATGAGATGAGTTGGAGATGATCTAAGCCTACATGACAGTTTTATCTGATTGCCTGCCTGATTTACTATTCAGATGCACAGAGTCCAGGCCAGTTCCATTGTGAATAACAGGGAGGAATGCAGAGACATGGTTTTAGAGGAGGCATGAATCACCCAGTTCCCAGAGGAAAGGGCATCCTGATAGTTACTAGGAAACCAGGAGACCTGCTCCCTATACACATCGTCCAATCTCATTCACAACATCTATATAGGGAGGGAAATACATTACCCTAAAGGCCAAAGTAAAGTATTCCATGCTGCTTGCTTTTTTGTTGTCATTTAATTGACAAACTGTAACACTATGCAACTGTCACATAAAGTGGTAGAAAAATGCTATTAACAGTGGGCGTTAGATCAATGAGCTGACAAATCGCAAGGCCAGGCGAAGCCTCCAGAGGGAAAAGAATCTGTTATCATTCCTTCCACTTTATCCTCAGTATAATCATTCTAAAATGACATTTTAATTGCATCCCCAAACATCGGAACAAAACTTATAAAGGCAGTACACAAAACAGCACTGTTTGACTGGTTCTGAATGTATACACTGAGTATACCAAACAGTTGGAACACCTTCCTAATATTGAGTCGACATCCCCTCAGAACAGCCTCAATTCGTAGGGGCATGGACTCTACAAGGTGTTGAAAGTGTTCCACGGGCATGCTGGCTCATGTTGACTCCAAAGCTTCCCACAGTCGTGTCAAGTCGGCTGAATGTCTTTTGGGTGGTGAACCATTCTTGATACACACGGGAAACTGTTGAGCGTGAAAACCCCAGCAGTTTTTGACACAAACTGGTGCGCCTGGCACCCATTACCATAAATCTTGTGTCTTGCCCATTCACCCTCTGAATGTCACACATACGCAATCCATGTCTCAATGCTTAAAAATCCTTCTTTAACCTGTCTCCTCCCCTTCATCTACACTAATTGAAGTTGATTTAACAAGTGACATCATTAAGGGATCATAGCTTTTACCTACAGTGCATTCAGAAAGTATTCAGACCCCTTCCCCTTTTCCACATTTTGTTACAGCCTTATTCTAAGATGGATTACATAATTTTTGTTCCCGCTTCAATCTACACACAGTACCCCATAATGACTAAGTCAAAAGATCAGTGGGACAGAATACTTTCCAAATGCACTGTAGATTCACCTGGTCAGTCTATGTCTTGGAGAGAGCAGGTGTCTTAATGTGTTGTATAATCAGTTCATAATACACATGTATTTGAAAATAATACGCACTTTTCAAAGAATGCTTTAAATCTTAGGTTGTCTTTTACAACTGAGAAATAAACTAATGAAACCTGCCAGTTGGGCTTATGGTATCAGGCATAGATTTCACCTTGAGACACTGAGCGTGGTGGCCTTTTCAAAATACAAAGTGTTGTGGTTTCTCTATTATGAATTGGCAGTTCATCTATGGTATTGGTAAGCACATTCATTAAGGCTCGGTTGAGCTACATGTTGCCTGAATAGATGCTTCAAGATATAGGCTAGATACATTATGGATTTTCTCTCAATTTCTCTGTTTTGCTACCAGCATATCATGTGAGTATTTAATACATAATAGGTACCTTGCAGATTTAAAGTTTGTGACCAGGTCATCCAGTATCCGGTTGTTTCTTAGGTCCTGTTCTGTTGTAGGCTAAAATAGAGAAAAATAAATGCTTGTCTGATTTTGACATGTTCAAGCCACCTAAACAGATTACATTTGAAAGTTTTATTGTCATGATGCAGTGTCACCATGCATCATACTTACTGAATTGCATACTGGACATTGTAATTTGTAGGACAGAAATTTTCTTATGCACAAAGAGCAGACTGTAATGAGAAATTCACATAATCAGGTGTGGATACAGTATTGTTATGAGACAAGTGTTATCTTCTATAGCCTACACCAAACGGTACAGCTATAACATTGTTTTGAAAACGAATGGATAGTTTGTGTCTAGTGACGACAAAATCTGGGTAACTTACAGTTGTGAGAGCATTTGGTCATCATTGCGATACTCAGGAATTCGAAACAAATGGGACATCGGAGAATGGTATCAACATTCTGCATTACAGAAATAATACCGTCAGGTAGGCTAGTATGATAGTTAATGTGATGCTCACCATGTAACTACCTACTTTTAGTAACGCGTTGCTAAAAGCATCTAAACTGACATGATTGTTATACACACTGCTGGGCTAAATAGCTAGCTTTTTTTGTTTGCTAACTAACGTTAGCTATATGTGTGTTTAAAAAGGCAAAACAATATAAGTAAGTTAGCTAGCTATAGTAACTGGCTGACACATATGTTATATTCGCTTGCTAACATGGGTTTAGACTATTTTGTTAAGCTATTTTGTTAAGCGAAAATAGTTAACGTTAGCTAACTAACTAACTAGCGTTAGCTGGTCGAGGTGGGAGTTGTTTTGAACCAGCACTTACTTTGAGGCAAGTCAGATTTGGTGGTAAATCAGCTTCATTCAAATTGGCCATGATGACAGTTCTCGATAAGCAGTACTTAATTTCTTACAGTTTTGATTCGCTAAACCCAAAGTGAGAAAATAAATCAGAAACTCTGTGACGAGTAAGTAACGTTAGCTATGTATTATCCCGCCTAGATTTCTTTTCGTACCAAATGCACATTTCCGGGAGGATGACGATTCTTCTTCTATGGTATAATGGCGTTTGCAACAAACAATGTGCATTCCGCCACCTAATGAGCGGGTTGATAATAGGGATCACAAGAAAGGAAAATATTTGGGTAAAAATAAGTAAATGATCATGCAAACTACCAAAAAAATAAATTAACTAAACAAAATCAACCTGCTTTTCGGTAAAAACCTCATTCTAATCAGGTCCCAACAAAGGCTCAGAAGCATCCTGTGAGGGCGGGGACATTTCCTAGCGACAAAAGTCCTTGTAGTGCTCCTGCCATTAAGTCTTGGAGCCCTAAAAATGTATCGGCTGCAGATATAATGATACCCAGCTTCTTGGACTTCTTAGACACTTGTGTCGTACAATTAATCACTGGGCTATAATGGCCACAAAATCCACCTTTTCCACAATAAGTGTATCCAGATCACCCAATTTACTTAGAACACTAGCAACAGGTTGCAATGCATCCACCGCCATATCTTCAACACTGTTGCCTCTTGGACTCTCTTCATCGCCTCTGCATAGGAGATTCGCTGTGCAGCCCTGATCCTTGACACCTCGACCTCCGTAACCCTAATAGAGCACTCAAGGAAGTCCGGAGTATGATCCCCACCACAGTTGCAACATTTCCATTCACAGATTATTCAACATCATACTTCTCCTGTCTGCAAACATTTGACACGTGAACATATCCTTTACAATTTCCACACTGTAGTAGTTACAGTTGAAGTCGGAAGTTTACATACACCTTAGCCAAAATGCATTTAAACTCAGTTTTTCACAATTCCTGACATTTAATCCTTGTAAAAAATTCCCTGTTTTAGGTCAGTTAGGATCACAACTTTATTTTAAGAATGTGAAATGTCAGAATAATAGTAGAGATAATTATTTATTTCAGCTTTTATTTATTTCATCACATTCCCTGTGGGTCAGAAGTTTACATACACTCAATTAGTATTTGGTAGCATTGCCTTTAAATTGTTTAACTTGGGTCAAACGTTTCAGGTAGCCTTCCACAAGCTTCCCACAAAATGTTGGGTGAATTTTGGCCCATTCCTCCTGACAGAGCTGGTGTAACTGAGTAAGGTTTGTAGGCCTCCTTGCTCGCACACGCTTTTTCAGTTCTTCCCCCAAATTTAGGATTGAGGTCAGGGCTTTGTGATGGCCACTCCAATACCTTGACTTTGTTGCCCTTAAGCCATTTTGCAACAACTTCGGAAGTATGCTTTGGGTCATTGTCCATTTGGAAGACCCATTTGCCACCAAGCTTTAACTTCCTGACTGATGTCTTGAGATGTTGCTTCAATATATCCACATAATTTTCCGCCCTCATGATGCCATCTATTTTGTGAAGTGCACCAATCCCTCCAGCAGCAAAGCACCCCCACAACATGAGGCTAACACCCCCATGCTTCACGGTTGGGATGGTGTTCTTCGGCTTGCAAGCATCCCACTTTTTCCTCCAAACATAACAATGGTGATTATGGCCAAACAGTTCTATTTTTGTTTCATCAGACAAGAGGACATTTCTCCAAAAAGTCCAATCTTTGTCCCCATGTGTAGTTGCAAACCATCATCTGACTTTTTTATGGCGCTTTTGGAGCAGTGGCTTCTTCCTTGCTGAGTGGCCTTTCAGGTTATGTCGATATAGGACTCGTTTTACTGTGGATATACATACTTTTGAACCTGTTTCCTCCAGCATCTTCACAAGGTCCTTTGCTGTTGTTCTGGATTTGATTTGAACTTTTCGCACCAGAGTACGTTCATCTCTAGGAGACAGTACGTGTTTCTTTCCTGAGTGGTATGATGGCTGCGTGGTCCCATGGTGTTTATACTTGCGTACTATTGTTTGTACAGATGAACGTGGTACCTTCAAGCATTTGGAAATTCCTCCCAAGGTTGAACCAGACTTGTGGAGGTCTACATTTTTTTTCTGAGGTCTTGGCTGATTTCTTTTGATTTTCCCATGATGTCAAGCAAAGAGGCACTGAGTTTGAAGGTAGGCCTCGAAATACATCTACAGGTACACCTCCAATTGACTCAAATGATGTCAATTAGCCTATCAGAAGCTTCTAAAGCCATGACATCATTTTCTGGAATTTTCCAAGCTGTTTAAAGGCACAGTCAACTTAGTGTATGTAAACTTCTGACCCACTGGTATTGTGATACAGTGAATTGTAAGTGAAATAATCTGTCTGTAAACAATTGTTGGAAAAATTACTTGTGTCATGCACAAAGTAGATGTCCTAACCGACTTGCCAAAACTATAGTTTGTTAACTTCACTAGGGTAGGGGGCAGTATTTTCACGGCCGGATGAAAAACATACATAAATTAAACAGCCTACTACTCCTGGAAGTGCCTTCTGATGAAGATCATCAAAGGTAAGTGAATATTTCTAATACTATTTATTAATTTAGATGACTCCAACATGGCGGCTATCTGTATCGCCTAGTGTTTTCTTCTGAGCTCAGTACTCAGATTATTGCAAAGTGTGATTTCCCAGTAAAGTTATTTTGAAAACTGGCAATGCGGTTGCATTCAGGAGATGTTAATCTATAATTCTTTGAATGACAGTTTAATATTTTATCAATGTTTTTGACGAGTATTTTTGTAGATTGTGGTGCTGATTCACCGGCAGTATTGGAGGCAAAATATTTTCTGAACGTCACGCGGCAATGTAAAATGCTGTTTTTATATATAAATATGAACTTTATCGAACACAAAAATGTATGTATTGTATAACATAATGTCCTAGGAGTGTCATCTGATGAAGATCGTCAAAGGTTAGTGCTTCGTTTAGCTGTGTTTTGTGTATTTGTGATGCATGCTAGTTGCTTATAAAATGTCTGTGTGGTTATTGTGTCGATGTACTCTCCTAACATAATCTAATGTTTTGCTTTTGCTGTAAAGCCTTTTGGAAATCGGACAATGTGGTTCGATTCAGGAGAAGTGTATCTATAAAATGGTGTAAAATAGTCCTATGTTTGAGAACTTTGAATTATTTTGTGGTTTTAAATCTGGCGCTCTGATTTTTCACTGGCTGTTGAATAGGGTGGGACAATTTCGTCCCACCTTCCCTAGAGAGGTTAACAAGACATTTTTGGAGTGGTTGAAAAACAAGTTTTAATGACTCCAACATAACTGTATGTAAACTTCCTACTTCAACTGTAGGTAACAACACATCCGCCACCCTGATCCTCAACGCGGGGGCCCCGTGCTCAGTCCCCTCCTATACTCCCTGTTCACTCATGACTGCATGGCCAGGCACGACTCCAAAACCATCATTACGTTTGCCGATGACGCAACAGTGGTAGGCCTGATCACCAACAACAATGAGACAGCCTATAGGGAGGAGGTCAGAGACCTGGCCGTGTTGTGCCAGGACAATCACTTCTCCCTCAACGTGATTAAGACCAGCCACCCTAGTCATGGACTGTTCTCTCTGCTACCACACAGCAAGCGGTACCGGAGCGCCAAGTCTAGGTCCAAAAGGCTTCTTAACAGCTTCTACCCCCAAGCCATAACACTCCTGAACAGCTAATCAAATGGCTACCCCCCCCCCCCCTTTTACGCTGCTGCTACTCTGTTTATTATCTATGCATAGTCACTTTAACTCTACCTACAGTACATGTACATATTACCTCAATTACCTCGACTATCCAGTGCCCCCCAACATTGACTCTGTACCAGTACCCCCTGTATATAGCCTAACTATTGTTATTTTACTGCTGCTCTTTAATTATTTGTTACTTTAAAAAATCTATATTTTACTTAACACTTATTTTTCTTAAAACTGCATTGTTGGTTAAGTAAGCCTTTCACTGTAAGGTCCACACCTGTTGTGTTCGGTGCATGTCACAAATAACATTTGATTTGACTTGAAATGCTCTCACCACATACCTCACATGTCAAGGCTTCACATATTCAGGTAGTCTCCTCAAACAACAATATTATCGACAGGCTTTTCTCCTTCCTTCCTTTTACCATTCAAGTCAGGCGACGTGTACTGACCACTCCTGGGATTTCCTGACTGAGGTTCTCATCAGCTATATCCAAAGAGACTCCAGCTATAACTCCGTTGGCAAGGCACCCTGCTCCGAAGATCAATACATGTTACTTCTGACGTGGACAATTTTGCCAGATCCAGTGCGTACTTCTTCTGTTCTTCATCAGCACAATTGTCCAAAACAAAGCCGCTTCTAGTCACCTTGATTGAATCCACCTTTCATCACAGATTTCCCAAATGAATCTCCTTGTCCAAAACACGCAGCCTAATAAGAAATGCATTATTGGACCGGTTCTTGTCTTCTACTACAACTTTTGCTAATTTTGTTCCATTCTTTGAATTCACCATTTTCCATTCATTATCACACACTTCACTTTCGGATTCAAGCACAGCCACCATTTCCTCCTTCACTGACCCTTCCCCCAGTTCATGCTTTGGGTTGGATTCTTCTTCTTGTGAATTTCCGGCAGACTACACGCTTTTTGGCCTATTGCTAGCTTTCTCAGTTCGGAATGTGGATTCCACATTGTGATAAAACAAAAAAATATAGGGAATGGGAAAAACTTAAATTGCACCACCATCTAACCCTGCACCACAGGAGGTTGGTGGCACCTTCATTCAGGAGAACGGTCTGGTGGTAATGGCTGGAGCAGAATTAGTGGAATGGTATCAAATACATCAAACACATGGTTTCCATGTGTTTGATGCCATTCCATTCGCACAGTTCCAGCCATTATTGTGAGCCGTCCTCCCCTTAGCAGCCTCCACTGCCCTGCACCTACACACTATCCCCAAAAACCCACCATCCCATCCCACTACTTGGCCCTAAATGATCCTACACCAGGCCTTTAACCTGGGAGGATGAAACTTCTTCTCTCAAAACTTCCTGTAGAACTTCTGCACTAAAATCTCTCACACCCACATTTTTCTCTTCTGCTGCAACTACCACATCTATCTTCTGTGATTTCTGCTCCATCAGCGCAGTGCAGTTGATCACCTTGGCTATAAACTTAATAAATGCAATCTTACTAAAACTCATCTTCTCTGGTTCTCTCTCTTCAGGGCTACTCACTGGAGCTCCCATGCCACTCACTCACCATCACAGAACAGCAAATATAACCTAACCTGACCTTATTAGGAATGAACTCTGTCAAAACTCAAGACAGACAGGGTATTCTCAGTCTCGACATTGCCACCGGGTCTACGTCTCACCAAACGGCGAGTGTCACAAACACTAGGAATGTTCCTTTTCATTTGATCCACCTCTACACTCAACACTACCCCACTGATCATCCCTTTTAGCTGCACCCTGCTCTGGCGAGCAAAGCACACTACAGGTTGAGCCCCGAGCTGCGTGATTCGAAGCGCCTGTGCTTCATCTGGGAGGCGGATACACAAAAAAATTGAAACAATTCCACTTCTCAAAACTTTCACAGATGTAAGCATTCCCAGTTATATGGGTCGGGCAAAAAGCAGGAATCCAATCTTTCCAGAAATCTCACTCCTACCAGTTCAAAATCCTCTCTGGTAGGATTCTCAGGGCATACGTTGGAAGTCTCCGCTACATCTGTCGCTGCAGGTAGGCCCACTTCATCCTGTAAGGCAGTAAGTTCAAATACAGATCACTGTAATTAATACCATGCACTTTTACAACGTTCATTTCATTTTAATAATGTTGAAGTAGTAACAATGAAATGTTCCTCACTAAAATAGAAGAAGATGGGACTTTAAACGCTGTGTTTTACATGTGGATTTTGAAAATAAAATTCTAAAATGAAGATGTTTCAATTTGTTTGTCTATTTGCCATTTTAAAAACTATGCAGCTATTGGAATAAACTGATTTTGGGTTAAGCCAAGTAACTATGAGTAAGGGAAAACATCATAAGCTTTTAAGCTGAGTTTAAATAAGACATCCGATTACCACTTTGCATTTAGAACATTGGTTTTATTATAGCCAGTGGCGACCGGTCATTCAGAGCCCCACCTGTTTAGCTATACATGACTGTTTTGCATGTTATTTTGTCATTAATATGTGTCACATATCAGTTTGCAAACAACTTGAAAAAATAATTGAGTTAATAAAGCTGAATACAAACATGGTCTCTTTTTGCTTTCTTGAATAAGGCTGCTCAGAAATGCAGGTGTTTCAGCCTAGCTCAGTGCTTTCTGTGATGGTGGGGCAGCCACCGGAAAATACGGAGCATTGGGGTTGGTAATGTTCTCTAGTTGCACTATGATTGGCTAAATGTTCTGTCACTCATGGAGACACTACGTCATGGCAAAATCTACAGGGAGATCTCGAAAGTTCAAGCCCCTTGGGTGCTGCCATAGAGTTACATTAGAATTGCCCATCCAAGAAGGCTCAAGGTCATTGGCCACAGATAAAATGACATCAAATTACGTTGAATCTAGTGTTCGTTTTCCAGGTCGGGAACTCTGGGAATCTTTCTAGAGCTGTGACCTGATGATCACTGACTTCATGATTCAAGCTTGTTTTTTTTCAGTTCCCAGTTGTCTTGAAAGCACCATAAATCCAGAGAATGCCAGACTTTGATGACAAAATTTGCCCACGAAGGACCACCGCGCCACAAAAAGGTGAGTCCAAAAATGTCTTGCATGCTGCTATATAAATTATGTAATATGCCAAGGATATATGTATACTGTAGCTAAGAAAGTAATACTAAGCATATGTTGTGTAGTAGCCCATGTGCTTCATCCTAATAAATGTGTCCTTTTCCCCCTCATAGCTTATTTAGCCTACTTGTCTGACTTGGTGGTGCACATGTAGCCTATAGCTTGTTTTAGAGGAATGTAATCATCGAATATTGTAAGAGCTTTCATTGTCTGCTTATATGCCCCCTTTATTTATTCTACAGTTCTAACTTGGTGTACAGGGAGAATACTGTAAGAACGCCTCATGGTCGGAATTCTGTTGCTGT
The DNA here is from genome assembly GCF_901001165.1 of Salmo trutta. Lineage (NCBI taxonomy): Eukaryota > Metazoa > Chordata > Actinopteri > Salmoniformes > Salmonidae > Salmo > Salmo trutta. The sequence continues at coordinate 30,575,026 of NC_042972.1, read as the reverse complement.
ACATTTCAGAAGTGCTTAACAAATAGTTATATTGACTACGTCCGTCCTAGCTCGCTCATTAATGTCTTAACCAAAATTACAGATTTCCTCTTATCCACTCGCCATCCCCTTATGCCATAGTTTGTACATCGCAATTGTCAGTAGAAACCACATTTGTTTAAGTGGACAATGGTGCCGGAGGGGATCGCTGCCATTCTATGGGCTCCTAACCAACTTTCAAATTGTTTGTAACTTATTTTGTACATAATGTTGCTGCTACCGTCTATTATAACCAAAAAGAGCTTCTGGATATCAGATCAGCGATTACTCACCTCGAACTGGACTAAGATTTTTTTTCTTTAATGATTCCGACACGAAGGACATACTGCTTCTCCAAGATCAGGCCCAAATTCCTGTCATTCGCATGAAGAAAAGACAGAAATACTGGGGGCGGAGATCAGGTGCCTTGTGAGAATTCGTCGGCGAGTGGGTAACCAACCTCTACCATCCATACTATTGGCCAATGTCCAATCACTGGAGAATAAAATGGATGATCTCATTTGAAGACTATCCTACCAACGGGACATTAAAAACAGTGATATTTTATGTTTCACAGAGTCGTGGCTGAACGACGACACAGATAACATACAGTTGGCCGGGTTTTCTGTGCATCGGCACACAGAACAGCTACGTCTGGTAAGACGAGGGGTGGAGGTGTGTGTCTTTGTCAATAACAGCTGGTGCGCAATGTCTAATATTAAAGGAAGTCTCGAGGTATTGCTCGCCTTAGGTAGTGTGGTCTTCAGCTTATTATAAGGTGCTCTAGCTACCAAGAGACTTCGCATCTATGTTATTCGTAGCCATCTATTTACCACAACAAACCAATACTGACACTAAGACCGCACTCAATGAGCTGTATAAGGCCATAAGCAAACAAGAAAATGCTCATCAAGAAGTGGCACTCCTAGTGGCCAAGACCTTTAATGAGGCAAACTGAAATCAATTTTACCTAATTTCTACCAGAGGAAAAAAAAAAACTCTAGACCACCTTTACTCCACACACAGAGACGCATACCAAGCTCTCCCTTGCCCTCCATTTGGCAAATCTGACCATAATTCTATCCTCCTGATTACTGCTTGAAAAAATGACGGACTACAAAGGGAAACCCAAACGCAAGCTGCCCAGTGATGCGAGCCTACCAAATGAGCCTTTCATGCTCGCTTCGAGGCAAGCAACACTGAACCATGCACGAGAGCACCAGCTTTTCTGGATGACTGTGTGATAATGCTCTCGTGAGCCGACATGAGCAAGACCTTTAAACAGGTCAACATTCAAAAAGACGCAGGGCCAGAAAGATTACCAGGATGTGTACTGGTGTACTCAAAGCTGACCAACTGGCAAGTGTCTTCACTGACATTTTCAAACTCTCCCTGACTGAGTCTGTAATACCTATGTGTTTCAAGCAGACCACCATAGTCCCTGTGCCCAAGGAAGTGAAGGTAACCCACCTAAATGATTACCGCCCCATAGTACTGACGTCGGTAGCCATGAAGTGCATTGAAAGGCTATCATGGCTTACATCAACAGCATCCTCCTGGATACCCTAGACCCACTTGTATTCGCATACCGCCCCAACAGATCCACAGATGACGCAATCTCAAATGAACTACACACTGCCCTTTCCCACCGGGACAAAAGGAACACCTACTGTGTGTGAGAATGCTGTTCATTGACTACAGCTCAGCGTTCAACACAATAGTGCCCACGAAGCTCATCACTAAGCTAAGGACCCTGGGACTAAACACCTACCTCTGCAACTGGATCCTGGACTTCCTGACGGGCCACCTCCAGGTGGTAAGGGTAGGCAACAACACGTCTGCCACGCTGAACCTCAACACTGGGGCCTCTCAGGAGTGTGTACGCAGTCCCCTCCTGTACTCCCTATTCACCCACGATTGCGTGGCCAAACACGACTCCAAAACCATCATTAAGTTTGCTGACGACACAACAGTGGTAGGCCTGATCACCAACAATGATGAGACAGCCTATAGGGAGGAGGTAAGAGAACTGGCAGTGTGGTGCCAGGACAACAACCTCTCCCTCAATGTGAGCAAGACAAAGGAGCTTATCGTGGACTACAGGAAAAGGAGGGCCGAACAGGACCCCAATAACATCAACGGGGCTGAAGTGGAGGTGGTCGAGAGTTTCAAGTTCCTTGGTGTCCACATCACCAACGAACTATCATGGTCCAAACAGACCAAGACAGTTGTGAATAGGGCACGACAAAACCTTTTCCCCCTCAGGAGACTGAAAAGATTTGGTATGGGTCCCCAGATCCTCAAAATTCTACAGCTGCACCATCGAGTCCTGACCGGTTGCATCACTGCCTGGTATGGCAACTGCTCAGCATCTGACCGCAAGGCACGACAGAGGGTAGTGCGTACGGCCCAGTACATCACTGGGGCCAAGCTTCCTGCCATCCAGGACCTATATAATAGGCGGTGTCAGAGGAAAGCCCATAAAATTGTCAGACTCCAGTTACCCAAGCCATTGACCGTTCTCTGCTACCGCACGGCAAGTAGTACCGGATCACCAAGTCTAGGACCAAAAGGCTCCTTAACAGCTTCTACCCCCAAACCATAAGCCTGCTGAAAAACTAATCAAATGGCCACCGGACTATTTGCATTGACCCCCTTCCATTTGTTTTGTACACTGCTGCTACTCATTGTTTATTATCTATGCAGTCACTTCACCCCCACCTACATGTAAAAATTACCTCAACTAACCTGTACCCCCGCACACTGACTCGGTACTGGTACCCCCTGTATATCGCCTTGTTATTATTTTATTTTGTTAATTTTTGTGTTCAGTGGTTATTCATTTAAATGTTGTGTCATACTGCAGCACACCTTGTGGGCTGCCGCAGAATTCTATGCCACGTTATTTAAGTGTGAGCCATTGTTGCCATTAACCCTTTCACACAAACCATCAAACGGGTGTGATCATTTTACAGTGGTCCCTGTAGCTACGATCAAACCAGTGTGATTAGAACGCTTATTTAGAACGCCTATTTAGAGCGGCCAGTTTCGAATGACGCAACAATCAGCATTTGAGCTGTCCACACTGTTTTTTCAAAAACATTTTGCACAAACACAGTCCTTACAAAGTTATGTCCAGAATGTGAGCAGTTTACTTTTGGATGCAATGTTCAGACATTCACAGCGGTATCTACAACATAACACAATCATCCAAACCGGAAAAATGTAGGCTACATTTTTTTCTAGCGCTAACTGAGGAAAGATTGACATAACACAAGCAGTCATATTTGTATAACTCTCGTTGGATCAGCCTGTAGTGTGGTTTTCCACTTTAATTTTGAGTGTGACTCCAAATCCAGACCTCCATGGGTTGATAAATTGGATTTCCATTGATTATTTTTGTGTGATTTTGTTGTCAGCACATTCAACTATGTAAAGAAAAAAGTATTTAATAAGATTATTTCTTTCATTCAGATCTAGGATGTGTTGTTTAAGTGTTCCCTTTATTTTTTTGAGCAGTATATTTTTCCATCTGATCGACACTGCTGCCCTCAATGGCCACATAGTTCACCACCAACTAACAGGTGAGATGATTACTGAACAAGGTCTTTTTGTTATTGGATGTACATGCAAACCATATACAGTTCCATTATGCAATTATAGTGACAAAATCTCACCCACCTACCCACTGCCTCATAGGTAAAGTAATTACCTAACAAAAGTACAGAGATCCTCATGAGAGAGCTGCTAGAGGAGCACCACACCCCTCGGTGCCCATCCACTGGGGGTCGTCCTGCTGCGGCAATTTCCCTGCAAAGACCCTCAAACTGATGCTCAAGGTAGTCACCCATGGAGGCACTGCAAAGTCTGCCTGTCTGGCACCAGGAGAAGTAAGCAGGAAAAGTTGACAAAATACATGTCTTTAGCTTGTGATACACCTCTATGTATTTCACCATGCTTTGGGGAGTATCATATGCTCAAGCACTATTGAGCACATCTGCAGCAATAAGTGACTGACTGACCTGACAGGTGACTTGACAGGTGACCTGCCATGATACTATGCCTTTAGAGGTGGGGGTGGAAATGCAGTTGTTCAGTCACTGCATGAATATTAAATATGGGTTATGCATATTCCGTTTTTTTCCCTCTAGTAAAACAAGTTGTTGTTGTTCAACCAACCACCACCAATACTGCAATAAAATAGACGACTATTACATATTGGCCTATGTGTTTTCTTGCTGTGTTTTCATCCAGTAAAACTGTTAAGGAGTAGCATATAAAAGCTGGCCTCAGTCTTCAGCTCCAAAGATGTCCAGCTCCAGTTCCAGTTCTTATATTGGCAAATACTGTCTGTGGTTTCTGAAAGTACAGAATAAAGAGGAATTATTCATTAGAATACAATATAAGGATATAGCAATAAAACAATATTACAAAGAAGTAACATAAAACACTGCTATAAAAATAGTATATTGCATTAACAAAATAACAAATTTGAGTTATAACAGTAAGAAACTAACTTTTGAGCTCCGCAAGGTGGCAAGGCAGGGCAGAACAGAGCTATGCTAAATAGGCCAAATAAAAACAAACCATGGTCATATTATTTTATTCATTTAACTAGGCAAGTCATATAATAACAAATTATTATTTACAATGACGGCCTACACCGGCCAAACTCGGACGACACTAGGCCAATTGTGCACCGCCCTATGGGACTCCCAGTCACAGCTGGTTGTGATACAGCCTAGATTCGAACCAGGGTGTCTGTAGTGACGCCTCTAGCACTAAGATGCAGTGCCGTGGACCGCTGTGCCACTTGGGAGTCATAAGGCCAGGGTAGCTTCAAAATACAACACAAACTAATACTTCTCAGATGCAATTAGCATTGTTTTCCAGAGCTAATAGAAGAATGTAGCTAGCTACCTAAGCATTGAGTATAACACCATAAAGGTTATGAAATGAGGAACGTTACCTCACATGTCCGCTGTTATAAGGAATATACACAAATATATTATGCTCCATACATACAGTAAGCTACAATAGAAAAGACATACAGAAACTATTATAACATAATAAGGCACGTACTTTGATAGAAACACACACAATTTCCAAAGTTATTATTAGTAATGAAAACAACAATAACTGTGATGCGGGCAACAGATGAAAAATGCAAACACGTGTGTGTGCAGATCCTGTTCTGACGGGAGATGCACAAATGTCTGCAGACTTGAACTGCACAAACAATTGGGAAGTGCTTGGGGAATTTTGTCTGGATCAGAAATGTCCAAAGAATTAATGGTCCGGAAAAGTAAAAATGACAATTTTTATGTGAATGAATGAGGAGGCAGAACACACCTCAATTCAAACTGTTCTTAGAAAATAAAAACTTGTTCGAAAATCATTTGAAATTGAAGTTGAAACAGTTTATAAATAAAAACAGGCTGCGTGCCTTGGTTTGAGGGCAACGCGGATTAAATGTACTGTTGCGTAACAATCACATTCTTGAATGGAGAGAACGTTCTAACATTACGTGCATAAAAACCTCACCCTGGGGCGACCGTTAGATATTTGGAACTCAAGCATGAAAGGGTTTTAATGCTAGTTAGTGCTAGTTTGACCACCAGAGGGCATCTTTGAGAAGCATTTGACAGTTTTTAATATTGGCTGTACTAAATAATTTAAAATCTTTTTTGTAAGAACATAGTATATGGGATTGATTTTAAAACCTGTTTGGGATAGGGGGCAGTATTGAGAATTTTGGAAAAAATATGTGCCCTTTTTTAACTGCCTCCTACACCAACTCAGAAGCTAGAATATGCATATTATTGTTAAGGTTTGGATAGAAAACACTCTGAATTTTCTAAAACTGTTTGAATGGTGTCTGTGAGTATAACAGAACTCCTATGGCAGGCAAAAACCTGACAAGGTTTCAAGCAGGAAGTACCCTGTCTGACAAGGAGTCGTGCGTCTTGCATCTTTTTATTGAAAAGTAAGGATCTTAGCTGTAACGTGACAATTCCCAGGGCTCCAATAGGCTCTCAGAACCCGCGAAAAACCTGAAGGTTTACGAGGGAGCCTCAGGCTGAAACACATTATCACCTCTTGTAAGTGGCTGCTCAGAGGACCTTTGAATGAGGCGCGTGCACGATTCGCTCCTGAGGAGAAATTTTATTCGGCTGTTTAGGCTCAATGCATATTCCCGGTCGGAATATTATCACTTATCTACGAGATAAATGGCATAAAAATTGGTTTTAAACAGCGGTTGACATGCTTCGAAGTACGGTAATGGAATATTTAGACATTTTTGTCAAGCCAATGCGCCATGCGCGACACCGTGATGAAGCATTCTGATAGTGTCTAGAACTCACGAACAAAACGTCGCTGTTTGGATATAACGATGGATTATTTGGGACCAAACCAACATTTGTTATTGAAGTAGAAGTCCTGGCAGTGTATTCTGACGAAGAACAAGCAAGGTAAGAACATTTTTCTTATAGGAAATGTGATTTTGGTGGAGGCTGACCTGGGTGGGTATCTAAATAGCTAGCCCTGTGATGCCGGGCTATGTACTTAGATTATTGCAAATTGTGCTTCATCCGAAAAGCTATTTTAAAATCGGACATATCGAGTGCATAGAGGAGTAATGTATCTATAATTCTTAAAATAATTGTTATGCTTTTTGTGAACGTTTATCGTGAGTAATTTAGCAAACTGTTAGTAAATTCCCCGGAAGTTTGCGGGGGTTATGCTTTTTCTGAACGTCACATGCTAATGTAAAAAGCTGTTTTTTGATATAAATATGAACTTGATTGAACAGACATGCATGTATTGTATAACACAATGTCCTAGGTGTGTCATCTGATGAAGATCATAAAAGGTTAGTGCTGCATTTAGCTGTGGTTTGGGTTTATGTGACATGATATGCTAGCTTGAAAAATGGGTGTCTGATTTTTTTCTGGCTGGGCACTCTGCTGACATAATCTAATGTTTTGCTTTCGTTGTAAAGCCTTTTTGAAATCGGACAGTGGGGTTAGATTAACGAGATTCTTGTCTTTAAATAGCTGTAAAATAGTCATATGTTTGAGAAATTGAAGTAATAGTATTTCTAACGATTCAAAAATCGCGCCACTGGATTTCAGTGGCTGTTACGTAGGTGGGACGAGTTCGTCCCACATGCGCCAGAGAGGTTAAGAAATGTAGCTTAATTAATTTGATTAAGATTATGGTGTTTCTATTCCAAGAAAAATGAAAAACTAAACCCTCAGGGTTTCCCGTTAGGAAAATATGGCGCTGTACAAAAATGTAAGAAGATTCTTAAGAGAAAAAAATAAGTTTATAAGATAGTTCTTAAGTGCAATTCCTCAACAATATCTTAAGATTTAATGATTTTCTCACAAACTTCTTAAACAACTTACAAATCTTCTTAAGGATTAGCCACTTTTTTTCAATTTTCGCCTAAAATGACATACCCAAATCTAACTGCCTATAGCTCAGGCCCTGAAGCAAGGATATGCATATTCTTGGTACCATTTGAAAGGAAACACTTTGAAGTTCATGGAAATGTGAAAGTAATGTAGTAGAATATAACACAATAGATCTGGTAAAAGATAATACAAAGAAAAACCAACTGTTCTTTTGTATTTTTTTGCACCATCATCTTTGAAATGCAAGAGAAAGACCATAATGTATTATTCCAGCCCAGGAGCAATTTAGATTTTGGCCACTAGTTGGCATCAGTGTGTGTGCAACGTTTAAGACTGATCCAATGAACCATTGCATTTCTGTTCAAAATGATGTGCCAACACTGCCCAAATGTGCCTAATTTGTTTATTAATAACTTTTCATGTTCAAAATTGTGCAACAATAGCATGGTATTATTTCACTGTAATAGCTACTGTAAATTGGACAGTGCAGTTAGATTAATAACAAGAATTTAAGCTTTCTGCCAATATCAGATATGTCTGTCCTGGGAAATGTTATTTTTAGTTACAACCTCATGCTAATCGCATTAGCCTACGTTAGCTCAACCGTCCCGTGGAAGGGACACCGATCCCGAAGAAGTTTTAAGATGTTTGTTGCTAGGCTTTGTGAATCTTGGACCAGAAGGCTCAAGCCCTTCAGGGTTGTCACTAGTTACCATCATAGAAATAAGAATGAATAGAACTGGGGTCCCCATTCAAGTCAATGATGCCAATAGGTGGACTGGGGGCGATTGTGAGTGTACCCATATGTCTGGCTTGGACAGGGAAGATACAACCTCCAGTGCTCCTGACCATCAGCCTTTTGCAGTACCAAGTGACTCAGAAGGGGGTGAGTAAATATGGCCAGGTATTCAAGGTATTTGCTATTTTCTGTTATTATAGGAGAATATAAATGTATCGCTACAGCACATATATAAATCAGTATATCAACAGTTAATGAGTTTTATTTAGTAAAAGTCCCAGCATACAACATTTGACTCAAATGGGTAGGCCTTGTCAAAGAGGTGGGGCTTTAGGAGGGATTGAAAGATAGTGATGTTCCAGAGCCTAGGAGCAACCCTGGAGAAGGCCCTGTCGCCAAAGCTCTGGAGCTTCGACCTGGGGATGACAAGGTGGCCCACTGTGGCAGAACTGATTGCGTTGTGGGTTGGTGGGGGAGAAGAAGGTCTGAGAGATAAGGTGGTGAAGGGCTTTGTAGGTCAAATCAAAATCAAAAAATTTCACATGTATAGCTTGTGTTTCTAGCTCCAACAGTACAGTAATACAAACAATTCACAACAATACACACAATCTAAAAGTAAAAGAATGGAATTAAGGAATATATAAATATTAGGATGAGCAATGTCTAAGTGGCATATACTAAATACAGTAGAATACAGTATATACATATGAAATGAGTAAAGCAAAAATATGTTAACATTATTAAAGTGACTAGTGTTCCATTATTAAAGTGGCCAGTGATTTCAAGTCTATCTATATGGGGCAGCAGCCTCTAAGGTGCAGGCTTACATAACCCGGTGGAAGCCGCCTGGTGATGGCTGTTTAACAGTCTGATGGCCTTGAGATAGAAACTGTTTTTCAGCCTCTCGGTCCCAGCTTTGATGCACCTGTACAGACCTCGCCTTCTGGATGATAACGGGGTGAACAGGTAGTGGCTCGGGTGGTTGTCTTTGATCTTTTTGGCCTTCCTGTGACATTGGGTGCTGTAGGTGTCCTGGAAGGCAGGTAGTTTGACCTCGATTATGCATTGGGCAGACTGGAGAGCACTGCGGTTGATGGCGGTGCAGTTGCCATACCAGACGGTGATACAGCCCGACAGGATGCTCTCAATTGTTCATCTGTAAAAGTTTGTGAGGGTTTTAGGGGACAGGCCAAATTTCTTCAGCCTTCTGAGGTTGAAGAGGCTCTGTTGCGTCTTCTTCACCACACCACACACCATTTCAGATCATCAGTGATGTGTACGCTGAGGAACTTGAAGCTTTCCACCTGCTCCACTGCGGTCCCGTCGATGTGGATAGGGGCGTGCTCTATCTGCTGTTTCCAGAAGTCCACAATCAGCTCCTTTGTTTTGTCGACATTGAGTGAGATGTTATTTTCCTATTACCACACTCTCAGGGCCCTCACCTCCTCTCTGTAGGCTGTCTCGTTATTGTTGGTAATCAGGCCTACTACTGTTGTGTTGTCTGCAAACTTGATGACTGAGTTGGAGGCGTGCATGGCCACACAGTCATGGATGAACAGGGAATACAGGAGGGAGCTGAGCATGCACCCTTGTAGGGCCCCTGAGTTGAGGATCAGCGAAGTTGAAGTGTTGTTTCCTACCTTCACCACCTGGGGGCGGCCCATCAGGAAGTGCAGGATCCAGTTGCACAGGGCGGGGTTCAGACCCAGGGCCCCGAGCTTAACCTTTTGACACGTAAGTTATAAATATTAATAACAGCCCTTACAGTGTGAGTTCTTTTAGCACGCGGTACCAGAATTCTATGCTGCTGTTCTAGAATTTGATTGTTGCATTTTGTCGCTATTCTCTACAAACCACATTGTATCAATATCGCAATGTCTGCTTCATATGAGGCTTTATAAAACTTTCTTCCTATAGTAGTAGCATTGAGTATCAATAGTATTATTGTTAATTGTATAATTATTATCTATATTACATTTGTTATTATCTGAAAGAGGCTTTTCTATTAGCTTGTCTTTTTGGGCTGCACGTGTGAGATAGGGTGGGAAACCTGAGGCGCTAAATCCGGTGTATTTGATACAATAGTGGCATACAAAAAGTGAGAGTGTGGTATGAACATATTACATATGCAGACCATTGCTAAGGCCGGAAAAGGCTGGCACCCTAAATACTTTTTCTTCATTTTAAAAATGTGTTTAATTTATTCTTCCCTGGAAAAACGAGGCTACATTTCATCACCATGTCAACGTATTATCACCACTGTCACCAAGCGAGGAAGATATTGTAACGGCTGTCTTCGTGCAGAGAGGACCAAGGCGCAGCGGGTTGCGTGCTCAACATTATAATTTATTAAATGTGAACACCAAAAACAATAAACAAAGAAACGATGACAGGAAACAGTTTAGCAGGCTACACCAACGCAATGCAAAAACAACTACCCACAAAAACCCAAACACACACCTATATATAGGACTCTCAATCAGAGGCAACTAGAAACACCTGCCTCCAATTGAGAGTCCAACACCCAAACCTAAACATAGAAAACTAAACTAGACAGAACATAGAAATACATACAAAACACAAACCCTCTGCCACGTCCTGACCAAAACTAATACAATTACTCCCTCTGCTGGTCAGGACGTGACAGTACCCCCCCCCCCCTAAAGGTGCAGACCCCGAATGCACCTAAAAGAAAACACAAAAACCCCCAAACAACAAAAATATCCCTCTAAACTAAAGGGAGGGAAGGGAGGGTGGTTGCCGTCAACGACCCCCCCTCCCCAACCCACCTATACTGGAGGTGGCTCTGGCTCCGGCCTACTGTCCTCCAGACTGTAGACAGACTCACTCGGTTCCGGATCGCAGGCAGACTCACTCGGTTCCGGATCGCAGGCAGACTCACTCGGTTCCGGACTGGACACTGCTGCCGGACACTCTGGACGAGGCACTGCTGCCGGACACTCTGGACGAGGCACTGCTGCCGGACACTCTGGACGAGGCACTGCTGCCGGACACTCTGGACGAGGCACTGCTGCCGGATACTCTGGACGAGGCACTGTTGCCGGATACTCGGGCCTGGTCTGACGCACTGGAAGCCTGATGCGTGGGGCTGGTAGTGGAGGTACCAGCCTGGGGACACGCACCTCAGGGCTAGTGCGAGGAGCGGGAACCGGCCGAGTTAGAGTGGGCTGACACACTGGAAGCCTGATGCGTGGTGCTGGTACTGGACGTGCCAGCCTGGAGACACGCACCTCAGGGCTAGTGCGAGGAGCGGGAACAGGCTGAGTTGGACTGGGCTGACTCACTGGAAGCTTGATGCGTGGTGCTGGTACTGGACATGCCAGACTAGAGGTTCGCACTTCTGGGTCAGCACGAGAGACGGGAACTGGAAAGACTGGCCCTGGAGGCGCACAGGTGGTCTTGATCGCACCTCCTGCACAACCCGTCCTGGCTGGATAGAACTAGCAGCCCTGTACGAGCGGGATGCTAGTACAGGGCGAACTGGGCTGTGCAGGAGCTTGATGGTTACCGTGCGTAGAGCGGGCGTAGGGTAGCCTGGTCCTAGGAGGTGTACCGGCAACCAGACACGCTGCGCAGGCATCCTCCTACCAGGCTGGATGCCCACTCTAGCACGGCATCTGCGAGGGGCTGGAATAACGCGCACCGGACTGTGCGTGCGTATGGGCAAGATCGTGCGCACTTCTTCATAACTCGGCGCCCTCCACTCCATATACTTCTCCATATAAACACGGGGAGCTGGCTTAGGGCTCACCCTTGGCCCAGCCAAACTACCTGTGTGCCCCCCCCCAAAAAAAATTATTGGCGTTGCCTCTCGTGCTTCTTCCTCAGCGCGTACATAGCCTCGTACCGACGCCTCTCTGCCTTAGCTTCCTCTATTTCCTCCCTTGGGCGACGGTATTCCCCAGCCTGGTGCCAAGGTCCAGCCCCATCCAGAATCTCCTCCCAGGTCCATTTCTCCCGCCAGTCCATATCGAATTCCCATTGCTCCTTACTCCGCTGCTTGGTCCTTTTGTGGTGGGTAGTTCTGTAATGGCTGTCTTCGTGCAGAGAGGACCAAGGCGCAGCGGGTTGCGTGCTCAACATTATAATTTATTAAATGTGAACACCAAAAACAATAAACAAAGAAACGACGACAGGAAACAGTTTTGCAGGCTACACCAACGCAATGCAAAAACAACTACCCACAAAAACCCAAACCAAACACACACCTATATATAGGACTCTCATTCAGAGGCAACTAGAAACACCTGCCTCCAATTGAGAGTCCAACACCCAAACCTAAACATAGAAAAACTAAACTAGACAGAATGTAGAAATCCATACAAAACACAAACCCTCTGCCACGTCCTGACCAAAACTAATACAATTACTCCCTCTGCTGGTCAGGACGTGACAGATATTTCTCATCAAATGCGGTGAGTATTATGGCTTGGATAGGTTTTAGCCTGGTCGAGGCGGAGGACAATGAAAACAGGGGGGTGGACAAAGTCATGTAACAACAAAGTGAGGTAGTTTGTGCAGGCGTTCAGATTGAATGGTGCGTGCGTCTAATCAGCTATATTGTATGCAGAGAACGTGGCGTGAGTTAAGCAAGGTTGTAGATATAATGGGTTATCGTACACTATGGCGCTAGACAGGATTATCTAGGTTTATGCTTTGGCGCCATCTGAATGTTACATGGGTGGACCAGTTATCGCTCTCCTTCTAAAACGTCGTTACATTTATATAAACTTCAAGTATTACTAGCTATACAGTATATTTAGAGTTTATTTTTTATTTAGTTTATAAACTTCTCCTGTGTTTATTGATAAATCCCCCATCATAGTAATATTTCCTCCATCATATCACCCCCACGATACATTCCCCCATTTCTAGTCAGAGATTTCCAATTTCCCAGTTGTTTTGAATGCAGCATTATAGTGAATTCGGATTCTGGGATTAGGGTGTTTTCGCAAATGTAAACAAACATGGCTGCCATCATAAAGAATGTAGTTGCTGTTAGCTTAGCTGACACAAATGTATTTTCTAAACAACATTACATTAGTCTTTTGTGCTCACCAGAGATGTGGTACATTGTAAACTAGTCTAGCTGTTAGGTCGCTAACTTATGTTTTGTTTTTTGTCAGCGCAACTTTTTATTTAAACTGGTTTATTGAATGAAAGAGTTTGGCTGTGGATGTGTTCCGTGTGATGCTTGGATGATGAAGTTAGCATTTATCTTTTACAATAAAAAGTCAAATTGATGAATAAAGTTTAAGACTTACTTTCCATCAGTACAAAAAAATATTTAGATGCTGTTCAGACAACAATGGTGTTTAGACGCGTTTGTTGTGTCATACGTTCTGTTGCTACTGTTCCAATCACATATTTGAGCTCGTACGCTGCAGGGACCAGTCAACTATGATCACAAATACGTGATTGTACGCGTCAAAGGATTAACCTCATCTTTATCAAATTATCCAAAAAGGGACCACTCTGAACAGAATACCTTTTACTCCACTTACGTACGTCTACGTGTGGGTGTGCAGGTTGTATATTATTATTATTGTTCTATTCTTACTTCATCAGATCATCATAATAACCCATTATACACATATTATGGTACTTTATCTCTAGTAACCCATTATACATTTCTGTTACATCACAAATTCCTCATCTAGACTAGTGTTCTATTCATACAGGGGTTTAGATATTTACACTAGCTCTATTTAACAGCATATTCGGAAATAGTTCTTTCTTCTTTCTTATCCCCATACATAATAACATTATAAATCAAACTCCACTGATGAGACATGTTATCCTCATTTTTAACGAGACATGTTATCCTCTTTACTAACGAGACATGTTATCCTCTGACTGTAGATCCAATGGTGGTGTTGGACAGACCCCTAGATTTAAATTTGTATTTATTACGGATCCCCAAGGCAGCAGCCACTCTTCCTAGATAACATTACAGATTGAAAAACTCAGCTCACAGAACTGGTTGGGGCATTCATTCACCTCTTTCACGTGTGAGCTAGTCCCCTTACAGCTCTCATTCACTCAATGTTTAATAGCTTAATTTCAATCCTCTTATTATCCAAATTTCAATCCGTTTATTATCCTAATGTCAAATTTCAATCTTAATAGTAATAAGTTCAATCATTTATTTTCCACATTACAATCAGCTCTTGTTATCCAAATATCAATCTTTCAGTTTATTATTCCATATCTCACAATCACACAACTTTCACATCAACATCCACATTCACTTAGTACTATTCCCAAAAACACTCGGTAATCTCCTCATTAACACGTGCATCGTCAACGATTATCTCTTGTCGTTACTTGCTATGCACCATATGTATCATCAATGGTTCTCTTGCCGCTACTTGCTATACATATAAATAACACCCCGTACTCAAAAATACCTTGTGTTATTTTTTAGTGGCTGCAGACCACATAGACATTTCTTCTAAATGCCTACAGACAGCTGTCAGCGGGGCTTTCCATGGTATCATTGCGCCCTAACTCTAGTCTTCTCATAAAACTAGTCAATAGCCTTCTCTCTATAAGGCTATGGGTACCTTTTTATGCATTACCTGCCTCGATTTTATTTTTTTACAAATTCATTGAAATTGACTTACTGAAATCAGTTGCCATCCATCAATTGTTCGCGGATGATGTGTCTCCTCCTGGGCAGCTCACAGTAAGGATGTGGTCTGGGCGGGTCTAGTCCTCTTTTTGTCAGACAGGAATTTCCTCCATGCTTCATAAAATGCACCACCGGTTTTCCTCGCAGACTCCCACTGGATAGCTCCACAGACAGAATCAATCATGCTGTTCGTTGACACCAATTTTTTATGGAAATTCATACACGGGGACACTCAAAGTCAATCTTAAATGAATCATTGTTTATTTGTCAGCACGCAGGAGAGGTTCCAACCAACTCAATGCAACCAACTCAATGCACCATAGTACACGTCAATCAGGAGCTCTCCCTGGGTAGTCCCAGCAGTTGTCTTATATACGGCTATACACAGCCAAGTTATATTTACATGATTTAGCATAATTAATTCATCATTACTGTTTTGTTTCATTCATGTGATGAACAAATACTGGTTCATAACATGTGACAGACCAATACCTCACGAGGCTTCTTCTTTCTAAGCTGAGACCTTGAAACTGAGATATCTTTCGTTCGTTCTCAAAACAAGGTCTGGGCATACTGCCAAATTGCAGATATTGGAAGGACTGATGCTGGAGATGAGAAGCAAGTACAGGGAGGGAACATTAATGAAACACGGACAGGAACAGAATACGGATAGCGTCTGGACAGGGGAAAACAAAAACGACAATAATGCTGGCTCGGGGATCAAACTGAGAAATAGACAGATAAAGAAGCAATCAATAAAGCGAAGGAGTCCAGGTGATTCCAATGAGCACTGATGCGCGTAATGATGGTGATAGGTGTGAGTAATGAAGCACAGCCTGGTGCCCTCGAGCGCCAGAGAGGGGAAGCGGGAGCAGGCGTGATAAGTGAGGATTCGTTAAATCAGTCACTTGCATGAACACAGAAATTGGTCATTAGAACAGCACATGAATAGAACACATAAATTAGAAAAACACAAACATCAAAATTCCCATTACATTAGCCTGTTATTTTTTTATTCCTTTGTGTCATGGCTGTTGAAAGGATCGGACCAAAGTGCAGCGTGGTTGTAGTTCCACATTTTATTAAATCCGTGAATCTTTGCAAACCAACAAACCGTGACGCAGAGAGAAACAAACACTACTCAAAATATAATCACCCACAAAACCCAGGAAGAAAAACACCTATTTAAATATGATCTCCAATCAGAGGTAACGAATGACCAGCTGCCTCCAATTGGAGATCAACACAAAAAACAACAACATAGAAATAGAAAAACCAGAACCTAAACATAGAAATAGAAAACATAGAAAAACACAAAACACCCTCTGTCACGCCCTGACGTACTCTACCATAGAAAATCACATCTTACTATGGTCAGGATGTGACACTTTGCTTTGTTTGTTTTTAAAAGACAATAGTTTTACGTTTCCACTAATGCAGTGCATGTCCTATGAGAATTCAAATGTGATAATGAATCTGAAAATACTTTTTATTATGTCTATTGATGGTCTATGTGGTGCCCATTAATAAAAAACAAAGGCTGACAGATATATGGATGGACACACACACACACATGCGATTTCCTGCAGACTGTTTCGTGTCAGATCTTTTGAAGGTTTGTCTCAAGCATGACCAGTCACACACGGGCCGAGGCACCAACAGTAAACCACCCATCCATGTTCCCTCCAGACGTGCTGATGAGTTTGGAAACTGAGGGAATGTTCAATTACTGGATTCTCAGTCAAGCAGCAATGACCTTTTCACTTTACCAGACTGACACGCTGCAGAGCATTGCTGATGAGACGCTCCACTGTCATATTTCCTGAGACTCTGATTATAGAGTTAAATCCGCATCTAGAGATTGGAGATTTTATCTTGAGCGAATGTTAGCTTCCTTATGGCTCAGAGATGCTTAGATGCATTTTTGAGGACAGATATTCTTGATCAACTCAGTTCTGTGGATTAGCCAGACTTGGAATACAGCATTGAAAGTGATCAGGAGGAATCCACAGTCATCGTTACTTATGAGGAAAACATATACCTACAGTATTGTAGGATGAGGTGATGTGACACAGTTTTCAGCTTTGGGACAAGATGGTCAAATTATTTATGGACGTTAGCAACATAATACTAATGTGCAAAGTACACAGTGTCCAATCCCCACAGTGTTGATGTGGGAAATAGAATGGCCTAGAAGTGCCGACATTCCATCTGTGCATTTTCCATGACCATCACACTATCCCAGGCCCACAACTCACCTAGCAGGAAGACAGGATTGTCACGACCCATTCTACTGTATGTATAAACTAATGAGTATTTAGGAACTTGGATCTGGATTTTCCCCCATCCTGAGGAACCCATTAGAGTATTCCTTTTAGGGATAGCCCCCTTTTTTCAATTTTCACCTAAATGACATACCCAAATCTAACTCTCTCTAGCTCAGGCCCTGAAGCAAGGATATGCATATTCTTGGTACCATTTGAAAGGAAACACTTTGAAGTTTGTGGAAATGTGAATTGAATATAGGATAAGATAACACAATAGATCTGGTAGAAGAAAATACAAAGAAAAAAATAACCAGTTTTTCTACCACCATCTTTGAAATGCAACAGAAAGGTCCCACTTCCAGCCATCATTCTGGTGATGGCAGCAGTGTATGTGCAAAGTTGCAGACGGATAACTTGAAGTTTGAGCGAGCGACATGACATTTAGTGTGAAGTCACCAGGTACATTTGGGCATATCGTGAAGGAGCCATTTGCATTCATGTTACATTTTTCTGCAAGAATATCGTCAAATCTGTATACTTGGACTTTGATTTAGCTTTTCCTGTATTAGTAACCATATTATAAGTTCAACATTTGCAAAACAACCAGTTTTCATAACTTCATAACTCTGAATATTCTTAGACTTTTTGTCCAAATGGAAAAGGCATGCTGTTGCAAAAGGTTAGCGCCTACATTTTGCGACTGAGACAGGGTTTCCGGATACTCCCGCAAAGCCCAGCTCATTGGCTATCTAGCTAGCTGTTTGACCCCAATTGGTGCTTATTTGACAAAGATACAGTCAATCAAATGCAGACCGGCAGCGTCATTGGCGTGCCATGAAGGCGTCGCTCTCTGACCAGATTTGGTGTCCTATAGGATATACAACACCCCTAATGATATAGTGGAGTCTGGTTACATTCTAGGATCTCTGAGGAATACATTCGAACGTGAATTGACCGGTTGAAACAACGTTTAGGCTTAGATTTTCACAGATTCCTTTCTTTGCAAATTGAACGAGTGGAAATACAAAATCGATCGTGTATGCTATATAGACCTTTTCAGGATATGAAAAATTATTTTATCTAACAAAACAACACTTCATGTTATCTTTGGGACCCTTTGGATGATAAATCAGAGCAAGATTTCAGAATGTAAGTACACATTTCACCTACAAAGGTGAATTTATCAAACCAAAGTGTTTTTCTCCTGAAACAATAGCATGGCAATAGCTACTGTAAATTGGATAGTGCAGTTATATTAACAAGAATTTAAGCTTTCAGTTGATATAAGATACTTATATGTACTGACATTTGTTGTTTCTCTAAAATCTGTGATGTTGACATAAGGCGCTGCATGTGTCACGTCCTGACCAGTATAAGGGGTTATTTGTTATTGTAGTTTGGTCAGGGCGTGGCAGGGGTGTGTTTGTTTTGTGTTGTCAGGGTTTTTGGGTATTGTTCTATGTTTTGTATTTCTATGTTCTTTCTATGTTGTGTATTTCTTTGTGTTGGCCTGGTATGGCTCTCAATCAGGGACAGCTGTACTTCATTGTTGCTGATTGGGAGCCATATTTAGGTTGCCCTTTTTCCACCTGTCTTTTGTGGGAAGTTGTTTTTGCACTGCTGTGGTTAGCCTGCAAAACTGTTTAGCTGTCGTTCATTTTTCTTGTTTTGTTTAGTGTTCAAATAAAGTTAAATATGAGCATTCACATACCCGCTGCATTTTGGTCCAATCACTACGACGGCCGTTACAGCATGATCTACAACTGTCCCGTAAACGGGACGCCTATCCCTAAGAAGATTTATTTAAAGATCCAATGCAGTCATTCTGATCTCAATATCAAATGATTTCTGGGTAACAGTTAAGTACCTTACTGTGACTGTTTTCAATTAAAATGGTCAAAATAATAATAGCTTCTTAGCAAAAACTTTGCTAGGACTCTCTCGGAGTGGTCTGAGTGGCAAGGGGAAACTGATAACTAGCTGGTTACTACTCCTGCCCAGTAACCCGAATATGCATATAATTGTTTTATTTGGATAGAAAACACCCTAAAGTTTCTAAAACTGTTTGAATGGTGTCTGTGAGTATAACAGAACTCATATGGCAGTCAAAACCCTGAGACAAATCCTGACAGGAAACTGAAATCTGATGTGTGGATATCACTTCAAACATTTGCCATTGAAACACACAGGGGCTTGTGAATCATTTAGCACTTCCTATGGCTTCCACTAGATGTCCCCAGTCTTTACAAAGTGGTTTGAGTCTTCTATGGTAGTAACTGACCCAAAGAGAGGCTGTGGAACTTGGTCACAGGGGATGGGCCATTACCATTGTGATGTCGGTGCCCATGGCTACTCTCCCTTTTCGAAACGTTTTGAAAAACAATGCAACCGTCCCCATGGAATATTATTGAAGCTCTGGTTGAAAAAGCCCCTAAAGATTTATGTTATACAACGTTTGACATGTTTGAACGAACTTAAATATATATTTTTTGCTCATTCCTGACGACAAGTGCGACTCACACGGTACATTTTTACTAGCCTTCGGAGTGCGCTAACACTATTGGGACATAAATTATTAACTTTTTCGAACAGAACTACATTTGTTATGGACCTGGGATTCCTAGAAGTGCCTTCTGATGAAGATAATCAAAGGTAAGGGATTATTTACAATAGTATTTTTGATGGTTGATCGTTCCAAGATGGCTCCAACATGTATAGCCTAGACTTTTTTTCTGGGCATACCACGTCGTTTATTGCAAAGTGTGATTTCCCAGTAAAGTTATTTTTAAATCTGGCAAAGCGATGGCATTCAAGACATGTTAATCTATAAGTCTTTGAATGACAATATTACATTTTAACAATGTTTTCGAATAGTAATTTTGTAAATTGTAGCGCTAATTCACCGGAAGCATTTGAGGGAAAAGATTTTCTGAACGTCACGCGCCGATGTAAAATGCTGTTTTTATATATAAATATGAACTTTATCGAACAAAAAATGCATGTCTTGTGTAACATGATGTCCTAGGAGTGTCATCTGATGAAGGTTGTCAAAGGTTAGTGCTGCATTTAGCTGTGTTTTGGGTATTTGTGATGCATGCTAGTTGCTTTGAAAATGGCTGTGTGATTATTTCTGGCTGGGTACTCTGCTGACATAATCTAATGTTTTGCTTTTGCTGTAAAGCCTTTTTGAAATCGGAAAACGTGGTTCGATTCAGAAGAGGTGTATCTATAAAACGGTGTAAAATAGTCATATGTTTGAGAAATTGAAGTTATAGCATTTATGAGGTTTTGCATTTCGCGCGACGCGATTCCACTGGCTGTTGATTAGGGTAGACGCAAGCGTCCCACTGGCCCAGACAGGTTATAGGCAGAAAGGTTTAGAACACTCTTTCTTAATAGTCTATTAACTAATTTACCACCTGGTGGTAAATGATGGGGCGGTGAGTCGGAAGCAGGTGAAACATTTTAATAAAACAACAAAACCAATAACACAGCACTAACATAAGGCAGAACGGCGATAAACAAGAACAATACTAACTGGTGAGTGAACCTGGGAGAGTGACATACAAAGGGGAGGAAATGATGAAGGTAATGGAATCCAGGTGTGAATCATCATAGTGAATCATCATCATAATGATTCACAGGTGCGCGTAATGAGTGCCAGGTGTGCGTAATGATGAATCCCAGGACCAGTGGTTAGTACTTTGGCGACGTCTTACGCAGGAGGGGAGGAGCAGGAGCAGACGTGACATCACCAGGCAGACCAAAACTCCATCCCAACAAAACATGCTGAAATTGAAGGTGGTCCTTTCAAACACCTCTTACACTAAAAGGACATTATCATAATTTTCACAGTTTCAAAGTATTATTCCAACCTCATGATGTGAAAATATATATAAAAAACATAAGACAATCACGTTTTTTACTTCACTAGGCCTTTAACAGGGGTGTGCTGCTAAAGTCAATCAACACACGTCTTTCACCCCGAGAGAGGTCTGCTCTGGGCCACTGGGACAGCACAGAAAGAAAACCGGTTATGATTTCTAACTTTGGCTCGGTCACTATTGACTTTGTTGTTTTCTTTCTTTGTTATGCTAATCTTTTCAATTTGCACTGCTTATTTATCTTCTGTCATCCACACTTCAATTACTGAAATAACTCACACACAGATTGTTTACACTGGTGGCTACCACAGCCACTATTGCTATAAATGCACCTCAAAGATCAGAGGATTTTTTTTTTTATGTTAACAAAAATGTACCCCTTTTTCTCCCCAATTGGTAGTTACAGTCTTGTCTCACCGCTGCAACTCCCGTACGGACTCGGGAGAGGCGAAGGCCAAGAGCAATGCGTCCACCGAAACACAACCCAACCAAGCCTCACTGCTTCTTGACACAATGCCCATTTAACACAGATGCCAGCCGCACCAATGTGTCAGAGGAAACACCGTACCCCTGGCGACTGTCAGCGTGCATGCGCCCGGAGCCTGGACTCAAACCCAGAATCTCTAGTTGCACAGCTAGCACTGCGATGCAGTGCCTTAGACCACTGCACCACTCGGGAGGGGATTTCTGAGAAGACACTTATATAGTGCTTTGTTTTGCACATGAAATGGTCCATATAAAGATGTGGATGGATGGAGAGTTGATGTCAGTGAGTTTGATTTGTGTCTGTTTCTCTTCTGCATACAACACAGCCTTTGATGAAAGTTTGAATATTTATGGAAAATCATGTTCAATGCATTGTTAGTCCCATTTTGAGTTCATATTCTGAGTGAGACACTACGATGTTAAGATGCATCGTGTCTAGGGCTGTTACGGTGACAGTATTGCCGCCACACAGGCGGTCACGAGTCAGGATGGCAGTCAAGTTTCACGTGACTGTTTGGTCATGTTAATTATGCTTCTCCAAGCTCTGATGCTGCCGATGGTCATTAGTAGCCTACCAAACTTGCTAACTGCCTGGTACTCAGCACTCTACTGTCCCTCTAATCACACCGACATCAATGCAAATGTCATCAAAAATCGAATCAAACACTTAGTGAGAGCCCATGAGCTCATGTTGCGTGACATTTCTATAGGCTATGCAATTGCCTGAGAAAACAGAGTGATGGCCTCTATTAAAAAGAGGAGGATCTCATCAGCTTTCTATAGGCTAGGCCTACTATATTTATTTCTCAACTTTCCTAATATTAAACGCATTGCTTCTCTTTAAAACAGGGGTAAAACATTCCTGGCTGGCATGAAAATTAACCATGGGGAAAGTCTCCTCCATTTGCTATTTAAGTACATAGATGACATGGAATTTTTTCCCATGCCCCTATTTCAAGACAGGTGCATGATAATGGTCCATTCTAAATCCAAACAAAATTCACACATATATTATTTAGTATATGTAAAGACAAGATTAAATCAATAATATTCTGATGGGTGACAATATTAGCCTATCACTTGTGAATCATATATTATCACTTGTGAATCATGCCCAGCTTGTGTTCAGTAAGGCAAGAAACGGCGCATGCCTTTTGTTTGTGACTTTTTCAAATCATAGTCGCACACCTCATGTAGCCTAGCCCATAGGCCTATATGTTTTGATAAGGTTTGTATCAACTAAAGTGGCCAAATAACTTCTTAAAATGAATCACATTAATCCACTTTAGAACGGGTGTAGAGCTTAACTGGCAGCGCTTGAGTTTCAAGTTTGGGGAAGATAATTTTCATCATAAAAATAAAAGCACTTTTGAGAACAGTATTTTCTATGGAACATTCACGCTTATAGCCTACTGCCGTGTGCGCAGTGCTGCGCTTATAATGTAAAGAAATAGCCTACTAGTTTTCAAAATTTTAAGCTAAACATTCTGATCTGTTGCGTCAGCCTCATTGCTTAAAAACATTTTTTTATGCTAGTGGTTGTATTCATTTGGGGGCATTGGTCAGGCAGATGACCAAGAACCCGATGGTCACTTTGACAGTTACAGAGGTCCTCTGTGGAGATAGGAGAACCTTCCACAAGGACAACCATCTCTGCAGCACTCCACCAATCAGGTCTTTGTGGTAGAGTGGCCAGACGGAAGCCACTCTTCAGTAAAAGGCACATGACAGCCCACTTGGAGTTTGCCAAAAGGCACCTAAAGTACTCAGACCATGAAAAACAAGATTCTCTGGTCTGATGAAACCAAGATAGAACTCTTTGGCCTGAATGCCAAGTGTCATGTCTACAGGAAACCTGGCACCATGCCTACGGTGAAGCTTGGTGGTGGCAGCATCATGCTGTGGGGATGTTTTTCAGCAGCAGGGACTGGGAGACTAGTTAGGATCGAGGGAAAGATAAACGGAGCAAAGTGCAGAGAGATCCTTGATGAAAACCTGTTTCAGGACCTCAGACTGGGGCGAAGGTTCACCTTCCAACAGGACAACAACCCTAAGCACACAGCCAAGACAACACAGGAGTGGCTTCGGGACAAGTCTCTGAATGTTCTTGAGTGACCCAGCCAGAGCCCGGACTTGAACCCCATCTAACATCTCTGGAGAGACGTGAAAATAGCTGTGCAGCGACGCTCCCAATCCAACCTGACAGAGCTTGAGAGGATCTGCAGAAACTCCCCGAATACAGGTGTGCCAAGTTGTAGCGTCATACCAAAGAAGACTCAAGGCTGTATTTGCTGCCAAAGGTGCTTCAACAAAGTAATGAGTAAAGTAAAATACTTATGTAAAAGTGATATTTAGTTGTTTTATTTTTAATACATTTGAAAAAAAGTGGAAAAACCTGTGTATGCTTTTTCATTATGGGGTATTGTGTGGAGATTGATGAGAAAAAAATTACAGCCTGGATTGAACTGTATTGAAGTCGTTGTAAACTGTGTGGAGCAACGACATTACTTCATGCCAATTAGATTCAGGCGTATTCATGCCCAAGTGTGAGAAATCTCAAGGGTTGAGAGTTGTTGTTGTTGTTGTGATCTTGTTAATCTTTCAAGTGGGAGTGCGTTGAGGGAGTGCCAGAGGAGGAGAGGCCTGTCAGATTCAGAATTTCTCTTTGAACAAGTTACATTTTGAATAGGTTGCTTACTCTAGCACTGTCTGTCGTTTGGTTCAAGGAGTGGGTATGCATTCTGCTACTTCCTACTCAATACTTCTGTACACACTCAAGCACACTCACACACTCCATCGTCTTCAATCGTCTTCTTGTTGACCATTACTTTATTTTTCAACCACCTGAAACAGCGTTTAACTGCAATTTAGAGACAAAATCTTTATGCTTAATTCTATGTAAAAAAAAAAATCATTTTTTTCTGCATATCTAAGCGTACCTTTTGAGCTGTCTGTCTCCTTCTGACTGGTGTTTATTTATTTATTTTTAAAATACAACTAAATTTGCTTCTCTGCATCTCTGCTAAATTATGGGTTAAAGATTGAAAGGAATATGAGTCTTATTCAGTACATTTAGTAATTGCTTGATTTTCTAAAGTCTACCAACCTTGCCAGCAGGCATGCCAGCTAAGATAGTTTGGCAAGCTATCTATCCTAACTTGACCAATTGCCTGAAATGGCTTCTTGGTATCTAGTTATGAGGTTGGGAGATTGGGAACCTATCTGGGCTAGGTATAGCCCACTTCATAAAATTGCTATAGTATTACAGATATTTTTGTTCTAAATATATATATATATATATATTTAGAACAAAAATATACAGTACCAGTCAAAAGTTTGGACATCTACTTATTCCAGGGTTTTTCTTTATTTTTACTATTTTCTACATTGTAGAATAATAGTGAAGACATATGTTCAAAGTTGTCTTCAAGACAAAGGGTGGCTATCAAATATATTTTGGTTACTACGTGATTCCATATGTGTTATTTCATAGTTTTGATGTCTTCACTATTATTCTACAATGTAGAAAATAGTAAAAATAAAGAAAAAACCTGGAATGAGTATTGTAGGTGTCCAAACTTTTGACTGGTACTGTATATATATTTTTTTAACAGCTCAAATCTGAGGGGGCATGCGTCCCTGTGACGCTTCTGGTGGGAGTTCTTCCACCACACGCATGCACGAGCACACACACAGCTGCCAGACTAGGGCCAGACATATATCCCTGCCCCTCCCCACCACTTTCACTATACACCCGCTCCTCTCATCCAATTTGATTCCCACCATATGAAGAAAATTATCCAGAGTCCAATGCACTGTACTGTTCCTGCCTGGGTCTCCTGGGTGAAGTTACCCTGTTTTGCTGTTCATCGTGTGTGCAAAATGTGGTGTTGTGCTAAATACGTGAATGAAATGAGAGGAAACTGTGCATGCTAGACATGCAAAAATCAAAGCTGGTTTAGGTTACATTTTCTGTTAGTTCTGTTGGAGCAAGACTTCCCTCATTGAATCATCATCCCACTCTAGACTCTCAACTTTTAAAGGTAGTCAGCCATTGAGTTTAGAGATGGTTCTGTCCATTATATTACCCAGTAGAGAGGAATAACTCACAGCCCATCATGTCATCCCATTAACCTTGAGACAGTCATGTTCTCCCTGTGTCTGAGTGCATTTCACTCTCACTCAGTGGGTGTTCTGTCCATTGCACACTGGCCCAGATTGAGAGACTGGTTGAGGAGTTTTTTAGGAGGTGGTCATCGGCTGGGCATTTCCCCAGCCTGTAGCAGCAGCTGTCCACTTGCCGAGATCAAATTTACAGCTTAAAAGGTATGCTGTCTCCTAGCCTGCAAAAATATTCCAGCACTTGCCCTTGACAAGTAAACAACTTAATGTTCCGGAGGAGTTGTCCTTTTGTGTTTCTAAGAATAATCAGAATACGGAGCCAAAGGCTGTTCATAACCACACAACAAGGATATTTAGGGTCATCTGTCATCTAAACGTATACTTCCTGACAGCTCACAGGTCTCTACCAGCCAGATTAACTTGATATTATGCAAGCCAGGCCACGCTTTTCTACTTAGTAGGGAAGGTAATTTACTGTGGAATTAAACTGCAATTACTCCAGTGGGGGGAATAGTAAATGATTTCTCAGAGTGCTTTCGTTTGCAAGCAGCATTATCTTTCCACTAAATTAACCCTGGACAAAACAACTGATATGGATTTGTTAATATCTTTTAGTTTTTTACATCACAAACCCAATCCATTACTTGAATACAAACATAGAGAACATTTCTGCAATATAAGGTGGTTCCACTCAGGGATAAAGTCTCATACGTAAGGAGATGTTTATATTGGTAAAATGGGACCTTATTTCCTGCACTGGGTCATTACACAACACTTAGATGGAGCTGTAGTGCAGAGGGTCCAGAGCTTCAAATTCCTTAGTGTCCACATCACTAAGGAATTGTCATGGTCCGCACACAGCAACACAGTCATGAAGAATTCACAACAATGCCTCTTCCCCCACAGGAGGCTAAATAGAGTTGGCATGGGCCGTCAGATCCTCAAAGTTCTACAGCTGCACCATTGAGAGCATCTTTACTAGCTGCTTGGCATCCGACCGCAAGTCGCTACAGTGGGTAGTGTGTACGGCCTAGTACATCACTGGGGTCGAGCTCCCTGCGATGCAGGATCTTTATACCAGGCAGTGTCAGAGGATGGCCTAAAAAGTGTCGAAGACGCCAGTCATGCAAGTCATAAACTGCTCTCTTTCCTACCTTGTGGCAAGCTGTACTGATGGACCAAGTCTGGAATCAACATGACCCTGAACAGCTTCTACCCCAAGTCCTAAGCTTAATATAGTTAAATAGTTATAGATACCTGGACTATCTGCATTGATACTTTTGGCACTAACTCTTTAGACTCATCACATACTTTGCTGCTACTGTTTGTAATAAACTCAGCAAAAAAATAAACGTCCTTACTGTCAACTTCGTTTATTTTCAGCAAACTTAACATGTGTAAATATTTGTATGAACATAACAAGATTCAACAACTGAGACATAAACTGAACAAGTTCCACAGACACATGACTAACAGATGTGGAATAATGTGTCCCTGAACAAAGGGGGGGTTAAAATCAAAAGTAACAGTCAGTATCTGGTGTGGCCACCAGCTGCATTAAGTACTGCAGTGCATCTCCTCCTCATGGACTGCACCGTATTTGCCAGTTCTTGCTGTGAGATGTTACCCCACTCTTCCACCAAGACACCTGAAAGTTCCTGGACATTTCTGGGGGGAATGGCCCTAGCCCTCACCCTCCGATCCAACAGGTCCCAGACGTGCTCAATGGAATTGAGATCCGGGCTCTTCGCTGGCCGTGGCAGAACACTGACATGCCTGTCTTGCAGGAAATCACACACAGATAGAGCAGTATGGCTGGTGGCATTGTCATGTTGGAGGGTCATGTCAATTTGAGCCTGCAGGAAGGGTACCACATGAGGGAGGAGGATGTCTTCCCTGTAACACACAGCGTTGAGATTGCCTGCAATGGCAACAAGCTCAGCCCGATGATGCTGTGACACACCGCCCCAGACCATGACGGACCCTCCACCTCCAAATTGATCCCGCTCCAGAGTACAGGCCTCGGTGTAACGCTCATTCCTTCGACGATAAACGCGAATCCGACCATCACCCCTGGTGAGACAAAACCTCAAAGGGCACTTTTGAAGAGTGAAGAGCACTTTTTGCCTGTCCTGTCTGGTCCAGCGACGGTGGTTTTGTTCCCATAGGTGACCCTGTTGCCGGTGATGTCCGGTGAGGACCTGCCTTACAACAGGTCTACAAGCCCTCAGTCCAGCCTCTCTCAGCCTATTGTGGACAGTCAGCACTGATGGAGGGATTGTGCGTTCCTGGTGTAACTCGGGCAGTTGTTGTTGCCATCCTGTACCTTTCCTGCAGGTGTGATGTTCAGATGTACCTTCCTGTGCAGGTGTTGTTACACGTGGTGTGCCACTGCGAGGATGATCAGCTGTCCGTCCTGTCTCCCTGTAGCGATGTCTTAGGTGTCTCACAGTACGGACATTGTAATTTATTGCCCTGGCCACATCTGCAGTCCTCATGCCTCCTTGCAGCATGCCTAAGGCATGTTCACACAGATGAGCAGGGACCCTGGGCATCTTTCTTTTGGTGTTTTTCAGAGTCAGTAGAAAGGCCACTTTGGTGTCCTAAGTTTCATAACTGTGACCTTAATTGCCTACTGTCTGTAAGCTGTTAGTGTCTTAACGACCGTTCCACAGGTGCATGTTGATTAATTGTTTATGGTTCATTGAACAAGCATGGGAAACAGTGTTAAAACCCTTTACAATGAAGATCTGTGAAGTTAATTGGATTTTTACGAATTACCTTTGAAAGACAGTGTCCTGAAAAAGGGACATTTCTTTTTTGGTTGAGTTTACAATCAGTACAATCTAAACACATTGTTGTATGAGGGGAATTGTTCAAATTTGGCATGTTTTCTCCCCAAAACTCCTTATATCCTGTTGCCTAGTCACTTTATCCCTACCTATACTATATGCATATATCCACCTCAATTTCCTAGTAACCCTGCACATTGACTCGGTACTGGTACCCCTTGTATATACAGTATCCAAGTTATTGCTACTCATTGTATATTTATTCCATGTATTATTATTTTTCTATTTTTTCTCTCTGCAATGTTGGGAAGCATTTCACTCTTTAGTCTACACCTGTTGTTTGCAAAGCATGTGACAAATAAAATATGATTTGATTTGAGATTATCTGCTTTCTATGAACTACAGAAGTAGCAATAAACATGCAGCAATTTCCATATCAACAAATAGACCCCAGACTAAGCTGAAGTGATTAGAGTTAGTGTGTTTTTAAAACATTAAACATCAGTTTTCTTCCAGTAGTGACATCATAGCCAATAAATCATAAATCAAGCCTAAAGACAATATTTAGGCAAAGGAGAAATGTTAGTGTAACTAGACTAACAGTGTTGACAAGAGAGAACCTGTCTCCTGGTCCCTTTGGGTGCCCTCAGCCTCTCAAAACAGCTTGCCATCACTGCTACTCAACCACTCTACATCAAAGGTACATCTTGTTAACGACTAGGCCACATTTGGCTAAGTGTTAATAATATCATTATAGTAACTAGGAAGGAGATAATAAATAGGGGATATTACCAGCTGCCTGTCTGTATTGATCTGGGAATGAGTGTTTGGAGGGCACTGCCAAGACAACCATCTGCCAGGCTGGTTTAATATGGGCTGATTACACAGGCCATATCTGCCCGTCACAACACAGCACAGAACAGCACGACACGAAAGACAAGACACAGCACCACACAACACAGCACAACAGAGGTGTGACTGCACCTGGAGTTGCATAAGGAAAACATGGGCTCTGCTGAAGCCTGATAGGAAAACATAAATCATATATAACCTTCTGCCAGTACATTGCCTTGCCTTTCATCATCAATGGAAACAGGTCTCATATCCTCTAGGGGACCCCTTCTCGTTCTTATCCTGTTAACGGGATTGATTTTGACAACAGCCAGTGGAAAATCAGAGCGTGTAAGGGCTGTCTGAAGAGAGAGTGGACCAAAACGCAGCGGAGTTAGTGTTCATCATTTAATATTTAATTGAACAACAAGAAAAGAGAAAACCGACAGCCAACAGTCCTGTCAGGTGCAAACACTGAACAGAAACAATTACCCACAAAACCCCAACGGAAAAACATGCACTTATGTGTGACTCCCAATCAACAACAACGAACTTCAGCTGTGCCTGATTGGGAGCCACACACGGCCCAAAACAAAGAAATACAAAAACATAGAAAAAGAACATAGAACGCCCACCCAATGTAACACCCTGGCCTAACCAAAATAAAGACCAAAAATCCCTCTCTATGGCCAGGGCGTTACAGTCCCCCCCCCCCCCCCCAGTGCGGACTCCGGCCGCAAAACCTGACACTGAAGGCGAGGGTCTGGCTGGGCCTTCTTACGGCGGCGGCTCAGGTGGCGGGACGTGGCCTCTGCCCCACCCTTGGCGTCGCCCTCTTAGGTGGTGCACCTGGCCGCCCGAAGGTCTGGTGGGCAACCCCGACTTCGCCCGGCTGGCGGGCGACCCTGGTGCGCCCGGCGGGCAGACGACCCTGGGCTGCGCCCGGCTGGCGGGTGTCCTGGTCTGGCGGGCGGCGATGGCTGCGCCCGGCTGGCGGGCGCCGATGACTGCGCACCGGCTGGCTGACGACCCTTGCTGCACCCGACTGGCGGCGCGATGGCTGCGCCCGGCTGGCGGGCCCTCTGGCAGATCCGGCACGGCGGGCCACTCTGGCAGATCCGGCACGGCGGGCCACTCTGGCAGATCCGGACCGGCATGCCACTCTGGCAGATCCGGACCGGTGGGCCACTCTGGCAGATCCGGACCGGCGGGCCACTCTGGCAGATCCAACACAAGAAAAACCACACAGCCATTTTCCTAGCAAGGACAGGCGTCACAAATACCAGAAATTCAACCAAAATTATGCACTAACCTTTGACGATCTTCATCAGATGACACTCCTGGGACATTATGTTACACGATACATGTATGTTTTGCTCGATAAAGTTCATATTTATATCCAAAAACAGCATTTTACATTGGCGTGTAATGTTGAGAAATGTTTTCCCCCCAAACCTTACGGTGAATGAGCACAATGAGCACACATATTACAGAAATACTCATCATAAACTTTGATCAATATAGAAGTGTTATGCACAGAATTATAGATACACTTCTCCTAAATGTAACCGCTTTGTCAGATTTCAAAAAAGGTTCACGGCGAAAGCACAATTTGCAACTATCTGAGTACAGCCCAGAAGACACCAATAACAAGCAAACAAAAACCCGCCATCTTGGAGTCAATAAAACTAAGAAATTACATTATAAATATTCACTTACCTTTGATTATCTTCATCAGAAGGCACTCCCAGGAACCCCAGTTCCACAATAAATGTTCGATAAAGTTAATATTTATGTCCAAATAATCAATTTTGTTCGCGCGTTAGGTTCACTATCCAAATCCACAATGCGCATGCTTACTTAGTCCAGACGAAAAGTCAAAAACGTTATACTACAGTTTGTAGAAACATGTCAAACGATGTATAGAATCAATCTTTAGGTTGTTTTTATCATATATCTTGAATAAAATTCCAACCGGACCTATCCGTTCTTTTTAGGAGTGAATATGAACTCAGCTCGCCCCCAAGTCCTTGGGCGTGACTGAGCCCATGCCTTATAATGGGACATCTACTTCCTTGTGCTGTAATTCCCATCAAATTCACCATATAATCTTCAAACACCGTTCTAAAGACTGTTGACATCTAGTGGAAGCTTTAGGAAATGCTAAAAAGGCAATCACTTGAAAAAACTACAACCTCAGATTTTCAACTTCCTGCTTGACTTTTTCTCAGGTTTCTGCCTGCCATATGAGTTCTGTTATACTCACAGACACCATTCAAACAGTTGTAGAAACTTCAGAGTGTTTTCTATCCAAATCTACTAATAATATGCATATTCTAGTTTCTGGGCCAGAGTAGTAACCTGTTCAAATTGGGTACGTGTTTCATCCGGCCGTGAAAATACTGCCCCCTAGCCCCAACAGGATATAGCAAGTGAAAGCCTCCTATATAATGCTTTGCTGTTCTGTATCAGTATGCATGTGTTGACATTTTGGTATTTCTCTCTGTCTCTCTGGGTACAGGTTAATCAATCCCAATGTAAAAACCTTTTTGATGGTGTCATGTGCAAGTTTGTTGCAGAATCTATAATGCAATTGAGTACAGTCAGAAACTCTATTTTAGTGTTGTGTCAAGAACAACATAAAAGACAGCCAGAGTTACAGTTTTTCCCAATTGTTTACACACTAAAACTGGCCCATGAGGCACAATGACCCAAACCTGTCACTCATTTAGCAGAACCATATACCAAATCTGCAATACTACTGGAACATGTTTTGCTTTACACTCAGATTGCAATTCTATAACTAACAATTGGGAAAATGCAACACACAATTCACTACCTTTGGCACAACCTCCACAACTACAATCTATGTGCAAATGAAAAGCAACACTGTTCAAGCTTAGCTCAATTATCAATTGATCACTTTCACATGTGCGAACACTAATTGCGTAAATATTCACTTTGCAATCAGACCTTTGGTATGGATAAAAAGGCCACAGGTGAGTACTCCTGTGTTTGGAGAACAATGGAAGCAAACTTGGCAGAGAGAGGTAGAGGTAGAGGTAGAGGTGAGGTAGAGGTGGAGGTGGAGGTGGATGAAGACCAAGAACAAGGTGAGTCATCTCTGATTAAATGTGGGTGACTGTGGTGGACCATGTGGTCAACCAAGGTTTGACCTTGAGAGAGGCCGGGCAGAGAGTGCAGCCCAATCTGAGCCGCTAGCATCCATCATCCTTGATGTTCCAAAATGAGAATAGGTATGTACTGCAGACATTGGACCTATCTACTACTTTTACAACTTGACAACTTTGCAATTCAACGGCTCACACACGAGACGTATGTGGCAGGTTGTACAGTCAATCATGGATTACAAAAAGAAAACCAGCCCCGTCGTGGACATCGACGTCTTGCTCCCAGACAAATTAAACAACTTCTTTGCTCGCTTTGAGGACAGTACAGTGCCCCTGACAGGGCCCGCTACCAAAACCTGCGGGCTCTCCTTCACCGCGGCCAACGTGAGTAAAACATTTAAACGTGTTAACCCTCGCAAGGCTGTCGGCCCAGACGGCATCCCTAGCCGCATCCTCAGAGCATGCACAGACCAGCTGGCTGGTGTGTTTACAGACATATTCAATCAATCCCTGTCCCAGTCTGCTGTTCCCACATGCTTCAAGAGGGCCACCATTGTTCCTGTTCCCAAGAAAGCTAAGGTAACTGAGCTAAACGAC
This sequence comes from Salmo trutta, assembly GCF_901001165.1. NCBI lineage: Eukaryota > Metazoa > Chordata > Actinopteri > Salmoniformes > Salmonidae > Salmo > Salmo trutta. The sequence continues at coordinate 30,542,083 of NC_042972.1, read as the reverse complement.
TATTGCCCTGTAGCACTCACTTCCGTCATCATGAGGTGCTTTGAGAGACTAGTCAAGGATCATATCACCTCCACCCTACCTGACACCCTAGACCCACTCCAATTTGCTTACCACCCCAATAGGTCCACAGACGACAAAATTGCAATCACACTGCACACTGCCCTAACCCATCTGGACAAGAGGAATATCTATGTAAGGATGCTGTTCATCGATTACAGCTCAGCATTTAACACCATAGTACCCTCCAAACTCGTCATTAAGCTCAAATACCTGGGTCTCGACCCCGCCCTGTGCAACTGGGTCCTGGACTTTCTGACGGGCCGCCCCAGGTGGTGAGGGTAGGAAACAACATCTCCACCCCGCTGATCCTCAACACTGGGGCCCCACAAGCATGCGTTCTCAACCCTCTCCTGTACTCTCTCCTGTACCATGACTGCGTGGCCATGCACGCCTCCAACTCAATCATCAACTTTGCAGACGACTCTACAGTGGTAGGCTTGATTACCAACAATGACGAGACGGTCTACAGGGAGGAGGTGAGGGCCCTCAGAGTGTGGTGTCAGGAAAATAACCTCACACTCAACGTCAACAAAACAAAGGAGATGCTCGTGGACTTCAGGAAACAGCAGAGTGTCATGACTGTCCTGCTCGGCTCAGGTTACCAGTGACCACAATCCTGCAGAGAGATTTCATCCCCACCAGAGGAGAAGGGATCTCAAGGGATAGGAAGATGTGGGGGTTTTATGACCCCTCACGCCCATGGTAAATCTTAGGCAACAGACAAAATTCCGTTGTCCTCTCACTATGGAGAACCAGCCTCAGAACTTTAAACATGCAATAAAGCGACTTTGGAACAATGGTTTCTGCCAACCACAATGGTGGTCATGACGATAGATGGAATATGAAAATGAATGTCATTTTTGTCTGGTTATTAACCTGTTTAGGATAGGGGGCAGTATTTTCACAGACGGATAAAAAACATACCCGATTTAAACTGGTTACTACTTTTGCCCAGAAACGAGAATATGCATATAATTAGTAGATTTTGATAGAAAACACTCTGAAGTTTCTAAAACTGTTTGAATGGTGTCTGTGAGTATAACAGAACTCATATGGCAGGCCAAAACCTGAGAAGATTCCATGCAGGAAGTGGCCTGTCTGACAATTTGTAGTCCTTCTGTTGCATCTCTATCGAAATTACTGCATCTGTGCTGTTACGTGACACTTTCTAAGGCTTCCATTGGCTCTCTAAAGCGTTCAGAAAGCGGAATGACGTGTCTGCTGTCTCTGGGCAAAGTACAGCAGCAGAGTTTGTAAGTGGCCAGCCTGGGGACAGTGAGACTGAGATGCGCGTTCACGAGACTTCTCAATTTTTTTCTTTCACTCTTTTAATGAATACACCATTGTCCGGTTGGAATATTATCGCTATTTTACGAGAAAAATAGCATAAAAATTGGTTTTAAACAGCGTTTGACATGCTTCTAAGTACGGTAATGGAATATTTTGAATTTTTTTGTCACAAAATGCGCTTGCGCGTTACCCTTTGGACAGTGACCTGAACGCACGAACAAAACGGAGGTATTTGGATATAACTATGGATTATTTGGAACCAAAACAACATTTGTTGTTGAAGTAGAAGTCCTGGGAGTGCATTCTGACGAAGAACAGCAAAGGTAATCCAATTTTTCTAATAGTAATTCTGAGTTTAGGTTGCCCCAAACTTCGTGGGTGTCAAATTAGCTAGCCTGTGATGGCCGAGCTATGTACTCAGAATATTGCAAAATGTGCTTTCGCCAAAAAGCTATTTTAAAATCTGACATAGCGTTTGCATAAAGGAGTTCTGTATCTATAATTCTTAAAATAATTGTTATGTATTTTGTCAATGTTTATCATGAGTAATTTAGTAAATTCACCGGAAGTTTTCGGTGGGTATGCTAGTTCTGAACATCACATGCTAATGTAAAAAGATGGTTTTTGATATAAATATGAACTTGATTGAACAAAACATGCATGTATTGTATAACATAATGTCCTAGGAGTGTCATCTGATGAAGATCATCAAAGGTTAGTGCTGCATTTAGCTGTGGTTTTGGTTTATGTGACATATATGCTTGCTTTGAAAATGGCTGTGTGATTATTTTGGCTGGGTACTCTCCTGACATAATCTAATGTTTTGCTTTCGCTGTAAAGCCTTTTTGAAATCGGACAACGTGGTTGGATTAACGAGACTCTTATCTTTCAAATGGTGTAAAATAGTCATATGTTTGAGAAATTGAAGTTATAGCATTTTTGAGGTATTTGTATTCGCGCCACGTGATTCCACTGGCTGTTGAATAGAGTGGGATGCTAACATCCCACTGGCCCAGAGAGGTTAAGAGTTTTCCTAGTATATGCTTGATGTTTATACATTGTAGGTTGTGTGGAAAATGTTCAAATCAAAGAGCATGTTTTGGTAAAGATGAAATGTGATGTTAGTTGTCTAAAATTGGATTGGAGTTAAATCTAGACCTTGCCTCTTAACTTGGTACGCCCAGAGAATTGCCCTAAAGGCAGTTACGCCCACTTCTGACCCGAGGGTATAAGACATGTGAGTTAAGAATTAACAGATCAGACTAAGTGACCCGAGCTGCAGCCAAGGTCTAAAACGTCAACGAACCCAAAACGCAACACAAGGTTGAAGAGAAAGAAATATTTTTTCTACCCATGCTACGGATGAGTAGCTGTGTCTAAGCGGGTGAATTCAAGCCGGACCACCTAGCTTCCACTCTCCATTGAATCATGGGTATCTACACTGTTTCATTCCTACGCTGTGAGCTCTGAGCTACAGAGCTGTCTGTCCTCAGAAGACCCCCTTCAGAGCAAGGGCGAGGAATCAGACCACTAAGCCAAAAGGACACTGACATCGTGAGGACAACCAGAGAGTTGCGCCGGAGAAGTGCGTCATTGAGAAGCCTAAACGACCCAAGCGGAGCTTCCCATCTGAGACCTCCAACACGTAATTACATCATTATATTCTGACCCATAAGAGCGGCAGTTCGGGGAAAGGCTAGGTTTAAATAAGCATAGCTGACAATTGCACCCAAATGTATATTTCTCTCGTGTACTTTCTCTTTTTCTCCCTATTTTAATCCCCATTTTGGGTAACACGCGCCATAGTGTGTTGGCCCGTTATACTAAGTTCTAATCAATAGCCTAGACTGTGTTTTGTGTAGTGTATCTTTATCATCATTTTAGCTTTCTAGTAAATAAATAATCAACTAAAATTGGTGTGGTACGAACTCATTGGTGGGACCCGGGTTTGTGCAGATTCCCGGATTATGCGACGTTCAGAATGAGACTGTAGAGGAAATTGATTAATTAGCGACTGTTGTAAAATCGATATTCTGATATTCTCGTATTTTTCTATGGTAGAGTAGGTCAGGGCGTGACAGGGGGGTTTTGTCTAGTTTTATTTTTCTATGTTATGTTCTAGTTTTTTTTTTCTATGTTGGAGTTTTCATATGATTCCCAACTAGAAGCAGCTGGTCATCGTTGTCTCTAATTGGGGATCATATTTAAGTAGTTGTTTTTTCCCACTTGTGATTATTTGAGTTAGTGCATGTTGCACCTCTTCATCACGGTTTGTTGTTTTGTTTATAGTTTATTGTATGTCTTGCATAGTTTCACATATAAATGAAGATGTGGAACGATACCCACGCTGCGCCTTGGTCTCCTTCATATGACGGACGTGGCAGAATCTCCCACCACCAAAGGACTAAGCAGCGTGGCCAGGAGTGGACATGGGAAGAGATCCACACTCGCCCTGAGGTGCGTGTTACCAGTCTGGCGCCACCTGTGCCAGCCCCACGCATCAGGCCTCCAGTGCGCCTTCCCGTTCCAGAGCTTCCGGAGACAGTTCCCAGTCCAGAGCTTCCGGCGACAGTTCCCAGTGTATAGCTTCCGGCGACGTTTCCCAGTCCAGAGCTTCCGGCAACATTTCCCAGTCCAGAGCCTCCAGCGACATTTCGCAGTCCGGAACCTCCTGAGACGGTCCGCAGTCCGGAACCTCCTGAGATGGACCGCAGTCCGGAACCTCCTGAGACAGTCCACAGTCCGGAGTCTCCAGCGACGGTCCGCGGTCCGGAGTCTCCAGCGACGGTCCACGGTCCGGAGTCTCCAGCGACGGTCCGGAGTCTCCAGCGACGGTCCGGAGTCTCCAGCGACGGTCCGTGGTCCACTCGCATTAACATCTGCTAACCATGTGTATGTGACCAATAAAATTTGATTTGATTTAGTACAACATAAAGTACAGTAAAGACTGTAGATTCCAATACATAGTCTAAGGGGAAACAAAGTAAATGTTTAATGTATTACTGTATGTATGTAATTGGGAACATGTTTATCTTGTATACTGTATTACTGTAGTGTTTACTGTACTGTTTGCTATTTTGTGTTTGTAGAACTGAAAGAACGCGTCTTTTTACAGACTAACAGGAAGCTGCCATTATGCAAATGGTAGTTGAAAATAATGTCATATGACTGCAGGAAATCCAACAACCGATAATTGAAAACCCTGCCATCTTCCATAACATCAGAGTGAGCTTATCAACCATAGACCGCTTCCGAAACACCGTCTCTTGATGAAGGAAATCTAGAGTCCCATTTGAAAGGAATTCCCAAAGAGTGGAGGATAAACGGTATGAATATGTGCAAGTAAGTCATGTACTGGTATTACACTCTTGAAACATTAGAGACTCAGTGATGTCGCTAGTGAACTTTACTATACAGCAAATACAGTTTTTACAGTCATTTCAGAGAATGCAAATCCCATCCCCCAGGAACTCATATTCATAGATGAGGCTGGATTAAATGTAGCAAAGACGAGGAGGAGAGGAAGGAACATCATTGGTCAATGAGTCATCATTGAGGTACCTGGCCAGCATGGGGGAAATGTCACCATATGCGTTGCTATGAGCCACAATGGGGTCCTCCACCGACATGCCACCCTTGGACCATACAACACTGCCCATCTCCTTAATTTCCTGAAACACCTTACATGACAATCTTCTTCAGCCAAAGCAGAGAGGGACAGGTAATCCTGAGCAGCAAATGTGCGTTCTAATTTGGGACAACGTGAGTTTCCATCGGGCTGCTCAGGTCCGCAACTGGTTCGATGACCATCCCAGGTTTACAATTCTCTATCTCCCATCATATTCCCCATTTTTCAACCCCATTGAGGAGTTGTTTTCAGCATGGAGGTGGAAGGTGTATGATTATAAACTCCATGAATATATGGCCCTTCTCCAGGCAAGGCCTGTGGTGGCATTCTATCAGAGTCCTGTCAGGGCTGCATGCGTCATGCCAGAAGATATTTCCCCCACTGTCTGGCCAAGGAGAATATCGCCTGTGATGTTGATGAAAATCTGTGGCTGGACCTAAACAAGAGACATGACATTTTGTTTTCACAGTGGATTATTGGTTTCTCCTTGTTCTTGGTCTTCCTCCACCTCCACCTGCTAAGTTTGCTTCCATTGTTTTCAAACACAGGAGTACTCACCTGTAGCCTTTTTATCCATACCAAAGTCTGATTTCAAAGTGAGCATTTATGCAATTAGTGTCTGCACATGTGAAGAGGGAAAGTGATCAATTGGTAATTGAGCTTAGCTTGTTGAAGAGTGTTGTTTTTCTTTTGCACAATAGATTGTAGTTGTGAAGGTTGTGCCAAAGGTAGTGAATTTTGTGTTGTGTTTGCAAAATGTTTGTTATAGAATTGCAATCTGAGTGTAATGCAACACATGTGCCAGTAGTATTGCAAATGTGGTGTATGGTTCTGCTAAATGAGTTACAGGTTTGGGTCATTGTGCCTCATGGGCCAGTTTTAGTGTGTAACAATTGGGAAAAACTGTAACTGTATGTTTACATTTATACTGTATGTGTGCTTACAGTATGCTCTTTGACATGTATTAAGTCATGTTGAAATATAAAACTATCATTTTTGCTTTTGTGTTCCTTTGTTGTTTGAGTACACACAAACAATATACAGCACAATAGCTCAATCTTAGTCTTCACACTGAGATAAGTTCTGATAGTAGTGTTTTGAATGTCACAGTGTGATCTCGGTTGTCACTAAGTTAGATTAATTTGATGTGTGTGTCTCATTTGTATGCAGAGATTCATTTTAAGCAGGGAGTACATGGTGTTTCATTTTGCAAGATGTCTGTAGGGTTTGTGGAAATTGGCTAGCTTTTTTGTGTTTTATGTTTAGGGTTTGAGTACCGGAGATGTAGTTTCAGCAAATGTGTGTCAACAATTGGGAAAAACTGTAATATTGACTGTAGACATCCATAAAGAATATGTAGAGTATTTTGAATGGGCCACTGCGGAGCTCTGATCCACTTAAAGATGTTGAAACGGAACAAGAGCAACACACCCCCTTCATCTTGTCCCATACTCACCACCGTGGACGACAAAGCACTAGCAGGAGATGATGAGCGCTTGCCAGTTGGAACCTCCTGTGAAAAACATCAGACACATTAAAATGAAGTAAAATCCCAGGTGAGAAATTATCTCATTGTCACCTGAAAGTGGCCAAGTAAACATCAGACTCCCTCTCTTTGCCAGTATTAGGCTGAATCCCAATTCTCCACCCTTTTCCCAACTATGGTGGAAACTCCCTCTAGCCAATGATTACACAAATCCAATGTTTTTGATTCTATAATGGGAAGTAGGACAGTGCACACTTTGGGTGAAGGGTGGACAACCGCGATGCAGCCTTAGAATGTAATATGGTGTGTCCTATTGACTGATATTATAACAATGATTTCACAACCTCTTGAGGGACAGTTATTACATCTGGCAGGTTTGTTCTAACTTCAAGCACAAATTAATGTCATTCATCACTATTCCGATCTGTCTCGGATTCTGCCCACATCAAAACAATGACACTTTCTATGCATGTTGTTCTTGATGCTGAGCAAGGTGGCCACTGGGAATGAGTTTTGGGGAGAAAACATGCCAAATTTGAACAATTCCCCTCATACAACAATGTGTTTAGATTGTACTGATTGTAAACTCAACAAAAAAAGAAACTGCCCTTTTTCAGGACCCTTTCTTTCAAAGATAATTCGTAAAAATCAAAATAACTTCACAAATCTTCATTGTAAAGGGTTTTAACACTGTTTCCCATGCTTGTTCAATGAACCATAAACAATTAATCAACATGCACCTGTGGAACGGTCGTTAAGACACTAACAGTTTACAGACAGTAGGCAATTAAGGTCACAGTTATGAAAACTTAGGACACTAAAGAGGCCTTTCTACTGACTCTGACAAACACCAAAAGAAAGATGCCCAGGGTCCCTGCTCATCTGCGTGAACGTGCCTTAGTCAAGTTGCAAGGAGGCATGAGGACTGCAGATGTGGCCAGGGCAATAAATTGCAATGGCCGTACCGTTGGATGCCTAAGACAGCGCTACAGGGAGACAGGACGGACAGCTGATCGTCCTCACAGTGGCACACCAGGTGTCCAACACCTGCACAGGATCGGTACATCCGAACATCACAACTGCGGGACAGGTACAGGATGGCAACAACAACTGCCTGAGTTACACCAGGAACACACAATCCCTCCATCAAATCAAATCAAATTTATTTATATAGCCCTTCGTATATCAGCTGAAATCTCAAAGTGCTGTACAGAAACCCAGCCTAAAACCCCAAACAGCAAGCAATGCATGTGAAAGAAGCACGGTGGCTAGGAAAAACTCCCTAGGAAAAACTCCCTAGAAAGGCCAAAAACCTAGGAAGAAACCTAGAGAGGAACCAGGCTATGAGGGGTGGCCAGTCCTCTTCTGGCTGTGCCGGGTGGATATTATAACAGAACATGGTCAAGATGTTAAAATGTTCATAAATGACCAGCATGGTCAAATAATAATAATCGTTGTAGTTGTCGGGGGTGCAACAAGCACGTCCGGTGAACAGGTCAGGGTTCCGTAGCCGCAGGCAGAACAGTTGAAACTGGAGCAGCAGCATGGCCAGGTGGACTGGGGACAGCAAGGAGTCATCATGCCAGGTAGTCCCGAGGCATGGTCCTAGGGCTCAGGTCCTCCGAGAGAAAGAAAGAAAGAGAGAAAGAGAGAATTAGAGAGAGCATATTTAAATTCACACAAGACACCGGATAAGACAAGAGAATACTCCAGACGTAACAGACTGACCCTAGCCCCCCGACACATAAACTACTGCAGCATAAATACTGGAGGCTGAGACAGGAGGGATCAAAAGACACTGTGGCCCCATCCGATGATACCCCCGGACAGGGCCAAACAGGCAGGATATAACCCCACCCACTTTGCCAAAGCACAGCCCCCACACCACTAGAGGGATGTCTACAACCACCAACTTACCGTCCAAAGACAAGGCCGAGTATAGCCCACAAAGATCTCCGCCATGGCACAACCCAAGGGGGGGGGCGCCAACCCAGACAGGAAGACCACGTCAGTGACTCAACCCACTCAAGTGACGCACCCCTCCCATGGACGGCATGGAAGAACACCAGTAAGTCAGTGACTCAGCCCCTGTAATAGGGTTAGAGGCAGAGAATCCCAGTGGAAAGAGGGGAACCGGCAAGGCAGAGACAGCAAGGGCGGTTCGTTGCTCCAGCCTTTCCGTTCACCTTCACACTCCTGGGCCAGACTATACTTAATCATAGGACCTACTGAAGAGATGAGTCTTCAGTAAAGACTTAAAGGTTGAGACTGAGTCTGCGTCTCTCACATGGGTAGGCAGACCATTCCATAAAAATGGAGCTCTATAGGAGAAAGCCCTACCTCCAGCCGTTTGCTTAGAAATTCTAGGGACAATTAGGAGGCCTGCGTCTTGTGACCATAGCGTCAGTGCTCAGACTGTCTGCAATAGGCTGAGAGAGGCTGGACTGAGGGCTTGTAGGCCTGTTGTAAGGCAGGTCCTCACCAGACATCACCGGCAACAACGTCACATATGGGCACAAAACCACTGTCGCTGGACCAGACAGGACTGGCAAAAAGTGCTCGGTTTTGTCTCACCAGGGGTGATGGTCGGATTCGCGTTTATCGTCGAAGGAATGAGCATTACATCGAGGCCTGTACTCTGGAGCAGGATCGATTTGGAGGTGAGGGTCCATCATGGTCTGGGGCGGTGTGTCGCAGCATCATCGGACTGAGCTTGTTGTCATTGCAGGCAACCTCAACGCTGTGTGTTACAGGGAAGACATCCTCCTCCCTCACGTGGTACCCTTCCTGCAGGCTCATCCTGACATGACCCTCCAGCATGACAATGCCACCAGCCATACTGCTCGTTCTGTGCATGATTTCCTGCAAGAATGTCAGTGTTCTGCCATGGCCAGCGAAGAGCCCGGATCTCAATACCATTGAGCACGTCTGGGACATGTTGGATCGGAGGGTGAGGGCTAGGGCCATTCCTCCCAGAAATGTCTGGAAACTTGCAGGTGCCTTGGTGAAAGAGTGGGGGTAACATCTCACAGCAATAACTGGCAAATCTGGTGCAGTCCATGAGGAGGAGATGCACCGCAATACTTAATGAAGCTGGTGGCCACACCAGATACTGACTGTTACTTTTGATTTTGACACCCTCTTTGTTCACGAACACATTATTCCATTTCTGTTAGTCACATGTCTGTGGAACTTGTTCATTTTGTCTCAGTTGTTGAATCTTGTTGTGTTCATACAAATATTTACACATGTTAAGTTTGCTGAAAATAAACGCAGCTGAAAGTGAGAGGACGTTTCTTTTTTTGCTGAGTTTAGTTGTCTGAGGAAGTATTTATTTAATTTTTTTTGTTGGCTATCCAATATGTGTAATCATCAAATACTTCACCAAGCAGAGGGGAGGATAGAGATAAAATTTACAGAATATAAGTAGAACCGAATCACCCGACATCCCCATGCCTCCTCAAATACGGCTGTCTTGAAATGAATACTATTGACATGGCAGGAGCATATTAAAAGTACTGACGGGCTGGCCGATTCAGTTGTTAAACATTTACACAGACATCTATTAACCCTTGTGCAGTCTTAACATTCTGTATACTCCCCTTGTCCTAAGGGTAAAAAATGACCCGCTATCACGGTTGTCGTCGGTGAAAGAGGACCAAAACGCGGCAGGTACGTGTATGCTCATCTTGAGTTTTATTAACTACAAAAAATGAACTTACAAAAATAACAGAACGAACGAACAACTACTAACAGTCTGGCCAAGCATAGGCTCAACACAGAACAATCACCCACAAATAACAACCACAAACACACCCTAATATATGGGACTCTCAATCAAGGCAGATAGACAACACCTGCCTTCAACTGAGAGTCCCAACCCCAATCAACACAACATAGAAACACACTCACCAGACTAGACATAGAAATACATAAACATAGACTATAAACCAAAACCCCGGAAATACTAAATCAAACACCCTTTAACCAAACACACCACCCTGAACCACATAAAACAAATACCCCCTGCCACGCCCTGACCAAACTACAAAACAATTAACCTTATATACTGGCCAGGATGTGACAGTACCCCCCCCTTAAAGGTGCTACCCCGGAAGCACCTTAACAAAAAAAATAACCCCAAACAATACCCAAAAGAAAAATTCCCCCTTACTAAAGGGAGGGAAGGGAGGGTGGCTGCCGTCAACGACGGCACTGTGCTACACCCCCCCTCCCCAACCCACCTATTTTTGGAGGTGGCTCCGGCTCAGGCCGTTCCAGGCTGTCTGGGCAGTCTGGCAGCTCGGGACAGTCTGGGCAGTCTGGCAGCTCGGGACAGTCTGGGCAGTCTGGCAGCTCGGGACAGTCTGGGCAGTCTGGCAACTCGGGACAGTCTGGGCAGTCTGGCAACTCGGGACAGTCTGGGCAATCTGGCAACTCGGGACAGTCTGGGCAGTCTGGCAACTCGGGACAGTCTGGGCAGTCTGGCAACTCGGGACAGTCTGGGCAGTCTGGCAGCTCGGGATAGTCTGGGCAGTCTGGCAGCTCGGGATAGTCTGGGCAGTCTGGCAGCTCGGGACAGTCTGGGCAGTCTGGCCGCTCGGGACAGTCTGGGCAGTCTGGCCGCTCGGGACAGTCTGGCAGTCTGGCAACTCGGGACAGTCTGGGCAGTCTGGCAGCTCGGGATAGTCTGGGCAGTCTGGCAGCTCGGGATAGTCTGGGCAGTCTGGCAGCTCGGGACAGTCTGGGCAGTCTGGCCGCTCGGGACAGTCTGGCAGTCTGGCCGCTCGGGACAGACTGGGCAGTCTGGCCACTCGGGACAGTCTGGGCAGTCTGGCCACTCCGGCAGTTCAGGGCAGTCTGGCCACTCCGGCAGTTCAGGGCAGTCTGGCCACTCCGGCAGTTCAGGGCAGTCTGGCCACTCCGGCGACTGTTGACTGACGGGCAGCTCCGACGACTGTTGACTGACGGGCAGCTCCGACGACTGTTGACTGACGGGCAGCTCCGACGACTGTTGACTGGCGGGCAGCTCCGACGACTGTTGACTGGCGGGCAGCTCCGACGACTGTTGACTGGCGGGCAGCTCCGACGACTGTTGACTGGCGGGCAGCTCCGACGACTGTTGACTGGCGAGGCTGGGTTTACGCACTTGCCGTTTAGTGCGGGGAGCGGGAACAGGACGAGTCGGACTGGGTGGACGCACTTCCGGGTCAGCACGAGAGACAGGAGCTGGAAACCCAGGGCTATGGAGGCGCACAGCCGGTCTAGATCTTACCTCCTGCACAACCCGCCTTGGCTGGATGGAACTAGTAGCCCTGTACGAGCGGAGTGCTCGTACAGGGCAGACTGGGCTGTGCAGGGGCCTGATGGTAGCCGTGCGTAGAGCGGGAGTTGGGTAGCCTGGTCCTCGGAGGCGTACCGGCGACCAGATGCGCTGTGCAGGCATCCTCCTACCAGGCTGGATGCCCGCTCTAGCACGGCACCTGCGAGGGGCTGGAATAACTCGCACCGGACTGAGCGTGCGTATGGGTGAGCTAGTGCGCTTCTCAGCGAAACATAGCGCTCCCCACCCCATACGCTCCTCCATATAACCACGGGTAGCTGGCTTCCGGCTCTCCCTTCGCCTAGCCAAACTACCCGTGTGCCCCCCCAAAAAAAAATTATTGGGGGTGCCTCTCGTGCTTCTCCCTCAGCGCGTCTCTGGCCTCGTACCATCGCCTCTCCGCCTTGGCTGCCTCAATTTCCCACTGCGGGCGCTGATAATCCCCAGCCTGATGCCAAGGTCCGGCCCCGTCCAGAATTTCCTCCCAAGTCCACTTCTCCCGCCAGTCCAACTCGAACTCCGTCTGCTCCTTCCTCTGCTGCTTGGTCCTTTGGTGGTGGGTGATTCTATCACGGTTGTCGTCGGTGAAAGAGGACCAAAACGCAGCAGGTACGTGTATGCTCATCTTGAGTTTTATTAACTACAAAAAATGAACGTACAAAAATAACAGAACGAACGAACAACTACTAACAGTCTGGCCAAGCATAGGCTCAACACAGAACAATCACCCACAAATAACAACCACAAACACACCCTAATATATGGGACTCTCAATCAAAGGCAGATAGACAACACCTGCCTTCAACTGAGAGTCCCAACCCCAATCAACACAACATAGAAACACACTCACCAGACTAGACATAGAAATACATAAACATAGACTATAAACCAAAACCCCGGAAATACTAAATCAAACACCCTTTAACCAAACACACCACCCTGAACCACATAAAACAAATACCCCTGCCACGCCCTGACCAAACTACAAAACAATTAACCTTATATACTGGCCAGGACGTGACACCCGCATTCACTAAACCCTTACAATAAAGCAGCTTAATTGAATTTTAAACCCCAAATCTATTTTTCATGAAGAAACAACCTGTCATTCATCACAAACTTTGTGAATATCTGGGTTTTCCCTCTTCACAATGCAGAAAGACTGCATTAAATCAGTAGCAGAAATGTGCAGAAAGTAGTTTTGAATGCATTTTATTGAAGGGAAACAATAACAGTCTTGAACTTTTTTGGCAACATAGTGATATATTCTTATATACTGTACAATGAGGAATTCAACTACAAAATACTAGTCTTCTCCCATTGTTTTAACCATTGCCCCCACCCACAAGGTGTATAAACAACAATCATAAATAAGAATAAAATAAGATGATACAAAACAAAAATGACACCATGCACCAGCACATGTAGGACAATATGTAAGTGTGTGTGCATGGACTTTGCAGATGTATTTCTCACATGTGCAGCACATAGTATTTGTTTTACAGTCCTTCTTTGGGGGGCAGAATTGGCATCTCCTCCTCGTGCCTGCCCCAGCTGCAGCCTCAGGTGGATCAGGACAAGATTCAGCCTGAACAGCTTTCACAAGCGCTGCAGAGGCTGCTGTGCGGGGGAGGCACTCCCTTCTTTGAATGTGTGAGGTTACAAGTGCCTTTCCCAGCTGCTGCAGGAACACCCTCCTATTGTTCCGCTTATCAGGCATCAAGGTAGGATTGATCTTGTTCCATATCACAAAGGCATTGTATGAGGACACATCAATGATGTTATGGAATATGACCAGGGGCCAGCGGGCAGTCATCTTCCTGCAGCTGTAAGTTCCAATCCCCTTGTCCAGGTTGTCCCCGTCTCCTTTGTTGTGGTTGTAGCCCAGGATGATGGCTGGCTTCCTGTCCTCACGATCACTGATCTCAGCCGTTTTGTGCAGTGTGGTCAGAAGGACAAAATTCTTGTTCTTCTTTGGGAGGTAAGAAACTAGAGTGGTGGTGGGGGTGAAGGCAAACTTTGATGAGAAGGCCTCTCTCCCCCTTGTTGTGAGGAGTGCAGAGGGGAGCTCAAGCTTGTTCTTTCTAACTGTCCAACCATGGTGATCTTCCTCTTCAGGAGCTGCTGGCTGAGTTCAATCAGTAGCACACATAATCTCAATTTCTCATTGTGTGTGTGTGTGTGTGTCTTTGTGGTGTGTAAATGATTTTATAACTGCCGGGTCAAAAATGACCCTAAGACAATCTTTGCACCCTGGTGGCGTACAGCTTTCATGGAAATATGAACGAAGGCGATGTTTCACTTGTTGGCATCTCTCTAGGAAAAGTCATCAAAGTTCAAATTCAAAACAAATATCATTTAGGGAGTTTTCTCTGCTGTTAAACATAGTGGCAGGTAATTTTTCACCTTTAAGATAACATAAGGGTTAAGAGTATAAACTCCAGAAAATAGGACATCCAGATGTCAAGTTCACCTATATATCCAGATTAGATTAGAATCAAGTTGCAGATGAATTATGTATTGCACATCACTTCAGTCCTCAAGAGGATTTAGCTAACAGAGTAATCACTTGTCAGTTCATCTCTCCAATGTGGTAAAGCTGAAGACAGAGGATGGTTCAGGTTGGAGGGGGGAAATTACAATAATGTTGTCCTGTTCTGACATACACAAAGAAAATTATACATAATTGAATATCGTGCTTTCGTTTGCTCACTAATTGTTATGGAATATATGCCAAATTAAGCCTTTGGAGAGTTCTCACTTACGCAACCTGTTTTTCTAGCTTTTCCAGATTTGGTCAGTCTTGTCAAAAGCATTAACCATTCAAAACTTTTCAAGTTTGAGCACGTTTAATTCAAACAAGGGTGAGGGGAAATGCTGAACAAGGCACATTGTATCTCCAACTAATCCATGACGGTTCTTTATCAGCAGAATCCCACAGATATTCCAAAACCTTATCACCTTCATTAAAATTAAACAAACTTTGAGGAAAGTATAAGTTAATACAAAGCAAACTTGTTTAAAGAATGCAAAGAAATACGTCTGAAGTTCAGTCTCTTTCTAGAGTTCATTTTAGGGCTTTAACTTAAACACAAGGCTCTGGAAAACAGAGATAAACCTAAAGATGAAAGTCTGAGAATTTGCCTTTATTTGTATGCTTGTGTGGGACCACAAACAGATTCATATAAATACACTGTGACAGGAGAATGGGCTTTGCAGGATCTATCGACACTGCCCTCTGTAAACTGTGTCAATGTACTGTATGCCCTCTTTCTTATCTTCCTAATTATTCTGATTTATTTACCTGTACTCCCTGCCTTTCCTATACACATTATATTCATGTAGGTGGGGTTGATGTTTGTTTTGCTACAGTATTGGAGATGTTATCTCTCCTGAATCATCTTTCTCTTGTCTCTACCCCCTGCAGTGAGAGAGGGTATAAGGGAACAACTCCGTATAATTTGTGACCTGAGTTTATTTGTCCCCTTTCACCGATCTGGGATTTTGAACATCCGCTACCCTGTTGAGGCCTGTGGAGCCATTCTCTTTCCATGCACAGTAGAGGGTCACACAGAAGTTGTCTCATCTGGTAAGCAGGTGTGACTGCTGCATCCATGGGGCTTTGTCTGATAACAAGCTATTTCCTCCTTGATCTCTTTGTCGGTCTCTCTCTCCACCTTAATTGCCAAATTAAGAAGATAATTAGCACACAATATATCACATTTGATCTGACTTAATTGGGTTGTTTTGTGAATGGATGTCAATTTGCCTGGCAGAAAGGATCAGAAAGGGAATTTAAGTTGCAAGGTTGAATTTTGATGACCTTTTTCTCTGACTAAGCAGGGCCTCGGTAACATCCTGGTGCCCCACTTGTCACACTGAGCCCCGTGAACACCAATATTTCTGGAGAGAGATGGTTACATTACTCCAGGCTTTGAACACTTCTGCTGCAGTAATCCACTCCTGCACTTTGTGTCTTATCACCCACTTCCCCTGGGTTTCAACTCCCTCATCTCAACAAGCACTGGTGCTTTTGCAAAGCATTCACAGTCCTTAGATCCAAGGTCTTTCTCTCTCTGAGACTTCTAAATATAATAATAGTGTGTACCGGTAATTTGTATAATTATAAAACATAATTTGTGAAACAAAAACACAGTCAGAGCTACGTAGTGAGATGAATCAAGAATGCAGTTTGGCAGAACATGATGAACATAACAATTAGGACTAACAATGTCCATCCAACCAACTGACATGATCAGAATGCATAACTGTAAAAAAATATATACAGCTGCAACAACTAATAAATACCAAATAACTAAAGTCACTTCAAAAAATTCAGAACTTGGTGATAGGGTGGCAGGTAGCCTAGCGGTTAGAGCGTTGGACCACGAATACTCGAGCCAACAAGGTGAAAAATCTGTCAATGTGCCCTTGAGCAAGGCACTTAACCATCATTTGCTCCAGGGTCACCGTAATACTATAGGCTGACCCTAAAACAACACATTTCACTGCACCTATCCAGTGTATGTGACAATATAACTTTTTGGGGGTTGATGAATGGCAGGTTGTAATGACCTTAATTATAAAAAGAAGCATAAAAAGCTTAAGTCAACAACACTTCCAATTGGTGGACAAAAATAGTGTCACTTCCTCAGTGCTCTGTGAGCATCATTGTGTATGTTTGTATTATGTCTGATGATTAAAAGGCTCTGGGTTGGAACAAATTGAATTCTGTGTGTCTCCTATTTGTTCGTGTACATGGTGGGTTGTTTGCTGATAAACCGGAGCTTGCCACTAATAGAATCCCAGGTTATTTCCAGAGACAGTCAACAGGAAATGATACAGATATGTTAGGTGTCACAACAATACACCAGTAATATATCTCTGACATAACTTATTTCTTTTATATTTTTCCCCACATAATAATCAACCTCAAAGGTCACATACTTTGTACTAATTGTATAGCATACCCTACATGCAATAGAGATTGTTCTCAAATATCTGCACACTCTACCACTAAGATCTCCTCTCTCTCTCAATGGACATCGTGCTTGTAACTAATACAGCAGAATGTTTGTGCTGCAGTTTCTCCATCATGTGGCCTTAGATGGAGCTGCAGTCTCAGTCACAAGAAGTTTGGGGCTTGATCACCCTGTATAGAGATAGGTGAGCTAGATAGCTGGAATATTTATACAGATCCTGTAAGATAACATGGTGTCTAAGATAGCTGAGCATTATATAGTTCAGTATTCCAAAATGGCAGAATTGGTTAGGTATTGCCTGTCTATTAGCCTGTCAATTCATAGAGATTCATGAACGACTGCGGGTACCAAGGTAATTAGTGAACTAGGCTAAGGCAAGGCATGTGTATTTGCTAGTATAGTATAGTTAATTAATTTGTTTTATCTGCTGGATAAAAGATCAGAAAAGCCCAATATCAGAGGGCAACATTCGTTTTTTTATTTCGACATAACGGTTCTCAACATCCAAACAGTGGCATGATGTACATTACATTACAAGGGATTTAACCAGTCAGCACTCATGAACAGAGAGACATGAGAGAGAGAGAGACATGAGAGAGAGACATAAGAGAGACATGAGAGAGAGAGACATAAGAGAGACAGAGAGAGAGACATAAGAGAGACATGAGAGAGAGAGAGACAGAGACGAGAGAGAGAGAGACATGAGAGAGAGAGACATGCGAGAGAGAGACATGAGAGAGAGAGACATGCGAGAGAGACGAGAGAGAGAGACATGCGAGAGAGAGAGACATGCGAGAGAGAGAGACATGAGAGAGAGAGACGAGAGACATGAGAGAGACGAGAGAGAGACGAGAGACATGAGAGAGAGAGAGACGAGAGACATGAGAGAGAGAGAGACGAGAGAGAGACATGAGAGAGAGAGAGACATGAGAGAGAGATGGTAAACAGTATGGCGAGAACTGACACTCACCACCACAGGCACTCAGCCAGTTTGGTCTCTGAATGTTACTTCATAAGCATTGTTATTAGCCAACATACAACATCCATTACCCAGGTTTAGCATACATTCCAGAAATCAAAACACTTCCTTGAAGAGAACATCATATACAGCTCATAGAAGAAGAGAGTTCGCCATGTGCCTTATAAACCATGCAAGAAGAGGAGTAACACTGCAATGGTGCGTTCACTTTGTAGGAGGGTGATGAGTATATGAGTAGAAGAAGTAAAGGTTCAACCACAGCAGAGACAGTTCACAGAGACAGAAAACAGAAAGAAAGGATGAAATGATCTATCAGAGATGATTTCACTGAACGATGCCATAAATGAGTCAATGTACAGCAGTCCAAGTCTTCTTTATAAATCTCTTACCCCTCCAGGAATCAACTAGAGCATATTAGACAAATCAATCATACAAGTAAATACTACATTTCAGTCATTCTGGTAGTATGACATCTGAAGGGTTCATAGTAATTCCTCTATAGCAATGAGTACAGTACATATTTACATCACTTGTTTTCTTGATATTCCTCAGATGAAATAATGTTTTGGGAAGGGGAAAATATGAGTGAATATCAAACATGACTGACTTACTATATTGTTAAAAAAGGTAATTATACAAGTTCATTAAAAACTGATGATGTGCACAAAAGGCACTTACTCATTTTAGACATAAATAAACAAAATACTAATAAACAAATATATACATTTTACTTTTGCAAATCAACATTTAGTATGTATTTTACTTTATCTTTGAAAATACAGCTTATGTATGTTTGAGAAAAATGAACTTGAATGGACTCTTCAGTTATACCGATGAGAACTGTGGTTAATACAAAAATGTTATGTAATTCTTGTAGTTCAACGGGACTGAAAAAAACATGATTTGGTTGTCATCAATGACAGTTCCTATTGATGGAGAGTGCCATCTGTTTACTCATACCTGACCAGAATCACAGTACTTCTAGTTAAAGCAATACCATATATGACCAGCAGAGGGTGGACGTGTATAACTTCTGTTGTTTGACTTGTCTGTGTGCCCTGCCTGTAGGCTAGAATCTATCCAGCAGGGGGCAATATAACAGATGGAGGTGGACAGAATTGACTGTAATGTTTGCTGTAAACAAAATGCACATGGCAAGCAAATGACTGGGATGGGATCATGACAACTTTTTCCAGTGAAAGTATGTATGTATCTCATAGGAAACTATGTGTATGAAATCAAGATTTGCACACATAACAGTGGCTGAATAATGTACATATGATTGATATTGGAATCACAGCATGAGATTCAGGTTGATATATCTGTCCTTGATTTTTTTGTTCCACCTTGGCTGCCAATTCACTTCCATTGCCCACATGTTACTGCTACATGTTAGTGACAACAGGTATTCACATATTCCAAAATGGTTAACTACTAGGGTATAGCCCAACCCTCGAAAGGAAAAGGCCTAAACATTAAGTCACTTGTGCGTTTTACAGAGGAAAGGCACCGCAAACAGTCATTGTTCAATTGTCACATTGTTTGTGTCAAATGGTACAGCATAAAACATGCAGGGCAGGGCATGCGGTATATAAGGCAGTCCAAACACACAACTATAGGACTGAGCAGAGGCAGGAGCGGGCTTGGGCCAGCTCAGGCTACAATTTAACATGGCAGCTACAGCATATGCTACAGTGTCATCTTCTTTCAGTACGCACTTATATTTCCTCGCTACAAAGGACTGAAAACAAGAAGTGGGATGAGACACTGGAACATGACAGTGAGGATGTTATAACCAAGGGGAGGAGAGGTAAGGAAGGTAAAACCACTGTTCCGCTGTTATTATATCACAACATTTACGGTTCAATTCTCAGGCAACACTGGAGTTGTCTAGGGAAGGTATCACATTTCAGATCAAAAGGAATATTGTAACAGTACTTTGCAACATATTTTGCGCGTAGAAAGTATTACATAAATCAGACTCGAACAGGCAAGAGGTTGCTTTAAAGATGGCAAAGTGTGTATAGTATGAAATCGGGTGCGTCTAAGGAACACAAATTAGTGTCTAGTTGTGGACTGACTTCACACAGGTTACTGTGTCAGCAGAAGACAGGCTCTTGTGTTGACCTCTAGAGCTGTTGGAACAGTGAGGGGCTATGGGGTAAAGGGCCATGGTCAACAGTATTCTCACAGTATTACAAACTCATAAAACAGTGCTCAAACCTTACCATGGCAAACTATGGTATAATACACTCGTTTTACTGTCTTAAATCTGAATAATATCTTGGAAGTATTTATATGAGGAATGATAAAGCATTTCAACAACAATACAAATGAAATAAAAGCAGACTGGACTCAACTGGAGACTGACTTGGCCTTATTTTCAGTGCATGCAGAACTGCTGTGGGCAGAAGACAGAACATCAGGATCCATTTGAGTAGAGAAGCACAAATGTAGTTTTAACTCATAAATACAATGTGTGGTATGATGACATCCACATGTCCACATACTCTAAACACAACTGTCAGTGCTGTGATGTGTGTGAGAAAGGGAAGAAAATAACAAAGGAAGCGGAACCCTTTTGATATTTTTGCGTTGTTTGCTGGTTGATTATTTGGGTTTGTTTTTTGACAATGCCATGTACATCTACTTGCCTGTTCCGTCTTGGCCTGTACAAGATTAACAGACACAAAAATACATACTGATCAATAACTATATACAAGTTAAACTACATTTTGACCACAGGTTTCTTACAATTAGTTGGTATATTGGTTCAAGTTTCTGCATCTCATATACGTATACAATGTTGACATGTTGTTACTTTGTTGAACATCCCTTATACTACAGTACAAACAAAAGGCATAACAACTTCAAGTAAGTCTCTATTTACAGCCAAAAGGCAGATGGCCATCTTGGTTTCAGTCTCTTAGAAGCAGTCTGGTAGACTGAGTGTCCAGTCCATACACACCAGTAAGGAGGGATCAGACATCATCTGGACAACCAGTGCAGGATGAAAACCATTGGCAAAATTACACAAGTACTTCTTCACGTCTTGCAGTCCATGAACCTCTAAAAAGCGGGGCCTGGCCACAGACATTTAATTTTTAGGTAAAAACAAAAACAAAAAAATTACTTTTACTTTGAGGTGATTTTATTCATTCTTTTCAAGTCCGTTTTCACATCAAGCTTCAGAGTGTTGAGTTAATATGCTATCAAACCCCTACAGGCTCTCCACCTGCCATCACTATGGCAACTCAGGCTCACTCCATGAGCTTTCTGAATTCAAGAAATAAAGTGAAACTCAAAACAAGGAGATGGAAAATCCAGACCTGTTCTCTGAGAACATATTGACAACACATCATCGCATTTCTATGGGCTTTCCTCTCCCCCTCAAGCTGTTGCAACATGAAAACCCTGAGTCTCCCTCAGAGTTACATGGTGCCTGACTTGTCCCCGGCTGCATTAGCTGCGGAGCTAGCCGCGGCAGTGCTGTTGGGGAAGATCTTCTCAGTGGGGGTGACAGCAGGGCTTCCTACCCCGGAGGAACTGGAGCTGGAGGAGCGGTGCCCTGTGGGGGGCGGGCGGACAGGCCTCATGGGCGGGGGGCGCAGCTGGGCTCCGGCCAGACGGGCCGACAAGGCGGGCTTAAAGGTGGACATCATTTCAGAGGTGGAGCTGCTGCTGCGGCGCATGGCGGCGTCCGGGTCGCGGATCATGATAGTGTGGAGGGGGCTGCCGGGCTCCGAGTTCACAGGCTTCTTCATGGTGGTGTCGAGGGTATCCAGCACCACGTCTGGTGCCTGCTTGCCCATGTTTTGGCGCTCCAGCTCACGCAGCTCATGTAGGGCCGTGGTCATGGTCTTCTCTATGTCCTGACATACACAAAGTACAGAGAAAATGTGAAAGGAGATAATTAATTTGATATAATTGCTATGCCTAGCTAGGCTAAGTTAAGTTTAGCAATGGCAGTAGCCACTGATGCTGAGAGTCGAATGCAGAACTTTCTGTGCTTTTTATTCAGATCCATTCCCCCGTGACATAGGTGTGTCCATCTTTCAGCGCCAGACTGTCTCTAACATTTACACTGAGACAGGGCTGCTTCACCCAGACACATAGACAGACAGCTCCCTCTCCTCACGCAGAAAAGCCCAACGCAACGACACCAAATGAAGAGATGAACATCCCCTTTTAATGGCTGACACTCATTACCACAGTCACAATCGCACACACTCTCTCACACAATCACACACACACTCTCTCACACAATCACACACACACACACTCTCTCACACAATCACACACACACACATTTTGTTCTTCTATTCTCGTGGGGACCTAAAATGTATTTCCATTCAAAATCCTATTTTCCCTAACCCCTAACCTTAACTCTTACCCCAATT
The DNA here is from genome assembly GCF_901001165.1 of Salmo trutta. Taxonomy (NCBI): domain Eukaryota; kingdom Metazoa; phylum Chordata; class Actinopteri; order Salmoniformes; family Salmonidae; genus Salmo; species Salmo trutta. The sequence goes on along the minus strand of NC_042972.1, from coordinate 30,519,935 downwards.
CTAACCCTAACCCCTAAGCTTAAAATAACCTTTGTCCTCATGGGGACATGAGAAAGGTCCCCACGAGGGAGCATTTTACTTGTTTTACTATCCTTGTGTAGGCTTTTGGGGATTTTAGATCTCCACAAGGATAGAAGAACCATCCCACCCACCCACCCACACACAAACACACACATTAGCTGATCAGAACTTTTCCATTTCAAAATCTGCCTCTATTCCTTTTCCAGTTAGCCGACGCAGGGCTTGTGCTGCCATTATCAATGATCATTAGTACTCATTTCAGCATCGACATGAAATGCATTCTGCTTCCTGAGGCTGTTGGGGAGTTGCAGCGATGAGACAAAATCGAAATTGTGGAGAAAAAAAATAATATATATATATCTTTTTTAAATGGACAGGTGATTCCATTCCATATTGTGTGAGGTTCTATGACTGATAAGGTTACATGGCATGGGGAAAAGAGTTTATGCAGTTATACATTGGGCAGAGGTAATACTTTAGAACCTGGGTCTGATAGGACAGTGAGGGTCATACCTCTGCCAGGGCATCAGCCTCCAGTGACTTGTGGTCCCCCAGGCTGCTGTGGCGTGTGGCCCCTGGTACGTGCCTCAGGGGGTGGCCCTCGGGGTAGACCTTCCTGTCAGCATAGTTGATGCTGCCCGCACTGCCAAATGTGCCCAGGCGCCTCTTCTCCGGGCTCTCCATGCGACTCCTGCTCACTGCCACCTTGTGGGGGCTGCTGGGACAGGCTGCGGCCCGCGGGGGTGTGTCTGTGCCCCGGGGAGGGCTGTGGGTCTCTCCGATGCGGCGCTGAGGGATGGCGGCCCCGTCAGAACGTAGCCTCACCCTGAGGAGAGAGACAACATCACAGTCACAAAGAGTAGTATTAGGTTGGCCCTGGACACTGATCTAAAAAAAAACTACATTTCAATGGGTATTCCTTCCCAGTCGTTACCCACCTCCCCATGACTCCTCCAAAGTTGCAGTCGGGGGAGTGTTCACACGGTGATGGGACGTCGTTTTTAGATGAGGCCTTGTCATCCAGCAGTGGTCCGCTGCTCGCCTCGCTGTCCGCCTTCTGACTGAGATTATCTGAGAACGCATCATCCCTGAAAGGAGAGAGAGATAGAGTGTGGTAGAGATCTTATTTAGATTGTTGTTTATTCAAACTAATTGGTCCATATTTACAGCGGGCTCTGGTTTTCAATCTGCAGTCAGTTTATATGATCCAGACAGATGGGGGAGCCACTTCACTGACTCCTTTTGAACATTGATCATTCCAAAGTATTCCTAACACAGAAAGTAGCAATACGATATAAAATTCTTACCTTACCGTTGACTCAACATCCAAATGGATTAATCAAACAGACACCAGCGATGATTAGTCACACTATAATTCGAGACTACGCGGCTCATCTTTCAAATGATTGTGTACATTTATAACGGGAATTCATATGAGAGGGTGTATTTTAATTCATTCATAAGAGTTGAAAAACTTAAACCTGGCCTTCTCTTTAGCATCTTTACTGCTGCCTCTTAGCCTAATTGACTGACACCAAATCCACTTTAAGGTGCACTTGTCAGTGAGGTGTCTTTGAGCGAACACATCATGCAGGATTTTAATTATTTATCTGTGCCTTCCCTTTGTGATATTCAGTCAAGGATCTTCCATTAGTGTTACTGATGTGTAGCTAAGCTTTAGGTACACCTGCCATGTGTAATTACTCTCAGGTTTCTAGCACTTTAAAGAGGGAGATTTGTTGAGGAAAACACTTGATTACTGTAAGACTGACTGTTTCCTGCCTGCTCTTCGTCCATCGCTGAAGCTTCATGTTTATGAATTGGTGTTACTCACAGGTCCTGCACCACAATGTACTGGTGTGGGATCAGTCCGTCCACACCGTTGTGCCGCCCCTCCCACCAGTCCTCGGAGGCGCGGTGATACAGCAGTAGTGAGGCTCCCTTCTTAAAGGATAGCTCCCGGGGGGTGCGCCCCACATAGTCAAACTTAGCGATGGCCTCAATCTGCTCCATCTCTGTGGACATAAAGAACAGCAGGAGAGAAACATAGTCATAACCTGGTCCACCTTCATTTCCTGATGTAATGACATAACTCACACCCCATTGAGATGTGTGGACTGAGTAGCCTACCCTACTCTGGCCTGTGTGTGTGGCCCAATCCAACTGCTTCACTGAGTTCATTAATATAAATAAGGAGCCCCTTGCTCTAATTACTAAGACCTAAACAATGAGAGCATGTCTTCATGTTCTCGGACAATGGCCTCAGGCCTCTGGTCTGGGCATTAGTCCAGAGAACTGTAGAGTACACTAAACTACTTCTCCAGACAGAGTTGTGATTGCAAAGAGCCGGTGAGGGCCGATAATAGCCAAGAGGACAGAGGGACTCCATTTAATGGTGGTTTTGTTCTTCAGACCCTCAGATCAGACACAAGAGTCTCCAAGAGACAAAGAGCGAGAGGGAAAATAGGAAATGTCTGAGTTGAAGAAAAAGAAAACGAGAGGCAGCATTATGATATAAACTCTATTCTCTAATAGAGAGGATGGTTACTGTTTGAGTGATACACTTTGATTCCAAGCATTGTTGTGAGTTGAAGAGCACCGGTCATTGAGTACCAATCAACACCAGTGCCACCAATGAGCAGATACATAACTCTGCTCTATGCTAACACTGTAGTCTGATCAGGGAACACTACTATCCCAACAGCTAGTAAACTGGTTGACAACACATTCAATCCAATGACTTGGTCCATTAATGACATTATGGGTCCCAACCTACTCACATACCAATAGCCAGAAGAAACAACATTCATGCTATACACAGCCTCCTGAGAGAACAGACGCACAAAAGCAGAGGCTCTATTTGTCTGTAAGCAAACACCAGTCACCATTCAACCCTGGACCAGAGAACATTAGAGGACCTGTCACTCACACAAACACACACACCCTGGGGCCAGGCTGATATCAATCACACAAACACACACACCCTGGGACCAGGCTGATATCAATCACACAAACACACACACCCTGGGACCAGGCTGATATCAATCACACAAACACACACACCCTGGGACCAGGCTGATATCAATCACACAAACACACACACCCTGGGGCCAGGCTGATATCAATCACACAAACACACACACCCTGGGGCCAGGCTGATATCAATCACACAAACACACACACCCTGGGGCCAGGCTGATATCAATCACACAAACACACACACCCTGGGGCCAGGCTGATATCAATCACACAAACACACACACCCTGGGGCCAGGCTGATATCAATCACACAAACACACACACCCTGGGACCAGGCTGATATCAATCACACAAACACACACACCCTGGGGCCAGGCTGATATCAATCACACAAACACACACACACCCTGGGGCCAGGCTGATATCAATCACACAAACACAAACATACACCCTGGGGCCAGGCTGATATCAATCACACAAACACAAACACACACACCCTGGGGCCAGGCTGATATCAATCACACAAACACACACACCCTGGGGCCAGGCTGATATCAATCACACAAACACACACACCCTGGGGCCAGGCTGATATCAATCACACAAACACACACACCCTGGGGCCAAGCTGATATCAATCACACAAACACACACACCCTGGGGCCAGGCTGATATCAATCACACAAACACACACACCCTGGGGCCAGGCTGATATCAATCACACAAACACACACACCCTGGGGCCAAGCTGATATCAATCACACAAACACACACACCCTGGGGCCAGGCTGATATCAATCACACAAACACACACATCCTGGGGCCAAGCTGATATCAATCACACAAACACACACACCCTGGGGCCAGGCTGATATCAATCACACAAACACACACACCCTGGGACCAAGCTGATATCAATCACACAAACACACACACCCTGGGGCCAGGCTGATATCAATCACACAAACACACACACCCTGGGGCCAGGCTGATATCAATCACACAAACACACACATCCTGGGGCCAAGCTGATATCAATCACACAAACACACACACCCTGGGGCCAGGCTGATATCAATCACACAAACACACACACCCTGGGACCAAGCTGATATCAATCACACAAACACACACACCCTGGGGCCAGGCTGATATCAATCACACAAACACACACACCCTGGGGCCAGGCTGATATCAATCACACAAACACACACACCCTGGGACCAGGCTGATATCAATCAAACAAAGAGCCTGATGACTTGGGACACGCCCAACCTTGGTGACATCCCATAGAGGAGAGACTTCATCACTACTTGGATTTGTAAGAAGTGTTGGCAACCTGAATGGACCAAACTGTCTGTTTGACCTACTAGCACACAGCTCAGGCACCCATGCATACCTCACAAGACATGCCACCAGAGGTGCTAGTCTCTAGGCTGTCAGATTTCCCATCTAGATTTCCCTGTTAGGGAGGAGTGTGTGTGTGTACATGGCAGGACTGCCCTTGACCACTGGTACTACAGCCACAGCTCACTGTGGCAGAGATCTTTGTGGGCTATACTCGGCCTTGTCTCAGGATGGTAAGTTGGCGGTTGAAGACATCCCTCTAGTGGTGTGGGGGCTGTGATTTGGCAAAGTGGGTGGGGTTATATCCTGCCTGTTTGGCCCTGTCCGGGGGTATCATCGGATGGGGCCACAGTGTCTCCCGACCCCTCCTGTCTCAGCCTCCAGTATTTATGCTGCAGTAGTTTGTGTCGGGGGGCTAGGGTCAGTCTGTTATATCTGGAGTATTTCTCCTGTCTTATCCTGTGTCCTGTGTGAATTTAAGTATGCTCTCTCTAATTCTCTTTTTCTCTCTTTCGTTCTTTCTCTCTCTCGGAGGACCTGAGCCCTAGGACCATGCCTCAGGACTACCTGGCATGATGACTCCTTGCTGTCCCCAGTCCACCTGGCCGTGCTGCTGCTCCAGTTTCAACTGTTCTGCCTGGGGCTATGGAACCCTGACCTGTTCACCGGACGTGCTACCTGTCCCAGACCTGCTGTTTTCAACTCTCTAGAGACAGCAGGAGCGATAGAGATGCTCTCAATGATCGGCTATGAAAAGCCAACTGACATTTACTCTTGAGGTGCTGACTTATTGCACCCTCGACAACTACTGTGATTATTATTATTTGACCATGCTGGTCATCTAGGAACGTTTGAACATCTTGGCCATGTTCTGTTATAATCTCCACCTTGCACAGCCAGAAGAGGACTGGCCACCCCTCATAGCCTGGTTCCTCTCTAGGTTTCATGCTTCTACACCTGCCACCGTGCTTCTACACCTGCATTACTTGCTGTTTGGGGTTTTAGGCTGGGTTTCTGTACAGCACTTTGAGATATCAGCTGATGTAAGAAGGGCTATATAAATAAATTTGATTTGTGTATCTATGGGCCAGACCAAACAGACTGAGACCAGGGGTCAGTCGGGGTTAAACATGTGTATAAAATCAATTGTCTCCCAGTAGGAGATTTCCAAGTCAACCAGAAAGCCCAATCAATTCCATTAGGAGCTCCATCCAGGGGTGAAATGACCTACAGTGACATGGATATAAAAGGAGGAAGAGGGGGAGGATAAGGAGAAAATAGGAGGAAGATGAGATGGAGTAGGAGGAGGTTGAGGATAAGGAGGAGGAGAGAGGAAGAGGGGGAGAGAGACAGAAGAACATGGCAGGGTAACATTGTCTATCTTTGTCCCCCTCGTTCCCCCTCCTTCCTCAGAAACAAAATAACATGTCTGCCTGTCTGCAGTGAGGGTAAGATCCCTGTGATCATCACAATATAACAGTTTCTCGCCAAACAAGAGCAAATACTCAGAATAAAAACCCAAGCTGATGGCCACAACAGTAAAACTAGGCCCACAATGTGGCTTTATAGTATTTCTAATGATCTCATGTTCTAGATTCAGCTAGAAAGTGTTGCTGTGTCGGGCTGTAGGACCATGTCTCTAGGCCCAGTGTGAGGGCCAGACTGTGGAGGGCGGCATCGCCTCAGGTCTGAGAAGAGCCAAGACAGGATAAAGGGACTCTCATTCCCTCCAAGCACACTAATTAAACAGCGGGAGATCACGATCCAACGCCAAGAGCCATGCCCTGCCTAGCCTGTCTGGCTGTGCCTCTGTACTCTCCTCTCCTCCCACCTCTCTGCAGGCGGAGCTGTGGGGGGCAGTCAGCCTTTGTCCTGCTGTTTGGTTCAGAGGGCTGGGGAGGGTGTCGGCACTCATTACCAACACACCCATCACTACAGATGGGGCTGTTCCCCGGGCGCTGATGACATGGATGTCGATTAAGGCAGCCTCCCGCACCTCTCTGATTCAGAGGGGTTGGTTTAAATGTGGAAGACAAATTTCAGTTGAATGCAATTCAGTTGTATAACTGACTAGGTATCCCCCTTTCCCGATAGGGTTACCCTAGCCTAGCTTAGCCAAGAGTAGTATAGTATGGGCCTCCCCATTGAGAGCTAGCAGATAGCATCTCTGGTGTTGTTACTCATGTTTTGGTTTTCCGAGTGCATTTAGCCCAATTATTCTGTCAAGGCTCTGAGCAGAAAAAGGAAAATACAAAAGGCACAAAGGAGTCCGATGGGACTGTCACGGTTGTCATAAGGAGGAGCGGACCAAAGTGCAGTGTGTCGTTCCACATTTTATATATACTGTGAAACTATGCAATACATAAATAAACTGAATGACTAAACAACAAACCGTGACGCAGAGGTGAAACATACACTACTCAAAATTATTCTCCAACAACCCCAGGTGGGACAAACACCAACTTAAATATGACCTCCAATTAGAGACAACGATGACCAGCTGCCTCTAATTGGAGATCACCCCAAACAAAGCCCAACATAGAAATACAAAACTAGAACAACCCAACATAGAAATACAAAACTAGAACATAACAACATAGAAAAACTAAACTAGAAAACCCCCCTGTCACGCCCTGACCTACTCTACCATAGAAAATAACAGCTTACTATGGTCAGGACGTGACAGGGACCCGTTTACTATCGCTGAACAAAGAGAGAGCAAAGGTCGGGAGAGAGAGGGATATATAGAGAGATAGCTACACAGGGAGGGAGAGAGAGGGAGAGAGCGAAAGAGAGAGAATAAGAGAGAGATGGAGGTTGCAACACACAACCTTGTCTCAGGTTTGAAGCACGATGTGTTCCTGTGCATCCCTGTCACGTCTGCTACTGCTCCCCCTCTCTGGCGCTCGAGGTCGCCAGGCTGCTCATCATTATGCACACCTGTCACCATCGTTACGCGCACCAGCGCTTCATCGGACTCACCTGGACTCCATCAAATCATTGATTGCCTCCCCTATACCTGTCCTATCCTCAGATTCATCCCCATGTCTGCATTGATGTTGTTTTGTTTCTCTTGTCCAGATGCTGTTTTTGTTTTGTTTCATGTCTATTTATTATTAAATCTTGTCACAGTCTATCTGAGCTGTGCCTAGTTCTCTCCTTCAGTCTAAAGAAAACACAGAATAAGGTCAGTCAGCATGTAGGGCAACTCTATCTACACAGCCTTCTTACACGCCAGATCACATTCATACTGAGCACACCCAATCATCACACGCAATACCTTTCCTGTCCAAATACCGACAGAGTCTACGCTACCAGTCAAAGGTTTTAGAACACCTACTCATTCAAGGGTTGTTCTTTATTTTTTACTATTTTCTACATAGTAGAATAATAATGAAGACATCAAAACTATGAAATAACACATATGGAATCATGTAGTAACCAAAAAAGTGTTAACCTCTTACATCTAGATGTGCCGCTAGCGGAACGCCTCGCCAATATCCAATGATAGAGCGTGGCGCGAATTACAAACACCTCAGAAATCCAAAAACCTCCATTTTTCAAACATATGACTATTTTACACCATTTAAAAGACAAGACTCTCCTTTATCTAACCACATTGTCCGATTTCAAAAAGGCTTTACAACGAAAGCAAAACATTAGATTATGTCAGGAGAGTACCCAGCCAGAAATAATCACACACCCATTTTTCAAGCTAGCATATAATGTCACAAAAACCAAAACAGCTAAATGCAGCACTAACCTTTGATGATCTTCATCAGATAACACTCCTAGGACATTAGGTTATACAATACATGCATGAAAATGTCACGTTACAGCAGAGATCCTCTTTGCACACGCTTGGCATTCTCTCAACCATCTTCACCTGGAATGCTTTTCCAACAGTCTTGAAGGAGTTCCCACATATGCTGAGCACTTGTTGGCTGCTTTTCCTTCATTCTGCGGTTCGACTCATCCCAAACCATTTCAATTTGGTTGAGGTCAGGGGATTGTGGAGGCCAGGTCATCTGATGTAGCACTCCATCCCTCTCCTTCTTGGTAAAATGGCCCTTACACAGCATGTGGGTGTGTTGGGTCATTGTCCTGTTGAAAAACAAATGATAGTCCCACTATGCGCAAACCACATGGCATGGCATATGCTGCAGAATGCTGTGGTAGCCATGCTGGTTAAGTGTGCCTTGAACTCTAAAAAAATCACAGACAGTATCACCAGCAAACCACCCCTGAACCATAACACCTCCTCCTACATACTTTACTGTGGAAAATACACATGCGGAGATCCTCCGTTCACCCTCACCGTGTCTCACAAAGACGACGGTTGGAACCAAAAATCTCCAATTTGGACTCCAGACCAAAGAATACATTTCCACCGGTCTAATGTCCATAATTGAAATGCATTCCAGGTGACTACCTAATGAAGCTGGTTGAGAGAATGCCAAGAGTGTGCAAAGCTGGCATAAAGGCAAAGGGTGGTAAAATAAAAGATATTTTGATTTGTTTAACACTTTTTTGGTTAGTACATGATTACATATTTGTTATTTCATAGTTTTGATGAATTCACTATTATTATACAATGTAGAAAATAGTAAAAATAAAGAAAAACCCTTGAATGAGTAGGTGTTCTAAAACTTTTGACCGGTAGTGTATATCTATCACAGCTTCGAAACAACCACATACAACCTTAACCCTTTACCCTTGTGGAAATTGAAATGTTTCTAACAAAGAACTATAAAAAGCATACGCATGACCATGGTAGCAATTCAAAGAGAGCAGTTTGGAGATTATGGGGAAATTATCTGCCCAAAGGTGAGGACACAACAGTTCAACTGACACAAAACTGAAGGAGGGCATTATTAGAAAGCTTGTTCTATTCCCAACATGACTAGCTAAGTTATAAAATACAATCTTACAGTGTTAGGCTTCACAAGGCACTGCAGACCAACATATTGTAATTTTGGTTAGCATTGAATGGAGTCGTGAGTGCATTCATGTCCGAGTTTATAGCGCTTGGTAGTACACACATTTAGAACAGCTGTCAGTTGAATCCCATACAGCACTGTAAAGTGGACAGCTGTCAGTTGAATCCCATTCAGCAGTGTAAAGTGGACAGCCTGAGTTCTGATGTCATATATAGTATGTTAATGTACTGCCACTGAGTTCCAATTGAGGCGCTTATCAATGACTAAATCTGCCATTTTCAACCCTTATACAGGATGAAAGGGTCTGTGAGTGTAAAGGGTTAAAACAACCTTTTATAACCTTATATCAACTGCTCATCGGCTCTATAAAATCTACAATACATCTGCTGTTGTAATTGATCTCTATGGGGGACATTGTGGTCCATAGATAAATCACTGCCCCTGGTCTGTCTAACCACTTTAATACTGAACATCTCATTACATGAATTACATCCTCTATATACCACGGCTACAGTACATTGTCGGTTTCTGCATCTGATCTCAATTATAATGGGAGGTCCAATCCAGACACACTGAGCTGCAATGCTGCAGTACACAGCAGAGCCACTGCTGCCTGGGGAGGGAGGCAGACAGACAGACAGACAGACAGACAGACAGACAGACAGACAGACAGACAGACAGACAGACAGACAGACAGACAGACAGACAGACAGACAGACAGACAGACAGACAGACAGACAGACAGACAGACAGACAGCAGGGCTACTAGACACAACCAACCTTCCATCTTTAACATAGACAGCACAGGCTATGCTATTATGTCATACTTTAGTAGACTATAATCATGACTAGCACCATAACTAACATGGTGACCACACGAGTGTTACGTGGAAGAGAGTTGCAAAATAAATGTACACATACATGTTATTCAATCATTGCATCCATACTGCTCGCGCGCGTCAATGAGCGTCTGCATAGCCAGGCGCTAAAATAGAACTTGGTTCTATTTGTGAAGTTTGACGCGCTGAAAGTCCCGCCTCTCCAATCTCCTCATTGGTTTTTTGGAGCATTTACCCACGTGGGTGATTAAAAGATGAACTGAGGTACACACTCCAGTCCAGTTGGTGGTGGTAATGCACTTTAACCTCTCTAGGGGGTGTGGGACGCTACCGTCCCACCTGGCCAACATCCAGTGAAATTGCAGAGCGCCAAATTCAAAAACAGAAATACTCATTATAAAAATTCATAAAACATACAAGTGTTATACATCAGTTTAAAGATTAACTTCTTGTTAATCCAACAACGGTGTCAGATTTCAAAAAGGCTTTACGACGAAAGCATACCATGCGATTATCTGAGAACAGCGCCCAGCAGACAAATCATTACAAACAGTTACCAGCCAAGTAGAGGAGTTACACAAGTCAGAAATAGTGCTAAAATGAATCACTTACCTTTGGTGATCTGCATATGGTTGCACTTACAAGACTCCCATTTACTCAATAAATGTTCATTTTGTTCGATAAAGTCCCTCTTTATATCCAAAAACCTCCGTTTTGTTCGTGCGTTTTGTTCAGTAATCCACAGGCTCAAAGGCAGTCACAACAGACAGATGAAAAATCGGAAAAGTATCATTAAAGTTTGTAGAAACATGTCAAACGATGTTTATAATCAATCCTCAGGTTGTTTTTAGTCATAATAATCAATAACATTTCAACCGGACAATAACTTCGTCAATATAAAAGGAAAACAAGAAAGCATGAAAAACCTTTGGGACACTGCAGTGTCCACTCATTCAGAATGGTCTTACTCCCTCATTTTTCAGAATACAAGCCTGAAACAATTTCTAAAGACTGTTGACATCTAGTGGGAACCATAGGAAGTGCAATTTGAGTCCTATGTCAATGGATACTGTAATGGCATTCAATAGAAAACTACAAAAATAAAAAAATCCTACTTCCTGGATGGATTTTTCTCAGGTTGTCGCCTGCCATATCAGTTCTGTTATACGCACAGACATTATTTTAACAGTTTTGGAAACTTAGAGTGTTTTCTATCCAAATCTACCAATTATATGCATATCCTAGCTTCTGGGCCTGAGTAGCAGGCAGTTTACTTTGGGCACGCTTTTGAAAATAGCCTAGTGAGGTTAAAGTTGGTTGCCAACTGCCCTATAAAATCCAAAGAAGAAGAAGAAGAAGAAGCCTGAAGGAGGAGAGATTACTAGATACGAACTTGATTTACCCTTTTATCTGTGGATGAATTGTCAAAGTAGAGGACCTTCTGCATTTCAGGTAAAATATCAACCCAATGTTTATATCCCAGGACAAATTAGCTAGCAACAGCATGCTAGCTTGCTAAATTGCCATAAATGTTTAATGCTTTTCGACCTGTCCCCAAATTAATATAGTTGGTTCAGAGTTCGTTTTGATATTTCAACCTTTGTGTCCTGATCATGTCTTGTGTGGGTGGACAAAATCAACATTCATGGCGGACGCACGCTCATGCCCGGTCTAGTCAGCATGTAAGAACCACAGCAGGATAAACAGCAGTTCAGTTGCAAAAACAAACACAACCCAGAGAGTAATGAAACTTAAGACAACAGCAGGAAAGCAAGGGAAACAGCACAAGCTTCAGGAGTTTTTCAACAACCAATTGGCTAATTCCGATTAGCTGTGTAGCCAGCTAGCTACAACACATTTTATCTTAATCAATCACCCAAACCGTTCCTCTACAGCGTGTCTGAAGGAGTGAAGGAACCCCATGTTACTGACCATCATCACTGGTGTGTGGCTCAGTACCGTTGTCAGCCTCGTCGATGGTGCCTGGCTCACTGTGGGGGCTGTCACTGTGGACACAGAGAGAGAGATGGACAGTCAGTCAACTCAGACACACCCACAACACTTGCATAGGTTACAGGGTCTAAACTAATGCCTTCTCCAGGAAAGATGAGTTACAGGTCATACTTGGATCAGTACCAAGTGAGGGATTAATTGAAGTAGGGGAAATTTATATCAGCATATTTCTCTAGGAAGTAGTACATGTTATAGTTGGACCAGCTCCAGGTAAGTGATTAATTTAACTAAGAAAAATATGCATATTGATGCACGCTAGCTTGTAAGCCATCTCTGGGAGTTTTGATATGCGGCGTCTGGTGTCTGGTGAGACAAGGGTCGGCGGTCTATGTATTTTTGTAAACAACAGCTGGTGCACGATATCTAAGGAAGTATCTCATGATGAGGTAGAGTATCTCATGATAAGCTGTAGACAACGCTACCTACCGAGAGAGTTTATCTCTATTATTTGAAGCTGTTTACATACGACCACAGTCAGAGGCTGGCACTAAGACAGCATTGAATAAGCTGTATTCCGTCATAAGCAAACAAGAAAATGCTTACCCAGAGGTGGCGCTCCGAGTAGCCGGGGACTTTAATACAGTGAAACTTAAGTCTGTTTTACCAAATTTCTATCAGCATGTTAAATGTGCAACCAGAGGAAAAACTCTGGAATACCTATACTCCACACACAGAGATGCATATAAAGCTCTCCCTCGCCCTCCATTTGGCAAATCTGAACATAATTCTTACCTCCTAATTCCTGCTTACAAGCAAAAATTAAAGCAGGAAGCACCAGTGACTAGATCAATAAAAAAGTGGTCAGAGGAAGCAGATGCTAAGCTACAGGACTGTTTTGCTAGCACAGACTGGAATATGTTCCGGGATTCCTCCGATGGCATTGAGGAGTACACCACATCAGTCATTGGCTTCATCAATAAGTGTATCGATGACGTCGTCTTCACAGTGACCGTAAGTACATACCCCAACCAGAAGCCATGGATTACAGGCAGGATCCGCACTGAGCTAAAGGCTAGAGCTTCCGCTTTCAAGGAGCAGCAAGAAATCCCGCTATGCCCTCCGAGGAACCATCAAACAGGCAATGCGTCAATACAGGACTAAGATCGAATCGTACTACACCAGCTCTGACGCTCGTCGGATGTGGTAGGGCTTGCAAACCATTACAGACTACAAAGGGAAGCACAGCCGAGAGCTGCCTAGTGACACGAGCCTACCAGACGAGCTAAACTACTTCTATGCTCGCTTCGAGGCAAATAACACTGAAACATGCATGAGAGAACCAGCTGTTCCGGAAGACTGTGATCATGCTCTCCGCAGCCGATGTGAGTAAGACCTTTAAACAGGTCAACATTCACATGGCCGCAGGGCCAGACAGATTACCAGGACGTGTACTGCGAGCATGCGCTGACCAACTGGCAAGTGTCTTCACTGACATTTTCAACCTCTCCCTGTCCGAGTGTGTAATACCAACATGTTTTAAGCAGACCACCATAGTCCCTGTGCCCAAGAACACTAAGGCAACCTGCCGTAGCACTCACGTCTGTAGCCATGAAGTGCTTTGAAAGGCTGGTCATGGCTCAAATCACTCCAATTTGCATACCGCCCCAAAAGGATCGATCCACAGATGATTATTACTCCACACTGCACTTTCCCACCTGGACAAAAGGAACACCTGTGTGAGAATGCTATTCATTGACTACAGCTCAGCGTTCAACACCATAGTGCCCTCAAAGCTCATCAATAAGCTAAGGACCCTAGAACTAAACACCTCCCTCTGTAACTGGATCCTGGACTTCCTGACGGGCCGACCCCAGGTGGTAAGGGTAGGTAACAACACATCCACCATGCTAATCCTCAACACAGGGGCCCCTCAGGGGTGCATGCACAGTCCTCTCCTGTACTCCCTGTTCACTCATGACTGCACGGCCAGCCACGACTCCAACACCATCATTCAATTTGCAGATGACACAACAGTGGCCTGATCACCGACAACAATGAGACAGCCTATAGGGAGGAGGTCAGAGACCTGGCCGTGTGGTGCCAGGACAATGTTCAAGACAAAGGAGATGATTGTGGACTACAGGAAAAAGAGGACAAAGCACGCCCCCATTCTCATCGACGGGGCTGCAGTGGAGCAGGTTGAGAGCTTCAAGTTCCTTGGTGTCCACATCCCCAAAAAACTAACATGGTTCTAGCACAACAAGACAGTTGTGAAGAGGGCACGACAAAACCTATTCCCTCTCAGGAGGGAATTTGGCATGGGTCCTCAGATCCAAAAAAGGTTCTACAGCTGCACCATCGAGAGCATCCTGACTGGTTGCATCACTGCCTGGTATGGCAACTGCTCGGCCTCCGACCGCAAGGCACTACAGAGGGTAGTGCGAATGGCCCAGTACAGCACTGGGGCCAAGCTTCCTGCCATCCAGGACCTCTATACCAGGTGGAGTCAGAGGAAGGCCCTAGAAATTGTCAAAGACACCAGCCACCCTAGTCATAGACTGTTCTCTCTGCTACTGCACGGCAAGCAGTACAGGAGCGCCAAGTCTAGGTCCAAGAGGCTTCTAAACAGCTTCTACCCCGAAGCCATAAGACTCATGAACATCTAGTCAAATGGCTACCCAGACTATTTGCAGTGCCCCTCCCCCCTTTTTACACCACTGCTACTCTCTGTTATCATCTATGCATAGTCGCTTTAATAACTCTACCTACATGTACATATTACCTCAACTAACCGGTGCCCCCGCACATTGACTCGGTACCCGCCTGTATATAGTCTCGCTATTGTTATTTTACTGCTGCTATTTAATTACTTGTTACTTTTATCTCTTATTCTTATCCATATTTTTAAATAAGCACCTTTTGTATTCGGCACATGTGACTAATAAAATTTGATTTGATTTGAGACAGTCGAGGTACAGATCTGGGGAAGGGTACCAAAAAATATCTGCAGCATTGAAAGTCCCCAAGAACACGGTGGCCTCCATCATTCTTAAATGGAAGAAGTTTGGAACCACCAAGACTCTTCCTAGAGCTGGCTGCCCGGCCAAACTGAGCAATCAGGGGAGAAGGGCCTTGGTCTGTGGACATGGGAGAACCTTTCAGAAGGACAACCATCTCTGCAGCACTTCACCAACCAATCAGGCCTTTATGGTCGAGTGGGCAGACGGAAGCCACTCCTCAGTAAAAGGCACATGACAGCCAGCTTGGAGTTTGCCAAAAGACACCTAAAGACTCTCAGACCATGAGAAACAAGAGTCTCTGGTCTGATGAAACCAAGATTGAACTCTTTAGCCTGAATGCCAAACGTCACATCTGGAGGAAACCTGGCACCATCCCTACGGTGAAGCATGGTGGTTGGCAGCGTCATGCTGTGGGGATGTTGCTCAGCAGCAGGGACTGGGAGACTAGTCAGGATCGAGGAAAAGATGAACGGAGCAAAGTACAGAGATCCTTGATGAAAACCAGGTTCACCTTCCAACAGGACAATGACCCTAAGCACACAGCCAAGACAAAGCAGGAGTGGCTTCTGGACAAGTCTCTGAATGTCCTTGATTGGTCCAGCCAGAGCCTGAACTTGAACCCAATCTAACATCTCTGGAGAGACCTGAAAAAAGCTGTGTAGCAACGCTCCCCATTCAACCTGACAGAGCTTGAGAGGATCTGCAGAGAAGAATGGGAGAAACTCCCCAAATACAGGTGTGCCAAGCTTGTAGCGTCATACTCAAGAAGACTCAAGGCTGTAATCGCTGCCAAAGGTGCTTCAACAAAGTACTGAGTAAAGGGTCTGAATACTTATGTAAATGTGATATTTCAGTTATTTATTTTTTATAAATTTGCACACAAAAAAACAACTGTTTTTGCTTTGTCATTATTGGGTACTGTGTGTAGATTGATAAGGAAACAAAAACAATTCAATACATTTTAGAATAAGGCTATAACGTAACAAAATGTGGGAAAAAAATCACAGAGTCTGAATACTTTGTGAATGCACTGTACAGTATCTACCTCAACTATCACCAGTATCCCTGCCTATTGATATGGTACTGGCCTTGCATATAGCTTACATTCTCCTGTCTATATTATTTCTTGTGTGTTCTTATTTTCCCTGATTTAGTATTAATTCGGAGCTCTTTTTAAAATAATCTATTCTGGATTTGACACTTTTCTATTTCTTTACCTTGATATTGAATATGGCATTGCTGAGAAAGAGCCTGCAAGTAAGCATTTCACTGCACTTTAAACCTGTTGTATCCTGTGCACATAACAAATGTACTTTGATTTGATTTTGATTTGAATAATTATTTCTACATGAACTTTAGAGTATCTGTATCATGAATATTGGGATAAAACGCAACAACGAGAAAAGGCCATTTGTACAGTTACATAATGTATCCTTCCATGCAGACCTGCTCTTTAACTAAATACCATTCTACATTTCTAGCAACTAGATAACATGAATTATCTTAGGTATTATATCCAAGCACTGTCTATAAAAGCATGTGCTTAAGAAAATACCACCCCCATAGGAATGCACTCATGCTTTACATAAATGAGCCTAGCATCCTCA
The DNA here is from genome assembly GCF_901001165.1 of Salmo trutta. Classification (NCBI taxonomy): domain Eukaryota; kingdom Metazoa; phylum Chordata; class Actinopteri; order Salmoniformes; family Salmonidae; genus Salmo; species Salmo trutta. The sequence goes on along the minus strand of NC_042972.1, from coordinate 30,503,229 downwards.
TCTCTACTACACGCTCCAAATTCTGCTCTTCTCGCCACATTATCAAGCAGGATGGTAATGTAGTCTGTGAGTGACCATGCCATATGCTGGAGAGGCCAGAAGAAGAACAGTCTAACTGTACTGGTGCTAAACCCAGGGTTACACAAGTAACAGTATTACTGCTTTAGCCTTAGCCATATGGTATGTCTTCAGTGCTTGTCTTAAAGATGGTGACCTCCCAGGTCTAGCTACTTCTCACCAGTACTCCTCTCCTCCAGTCATGCACTTCTCATAGACTGGCCCGTCCAGCTCACGGTGGCTGGGAAAGATGACCTCGTTGTGGATGATGATGGTCTTGATGACCTCATTGACATGTGCCTGGATGGCTACAGGGTCCTGTCCGTCGGGGATGGGCATCAGGGTGGGGCCGAAGCAGATGGCCAGGTTATAGGGATCCATCATGTTCTCATCACTGTACTGGGATAGACTGGAGGGGAAGAGAGAGAGAGAGAGAGAGATGAACCAATGAACTTCATATTTACATTATGAGGTGAATTGATGGGTGGATCCATTAAACATACTCAAAGACCTACGTTTGCCAATAAAAGTGAGGCCTATCTGTTTCCCAAATCAAATCAAAGTTTATTTGTCACGTGCGCCGAATACAACATGAAATGCTAACTTACAGGCTCTAACCAATAGTGCAAAAAAGGTATTAGGAGAACAATAGGTAAGTAAAGAAATACCACAACAGTAAAAAGACAGGCTATATATAGTAGCGAGTCTATAAAAGTAGCGAGGCTACATACAGACACCGGTTAGTCAGGCTGATTGAGGTAGTATGTACATGTAGATATCGTTAAAGTGACTAGGCATATATGATGAACAGAGAGTAGCAGTAGCGTAAAAGAGGGGTGGTGGGTGGCGGGACACAATGCAGATAGCCCGGTTAGCCAATGTGCGGGAGCACTGGTTGGTCGGCCCAATTGAGGTAGTATGTACGATAAACAGAGAGTAGCAGCAGCGTAAAAAGAGGGGTTGGGGGGGCAGACAATGCAAATTGTCCGGGTAGCCATTTGATTACCTCTAATATAAAGAAGGTTGAGTATGGCTGTAACTGTAGACTCTACAGTGAGTTGAGATCTACAACTTCACTAAAGTAGCAACATGTCCTTTACTACATGAGTTGAGATCCATTTTGGCCCTCCACCACATCTCAAACCCCCTACCTTTAGTTACATTAACCCCCAACATCCCAATTTAGCTAGCACATTCCTCAGTCTCCCTGTTTAGCTTAGATTTCCACACCCATCCAACCTTAACAAGCCTGCCTTTAAAACTTCACAGTTTAACAGGCCTATTAATAAGCCATCCTGGTTTAGGGGGCAGTAAGCCCATCCTCCCTTCCAGCAGCAGCCTAGTCAGGCAAACGGCCTATCCTCACACCCATCTGCTTTAAGGGGGGCTCATAATCAGAACAGAGTGGTGTGGAGCTTTGGTGTGGAGCTGGAGCAGTAAAGAACTACAACTGGCCCAGAGCCTAACTCTGTCTGAGGGGGGCATAAAACACAGAGGTAAAAGTCAGAATGTGGAATCAAACGCTTTGTTCTGCAGTGGAACCAAGCAAAGGGAGCATCAATAACAGCCCAATAAAACAGGACAGGTATATTACTGGGTTGATGGATCTGTTTCTGAGCAGGCCCGTAAATAACTTCTAAAGCGCTGCTGGCAGACGCGGTAATAAATAGCAGGTGAACAGTAGGGCTGTTCAATAACTCTGGAAATCAATGTATTTTCCTCTCTGAATACTGCAGCAGAGACTCACTAGTTTTGTTGATTTAGTGCAGTACAGGGATTTTTCAATTCCCCAAATACTCCGAAATTTGTATAAAAGTTATAATTTCAGACCTTTACTTCATCCTGTTATACTGTAGTGTATAGGTTCTCTGGTATAGGGACAACTCTATTCAACAACAGAGGACTGTGATATGTGAGTTGTTATGTCAATGTGGCCAACTTACTGATTGAGGAAAGCGAACAGGTATCTCATGACGATGATGACGGTGCGAGGAAGAGTCACAACAATCTGCTGGACGTGATGCGCTCTCTCAGCTCCAGACTCCAGTTCTGAAACAGAAGAAGGCCCGAGTCATAACACCACCTGGCACTGAGATTAATGGGAGGGAAAATAAAGACAGGATGCTCCATAACAACACCATGATCTATTGAATAAACAGAATGAGCAAACTTTATCAGGCTCGCAGTCATACTAAGGGTACAGTAATGACAACACAAACACTCCTATTATTAATAGATAACCCCTCATTTAAATCAGAGGATATGGTGATTTGAGTGTCTGGGCTATCTGGAGCAGGGGAAAACACTGCAGAGCTGTGCTGAGTTAGTAGACTGATGTGGTCCCCTCTCTCCTCCCTTCCTATTGGGTTTCTATTGAATCACAGGCAGGCAGACAGCCATGGTGTTGAGATTGTTTCCATGTGTTCCACTGCGTGCCTTTCGACCCTACCCTGCTATACCATAAAGCAGTGTGTGTAGGGTGTAGAGGTTGGGGAGTGATGATGTATCTGTGGACCAGGAGGGGGACTTCTCTCTCTTCTATTCTGATTCTATCTCTACTATATAGTGTGTGAATAATCCACTGTAATCGTAGCCCCAATTGTGTTATTTCACCACCCAGATGGGTAGGAATATGGTATAATTTCAGTTACCCTCAACACATTTACTACATTGACCAACAGTGTAGAGTGTACTCACTTATAGTAGACATGAGATCCAGGAAGCGTTCCTTGGGGAACAGAGGGTTCTCCAGGCCCCTGAAGTACAGCTTGAGGACCCCTGCAACTGAGTTGATGTCATGTTCATTCTGGTCTTCAATCAATGGGTCTTCACCTAGTAAAACAATAGAGTAGAGTTATTATTATCTGACCACTGCAACAGAACTGAATCACTAAAAAGATTTACCAATAAATACTTCATTACTGTACATCATTTTTATTAAAGTGGGCTTACAAATTCTTACTTGTTACATGTAGAAAATAATGTGAAGAAATCTACTGTATGTCTTTAGTTCAATGGGTTTGTAGTGTTATTGATCCTGAGCTGTAGAGGAAAAACTAAAAGCTAATCTATCACCATTTACCCCCAGTCTCGCCAGGGACCTACCTCTCTCAAATGAGTTTTTAATATCATTAACTTCCACCTGGGATCCAGGCACACGGAATATGCCCTGCTGCTGGAGCCCTGCAACAACACATAGAAACATCATACTGAGTCCAAGGCTGAGCCTGAGCCCACCATTATCCCCACACCCAGACGGCCGACTACATGAAAGACCAACTGCAAACACACAACAGAGAGCAGGAAATGTAATCTTGTCATAAAGGGACATGTTGTTTCTTCTTCCAGGTGAGGGCCCCTTGGTTGGTCTGCTGCATATGGTTTCTGTTAGAGAACCCCTAATCAGTTTGTGGGGGTTTCATTAGGTCTCGGGGGTAGGGGAAGGAGGGGTCAGGAGGGGGGTACAGGCTTTGAGGCTACACCACTCTGGCTGGAGTCAGATGTGGAGGTGGACAGAAGGATGAAGATATGAGTAGGGAAGGTTGAAGTGATTAGTAAACAAAGACCAAGGGACCTGTCAGTCCCTATGCGTGATGTGCTGCCACGTGATGTGTTACCACGCTCCTGTCACGTTATTCACCAGGGGCTGAGGTGTTAAATCATAGCAGGTATAGTACCAGTCAAAAGTTTGGATAGACCTACAGGGTTTTTCTTTATTTACTTTCTACATTGTAAAAATAATAGTGAAGATATCAAAACTATGAAATAACACATATGGAATCATGTAGTAACCAAAAGTGTTAAGATTTTAGGCTCTTCAAAGTAGCCACCCTTTGCCTTGATGACAGCCTTTTGCCCACTCTTGGCATTCTCTCAACCAGCTTCACCTGGAATGCTTTTCCAACAGCCTTGAAGAAATTCCCACATATGCTGAGCACTTGTTGGCTGCTTTTCCTTCACTCTGCGGTCCAACTCATCCCAAACCATCTCAATTGGGTTGAGGTCGGGTGATTGTGGAGGCCAGGTCATCTGATGCAACACTCCATCACCAAATAGCCCTTACACAGCCTGGAGGTGTGTTTTGGGTCATTGTCCTGTTGAAAAACAAATGATAGTCCCACTAAGCGCAAACCACATGGGATGGCGTATCACTGCAGAATACTGTGGTAGCCATGCTGGTTATGTGTGCCTTGAATTCTAAATAAATCACAGTGTCACGAGCAAAGCACCCCCACACCATCCCACCTCCTCCCCCATGCTTCATGGTGGGAACCACACATACGGAGATCATCCGTTCACCTACTCTGCATCTCACAAAGACACAGGGGTTGGAACCAAAAATCTCAAATTTGGACTCATCAGACCAAATGACAGATTTCCACCGGTCTAATGTCCATTGCTTATGTTTCTTGGCCCACGCAGGTCTCTTCTTCTTATTGGTGTCCTTTAGTAGTGGTTTCTTTGCAGCAATTCGACCATGAAGGCCTGATTATGGTAGTCTCCTCTGAACAGTTGATGTTGAGATGTGTCTGTTACTTGAACTCTGTGAAGCATTTATTTGGGCTGCCATCTGAGGCTGGTAACTCTAATGAACTTATCCTCTGCAGCAGTGGTAACTCTGGGTCTTCCTTTCCAGTTGCGGTCCTCATGAGAGCCAGTTTCATCATAACGCTTGATGGTTTTTGCGACTGCACTTGAAGAAACTTTAAAAGTTCTTGAAATTTTCCAGATTGACTGACCTTCATGTCTTGAAGACATGTCATTTCTCTTTGCTTATTTGAGCGGTTCTTAACATAATATGGTCTTTTACTAAATAGGGCTATCTTCTGTATACCACCCTTACCTTGTCACAACACAACTGATTGGCTCAAACGCATTAAGGGGGAAAAAATTCCACAAATTAACTTTTAACAAGGCACACATGTTAATTGAAATGCATTCCAGGTGACTACCTCATGAAGCTGGTTGAGAGAATGCCAAAAATGTGCAAAGCTGTCATCAAGGCAAAAGGTGGCTACTTTGAAAACATAAAATATAAAAAATATTTTGATTTGTTTAACACTTTTTTGGTTGCTACATGATTGCATATGTGCTATTTCCTAGTTTTGATGTCTTCACTATTAGTATACAATGTATAAAGTGGTAGGATATATCCTCTGTTATGTTCACAGTGGAGTTCATAGCTTTCTACTGGTGTTTTGAATACCCTTCTATACAGTCAATACAGTAAAGGTGTCATTTTAGTAGACTTACCATACAAATTGATGTGGCGAATACAGCTCTCAACCACAAGAGGAATAGGTTGACCTGAATCCTGAGAGTAAATCATGGCAATAGTGAGAGCAAAGCATGGATGACTGACACTAATAAGGTGACAAGAAAATGATTAACCATAAATACTATACTGTCCATATTGACAGATTCTGTTGTTTATGTATAATAAAATACATTTCAGCATACTGTGTATTCTATTAATCAGAGCACAGAGTATTCTAGGCCTGCCCTGCACCCCACCATAAGGAAATAAATGCCTCTTCTTGATGGCTTCATAAACAGCAGTGTCCACCAACATTCATATGAGCACCATTAAAGTGACAGATATAAACCATTGCTATTCACAGCCCCTCATTACAGCAAGCAAACAGTCATGAAACAAGTGGAGTAGCAGTGACATGCTATTGGAGCTCATTAGTACGACTGTGTGTGGAGCAGAAGGCAGAAATCAGCATGTAGAACTATTAGTGTAATAGTTTTCAGGTGGCCCCACTCTACAGCACCGTGCCATGCGTGCTACCTCCCATCCTACCACTCCCCACTGATAGTACCTGATTGCGGGTATGGGCATTCCGTCTTCCCCTGGGGCAGAAAGTAACGCAGCAAGGAGGTGCAGAGGGAAGGAGGCAGAGAGGCAACACAGTTAGAGAAGCACAGATGACAGACAGAAAGAGCCCCCCCCCTGGAGGCCTGGAGGATAAGCACAGGTCAGGGGCCGCTGGGATGGCTTGAGATGCAGTGAGACGGGGTGAGGGACAGAACCAACTAGCACAGGGCTCTCTACAGAGCCACTACTGGAACCATGAGACACGGTATCCTCACGTCTGAGGATTAGCCGAGGTTAGAGGTCTGTGCTACTACTACATCTAAAAGGATAGGGAGACACTAATCCTCCTTCACCCTGTCTGTGTGCATCGTCAGAGCAATGGGAAGAGAGGAAGAGGAGGTGAGGTTAAAGACAGTGGTTACAGGATGAGGTTGAGCAGTGAGCAGGAGGAGAGAGCAAGGGAGAGAAAGGAGGACCCTAGCTGCCCTCTCCCTCCAGCCCCACAGAGGGCACTAATTCACACACCCCAGCCATGGGTGGGTACCTTGATGAAGGTCTCCATATTGCCGTTAAACAGTTTATGGTTATAGATGGAGCGCGGCCTAGGCTTCCGCATTTTCTGTGGTTTAGGGGGTAGAGTGGGGGGCCTGGGGAGATGACGGGTGAGGAAGGGAACAAAAACACCATATGCTGTGAAACAGTTGAACGAACACGCAAGGCTGAAATGCAGTTATGAAAACATCTCTCAATAGTCCTGACTTCCACCTTCCCAAATATCCCCCTCTGCTCTATTTTTTTTATGTGCAGGAGGAAGTGATCCATATCCAAATCTTGAAAAATCGACCAAAACGAGACGTTTTATCACTTACTGGTGTGTGTTATTTAAACCTGATGGCTCTGCCCTGTAATTAACCCTTAGGCAGCGCTAGGCTGGGCTGCTGGGAGTGTTGGGTCCCTGAGTGTCTCGAGGGCTGGGGGCCCCTTCATAAAACCCACTCTGACTGACTTATTGAAAACATTACATTTTTACATTTTAGTAGATGCTCTTATCCAGAGCGACTTACAGTAGTGAATGCATACATTGCATACATTTTTTTCCCATACTGGTCCCCCGTGGGAAACGAACCCACAACCCTGGCGTTGCAAACACCATGCTCTACCAACTGAGCCACACAGGACCAAAACATAAGAGAGGTTAATGATTCCCAATATATAGCTGAATGTAAACATTATTAATCAGAGCTTATAAAATCAAGTACACCTGCTGATAGTTCAGGTTACCCCTCACATATACACTGAGCGTACCAAACATTGGGAACAGCTTCCTAATATTTATTTGCACCCCCTCTTTTGCCCTCAGAACAGCCTCAATTCGTCGGGGAATGGACTCTACAAGGTGTCGAAAGCCCTCCACAGGGATGCTGGCCCATGTTGACTCCAATGCTTCCCACAGTTGTGTGAAGTTGGCTGGATATCCTTTGGGTGGTGGACCATTCTTGATACACACAGGAAACTGAAACGTGGAAAACCCAGCAGCGTTGCAGTTCTTGACACAAACCGGTGGGCCTGTCACCTACTACCATACCCTGTTCAAAGGCACTTAAATATTTTGTCTTGCCCATTCACCATCTGATTAGCACAGATACACAATCCATGTCTCAAATGTCTCAAGATTTAAAAATTCTTCTTTAACCTGTCTCCTCCCCTTCATCTACACTGATTGAAGTGAATTTATCAGGTGATATCAATAAGGGATCATAGCTTTCACCTGGATTAACCAGGTCAGTCTATGTCATGGAAAGAGCAGGTGTTCCTAATGGTTTGTACACTCAGTACAGTGTGGTTAGCAGACCGGTGGTACTTCGGCAAGGCCGGTCATGGACTAAAACTAAAGTTTGCCTGGCTACCCAGACTCCTTGCTCTGGCCAAATGCTACGCCACGCCCACGGACGTTAGTTTCTTCTCCACAATGAGTCTGGATCTGAGTACCTCCCCAACCCTTCACCGAATACGAACACATTTGGGGCTGTCTGATTGGTCCAGAAACTTTGGGTTGGGTCAGAGCCAGAACACACGTGGGTGAAGCGGCGGTGATTGGCATTGATGCTCTGATTGGCTAGAGATGATCCAATCGCTGATTACTTTGTTTTGTACAATGCCCCTTATCGCCACAAACGACTTCAATGGCAATCTCAGACTGAAGATTGTAGCGAACGACAGAGCAGTGGAAGAGTCGTCAGGCTCAACCAAAGTAGCATTCCTAAAATATATTTTATTTAAGTCTTATCCAAACAAAACATATTAAAATACACCTAGGAATTTACTTCATTAATATCACACACGTGCGCACACACACATTAACAGCACACACACTAACAGCATGCCTGCTCCATCTGCACTGCAGTCCTGGAGCCCTTCCCAGAGACAGAGAGCAGTGACACACTCCTCTATGCCATTCAGACGGAACTCAACCATTCTGCTCATTGTGGCTTTGCATCACATGATGCATAAGTTTGTATGGTCCCGTGTGGCTCAGTTGGTAGAGCATGGTGTTTGCAACGCCAGGGTTGTGGGTTCGATTCCCACGGGGGACCAGTACGGAACAAAAAATTTTTTTTAAAAATATATGAAATATATTCAATGTACCGTAACTAACTTGCATAGGGTGCAATGCTTGTATTTGTTGTTGGAGTCAGCCACGTTCTGAATAACTCAATCTGTACCTGTTACATCCATCCATGACTTATAAATGAATGATATGTACCCATTAATTAAAATGTAAAATGTATTAACTCCTGGCAATAAGGTAAATGGAGCAGAAAATAATGGTTGTATGTGAACAAGATGCTCTGAGAACTCCATCCTGTATGACCTGCAGTAGCTTGTTCCTTTGTTTTGTATTTACATTTTTATTAATTTCAACTTTATTTAACCAGGTAGGCCAGTTGAGAACAAGTTCTCATTTACAACTGCGACCTGGCCAAGATAAAGCAAAGCAGTGTGACACAAACAACACAGAGTTACACATGGGATAAACAAATGTACAGTCAATAACACAACAGAAAAATCTATATAAAGGGTGTGCAAATGTAGTAAGATTAGGGAGGTAAGGCAATAAATAGGCCATTGTGGCGAAATAATTACAATTTAGCATTAACACTGGAGTGATAGATGTGCATAAGATGAATGTGCAAGTAGAGATACTGGGGTGCAAAAGAGCAAAAAAATAAATAACAATATGGGGATGAGGTAGTTGGGTGGGCTATTTACAGATGGGCTGTGTACAGTTGCAATGATCGGTAAGCTGCTCTGACAGCTGATGCTTAAAGTTAGTGAGGGAGATGTAAGACTCCAGCTTCAGTGATTTTTGCAATTCGTTCCAGTCATTGGCAGCAGAGAACTGGAAGGAAAAGCAGCCAAAGGAGGAGTTGGCTTTGGGGATGACCAGTGAAATATACCTGCTGGAGAGCGTGCTACGGGTGGGTGCTGCTATGGTGACCAGTGAGCTGAGATAAGGCGGGGCTTTACCTAGCAAAGACTTATAGATGACCTGGAGCCAGTTGGTTTGGCGACGAATATGAAGCGAAGGCCAGCCAACAAGAGCATACAGTTCGCAGTGGTGGGTACTATATGGGGCTTTGGTGACAAAACGGATGGCACTGTGATAGACTACATACAATTTGCTGAGTAGAGTGCTGGAGGCTATTTTGTAAATGACATCGCCGAAGTCAAGGATCGGTAGGATAGTCAGTTTTACGAGGGTATGTTTGGCAGCATGAGTGAAGGATGCTTTGTTTGCGAAATAGAAAGCTAATTCTAGATTTAATTTTGGATTGGAGATGGTTAATGTGAGTCTGGAAGGAGAGTTTACAGTCTAACCAGACACCTAGGTATTTGTAGTTGTACACATATTCTAAGTCAGAACCGTCCAAAGTAGTGATGCTAGACGGGCGGGCAGGTGCGGGCAGCGATCGGTTGAAGAGCATGCATTTAGTTTTACTTGCATTTAAGAGCAGTTGGAGGCCACGGAAGGAGTGTTGTATGGCATTGAAGCTCATCTGGAGGATTGTTAACACAGTGTCCAAAGAAGGGCCAGAAGTATACAGAATGGTATCGTCTGCGTACAGGTGGATCAGAGAATCACCAGGAGCAAGAGCGACATCATTGATGTATACAGAGAAAAGAGTCAGCCCGAGAATTGAACCCTGTGGCACCCCCATAGAGACTGCCAGAGTTCCGGACAACAGGCCCTCCAATTTGACACACTGAACTCTATCTGAGAAGTATCAGACACCCACTGACATCAAATAACCTTAAATATGCACCATGATCTTTGGATACATACATAGACTTAGGTTATCATGCATTAGGGACTGGCTGCAGACTTGATTGTGTAGGACTGTGTATATTTTACAGTTACATTTCTATATACATCATACAATAATCATTATTACTCTACCCAATGACTGTGCATGTTAAATCCAATTTCTATAAGTTCAGTTGAAAAGGCGTCTTGGAACAAAGGCAGGGGATTTGAAATGGTTTAGTTATCTTAAGACATCTTACCTCGTAGTCCCACATTCAGCCCTTTCTCCTGCAAACACAGAAGAGAGAAATGTCATTAAGAATATGAGGGCATGGTATGCACAGTGCGCAGGCTAACTCCTGCTCCTCTACCAGGGCTCAGTGAAGGATTTCATGGGAATAGTCAAAGCTATTGAGGGAGAGCTGAATGGTCTAGCAACAACAGCATCCCTGAGACAAAGGCATTGAGCTGTCGCCGTAGAAACCTCAGAGAGGACCCTGTGGGCTGCAGGCCCGCTGCCCGAGGGAAGAAAAGGGCTCTGGGTGGGAGGTGGAAGACTGGGGGTACAGGGGGGGTCATCTCACACTGGTGACACTGTGCAATGTCAGTGCCAGCTCACTGAGCCCTTTGTCCCAAAGCCCTGTGCATGTCTCAACACACACAGAGACACATGTGCACGCAAAAACACCAAACCCAAATATTCAAATAGTTTCACTTTCTTTCAAACTTTCACCAAAAAAACACACACACACAGACAGCACCTCTCTCTCTCTCACACACAGACACACACACACAGACACACAATAAACCTTTTCTAATATCAGGTAAACACAAGACATTGAGTGTAGGTTAGGCAGTGAAGAAGTCAGTTAATTGTTATGACTGTAATCCGTATCCATCAGAAGGGCTCTCCCACTAACCGCAGCTCTAACTGCTGCATATATGAACTCATTTCAAAGCCAATAGTTAATCAAGGGTTTATTAGCTAGGGTAGAGAAAAGCCCTTTGTCTTTTATATAGAATCCATTGAGCATTGAATGAGAGACAATAGTGATGACTGACCCATTTCTCTATACATAATGTTGGCAGTACAGATGCCCTATCTTAATCTTAATGTTATGTTGATTTGTCCTGCTATCCAGGTCTCCAGTTGGTCATTTTGTACATATGTATATATAAGATGTTCTTTGCGCAATCCAAAAGCTGTCCAATATAAATTGCAATCTGGGTCAGATGAGCATGATTTGAAAGCTTGTTCTATTTCCAACATGCTAGCGAAGTTATAAAACATGATCTTACAGTGTTTGGCTTTCACAAAGCAGTTCAGAGAAACAGATGGTAATGTTGGTGGGTATAGAAAGGAGTCATGTGTGCATTCATGTTCGTGTGCTGCAGCAGATTCTCTTCAAGAATAAACAAACATTAGCTCATTGTGTTCAGAACAAACCAGGGTATGACGTCATGTCATCTTGTAACTGTACATCAAACTTAGTGATCATAAACGTTGACCCTGTATAGGACATGAGTTTTATGATTGGCCCAGCATCGTCCGGGTTAGGGGAGGGTTTGGCCGGGAGGGTTTGGCCGGGAGGGCTTGGCCGGGAGGGCTTGGCCGGGAGGGCTTGGCCGGGAGGGTTTGCCCGGCCGGGAGGGTTTGCCCGGCCGGGAGGGTTTGCCCGGCCGGGAGGGTTTGGCCGGGAGGGCTTGGCCGGGAGGGCTTGGCCGGGAGGGCTTGGCCGGGAGGGTTTGGCCAGGAGGGTTTGGCCGGGAGGGCTTTACAAGTAGGCCGTCATTGTAAATAAGAATTTGTTCTTAACTGACTTGCCTAGTTGAATAAACGTTAAGTGCACTTTTGTGTTTGGCTTGCTTTATTAAATCAAAGTGGTATTTATTATAATCCTCAACATCTAATCTTTTAAAATATATCAAGTCATCTTCATTTATAGCATTTCCCTCACTCTAACAACAAAAAAATTGCAAAAGTAGCCCAATTACCGGGAGAGATTGGTGCAGCTTCTTGTCGCACGTGGTGTTCAGAACGGCTGTCAGTCAAAACCCATACAGCGCTGTGAAGCGCAGTCAGAGCTCTGACGTCCAATTTAGGTGCTTATTAGTGCCCAAAACTGCCATTTCCAACCCGTATATGGGTATGAGTATAAAGGGTTAAGTGTTTCATTGTAACTACAAGAATACATCAGTAATTGGTGACTGAAGTACTTTTGTTCAATGAGCCGAGTGCTTTATGTAAAGCTGTAAAGTTGAGGTCTCAATATTCTAAACCTACATTTCAAATACAGTGCCATAATCTAACAATAGGCAATGAATCATTACGCTGGTGTATTTTGTATGACTAGCTGTGAGTTCTACCTGCGTTAACTGGAGATATTCATGGTGAACCTCTCTAAAGTATCTAATAGAGAAGATCTGTAGCTATCCCAGTCACATTGACTAGTTTCATGTTGACATAGTGCTGTAGTAATCTATACAGCTAGGTCTGATGTGTGCACCATGTGCTATTCTCCATGGTCACTAATAACACATTCACACACACACACGCTTAATGAGCAGGCTAGATTGATCACCTGAATAATTAAACATGGTTGGTATGTCCCTACACAGACAGCAGCACTGGGCCACGATCACACAAACAAACCAGCTGTGGGCTATGTTCACATGAAAACACATTCAAGCAGTCTGAGGTATCAGTTCAGAGAGATCTGAAGATGACAGAGGAACATTAGGGATGCCTAAACTGACTAGACAAATCCATGTTGACCAAGTTTGTGCACTGTATGTGTGTATGGGGTGAAATTGTGTGTGTGTGTGTGTGCATGGCCTCAGCTGGTTGTGCCTGCTGTCCCTCTACTAGGTGAACCCCTGGTGCAGTAGCAGCTGCTGAGATGGTGCTGCTGGGAGCTGGGACATCCTGACTGATTGGGCGTAAACTACTCAGGGTTGAGGTGACAAAGGTCCCCCTGGGAGGGGCCTCTGCGAGAAAGGCGGGGGTTTCTATTACCCATACTCCTCCAGGATCCTCCTAGAGGCTACAACATACAGGAACCAACCAGTGCAATGTCTCACTCGTGCAAATGAGAAGAGAGGAGTGGGGATCAATGGTGCTTTAGTGTTTTCTTGTGATATCTTTGATGCAACTCGCCTTTGAATATGAACTTAATTCCTCTTCCCTGGTTCCCTTCTGCCCCTTGAGAAGAAACAAGTTCATGTGGTCTCCTCCCGCTTCCTCTGCCTGGTTCAGCTTTGCTCATTAGATAAGAGCTCCACAACACTACTGGGCCTGATGGCAGCCATTTTACACACCCATCACCTATCACATAGGGATTTCTGGCTCATACTGAGCTAGGTGTTGACATGCAAGGCCTGGCACCTGCCATTAACACCACTGTGACCAGAAGGAAGTAGGAGCATTACGAGAAGGGGTGTCAAACTAACATTGATTTAAATAGATATGATGTCATTGGTGGAGAGACCGAGGGGCCTTACCTTCTCCCAGTGTCTGCTTCAGGAGGTCATGCTTGGCCTGCAGTTTAATGATGAGGTTGCTGCCGTTCAGGAACTCCTTGAATTTCTGTGAACCCAAACAGACCAGATGAAGGCGTCAGTGAGTGAACAGCGCTAATGTGATGTGACTGGAACAGGCGGAGACGCCTGCCATCCACCACAGAGGCCAGAGAACACATTCAGTCAGTTTCACTCTGTACGGAACAAACTCAATCTGTTCCAGGGATAATTGGATTTCCATGTGATTTCCATAGCATGGGGCTTGTCATATGTGTTTTATGGAATAGTGTGATGGCCGATGGCTTGATGTTGATGTGCAGTACTGTACACTGCAGTGCCCCGCACTAAGCTGACAATCAAGGCCCTTTTAGTCAGGGAGTAAAGGCTACGGCAGTACAGCCAGGTTTATTCCTTAACTGTGAAACAAATTTAACAGGCAGTTGCCCTGAGGCATGGCTGCATATCTCAGGGAAAAACAGGCAGGTACGAAGGCTATGCATAACAGGCAGGTACGAAGGCTATGCATAACAGGCAGGTATGAAGGCTATGCATAACAGGCAGGTATGAAGGCTATGCATAACAAGCAGGTATGAAGGCTATGCATAACAGGCAGGTATGAAGGCTATGCATAACAGGCAGGTATGAAGGCTATGCATAACAGGCAGGTATGAAGGCTATGCATAACAAGCAGGTATGAAGGCTATGCATAACAGGCAGGTATGAAGGCTATGCATAACAGGCAGGTATGAAGGCTATGCATAACAAGCAGGTATGAAGGCTATGCATAACAGGCAGGTATGAAGGCTATGTATAACAGGCAGGTATGAAGGCTATGTATAACAGGCAGGTATGATGGCTATGTATAACAGGCAGGCATGATGGCTATGTATAACAGGCAGGTTTGATGGCTATGTATAGCAGGCAGGTATGATGGCTATGTATAACAGGCAGGTTTGATGGCTATGTATAGCAGGCAGGTATGATGGCTATGTATAACAGGCAGGTATGATGGCTATGTATAGCAGGCAGGTACTCACAGTGAAGTAGAAGACCTCTGTCTCCTGCTGGTTGGCCCGTCTCTTAGCCACGTTCAGTTTGCTCATGTAGGTCTCAGAGGCCACAGACTTGATGGACTCAGTGGAGCGGCTATGCTGGAAGGCATCGGACACATCAAAGTCCTCCACAGTCAGCATGTCCTGCATGGTCTGCATGGTGGCGTCCAGTGTCTTCCTCACCTACAGCAAAGGGAACGATTCAACAACTGAAACGATGACAAATGAACTAGGATTTCCTACTCAGTCATCTGATCCAGGTCCTTCAGAACAACAAGAAAGGGAAGAATTTCAACAACAAAAAATGAAATGGTGACAAACGAAACAGCATTTCCTCCTCAGTCATCTGATCCAGGTCCTTTGTTACATAATAGGCCAGTAAGATTTTTTTTACTTCAGGGTTCCCTACGACACGTGCAAGGTCAAGTGTGAGTGATCACTGGCATATCCCATTTCAAAGACAAATCGACCCTGAATAACAACTGATGACCTTTGACTATAGCTGCATGACAGCTGGCAGCCTTCCTCTACCCTAAAGCAGGTACAGGGCTCATTCCTAGGCAGTGTACCAGATGACCCACCGGGTCAGCCATCCATCAGAATAACAGCAGAATATGAAGAGCGTCTGGTCTGGCTGGATGTAAAAGGGCTGCGGGCTCTTTCTCTACAGCGCTGAGATTATCAGTTATGTGAGATGTTATGAGACGGAGGCATAGCCTTCAGGGCAGGATGTAGCTAGCCAGCCAGGGTCATTAGCACCTCCGTTAGCACTTGCATCTACTCAGAGGGTGAGAGGTGTGTTTGTCTGTGTGCGTGTGTGTGTGTGTGTGTGTGTGTGTGTGTGTGTGTGTGTGTGTGCGCGCACTGCCTGCTGCTCCCACTGAGAAGAACCAGTCATCACAACACACAATAGACCATCAACAGTGATGTACTGTATCTACATGGAACATGCACCCATTAGTGTTATCACACACGTTCATATCACAAGATGAATATACACTCTGCTCACAAGGAGTGTGTGTGGGCCACTGAAATGAAATTTCGATGAGAGCTGATGGTCTCTAAAGACCGGGTGAGTTTGGGCGTGTCAGAGAGAGAGGTGACAGAGGAGTCTCAGTGTGGGGAAGCAACAGACACACTGGGGGGACGCTATCATGGACTCCCGAGTGGCGCAGCGGTCTAAGGCACTGCATCTCAGTGCTAGAGGCATCACTACAGACCCTGGTTAAATTCCAGGCTGTATCACAACCGGCCAAGATTGGGAGTCCTGTAGGGTGGTGCACAATTGGCCCAGCGTCGTCCGGGTTAGGGTTTGGCCGGGGTAGGCCGTCATTGTAAATAAGAATTTGAACGGACTTGCCTAGTTAAATAAAGGTACATTTTAAAAAAGCCTTCACCTCCTCGTTCTCGATCTTGAGCGTGGCCAGGCGGGACTGCAGCTGGTGGTAGCGCATCAGGAGCTCAGTCTGCACTGGCTGCTGGGCACTCACCTGGCACACCTGAGAGGACACATAGACAGAGAGGGCTGGGCAACTTGGTTTTTCACAAACTGTCTCACAGGATTGGAAAAAAACATGCTGTTTCTGCTGGCATGAATGTGGTTTCCACGGTTTAACACATTTTTTGGTTGTACTTGTAACTTGGATACATTTCGATAAAGATATAGTATGAATCTATAAATGTACCAAATGTATCAGTCATTTAACACCTCTCACCTCGTCCCCCATGTGGGGCAGGTACTCGAAGCGCATGGGAGGGCAGAACACCTGGTTGTGCATGTCCATGATCTTGTGCTTGTCGCTGCGGGAGTCCAGGTTGTCCACGGCGTTCTCCATGATGTCCAGGCCCTCGTGGCGACTAGTCTCCAGGTTGTACTCAGCTGACAGGTAGGTCCTGAAGGTACGTGCCAGGCTGGCGTGGTAGCCCAGGTCGCAGCACTATAGAGATACAGTCATTATAGTATAGTCTAATACAATAACTAACATAGGAGTAGAATATAATAAAGGAGTTGATCATGACCTGACTGGAAGCATACGCCTAGGGTCCAGAGTTTTCCAGCTCAGGTCACGTGTCTAAGAACATACTGGCCCTAATTATGAACAACCTGACAAACCAGTCTGAATCCATGCCCTCATTATACACAAGTCAATGTGATGAACTCAGTCTTTAGCATGCACACGATTCAGTTACACAATTCCGCTCATTTCCTACGAGCATGTTGCTAACCTGACCTCCAACATGAACTCAATTCCAAATTAGACACTGTTGGGGGTTAACGGGCAGAAATAGAATAATAGAATACACCAAATTAGAAAAGCAAGTACAGTAGGACACCTAAGATAATTAGCTCAACCATGGAGCTGCATAAACTAACCTCATTACTATAGCCAAGTGGGTTTCTAAGAGGCTTCGGGGGGCCTGAGTCTGACTGCTAAGTGATTCACTAAACGCTCTTTAATAAACACACAGGAAGTTGCACTCAACTCCAATGATAAACCCCCATATCTGTGGTTGTTTTATAGCAGGGTCAGTGTAAAATGAGTAAGAATATGGGAGCACAGAGCTCGTTATGGTACAGAGTTGTATTTCAACAGCCACATCCCATAAGAAACACACTGCCTGGCTCTAATGAGTTCCATGCTCTGATTGAATCATGGTGCTATCGTGTGTAGACTGTAGCAGGAGTGCTGACAGGCAGAATACTGCTACTGCAGAACTGATGACATTGTTTATTTGCATGCATGTATTTTATTTCCATTGATTCGGGTGGACAGGGCTGACTTGCAGTGTGGATGTCTGTTTTGATGGCTGGCTGCTAGTGACTGTTTCTGTGTGGTATGACAAACAGGCACTTATCCTCTGCAAAGCTTGTGGCAGCAAAGCACAGCGAGTCATGCTCACAATCCCTTTCCCTGCAGCGGGGCCGGATTTGGGATGACATGGCCCCTTTTGCTTGCCAGACACAGGAAGCAGCTCCAACAAAGTGGGCCAGCACAGAGACACAACCACCAATCAGAGGTCTCCGTCTGGCAGACCCCTGAGTAGCCTACAGCTCCTGGTGTAACAGTGTAGGTTCCGTCCCTCTCTTCGCCCCAACCTGGGCT
This sequence comes from Salmo trutta, assembly GCF_901001165.1. Taxonomy (NCBI): domain Eukaryota; kingdom Metazoa; phylum Chordata; class Actinopteri; order Salmoniformes; family Salmonidae; genus Salmo; species Salmo trutta. The sequence continues at coordinate 30,485,370 of NC_042972.1, read as the reverse complement.
CGAACCAGGGACCCTTGCACACATCAACAACTGACACCCCACGAAGCATCGTTACCCATCGTGCCACAAAAGCCGCGGCCCTTGCAACGCAAAGGGAAACCCTACTTCAAGTCTCAGAGCGAGTGACATCACTGATTGAAACGCTATTAGCGCGCACCACCGCTAACTAACTAGCCATTTCACATCGGTTAAACTGGCAAGCTCCTTCACACTTCACACAGTTGATGTTTAGAACATTTTAAAGAGAAAAATCCTGGATGCAATCTCTCTCATTGCCAAAAGTCTGTCTAGCTTCAAGCCTCTCAGTTCAATTGCATTATATGTTTCTAGGCATACAGTACTTTACATATGCAGGATCTCTGTATCCAACTCCCTGACCTGTTCAGAGTATCAGAAGAGGCCAGGCAGGCCTGGGGCAATACCACAGTAACCACCCAGCAGTAGACCGGCAGGGAGGTGGGAGAGAGGAGGAACATCTGGTGGTAGAACCAACAGGTAACCTGTGGCTGAATGATCCCTGCCACAACCACCAGGTAACCCGGGGCTGAATGAACCCTGCCAACCACACTGGCCACACTGCTGCCTGTATACACAGAGCCTGCACCCAGACCCTGGCTAGGGTTTCATTCCTCTAGCCATTAGTGGTCCACAAAGCAAACTCATCCTGCTCACCAACCGTAATCACAGACTTCTCAGGCAGGCTTGCTGCTGGGCTGCATTGGCTTTGCATTTTGAATTATGATGGTGGTTCACCTAGGTATGGTCTTTTCTGTCATGTAACTGTGTATTACTCTCTATTTCTATAATCCAATGGATACTTTGGAGGGGAAGTTACATACAGTTCAACGTAACACATTATTTATTAGAAGTGGACCAACAAAAGAGGATGAAAACCCTGGCTGTACTGTAGATTTGAGGAATGAAGTAAAATAAAAGGGAAGTGTTTTGTTTTGAAGTAGGAAGCACATAGGACCAGATTAGTTTCTGTGTGTGTGTATGTGTGTGTGTGTATGTGTGTGTCACCCAGGGTCATGTTTCACCATCAGTGTGTTTTGGTTGGCTCCCTGGGAGAGTGTGGTGTGTGACAGTAACAGGGCCACGCTCCGCTCCAAGTCTCTCAGCACAGCTTCCAAAGGGGCCTTAGCCCTGACAGCACTCCAAGCCCTCACAGATAGATGAGGGCATGACAGAGGGAGGAGAGGAGAACAGGGGGAAGAGAGGGAAGAGAAGACCAGGAGGAAGGTATTCTGGGTGTCAACATTGAACCATTCCCTTGACAGGAAGTCATCATTCATATTCCAGAAGAATCATAACAATGCCTTTAGGGTGGTAACATACAGTCGGGGTGTAATGTATTCCTGGCAAAGCCATTCAGTTAGACATATAACAACAGTACTACTGGAGGGTTTAAAACAAAACTGTTGTGTTTGAGATTAAGAGACACAAAATGGAGGTAAACACTTTTAGTCAAACCAACAGAACAGCTTGAAGCAATACAGCAAATGGGCTAAGAACCGTGAAACAGATGGTGAGAATATATAGTGTAGCAACGTTAGACCAACATTAGACCAACGTTAGACCAACATTAGACCAATGTTAGACCAACGTTAGACCAACGTTAGACCAACGTTAGACCAACATTAGACCAACATTAGACCAACGTTAGACCAACATTATACCAACATTAGACCAACATTAGACAATCCCAGCTGTGAGACACAAACCAGCCTGTGTGTCTATCGCATACTTACATCAATCATATCAGAGACATCGTGGATGTAGTATTTCGCCACAACGGCATTCGTTGCTGCCAGGTTCAACAAATAGTCGTTGCGGGCTTTAGTGCACTTCAGCTTGTTTTCGGAGTACTTGGCTTGCCTCTGGGGGAAGGAGTGGGGAGAAAGAGAGAGGGAGAGAGAAATGGAGAGCAGACAAAGAGGGGGAAAACAGTCCATGAAATGAAGCAACGTTGAGTGGGCTAAATGGTATTTGCACAATAACATAGGAGGGTTGCTGTGCAGCCTGATGGCTTGGCTTAGTGTTGTCAGGAAAGAGGTCAGAGGGGTCCACTGTAAGAGATGTTTTTTAAGAAGCTGCATGTAGACAATATCATAAGTGGTCTACCCAGGCTGGTCCTTCAATCACTCCCTCATAGCCATTCTGTCTGCTAACACTTGGCACAACAATCTGCACAGCCCAGATGTGAACAATGAAATAGCCATAAAATATTGTTTCGGTCCAGTGTGCTTGCAAACAAAAACAGACTAACACAAACAGTCACTCTAGTGTTCTCCAATTGTGCTCACACATAAAACAAGTCATGTTTACAATGTGTCAATGACAAGTCATCTACGAGAATGAAATCTATAGAAATATGCTGTATTTAAACGGTTTATATTTCTCATTGCAGAAATAACACACAGCTCTAGATGATGCACCGGCTTTGTTGCTATGGTTAACTGGACATGCTGCGTCTGCTTAAGGCATCCAGCTGGGAAACATTCAATGATTCATAAAACGGAAGAAGTAGTCGTCTGCTGTTCACATAGCATCACTAATGGATGCTAGTAGACCGATACATAATGGTATTGACAAAAATAATTGACTTAAATGGAAAGCAGCGGCACAGAATCATTGAGACTTGGCTCACAAGCAGGACTAAAGAGAGAGACAATTTAACAGCCAAAACTTGACTTGTGTCTGTGTGTGTTTGAAACCACTCCTTATCCTCTTCCAGATGGATAATACTGGATAACATGTACTTCAAATACATACACATGTACTTCAAATAGACATGATTCACTAACTCAAATTGCACATGTCCATTATCATGCAAATGAAACATTGGAGAAAAGGGGATTATGGCTTGATTGTCTCATATTCTTGTCTCCTCTCCTTCTTGTCTCCTCTCCTTTGTTCGGAGGTAGCTAGAAGGATTTTGAATGAGACTGCCACTGTAGCCTGCAAAATGAAGTTACCAGGCAGCGTGGAGAGAAATAACGTTCATAGCTACAGCAAGTTATAAATAGTGAGCGGGGTTGGTATGGTTCTCCTGGCAGCATCTCTGTAGAGATGGCAGCCTGAGGAGGGAGGAAAGCTGTCGGCCTGACAGCCTTTTGATTCCCTGAGCTGCACTGATAATGGAGATGCATTTGCATTGCAGAAATTCCCCCTGAAAATCAGATCAAATTGTATTTGTCACATGCGCCGAATACAACAGGTGTAGACTTTACCATGAAATGAGCCCTTCCCAACAACACAGCTTTCAGAGTGCATGTGTGTCTAGCTGTGGACCCATGCTCCGGGCAGTCGGCTCTCTCTCTCAGAGCGGTGAGCTTACACAATGGACCTGCACCCACTCTCACAAAGCCTTACTATCTTCTCATTCACATACTACTGAGAGGATCCCTCTGGCCCAAAATGGGCGCACAAAATACCACTTATGGAAGTGACTAGGCTGAAAACGTACAGTACTAGCAGCAGTCCCAGCCAACAGCTGTTATAGATATTATTTCGGTCATCAAGCCTTGGTGTCAGCCTCACCTTCTCCTTCATCTTCTCGATCTTCCTAACGGAGCTGCGTCTCTGGGGCCGGTCCTCGTGGCGCAGCAGGTGGACGTTGAGGTCAGCAGACTTACTGAACTGCTTCTCCTCCTGCTTCTCAGCGTCCTTCAGCTTGCTCTCAGCGCTGATGCTCTCTGTGTGGTACATGTGGTAGGTCTTCATCACCTGGAGGAGCAGGACAGGATGAGGAGGGTGGAACAAAAACTGGACATAGAGCGAACAAATGGGTGACCTGAGGTGGCACATAGTTTGAATCTCTGCTATACTAACATCAAGCTGCATGATATATTCCCTTCAACGTTGGCATGTGGAAGCTGTTATTTGCCCCTTTGTTGGCCTAAGCTCAGTGAGCATACACACACGCAAGCATACGTGCGTGCACACACACAGACAGACACACACGCGCACACGCACGCACGCACACACACACACACACACACACACACACACACACACACACACACACACACACACACACACACTGCAGGGTGTGTGTTTCTACTTCAGTGCTCGTGTCCCCCATATAGCCAGCGGATGCCAGTCAGATAATGTTTTCAATGGAGCATGACTGGCAGACAGACAGACAGCACAGCATATCACAGTGGGTCTAACCCTCAGACAGACAGACAGACAGACAGACAGACAGACAGACAGACAGACAGACAGACAGACAGACAGACAGACAGACAGACAGACAGACAGCACAGCACAGCACAGCACAGCACAGCACCCTTGTAAAGTAGAGCCATGATGTGTGCAGCATCTTGAAACGCCTCCTGTGCGTTTGACTCGACAGTGAGTGAGACCCAGTACTATAACTGGATACACCCCAGGATGTTAGACTGACTGAGAGCCTGACGTTAACGCTAGTTTGTTCTCTTCCAGTAGTTAATGCTCACTTTGTGTAGCATCATGTGACTGGATGGTGTGGCCACCACAGGGTTAATGGGTTAGTTCGGGTTATGTCAACTCAAACACACAGGCAGAATCTCTACTACTTCCAGCTGACTGCTACTGTATGATAGTAAGGTTTCTTAGTCAGAAGAACAGCATATATTCGTCATCTAGTCTATGCTTCCATCAACAGAGCTCCACTGCACAAGGTGCTACAAGTCTTAGGAGAATAAAAACAAAAGACAAAGATTTGAAAGGCAAACACGTCAAAGAAAAAAAAACGAAGCAAAAAAAACTATTATCTACTCTGGTATATGACAGAGCTCACAGTAGAAAGAAGTCACTTCAGTGTTTTGAGAAACTAGGTCAGCAGTGTGCATCTCCCTAAGTTGGCAACCCAGTTCTCCAACAGCGTGAAAAGAAAACAGGGTTTCCAGTCAACTTTGAGCAGCACAACTAAAAGACCTGCAGCTAAAGACATTTGCAGGAACATTGAGGTGAGGCAGGGTCTCCCTTCCAGGAGGTGTGTGTGGTTACGGTATGTCTCCACTCAGACAATACCCTGAGGCTAATTGACTTAAGAACACGCTCTCTGTTTTTGCACTGATGAAAGCTACCAGGAACATATACCATTGTGGAAATACAGACAGACGTGATTTCCACTTAAAGTGAACCGTGGCTGCAGCATTTAAATGTTAATGCAGAGACCTCACCCAACCTAACATGACAGACAGATAGATAGCACAGCACAGACAGCACAGAACAGTGGGTCTAACCCTCAGACAGACAGAGACAGACAGACAGACAACACAGAACAGTGGGTCTAACACTCAGACAGACAGAGACAGACAGACAGACAACACAGAACAGTGGGTCTAACCCTCAGACAGACAGAGACAGACAGACAACACAGAACAGTGGGTCTAACCCTCAGACAGACAGAGACAGACAGACAACACAGAACAGTGGGTCTAACCCTCAGACAGACAGAGACAGACAGACAACACAGAACAGTGGGTCTAACCCTCAGACAGACAGAGACAGACAGACAACACAGAACAGTGGGTCTAACCCTCAGACAGACAGAGACAGACAGACAACACAGAACAGTGGGTCTAACCCTCAGACAGACAGAGACAGACAGACAACACAGAACAGTGGGTCTAACCCTCAGACAGACAGAGACAGACAGACAACACAGAACAGTGGGTCTAACCCTCAGACAGACAGAGACAGACAGACAACACAGAACAGTGGGTCTAACCCTCAGACAGACAGAGACAGACAGACAACACAGAACAGTGGGTCTAACCCTCAGACAGACAGAGACAGACCGACAACACAGAACAGTGGGTCTAACTTTTAGAATTTGAATTTTGTTTACTTTCTGAATTGCCTAGCATTGCAATTTCCACTTAAAGTAAACTATGGCTGCAGCATTAAAGAGACCTCACCCAACCTAAAATGTTGCCACAAATGTGGCACTTTGATATTTTATTCTGTGTTCTATGAGCCTGTGAATTAAAGCCAATTTGTTTTTCTGTAGTTTGTCAACTGGAAAATATGAATGGGTTGTGTGAGGAGACCTGTCACAATAAACATGTCCATTATGGATAACAATTACCATGACAGTCAGAGGAGCACCCTGGAATGAAACAGGAGAGAGATGGAGAAACTGGGCCTGTTGTAACACTGAGATGGTCTGTATCAGACTGTTCTGCTCATCTCAGACCCAGGTTGGAGACAGAGAGCATATCATCTCCATCATTTGTTTAAACAAACTTACTACCCGGGTAGTGTGCTGCTGCATTCATTAGACAAACAGCCTCTTGTGGGACAGAGTTAAATAACAAATGAACCAAGTGAACTGCAGCATGACTTTTTGTTCTGTACTGTTTGTATCAGCACAGCCAGGTGAGTAATTGACTCTGTGATCCACTAAAGAGATTGCAGGTCTTTGCTCTCATTTCTCATTTCAGATTCACTAGATATAATTCAAGCCACGGGCATCAAGCCTCGCGCCCTCAAATCAATATCTGTCTCAGTGGCAGCCGCAGAAGATACTTTTAACAATGTTTGAACAATAGCTTAAGCCCAACACTCTTAAATCACTCCCCTCTGTGTTAGTGCATGTGAAAGGCATTCACAAGGGATTTCTGCAATTCTACTTCTGACTAAATACATAGTTGTTTGCAGTCCATAAGATCTGTCATCTGATTACCAATTAGCTAATAGTGTCAAATGTTCTAGGAGCTAAATTGCTCCACTTGTTTTTTGCCGCCCGGTGTTTTTCAACTGCAATTTTATAGGGAGAAAAACTATAACAATAGTGGAAACCATAATCATCATTATCATCACCATCAGAGTCTTTCGGGAAATGTCACTGCTGTAGGTTTTGATTAGTTTGATTTTTGATTGGCCACCACTTGATGCAGATGGGGCTTGAAGACGAGAGGGATCATTTGAGAGCCTCTCCCTGTTATCATAAAACATTATCATGGCTATTCTATTCCACCGACATATTTAGCCAAGCCATGGCTGGGCCTAGCTGTTAAAGAGCAGGGAGAGCAGGGTAATAATGATCTATTCAACTGTCTGCTCCCTGATGCATTTGGACTCTTCAGGCTGTGACCTTGAAATGCACACCACTGCTGGAGCGACCCCCTGAGCCTTACCCCACACAGGGTAGCGGAGCGACCCCCCTGAGCCTTACCCCACACAGGGTAGCGGAGCGACCCCCCTGAGCCTTACCCCACACAGGGTAGCGGCTTGGACACCAGCCGCTTAAGAGGAAAAACAATCTTGTCTCATTCATAAACATATCATCTCTCTGTGCTCGTGGGGAAAGGCTGGCAGACTCAAGGGTAGACAGAGGTGCTGCTGATGGAGCTGTGAGCTCTCATATCCTTTCCTTTAGTGTGTAGGGGGTGCTGATGGAGCTGTGAGCTCTCATATCCTTTCCTTTAGTGTATAGGGGGTGCTGAGTACATGTGCAGGGTGAGAGTGGATCCTTTAGTGTGTAGGGGGTGCTGAGTACATGTGCAGGGTGAGAGTGGATCCTTTAGTGTGTAGGGGGTGCTGAGTACATGTGCAGGGTGAGAGTGGATCCTTTAGTGTGTAGGGGGTGCTGAGTACATGTGCAGGGTGAGAGTGGATCCTTTAGTGTATAGGGGGTGCTGAGTACATGTGCAGGGTGAGAGTGGATCCTTTAGTGTGTAGGGGGTGCTGAGTACATGTGCAGGGTGAGAGTGGATCCTTTAGTGTGTAGGGGGTGCTGAGTACATGTGCAGGGTGAGAGTGGATCCTTTAGTGTGTAGGGGGTGCTGAGTACATGTGCAGGGTGAGAGTGGATCCTTTAGTGTGTAGGGGGTGCTGAGTACATGTGCAGGGTGAGAGTGGATCCTTTAGTGTAGACTAGAGAGTGTGATTGGACATGGAGCTTTAGAAATCAATAAAATATAGTCTGCGGTGGAGAGAATGCATGAGTTTATTTACTGTAACATATACCACATCTAGAAAGATACTAATGTAATTATTATGCCGTCATACACTGAGTATACAAAACATTAAGAATCAAATCAAACTTTATTTGTCACATGCGCCGAATACAAGTGTAGACCTTACCGTGAAATGCTTACTTACAAGCCCTTAACCAACAATGCAGTTCAAGAAGAGTTAAGAAAATATTTACCAAGTAAACGAATGTAAAACATTATAAAAAGTAACACAAAATAACAATAACGAGGCTATATGCATCTGCTCTTCCCATGACATAGACTGACCAGATGAATCCAGGTGAAATCTATGATTGATGTCATAAATCCACTTCAATCAGTGTAGATGAAGAGGAGGAAACAGGTTATAGACATTTGAGACATGGATTGTGTATGTGTGCTATTCAGAGGGCGAATGGGCAAGACAAAATGTTTAAGGTTCCAGTCGCACCGGTTTGTCTCAACAGTTTCCCCGTGTGTATCAAGAATGATCCACCACCCAATGAACATCCAGCCAACTTGACAACTGTGGGAAGCATTGGAGTCAACATGGGCCAGCATCCCTGTGGAACGCTTTCGACACCTTGTAAAGGCCATGCCCGGATGAATTGAGGCTGTTCTGAGGGCAAAAGGGCAGGGTGTAACTCAATATTAGGAAGGTGTTCTTAATGTTTTGTACACTCAGTGTATATTTTACATTACTGGGTAAGGGCTATAGTGCATTATAGGTGAAAGTCTGTCTTTGGTCCTTTGGCCTTGATCTTGGTTGATGATCTTTCTGTTCCTCGTTAAAATTAGTCACCTATTTGTAACTCACTATAACCCCTTTCTTTTCACCGTGTTGTGGTGGACATGTCCTTTGATAGGCTGTCACTCATGACATCAGATGAATAACTCATCCAGTCTGCTGTACTTAGGGGGTAGCTAGAGGACTGCTGAAG